>NW_028248043.1:0-600000 GCF_964263255.1 Lissotriton vulgaris
ACTGACCACGTCAACATTTAAATACTTAGGTATTCACATAACTGACAACCAAGCAGAATTTTTTGATAAAAATCTGATTCCACCCAAGTCCCAGCTCCGTAATGATGTTAAACACTGGGCTTCATTGCCGCTGACGCTCCTGGGTAGAGCTTCGCTTTATAAAATGATGGCACTTCCGAGGTTCTTATACGCACTAGAAAATTCACCCTACCCTGTCCCGACAAGTTACTTACGTCAGGTACAAGCCTTGGTGTCTACTCTGCTCTGGGGCAACAGGCAAGCACGTATCGCCCAAGTCAAGATGACCAAGAGTTGGTACGAGGGGGGTATTGCTCTGCCGAACTTGCAATTGTACTACTGGGCCGCCCAACTTAAAATCATCAACCAATGGATATATGCACCCCAAGATGACCCCGCCTATTGGGCGGATAGGGTACAGTTAGGCACGGACTGTATGCTTTCAGTACTCTACAACAGAGGTCAGATGACTCGACTGATAGGACCCACGAAACACACGGTCACGATGTGGCATGCGGCGCAGGCGAAGCTGGGGTGGAGGGACACCATCACTAAACTTACTCCACTTTGGGACACCAAGGCGTTGGGGCAGCTGAGGAAGAGTAAAGGATTCACGCAATGGGATAATATTGGCATATCCACTGTGGGGAACCTGTGGGACAAGGGGGTGGTGGTCCCATTCTCCCTTCTCCAGCAACAGTACAATCTAGGCCCAAACGAAACCTATAGGTACGTACAGATAAGGCACGCATTGTTACAGGCAATACCACTAGACAGTGAGGTCCCGGAATATTCCCCGCTGGAGGATAGATTGCTTACGGATTATATGCAACACAGCACCACCTCCCTTACCTATAAAAAACTATTGAATAACCAACCAGACCCTACGCTGAAACTGCGCGAAAAATGGGTGGGCGAACTAGTGGACATGGATGAGACGGAATGGAATGAGGCGCTGGCATCCCCAAGAGAAGTGGGAATCTCGTCCAGGCTCAAGCTAGTCCAATTAAAAATCCTGCACCGCATTTACTATACGAGAACCACATTACATAAATAACACAGAGCTCCGCATCCCTACTGTCTTCGGGGTTGTGGGGAGGAAGGCACACTGTTTCATACTCTTTGGGATTGCCCACTAATCGCCGCCTACTGGCGTCAAGTGATGCGCACACTGTCACAAACACTGGGGGTGTCACTGACTCCTGAACCACGAAAGTGCCTGTTAAACATCTGGGAGCCGAATGATCTCTCCAGGTACGGGCTGATATGGAGTGCCTTAGCCATGCTAGTGGCGAAACGAGACATAGCACAAAAATGGGGGTCTCCAGAACTGCCCACAGTGGCACAGTGGTGCAGAAACATGGACCTATTAATGATTACGGAACGAACTGTATATGTAAATAGGGCATGCCCTCGTTAATGGAACAAGGTTTGGTCCTCATGGAACTCATACAGGGGTGACCTATGTGATCCCCTACCGGAAGAAGATGATACCGGCTCTGACGAGGAGATGGAGGGAGAGTGGGAATAGTAGGAACATCTTTGGGCCAAAGTCGAATACATGGTGAGACGTTCTATTTGATACACTGTGGGTCTACTCCAATCCCAAGCGTGACTTTACTCTTACACCTGCTGGGACTATTGTTGTGTTGAATGTCGACGAGTTTGTTTGTTTAAAGTTTTATCTAACGTACATTATGAGACAAGACAGACTGCAATGAGAAAAATGTAGGCCTTTTCGATGGTCCGTTATACACATTGAGTAAATTATGTACACCATTTCTTGCAACGCCGCCGGACCCCAGGGATGTCGGCTAAAGGGCTGTGTTACCAATATAACGTTACGATGCGCTTGTGATTGTTGCGGCCAGCCCCGGGGGTTGTAGGCCAATAGCTGTGTTATTCTAAAAGTGTGCAATAAAGGTCTTTTAAAAAAAAAGTGTACAAAGAGGGGATTGTCAACTGTGTCGAAAGTTGCTGGCAGGTCAAGTAGGACATGTTGTTGCATTGTGTGGGCGATTCTATGTAAGTTGTATCAACTTGGGTGCCATCATGATAACGTATGCCTGTGTTTCTGGTGGTCTGTGGGTATGGATGCATGTTTGTTTACTACGCATGGCTAAATTGAAAGTGCGTTTTATGTGGTGTTTCTGTCTGACGTCGCTGTAAAAAAGTCAGATGTATTGCCTTTGTCAAATGCTTGTTTGAATATGGCTTTTTACAGATGCCAGTTGAATTTGCGCCACTACAATTTCTGGATAAGGAATGACAATGAAGAAATTTAAATGTATCAACAGAAAATTACAAGCTAGCATAACCACGCTAAACTTCCCTGAAGAAAATCAAGAACAGTAAAATTCGGGGGCGACGTAATGTTCTGTGTCATGGACAATAACCTCAGGGTTAATTCTGGCATTGATAGAAAGAATGGGAGCAAGATTTGCAGTTGCTTGGAAACTGCATTGTCATCTGTTTATTTGTCTATGTGCAAGTCGGTGTAATAAACCTGTTTCTTGGATGGGAGCACAGAAGTCTCCTGTACAGACTTATTTCAATGAGTGATACCCTGTCGAAATAAACTTGCACTGTGGGAACCGTTTCTTTAACAAAACATTTGACGACATAGGACAACAGTTAAAGGCATGCACAAACATATCACACTCAGTGGCACAATTGCTGACGATTTCACCTATGCAGGTGCACATGCTTTTTGTAAATAATCAGCCACGCCCTCTGGTGAGGGAATGCTGATTGGGATGATGTGTGTTTGAACTGGAGTGGTGTTTTGGGTTAGAGTAAACTAACAGAAGTCTTCAGGCAGTAATTAATTACCCAACTGCAGAAATTAGGCCGAGTTGCTCCCATAAATCCTCGAGCCACCTGCAGGACGCTCCTATCCCTGGATTAAATGGAGCCAAGTATAATTTTTTTTAAAAAAATTAACAAATGAAATCTCAGGAGGTGGCGCCCCTTACTGACCACATTATGTCATATCCGCCCCAGTTTGCTGAGCACACAAACTATCCGTTCAGAATTATGATCACCTCAGCCATGCAACGTGTGAACAGTACAAAGAAATACATGCAGCTAGAATATCTTGTGTTACCAGTGCCACCCTTACGAAATACTGTTACAAACGAGTCATATAGTATATATGTGCAATCCCTTGGAAGTGACCGTCTATCTAAAATATATATATATATTCATATTGCAGTGCAAATGCATGGGGATCAGTAGCAGTTTTAAATATTGGCAGTAGTGAGCACTCGACTGCTGAGATGCTGAAGTACAAGTTAAACAAGTATCGTCCATGTCTATTTGAGGTCCCTTCGTGTTATGAATACGCCTGATTTGCCACACACACAGCTCAGGACTGGTTCTATTGGTCACTGGGAACTTCCCTGGGGGGCCGGAAGGCTGGGGCAGCTGCTCTGTCACCAAAGACAGTAGGCCTCCGCTCCATGTCTCCAGGCCCCTGGGGTGCTGGTGCATGCTTGACAGGTCCAGCAGGTTGGCAGGTCGGGTCAGGTCTGGGCTCTGGGCAGGACTGAGCATTACTGATGGCCTTGCATGCAGCACTGATTGCTGTGAGTGTAGGGTTTCTGAACATTCATGGCTGGTGGTTTGTTGGCATGCTGCAGCTCTAGGAAAGAGCCTGCAGCCAATACTGGCCATGCTGTAATGCCTCTGGGGGTCTGGAGCACTGTTTCCCCACAGCGTGGTCTGCATGAGAAACAGTGCACGCAACCGTGCCGACAGCATGGGGGCCCACACAGCTGTCACCTGTTAACATGTTTTCAGGGCATACACTCCCTGGAGACATGTTTGCACCTCAAAACCTGCCTTTCCGCCAACCTTTTCATGGCAGCGTCCCCGCCAGGAAAATGTCAGCGGAAAGGCGACAATGGACCGCTGCTATCCCCTCCACCGCCACAGCTGGAGCTCATCTCTTGGCGGAGGAAATGGTCTGGAGGCGGTCTGACGCTGGTCTCACCACCCGCATTTTAAATCGGTGCTCAGACCGCCAGGTATGCAGCTGTCAGACCCTGAAAAAGCAACAGCTGTCACAGGACCGCCAAAGTCAAAATCAGGCCCTCAGTCACTGTTTTCCTCTTCCCTTCAGGCTAGTTTGCCTGTAAAACATACTACGGGCTTACGCCAGGGTGTAGCTATTGGTGGTCCTGCTGGTGCAGGACCCCCAGGCCTGGAGGTTTGAGTGGCCTCATTATACCGTTTGCCTTATTTTCCATGCATTGGGTTTACCATTGTTGTTTCCAGTGCTGTGGTTTGGTCTCTGTCATTCACAGTGCCCTTGACTGGGAATTCTATGGATCTTCATAGCCCTTTTTTATAATCTTTTGAAGAGGTTGGGCCACGTTAAATAAATAGCCTTTCAAATTCATGTTGAATTCTTGTTGGTAATACAGCCAACCATAAAATAGAATCACAGCCAATATATCACGGAGAAATACTAGTGACCCAGGGAAAGAGCTCCGTGTAACAGGTATGTCTGGCGCAGGTCCGTTCAATAAATGAAGTCCAAAAGCATGCTTCACTTGACTTTGCAAGGGACTTTCGACTGGTTAATGTGAACCATTCAAGGACCACTCTGGTAAGTCCAGGAAGAAGTTGCTTTGACATCTGCAAACTCAGTAGCCATAGAGACATTTGAAGTCGTTTATGTGAGGGTGGCACAGACTGCCAAACCCTCAAAAGGTAATCAGTTACCATTTGGCAGAGCAATTTTGGAATCTGCAGCCCATTCTATCACTTGCCAAAGCCGTGGTCAGGCTGCCCGCAAGATTAGGAATTTCTTTCTATCTAACAAGCTTTGTTTTTGACGTTCCCAGGGCAGAGCCCTGAAAATGGGCTGGCAATGGGAATGCCAAAAACAGTTGCTGTACAGCATGGCCTGATAAGTCCAAGCCATGCAGGAACTGGGGTGCATGCATACAGGGGGGCACATGTGTGCATCCTAGGGTGCAGAGGCACAAGGTGGCCCTGTAGGTTCCCCTTCGTTTTGTCTCTGTGACGGTTTTCATGGAAGAGGAACTGCCATGAAACGACATGAAAACTGTGGCAGAGAGAAAACTTGTAACATGTTTGGTGAGACCCAGCTGGCATGCCAAGCATATCACTGCCTCTACACTGCTCACCACAGCCAGGGTACGGTGGTTCCCTGGTGGCTCTGGCGGGGCAATGGTGGTCCGACCGCCCTAATTGTAATAGGGCCGTTGGGAAACCACCACCGCCGTGCCCTCATGAATCTGGCAGTCCGTGGAGAAAAAATTAATGTGAACTTGTGTAATGTAACTGGTGCTCATGTAAAGCAGTCCAAAACCTTTTGGTTGAGTCGAGTTTGTGCTATGCTAAATGCCAAAAAGAAGAAAAAATAATACCTCAATCATAGCGTGAGCAGTGGTTGGACACAAATGAAGATAAATCAATCTGTACTTGGTCCATGTCCTACAGAAAGATAAGGAAGTCAAGTAGGAAGACACAATAGGTTGTTAAGCGACAGCGCATGAGCACTGCCTGCAGGCTCGACCTAAAAAGGTGAAAATAAAAACAACCAGGATAATCCAAATATGTGCATTTTTAAATGTGTCTTATGAGGAAATGAGTTTGTGTTTTACTCACACACACACACACACACACACACAAACACATGCAGCTCGCTAACTTAATTCCTTGAAAAGTAAACATTAAATCGAATTCACTGTCTCTGAAGATGAGAGTGTATGGTGGAACTTTGTCTACACATACACGTTTCCTCAACACATAAAGACGTATATTGAGCTCCAACTTCTTAAAAAAGTCACACAGACTCTAACAGATTGACACATATAATGAGGATCAACATCCGCAGCACTTGAGTAGGGGAAGGGATCTTGGTTTCTCAAACTTTTGCTCCACACACAAAGGTGTTCAACACTCATTTTCCACTCTAGAGATATAACAATGTAAGAAGTCGGATTTCCACAGTTAACTCATGACTATTTGCTATACTTTTCCTTTATTGCATATTGTGCAAACTAATATGCATAAAAAAACAACACGGTTGCATAATTAACAGAAATATAGGCAGAATTATCAGTTCAAACACCAATTAATTGCAGTATTTGTTTCAAAGTTTTCTTTTGCTCTATAAGAGGTGGGGAAAGAGAATCATTACTGCAATCACATAAACAACAAGTATTAGCTCATCCATTAGATGCCAAGAGACTCCAAGTTCCCCACACCAATGTGTCCCTATAGAGAAACTGAAACCTCTTTGTGGAAGAGCCAATGAATACGAGATAAATAATATTCTTCAAAGCTTGCAGGGATTAGCCCTTTTCTGTTCGTCCGTTAATCTTCTTTATTTTACAGCAAATTATTCCAATCTTTTGAATTAATTTGGCAATACCACTTTGTCATCCCATAATATTAACATACTGCAATCATTTCAGAGCTTTGCCAAATATATTGCATGTTGTCTAGTTTTATTTTCCCGTATTCTAAATATTCCACTGCATTTTCTGCTCGGAAATGAAAAAAATACACCAATCTGGACTCATTGCACAAACTCCCAATTACACTCATGCCAAATTCCTAGCATATTCAGCAAGGGTACCCTGTTTAATCTTAAAAACATTTCTTAAATCTATAAATTACATCTTATTTTGCTTATGGCAATTTATTCCATTACAGACCTCTGAGGAGTATCATAAAAGGGATCCATTCATTCAGTTATGAGCACAGAAAACACCGTAATTTTGAAACTCCAAAACTTTACCTCAACAACATGCCCACTGTTACATAAGTGAGTACGTCCCCACTCAAAGGCACTTCCCAACATATCAAAAATATTAGAAATACAGTGAATTAAGTAATGGGTCCAATCAGTAACTGAGTTCTAGATCAGGTGAACAGTTAAAAGGTTTTAATACAAAAATTCTAAACGTGGGTACAGAATAATTGCTATGAAGGCTCTCAGCAAATAAGGCATTAAAGTGAAGTGCAAAATTAAAACTATTTTAAGTCCCAAGTGGGCACCAAAATCAAGAGAGAAATCGACAGAATCTATAGCAGTAGCAGTCATTGTGGTACATTCAAATCAGTTATATTCACAGCAAATTAAAACATAGCTCTATTCAAGCATCATATTGCCTTAGCACCTAAGCACTATCCTTCTATAAGAATATTGATTCTGCCCACTCTATGCTAGTGCCATCCGAAGATGGTGGAACAAACTAGATACATGAGCAACGGCAATTATTTTATGAATGAATAGGGTACAGTGAGCTGGCGGAAGATCCTTGAAATAAAGATACAGTTTTGTGAAGAGTCACCGAGAACACAATGAAGGATGACAATGGAAAATAACCAGACATGATTCTGCTTGTCCATATGCTGCAGAAAAAAACTGTGAAATGAAAGTGGTAAGAGGCAGGAGAGACATTCATTCTGAATAAGATGGCTGCTTGGCCTTAATTGAGGCCTAGTTAACAAGAGTTGGGAAAACACTCTTCTGCACATCATCCAACATTTGCTTTAAAGACAACAATGTTATATCAGTGTCTGCATGTGTAATCAGGTGTAAAACCAAATTCTGCATGATATTCATAATGCACAAAAACATGAATACCTAAAAATCCTCAATACATTTAAAACCCTTGAAAACTGACATATACAACATAGCTTCAAATTTATTATCATCCCATAGTAATATTAATACATTTTGCTCTCTATGGCAAGCAGGGCAGATTTGATGTCAATCTCACTCCAAGACAATCATCTATTCCCATGATCCCAATTGGTACCCCACTTATTTCCCACACAAAGGAACACTTGAATTTGCTGTGTATCATAACTTTTTTTCTCCAGATTAGTTCTTAGATGATTTGCATCACTGTATTCTGTTTTGTATTCAATGAGGATATTATTTTTCCGATGTCCACTTACATTATTTGTAAGAACTTGGGTTCTTGGTTGACTGGAGTGTGAGCCTGGGTCACGCACCAACCACAGTCCTTGTCAGGGTGAGGCATAAGCCAACTCTAAATGTACCTGTGCTTAATAACCCCCTGATAGCTTGGCACAAAGCAGTTAGGCTTAATTTAAAGGCAATGTGTAAAGTATTTGAGCAACACTACAAACAGTAATAAAGTCTAAAACACTGCACAAAAAGAACCTCTCATTAAGTTAGAAAAATAGAGCTTTCTTTAATATAATATTGCCAAAAAGCACAAAGTGCCAACTGTGGATATCTGGTTGTGCTGGACCAGGACAAAAGCCACATGTTCAGGCTGACAGAGATGGAGCGTGGGTTGGCGATAGGGACCCAGCTAGTCGCGTGGAACAGAGTACCTTAAATCCTGGCTTGTGGAGCGTTGCTAGGATCCGTGTCGAAGACGAATCATGCAGCCGAAACGATGCATCTGTTCTGAGGTGCAGCGAGGCTGCGTTGCGAGGTCCTGCATTGTTGAAGATCCAATCGACAAGGGCTTGTGATGCGAAGTGTGGCATCAAGGATGCTTTGTGCAGTTAGGGTGATGCGTCGGTTCTGAGGAGCTGTGAGGCTGCGATGTGGAGTCAGGCGTCATTATCAAGGCTATCATCAACAAGGGATTTTTTTTATTACACATTTTATTAATTTTACGTTTTCATCCCGTTAGTTACAACATATTGCAATCATACACGATAATACAGTACATTGATGTCGCAGTTCAACCCACATACACCATAAAAGAAAAGATTTGTGTATCGCATAAATGCAATTATCCCATCCCTCCTCCCCTAACCCCAGCTTCGTCTGGCCCCATCCACATATAACCTTTTGACAAAGTGGTCCACTGGCTACTCCAAGTTGCACTGGAACATTCAAGATTCATTAAATTTACAGAGCGGTGCAAAGTCTACATGAAGTATAAATAAATGTTAGCGTGACCTGGAAGGGAGGCTGGGTGGCTAAAATGCCATCCGTGCAGAGTGACCGCGACAGGTGGCGGAGTCAGAGCCTTAAATGCTTCCAGAATACTGTGCCAGTCCAGAGAGATAATCTTTTTGCGCAATCCCCGGGCTTCCTCCTGGCAGATAGCAGCACTCTCTGCACCCTCCCTTCTCACCACCTCCCCATGCCAGCCATAAATCTGTGGGGGTGTGGCCGATTTCCACCTCATTGTGATGTAGCGTTTAGCCAGGAGTAAGGTTAGGTCTATAAAGCGAAGCTGTACTTTCTGTGCCTTGGGGCGGCATATCAATCCTAAGAGGCAAACTGCGGGGGGCTCGGACTGGAATCCCGACCGCGGATTCCAGTAAAGTAAGTACTTCTGACCAATAAGGTGCAAGCACAGAGCACCGCCATAACATATGTTGCAGGTCGGCATCCTCCAATTTACATCTGGGGCAGCAGGGTTGTGTAGTTGGGAATATGCGTTGCAACCGGTGTGGGGTAAGATACGCCATGTGCAGGACCATACATTGAATGAATTTGATCATCAACGAGGGATAAGAAGGCCTGCACCAAGCACGCTTCGCACAGCAGCAGATCTGAAAAGGATTGCTGGCTGCAACGGTGATGCAGGTCTTTGCAACAAGTCCTAACCACTTAGCAGAAGTAATGCGTTGGATGTGCTCGGATTTGCGCCACACAGCAGAGGAGATGCATCAATTCCGCTGAATTCAAAGAGGCTGGCAAAGCACCTTTAAGCCCACTTCCAAGGGTCAGAACAGGGTAGACTCAAAGATGGCAGAATCCAGGTACAGATGCAGGGTAATTGGAACCTAGCCCTGAGGCTTTAGATCAGGAGGCCAGCCCTTGGAGTCACTCTGGTTTCTCAGTTTAAGAGATGCAGGTCCAGTCCTTCTCACCCAGGCAAGAGGGCAAGCAGGCAGCATATCTGCACAATGGGGCAGTAGTTCCTTCAGAGAAGCAGTCCAGCAGAGTGGCAATCCTTTCAGTAGCTCAGAAGTCCTTCCTCTTGGCCGAGTATCAACAAGTCCAGAAGTGTACTGAAGTGGTGGTGTCTGAGGTCTAGTATTTATAATAAGTTGTGCCTTTGAAGTGGGGAGAAGCTTTTAGAGCCATGCCTTTGAAGTGAACAGATGCCCTGCCTTCATAGCTCTGGCTCCAGACTAACTGGAGGGGGTATACAGCCCTGTGTGTGAAGACAGGATACAGTCTATTCAAGTGTAAGTAGGACTGTGCCCATCTCCTCTATCCCTTCCTGCAAGTAATGGCCCATCCAGGCACACCTAAGCTCCCCATTCTGGGTGGCTGTCTAGTAGGAATACACAAATCCCAACTATCACCTACACCCAGTCATTTGACCCAGAGACAGGCTGCAGGCACCAAATTACTAAGGCAGAAAAATGTCCACTTTTTAAAAGTAGCATTTTCAAAATTGTAATTCAAAATCCGACTTCACCATAATGTGGATTTTTCATTACAATTCCAAAGACCCGAAACATGAACTGATCACCTTGTCCCACTTTGAAATTACATCTTATTAAATGTAAAAATGGAACTTCAATGTTAACCTATGGGAGAGGTAGGCCTTGCAGTAGTGAGAAAACAAATGTAAGAGTTTTTCACTACCAGGACATGTAAAACTTAAAAATACACGTCCAACTATTTAAATACATTGCACCCTGCCCTCTGTGCTGTCCAGGGTCTAACCTAGTGGTGACTTATGTGTTTTAAAAAGGAAGGGTTGCTGACAAAAGGTTTATTCTACCAAGTCAAAATGGCAGTTTAAAACTGCACATACACAGGCTGCAGTGGCAAACCAGAGACGTGTTTAAAAGGGTTACTTAAGTGGATGGCACAATCAGGGCTTCAGGCCCACTAGTAGCATATAACTTGTAGGTCCTGGAAAAGGTAGTGCCACTTTACTAGGAAGTTACCAGTAAATTAAATGTAAATTGGGCATAAGGCAATTCTACCATGTTTTAAGGAGAGAAACCACAAATCCTTTAGCACTGGTTTGCAGTGGTAACGTCCAGAGAGTCCTATGATCAACAAAAATGAATTTAGCAAAAATAGGAGGAGGAAGGCAAAAAGTCTGGGGATGACGCTGCAGAAAGGGCCAAGACCAACGTTATTGTACTTGAATTCATAATTACAAGCTGCTTCTTGGATTGCAAACCTAAGCGAAGGGCCGCCGTTGTTTTGGAACCTGGCCCTTCCACCGCTTCAGAAATTGAGGCTTGCGTACCAGACAACCCCGGAGTTCTCTTTTGTCATTGGACAGGAAGGAGACACTGGCCATGCCATAAAATCGGTCAAGTAAATGGAGAGACTCTTCCAGTGGGCAGGAATGAAGCATCATGGTCAGAGTGGGTAAGCACTAGAACTAAGAAAGGGATAATAAAGAGAAACGAAATACCCAAAGGCCCATATTTACTCAAATATTTGCCAAGGTTTACATGCATTGCAAATCAATCTAGTGCTGCTATTGTTGGCCTTTCAAATGCCTGAAGAAGCTTTCGTAAAAATAGGCCACAATGTCCTTTCATCAGGTGAGTCTAGCACCTGCACCTGAAGAATACTACACAGTCCTGTTCCACACAGTACACTGCCTGGAACATTAAATCTCGTGAGACTGAGGCTGTGCTCCTTTTCGATGTGTTCTACCCGGTGTATTTACCTTTAGCGGCTTCTGTTTTTCTTCAATCCAGTGTGCTTCACTTTCTCTGCCTTGAGCGAGCACCATCCGGGTGCTTGTTTGCTGCTCTTTGTTTAGTCTTCTGTATCTGCATGTAAAGCATCCTGTCTTCTTCCGGCTTCTCAGGTTTCTGTGTTTGGTTCTCGTGGTAATTAAAGGCGATGCTCGGTGTGTTTCACGCAAATGAGCTTGCATCGAGTTTTGAGTTTCAGTGTCACTCAGTGGCATTGTCTGGTAAAAAAAAGTCTGAATACCACGAAGTTGGAATGCTGAATATGACATACACATTTCATCTCTTTATCTAAAATCCGTTATCCCTCATCAAATGAACCTGGGTTGGGAAAACTTGCTTTAAATGCATCCACTCCTGTGATGCCCGATATATGGAAATTCTGATCCAAATGTTTACGGCTGTTCACGTGTTTTAAGTGCTTAGGACGCATTTACTTGTTTCCTTCACTGACGAAGAACATATCAAAGTTTGTGGGCCCTAATCACGAGTGGTCAATGGGCGGTCGTGGTGCTGACCAGATAGGGAGATTACCTTCTTCGCAGGGTGAGACATATACTAGGTCTAGGAAATACCTCCTACTTTACGAAAAATGTGTGATTGAAACCAAAACAGGGTACTTTTCCCAAAACATTCTCCATTTATCTGAATTAATAAAGCAACTTTTCCCCAGTAACTGTGGTGTACCACGATACAACGCAGGTAAAGACATTGTATGCCTTTACCACGCATATTTTTACCACGAACATGCTTTTACAACGCATGACATTACCAAGCATTGTTTACAATGTATTTGTGGGGGGTGACCCCCCACACCCCCAATTTATCTTATTTCTGTGGTAAAGGCATGCTTTGTAAAGGTATGCAAGAGGTAAACATATGCGAGCTTAAAAATGCGACGTAAAAACCTCGTTGGTAAGGCTGTTTCCCCTGTGGTCAGGTTTAACCTGCTGGAATTTACCTGGGGAACAATGGCAGAGGTGCGGTAATGCCTCAGCGCTTATAATTCTAGGTTGTACTACTGAATATAGACACCAACAATATTGTGGTGCAAGATGACTGAAGACAGAATATAGAGGGACAAACAGGGCAGGCTTTAGCACTGGTGGCGCCCTATACCACAATGTTTGTTGGTGTCTCCATGAATTCCCTCACACCACCCTTTAACAGTGCCCCTCAAGTATCCATAACCAATCTTTCTCACATTCTTATTTTTTGTTTTATAGCATTTCTCATTCGAGTTTTGGGTGTCAGAGCACTTTACATCACTCACTTTACACAGAGACGATGAATCACACGTGTAAATCAGACAAATAAGAAATGTTACATAAGAAGGAGGACTACAAGTTCTAGGTGTCCCATCCTCCATACTTGTAGGCAGTATAGTGTAAGACTTGATATGGAGTAGCAAAAACTACAAATTTAAAAGGTACCCCTATTGTTGGGGGTTATCTTTACTAATAAGAATTAATTTCTACCCCAAATGAACCCTTTTTGGAACATTAGGATAATGAAAGACTGGGGAAAAATCAGAAACGCTCTAACCTATACTTTGCAGTTTCCATATAGCTCTTTGATGACAATTAATAGCTCACTGTTTAATTCTAGGATAATAATGTATAACTTGTAAAAAACAAAAAGATCATGCCTACAAAAACTGTAACCCACTGAACTATTTACATTATATGGATTTCTGTGAGCTGCATGGTGCATGTTCTTTGCAGCAGGTATATTCACCTTCTGTGCCACTTTATGGTGAGAATGACTAAAGAATTAGAACAAGCATTGGCATAGCCAATAGGTCTCGCCTTTGTGGCCTTCTAAGAAATTATTAAGGCGATGTCCTTACCTGTATTTAAAGGTGCTGTTTAAGTGTTAACACATTCAATACAGCGTCCTTAATGCTAGTTTTTGACCTGACTGAATAATAAAGCAGGGGCGGCTCTAGGCTCATGGTGGCCCTGGGCAGGGAGCGTAGGTAGGGGGCCCGGGAAGAGGGGGTCCCGGCGGCGTGGAGCACGTAGGCCAGTGAAGAGGGGGGTTCAGGGTGTTTGGAAGTGGAACAGAGCCAGAGGCCACCAAATCCCTGCCAGGGGCCGCCACACAAATATGTATCGATCCTCAGAGGATTAGTATATTAAGGATTTATATTGGCGTGGTGGCCCCTGGGATTTGGTGGCCCTGTGCAGGTGCACAGCTTGCACATGCCTAAGGCCGGCCCTGAATAAAGTAATACTATTATAAAATGTGCTGCATTATGCATAAGGCCTGCCCACAAATATTGGGTAATTGAAAGTATGTGGGAAGTAGTGGCCTAGATTTCAAGGAACTGAATGCACCAATATAGCACTACTATTGAGTCCTGAAATGGAAAACTTTTGTTAACAAAGAAAGTAATGTATGACCTTAAAGGCTTGTGTGCTTAGAATAGTAAGTGCTGGGCAGAAACGCTATGCTGACTCTTACCTCCTTCCATGTACGTTATCACATTCACCCACTATTGCGACATACATCACCAGATACATAAGTCACAATTACGATGCGCATACTCCATTACATACAAATAAACGCACACTTTAAAATGCATGTGACCAAGAGGTACATCATTACATACGCAAGTGACGGTAGAACATGGCATTACACATAAAACACTGTCACAAATGTCATCACAAACACGTCACATTGCTACGTAACCACCACATGCATGAGTCCCCACCATGACAATATCACATGCACACCACCGTAATAAGGAAAGAAAATACATTGTATTACAGTCTCCCAGATCAGGGGCGGCCTTAGGCATGTGCAAGCTGTGAACCTGCACAGGGCCACCAAACTCCAGGGGCCACCACGCCAATATATATCCTTAATATAATAATCCTCTGAGGATGGATACATATTTGCGTAGTGGCCCCTGGCAGAGATTTGGCGGTCTCCGGCTCTGTTCCACTTCCAAACACCCTGACCCCCCTCTTTACTGGCCTCCGTGCCTGCGTTCCTCCTGGTTCCTGATTGGCTTCTTTTTTTCCCTACCCACTGCTGGCCTGCTGGTACCTTCCTGAGCTCCGGGGGGCTCCGCCCCACCCGGACGCCCTCTTCCGGGGCCCCCTACCTACGCTCCCTGCCAGGGCCGCCATGAGCCTAGAGCCGCCCTGCCCAGATAAAGTAAAGTGCAGCATTTTATGGGTTCTCAAGATGAAAGGGGGAGGAGAGAGTAGGAAGGAAAGAAAGGAAGAGTGAAGACGGTGAGCGTAGAGACGGTGAAGGGGCAGGTAGACGTAGTGTAGGGGATGGGATATGAAGAGAAATCTTCGATCTTGGGGACGTTGAGGCTGCACATTTGTATGCCCAGAGGCCCCATCCTTTGTCCACAAGCAACTATAAACAAAATTGACCTCCTCATCTTTCCACAACAAGACAGATCAAGTATAAACAAACAACAAACATTGTATATGTTTTTTAAAGGTGGTTCTAATCACCTTCAAGTACAATTTCAACTGGGGTCAATTAATCCCATGGGCCCCGGGATACATTACACTGATTTAAATGATAAACAAATGTATTGCTAGATCGGAAATATTTTGCATGTCAGTCCATATGCACAGTAAAATCATAATGTAACCACTTATAATCTAAACTGAAAAAACTATGTGTTTCCTTTCATAAAAGAGAAAAAGTTTGAGTAAAGAACTAAATAATCTTTTTGTAAAACACATGCAGAATACACGTGCATTTGTTAGTTGTTTTAAATAACTGTAACATTTTTTATAATTTAAACAACATATTTCATTTAGCTGCCCCATTTTTAAGAAAGAGAACACAACATACCAGTTAGTTGTAATGATAGCAATAGGTATTTGTTGTTTAAAAGCACAACCAAACTTATGCAAGTCGGTTAACCCAGTTTCTTTCACAAAGCTAAACCGAAAATACATTAATTAACAGGCTTTTTGTCACTTTTGTGCGTACTGCAGTTTGCCTTTTTCCGAATTGCAGTTCAAATCCACGCATTACAAAAATCAAAGGACAAATCTAAAGAAATGTCACTGGTTGGAGACGAGACGGAAGCTGCTCACTTCCCTGGGAGGGCCGAAACTAACAATAATAAAGCTGAGAGTCAATGCGGGTGGTGACCCAGTGATAGAGTGCGCAGGTCAACCGTCTATAAATTTTCCATACTCACTGGTCCCATAATCAATTACACATAATTTAATCAGGTAACCTTCGCTCTGCTACCAGTTATTTCACTTTTCTAGGTTCTATACCATTGACTTACCAATACTTGTCTCTGGTACCTGTAAACCTATTGGATCAGGGTGTTAGATTGAAGATAGATAGAGACAAAATAACGTTTGCACTCATATAATAATCACAGACTCAGGAAGTTTTAAAATCTTTATCGAAGTTTCTTAAATGGTCATGATCCAAAGATTAAACACCAAAAGACTCTCAATAATGAAAATCAATACTAGAATATAACTATGCAAAAGATGTATTAAACAGATTTCAACCATTTAGCAATAGGGAGGGTAAGAAAAGGAACATAATATGCAATCAAAATGATTTTGAGCTTTTATCAAAGGGAGGGTAAGAAAAGGGAACATAATAAGCAATCGATACTTTAACGGTGGGAAGGGTAAAGAGAAAAGGAACAAAAACAATGACGAACCCACACAAATTTATATTTACCTAGAATGGTGTGAAGACCAACCCTGGCCACAAACAGGTCAGTTTAAGGACAGAACCCCGAAAGTTGCAGTTGCCAGTAGGCTAGCAGGTGCAGATCAGAATCAGGACAGGTAAAGCCAAAATGGATCAGGACAGGACCTCCAAAGGTTAAGACCGGCACCCGCAGTTTAGTTGCAACACCTTCTCTACTCCCTCTCTGCAGCTAACAGCCAGAACCCCAATTGGGTTAGAGATTTCACCGACAAAGTGCTTCGCCAGCACTTCAGCTTCCCAGAACCCCAATTGGGTTATCGAATCTTCTGACAGAGTGCTCCGTAGCCCTCTGCTCTTGGTCACCTTTTGAGGGCGTTGGGTCAGTGACAGGTCAGCTATTCGGACAAGTTGGACAAATTAACTAACTAAGCCTACCCTAGTTATACTATTTTCCAGGTCAGTGTACCACCCCCCAATGTTGCAAGTGTAAGGATCCCCAATTTTGATTGGGCAAGGAACGAGGAGAGGTCATAACACCATACCAAAATGAAACTTTCTGCATATCCTATTTAAATTAACGTTCCCGCCCATCATTTTATTTTTCTCATGACATCTTTATTCCACCCAACAATAAATGTTCTATTAGTAAATACATTGTATTAACATTGTATATTAGAGCTTCCTCTGACAGAGGTAAAGGGTCAGCTTCCCAGGCGCATCTTGGATGAGACTGTTCATGGCAACCATTCAATGCCATTTCTGAAGCGTCCCTTGATTTCTTTTCCGCATGTTCAAAATGGATGCAGTGGGATCTCGTCAGGCCCAAATGAGTTATATGTAAGAAATAGAAAAGAAACAGTTTGAGAACTTATCTCTACTCTATTCCCATTACTTTATATTTAACTATTGCGTTAAGGTTAAGCAGAACGAACAGCTTAGCATAAGCAGCAATACAAGCTTCATGCATGCGGTTACACAGAGTAGCCATTTTAATTCTAGTGCGCAGTAGCGAATGTTTCCCTCCAAGCGAAAGATACGTCATGTCACATGAGTATGACAGACACATGCGCAGTAGAAAATCCCACTTAGCAACAGCTATTTTTTTTGCAAGCGGATTAACATTAGTAAAAGCACATATGCAAGTTTCCCTCGGATGTCGTGTAATGCGATATTAATAAAACAAACATGTTGATTAGTATATTAACGTTATGTCAAGAGGACTGAGTACAAGCAAGTCACGTTACGTGTGATTCCTTGCTCCATCAATCCCCTCTTTGATGATATTTTATATCATCACAAATTAATGAAACAGATGCCAACTTTTCACAATTCACCTAACTCAATCTCTTCAAATTTTCTATTTTGTTTCTTTTCATTGTTTGTGTGAACATTTTTCACTTTCTTTTATATATTTCCATTTAACTCTTCTAATTCTAGTTCATCAATATTTCTCTTTTTCCCTCTCTTATTTACTGTATATGCCTTTTTGTGCTTCCGACATTTGCAAAAGATTATTATCCCTAAAATCAGTAAACCTATTCCCGCCATGGCATCAGTATTCTACCTACAAAACTTTTTCCTACATTAGAAAGCCAACTACCTATTGAGGAGAGACCATCAGTAAGTCTCTTCCATGCACTATCAACCTCCAGTGGTTTAACCTCTGTTTCCAAATGTGTAATATTACTCACATACCCCTTAATTTCAACACTTTTGTCAGGTATGTAAGTGCAACAATGTTGCGCTTTCAACAGTCTACAGACTCCACCCTCTTTTGCTAATAATGTATCAAGAGCAAGTCGATTTTGTAAAACCATTGATCTGATAGCAACCAATTCGGCATTGACCATCAAGAACCCTCCAGCAGTGTCAGTTGATAACCGATCCACTACTGTTGACAATTTACAAATTCTGTGTGTATTCAGAGCCACTCCCACTGTAGGTATAAATGCACTAAATATATCACCTACTATTTCACCAAACTAGCTCTTTTATTACGTATTAATCCATTAGTTTCTTCATTGTTTCCGTTGATTTTACTTACATGATATATCTTTGGGAATACTATTCCAAAATAACAGCTCCCATACCAGTGATCTGCCAATTTGTAATAAGCCTTGTTTCCGCATATAAAATAGATTCCAGGAAACACAGGTTCAGTTCCATCTTTGAAACCCCAACCCCCGATTACTTTATAGTTGTGTTCACATTCACTGAAACCAATGAATACATTGTTATAATAAGTTGTTCTTTCTCTATGGAGACAGAGTTTCCCTTTCTTTTAGAAATCCAGCAACATAGCAGCATGAGTTTTGCCATTTGGGGTGAACCTTATATTTTCGGCCCATTTAGGAATTTTATGATTCTTCTCATTTGCCTTTCTTTGGAAATTCTCTCTCCTTTTCTCAACCATATTCAAAAATATTTTCTCTTTTTCTTGTAATAAACATGTTAGATTATTCTTCTGTGCTTCAGCTATATCTATTGTACCTATTGTTAGAAAAATGTCCTACCTATTGTAACAGAAAGTTTCAATTCTATTAAGGACTCAGTGGCGAGGATTAGGCAAATTCTTTCTTCCATTTTATTAACAGCAGCCATGTTAACACATTAACAGTCTTTTAAAAAAAAACGTAATTTCCCATAAACCATAGGGACCATGCAGTATCGGTCCTTAGCAACAGTCCACAAATCAGGGATCAGCCTCAGATATAACCCGCTTTGTCCCTTGTCGGATTCCCTCTTTCTTCCTGGGACCATGTCGACAGTTGAAAGTCCTTATTCTGGTTTCGCTGACTCGATCCTGAAAGCAGAGACTTGTGATTGTCCGGAAACTGAGGGAAAGATATCCCTAAAAGCAATCATGTTAACATCATTGTCAATGCAGAAGGACCCAACCAACTGGAAACTTAGTTACGTACATCCATACGACGATCCAATAAACCCGGGTGGGTCATTCCTGGTCTCAGGGTGGGCTAATGCTCACCTCTAAGTCCATTATAGAATTGAAACTTTTCGTTACTATAGCTAGGACATTTTTCATTCTAAGTCAGGACCCGGAGGCGAGGATTGGGTACGCTCAAAGCTTATCCACTACCAGATCCGCAATGGAGGGGACTGGTTAGAAGTAGAACCTTTTGAAGGTTGAATCAGAAGACCAGTCTGCCACATTGAGAATGCCCTCCAAGCGAGCTCCCAAGACAAAAGCTTTTGAAGCCATCGCACCCTCGTCGATTGCGCTCCAAAGACCTTAGTGTCAATACCAGCCTCTGGCATCAGCCATCTAACCCACCTGGCAATAGTCGGGATGACACAGATCTGAATGGCTTTAGCAGAGCTATCAACAACTGACGCCCCTGTGGGAATGTAACTCTTCTGTCATACATTCGTAGGCCATAATACATCTTACCACACATAATTTTGGTACCGCTGGGAAGGCTGGGTAAGAGATAACCCGAGACTGTCATTTAGTCCTCCATGACACGTTGAAGGTGACTCCATCCGGGGTAAAAGAACGACCCGTGACATCTAGGGCACGGACTTCGGAAACTCGTCTACACGATATCAAACAATGAAGCATTGCCAATTTCGCAGACAATTTCGCCGGGACGCCCCTTCGCTGGGGCAGCTGTTTTGCGCTATAAAAATCTCATTAACATAACATAACATAACAATTGCTTGCGCGAGCCGGTTGGGAGCTGAAGATGGCATGGCTGTTCCATGCCTTCATGTGGGCTAGGTACCAATTGAGTTCCTCCTTGGCTTCCTCCGATAGCAGCACACGCTGTGCATACGCAAGATCTATCTGTAGGTGAGATGCCTTGAGCCTTTAGAGTGCTCAAAATTGCAGGGGGCTAGGGAATATAGCCTGGATCGAGGAAGACTGGAAGCCGACTACCCTTGCAATGCTGCGCAGGGAGGTCTGAGACTTCTTGAGTAACTTTTGGACCTTGTGCCAAATGTTCGCAACCTTCCTGGACGGAAGGCTCAATGTTGCTCTTACCGAGTCTATGACAAAACCCAGGAATGTGATCTTAGAGGAAGGAGAGAGATTGGACTTGGTCTGGTGGATCACAAATCCCAGCGATTGGAGGAGAGACACCACGGAGAGCACCTGCCGGCAGAGGGCCTGGGGGAACTGATTTATGAATTCCCTGTTCTCTGAGGTGTTCTATGACTGGGTGCAGTACCTTGATGAAGCACAAAGGTGCAGAGAAGAGACCAAAAGTCAGAGAAGTAAACTCGAAAGTCTCATCCCTCCATTGGAACTGCAAAAAAGGGCCGATGAGGGGGAAAAATCAGAGATCCAACCTGAGCATCCAAACGCTGGGGCAAAGGAGGTCCCGCAATAGATGGATACCCTCCATCTTTCGATTCCGCTGCTTTCTGAGCAGCGAT
This sequence comes from Lissotriton vulgaris, assembly GCF_964263255.1. NCBI lineage: Eukaryota > Metazoa > Chordata > Amphibia > Caudata > Salamandridae > Lissotriton > Lissotriton vulgaris. The sequence continues at coordinate 20,740 of NW_028248043.1, forward strand.
TCTTCATTGGCTGAGAGTCAAAAACAGGATCAAATTTAAAGAGCTTTGCCTGACTAATAAGGCTCTCCATAATTCAGGGCACTGTTTTCTCAAACAAGCCCTATCAATGTATACCCATCAGAAAATTTAAGATCAGCAGGTTCTTTCAGAGCAAACTCTATTAGATTCAAAAGATTTAAATGGGGTGGCATCAGCTTCGTGGTTAGGGCAGCGACAGCCGGGAATCTTCTCCCTCTCTATCTCAGAACAGCCCCCTCCCTATCTCAATTTAGGAGACTGTTGAAAACCTGGCTTTTTAATCAATGATTTCACCTCCAGCCCTCTCGCCGTTTCTGCTTCAGCGCCAAGACACCCTGGGTATTTGCTGCGCTTTATAAACAATTTTTACATAACATAACATCTTGAACTGACGATAAATCAGCCACTCTTTGAATTCCCGAAGGTTTATAACTGGGCGGTAGCCCCCATCCTGCTTCTGAACTAGGAACAGATTGCTAAAAAAAACCTGCCGGGTAAGGAGAGGACCTGAAAATTGCTCCTTTCCCCAGCAACTCTTCTACCTCCTGCTGAATTCTACAAGCTTCCTGCCCCAAGAAGCAAAGTTGTCTGGGCGGCACCGGTTGAACGGGTGACCCGTAAAACTCTGTGGAAGCCCTGTACTGTCAGTAAGACCCATCCCTCGGTGGAAAGGGACATCCAATTGTTGAGAAACTGAGCCAACCGACCCCCCAAGCAAACACATGAGAGAATTGAAAAACTCACTGTGGGAGGAGTTGTTGTTCCGCCCCTGCGGGGGCCGTTACGCTGTCCACTCTGACGGCCACGTCCTCTGGTAGGGTAGAAGCCTCTGAAGCGAGAGGAGTCTTGCCATTGCCCTCTCTGGGATTGTTAACCTCTGCTGGCGCGCATTGAAAGGAACAACTAGCCAAGCACCCCCTACGGCGGACAGCCCCAGAGGAAAATGCGCTTTACAGTTGATTGTGCCTTGTCTAGTGAATTGAAAGTAGACACAAACTTGCTGAGCTCCTTAACTAAAGATCTCCGAACAGGCTAACTCGCCCAATTTGGGATTTGACTTGATCAGCAAAGATCTACGTCTTTCGGTAGAAATCACGCAGTTGGCGTTACTGAGAAATATAATCACTCTCTGGGCCCAACTGGATAGAATGTCAGGCTGGACCAGGGCACCAGAGGCCTTGACGTCTTCCGCCATATCAAATATAATAACTAGCGGGCCGGTAATATCAAGGAGCTTGTCTTGGCAAGCCCGCCAAGACCTGTCGATTTTTCTTTTGGGATCTATAATGTATTTTGTCAAAAAGGTTGCCATCCGGGCGTCGATTTCAGGTGTCACCTCCACCTTGCCCTCCAAAGAGGGATGAGGACATTTGGCCTGTAACCTAGAGCGTACCTCCTGGTCCAAAGGCTTGCGCAGCCTGCTGGCCATGTACTATGCCACCTTATCCGAGGGTACCCACTTCGAAGAGCGGGGGTGCAAAAGCTCTTTTGGATCCAGAAGATCTGATTGACCCTCTCGGGGGATGTGCTCATACGGAGGAGCAGGAGAGGGGCGCCATGACCGCTGGTGGTCAGGCTCCCCGTACGACCCCTGAGGGAAGTCATTGGATTGCTTGGGGAAGTTTTACCCGTCCACGCTATCTACTGCAGGGGGTTCCACCTGTATGTGCAACTGCTGGAGGAGGGGGGGTCCTAGTGTCTAGATCGGCTTGTTTATGTCTGGCAAAGCATCCAGATCGACCCCATCAGAATGGACTAGTTTGCGGGGTTTATCTGGGGGAGCATCAGTGGCCTGCTCATGAGGTTTAGGGGTGGAAGGCCCCGGGAGGTCTTCCCTCTAAGGGAGAGGTGGAAGGCACCTTCGTGCCAGCTTAATGAGCTGCTTCTGGAGGGGGCCACTGCCTCTGAAACTGCCCTCACTATAGAGGCGCACACCGCGTCACAGAAATCATCTGTGACTGGGAAGTACTGGACATCCTCCTCATAATAATCTTCCTCCTACATGGGTAGGTTTTAAATTAAAAATTGAGGAGGGTAAAGCTAGGGTGGTGGGACTACCAGGTAAGAGGGAGTCAGGCAACACTGGAGTCACTCCAGATAATATGGGCACCCAGAAGGATGTGGGAGCAAAGTGGTCTAAGAAGCACTGAGAGAGAAAACACAGGCCTTTATAAGAAAAACAAGCATTTACAATGCAATAGTTTCGCCTTTGCAAAAGTTTGAGCTATTGGCATTGCTCATGATATTTTTATTTATGTTTTTATAAAAACATAAATAAATGGCATTGTCATTTACAATGCCAATAGCAGGGCAGGAGAGCAAGCACAAGCAACGAGGGGGCAGGACAGCAAGCCCAAGCAATGAGGAGGGGGGGGGGGCACCAAGCACAGCCAGGGGGCAGGGAAGCAAGCACAGCCAGGGGGCAGGGAAGCAAGCACAGCCAGGGGGCAGGGAAGCAAGCACAGCCAGGGGGCAGGGAAGCAAGCACAGGACGGGCTGCAACTCTGCCTGGGCTGCCGCCATTCTCACTACCTGCATCTGTTGGTACACCTGAGTGAGACCATACTTAATACATGCCTCCACTGGCACACTTTGAGACAACCCTGAATGCATGAACCCACTGTCATATCAAATCTTTGAGTAAATCAGCTATAGACGGATCCTAACTTGAACAGACCCCTGGGGTAGCCAGATGCTTGATTGACATGTGAAAGCAATAAGATATGGCAGATTTAGTGAGACTGGCAGCCTGCATTGTACCTGCAATCGTCCTTGCATGCTGCACACACAGGCTCCCTGAAGCCAGGGTTCATTCCTCCAGTCTGTGGTATACATCCACAGAAATGAACATTCAGATGACAGTCGCGACAGTCTCATTCACTGTTCAAAAAGATTACTTGTCACTTGAAGCAACTGTGGAGTGGGAGGCAACATAACGGTGTGGCATTTCACATTACTAGCAAATAAGCCTGTTAACCCTGTGAAACATACTAAACGAACACCAACTGCATCAAAAGCGGTGCCTGCTTCCAGGAGTCAGTGGTTTGGCATCAAGACACCACCTGGTACCAATCATTTTATGCAAACACCCTTTCGACGCATCCGAATAAATTTCGACCATTATAAAGCAAGGATTATAAAGCAAGGAGAGAGTGCTTCACAGCTCACACATCATAACACATACAAAAAAAAAAGTCCAGATAGATAGAGACACAGCGGAAAGGCAGATTGAGAGATAGACTAGAAGGTTGGACAAGCATGCAGGCAGATGGGTAAACAGGTTTTTGCACATAAGAAACAGAGAGACAGGCAGATATAAAGGCACACAATTGACATGCTGGCATATAGGTAGGTAAGGAAATAAGGAGGGACAGAGGCAGTCAGAAAATAGTCAGACAGGGAAAGAAGTAGGCCATAGGAAGACAGAGGGACATGGAGACGGGAACGAAGACAGACCCAAGGAGAGAGGGACTGACATGTAAACATGCAGCTATATATACAGGTAAGGAGACAAGCAGGTATGTAGGCTAGCACTTCAGTTAAATATACCGACAGACAGCCAAGTACGATGCATCTAGATAGACAGGTGACAGACAAGCAGACTTAAAGGCAACTAGACTTGAAAAACATATTGGCATATATGTAGGTAATGCAGTGGGCAGGTAGAAAGACACGTAGCCCTTAGTCAGCCAGGCAGTGAGTTAGACAGACACACTCAATCTACAGAGTAAGGTATGGGCAGACAGGTATACAGAATACCGACAGATTGCACCCTGCGCCCAGCTCCTCGTGTAAGTGCCTTATAAACACTGAAGCCCGAGCGATGACGTTGTAACAGGCCAGAGCTGCACTCGAACCCTGCGATGTACACATCTCAGCCACCACTCGCACACACTGGAAACAGGGCGGGGCCACTTAGTTAACAATGATTTCCCATCTGTTCGTCATTTACACCACAGGCTAAGCGCAAGACTCCCAACCAAATTCGATTAGTCGTGCGAGGCAGAAAATACTCGATAGACTACCCCCCACTGTGACCAGAAGCAGCAGCAGACTAGGAGCACAGCCGGCGACTGCACAATACTATCCTCCGTGCATACTCTGACCCCCAACCTGGCCCACCCGGAGGACACATCCCCTGTCCAGAAAACAGTGACCAAACACAGCCCCGGGGCAGAATCATCACGACTGGAACCCATGGTGCACTATGACCTCCCCCCACCCAAAACAACACACAGGCCATGCCCCCCCACCATCCCTGAATACAATGTACAATGTGTGTTATTGAACCTCAGTGCACACCCTTTCCCTCAGTGCTTCCTGAGTGCTCACGGCCGACCTTCCCTCAGAACACATTTCTGCCCTAGGCACCTACTGTAAACCCCTTTGTGTAAATAGGAAAATGGTCCTCGCGGCACACTCCCTGAGTGCACAATGCACCCGTCAGGTGAGGGACATCAAAGCAATGAGGCATCTAGATATCCACCCTCCACTCTATGAGCTCTTGGCGCACGCTCTGGTCTTCAATGCGCACTCGGGCCAGAGCAGCTCTCAGTACACGCTCTGCCTCCGGCCTAAGCTCGGCCGGGAGCCGGGCCTGAAGAACCCAGCACGAGGGCAGGTGGGTGTAGCAGTACAGTGGGAAGGAAACAAGTGCACGGGGGAGAGAAGAGGAGGGGAAAACACTGCACGATACCTGCAGCGAGAGAGAAAAGCAAGAGAGATGGACCTGAAGGGAAAACAATACCCAACAAGCATTTACAAGTGGGACACGGACAGCGGGAGGGGGGCGGGAACGTGCACAAGGACAGGGCGAGGGGGGCGGGAAAGCAAGAAAAACAAAGCACTCACCTGTACTTCTTCCGGCGGCCGTGGTCGGCATGGAATGACGAAAACAAACACATAAAAAAAAAAAAACTCCGCCCACCGTCGCGATGACGATTTGAAAAGGGAGGAGAGGGAAGAAATCGCAGGAACGCCCACGAATCTGGTCCGGCCATGACGGACAGATCTCTGTTCCAATGGCTAGCCTCCATTTATGGAGCTAGCCAATGGAACAGAGGGGTGGATTCCCAAGCCACACTATTCTAACATTAGATTTCGCCTGCGCCAAAAAGCTGCGCAGTGCGCAGCTCTCGACGAGGCGAAACCTAAAAATAATTGCTTCAGCACTAATATACAGAATTCATAGACGTAGACAGTCGTAATAACTAGCATGCGTGATTGTCATTTCAAACAAATTTCATTTAAATGTACTTTTCCTGAGCCAATGATATAAAAACATGATTTAAAGACACCTCTTCTGTCGTAAGATTATTGCAGCATCACCAACATTAATATTTATGCCTTACGAGGATAGTGTAGCTATCTACAAGGCAACACAGAAACACTCTCGGGGCACTGGGGTGCCATTGCAATGAGAGCGCAAAGCGATTAAAAAATGGCAGTGGCCAAAGAACATCCCCAAAAGGCCTCTGTGAAAACATCCGTTTCGAATTCATACAATTCAGCATTCGGCCTCACGCCACAAAAAAACTGAACACATGTACCCAGGAGCTCAGTCTGACTTCCACCACGTCATGTAAGCTTATCCCAAATTTGGAGTTTGGAATACAGTGCAGACCATGCTCTCAGGTCACCGGCAAACCCAAGATTACTACTATGTAAGCCTGCTTGATTGGTATGTACCCCAGACCCTCTAAGGTGAAGTTTGCAACGGAATTCCCAGACGACCTACTGTTACTAACTAAACGTAGTATAACAACGTATTAAATCTGAGCAATACCCAAAAATAGGTGTGGTTGGAAGGCAAATGTGCTTTTCTGGGCAGAGATTAGCACTCCATAAGGAGGAGAGGGGAGAACTTAGAGGTCAACTGCATCTCTTTAGGATGAATTGGTAATGTGGACGAAGCAGCTCAGGGGTGAATATGATAGAATATCTGCAACTAAGTCTCTCGGATGATAGAATACTCAAAATTCAAAATTCGGTGAACTAACTAACATAGGACACTCAGTTGGGGACTGGCTGACAGTTACTATCTGTGCTTCTAATGCCAGGTTTGTTGCAGAAAATGGACCAGTTTCTAGAAATATACTGGTTCAAAGTGAATATGATCAATGTCATTTACATGCATTAACAAGTACCACACAATGTGGCGGTCACAATTAAAATTAGGACCACGTATGAGTATTTCAGACACTTTATGTGTAATAAATAGATATGTTATGATTAGCAGACAATCCTTAATCGACAGCACTACATGGAGATCTTCCATAAACCATCAGCCTTACACTAGATGAAAGTTGCAACACATTGTGGTTATACCATTTAAGTGTATTGCTTATGGATAAGCAGCTGGGCAGCCAGTCATGCCAGCCCACCTAAAATCAAACAATATTGACAGCTTATGAGGAAAATCAAGAACCTCTGGTCTCCGACCATAATCATGAGCATTTCAACCATGAATCGCCACTCGTAAGACTTACAGTTATGCTACAGAGCCTCAACCACTACACCTGCTGGAAGGAGATTCCATCTACCCCTTTCTGCACACAGTTGGTACTACCAAGCTTTCTCCATTACACCCCTGCCTCCCACACAACCCACCATGGCTTATGACACTCATTAGGTTTTTGCATTCTACAAATTTATCAGGACCAGGGTTACTATAGGCTAAAATGCATACATAAAGGCCAAGGAGAAGCCCATGTGAAAAATCCCAGCCTCAACAGGAGCCACAATTTCTCCTTTCTACAAATCTCACCTACGAGGTAGCTTTTTCAGGGCTCTAACGGCAGAATTGCGTTTTTCAAAAGACATGAAGTTATGAGACAGCTTAACATTGCAGAGCCCCTAAAAACCTGGCTTCGCACTGCGACCACTTCATAAATTAACCAGTGCTGCACGGACCACCTCGATTCCCATTTGAGATATTGCACGCTTCTACCATCCTCAGATTTAGAACACAGCAACACAAAGGACTGATTTTTCACAACAGAGTCATGCAACATTCTCACAGCGTGCCTGTCCACGTTTGTTGCACTAGAATGATGGTCAAAACAGCTCAAGTACACAAACTTTTGGCACACAATAAGCCATGCCACACACAAGCCTACGATCTACTCATAGGCTGTAGCCAGTTCCAAACTAACGCAATGGTGCCACATCGACAGCTGCCCATTATATAAAAGTAAACAGGTTTAATTTCTTCTCTATTTTCAGAGTGCGCCCCCCCCCCCCCAATTCGGCTGAAAATCCTGCTCCCATAACTAGGCAACCTTAAGTGATGCCCTAATAACGAGTTGGAGATTAAAATGCAATTCTTATTAAACCTCAGCATTTAACCTCCAGTTTCAACGCCCTATGTTGCCACAGTTCGTACCCTTCCGATACTATATCTGCAGGCTTGGGTCTACAAAAGAGCTTTGAGTAACCCATACCAAACCCTAACCCCAAATCACGCAATGCCCCATAGAGTTTCTGGCCGCCATTTGACAATTCGTTAATATGTGCTAGTGAGTCCAGGTGATGCGTTCCTGCACTCACTTTTGGGAGCAGACATTTTCATCGCAAGGCTCTGACCCAGGGTAGGAGACAAATTTCGCAGGTTGGAGATATAGATAAGAAGAAAAAAACAGCGACAAATCGGAGGAAGCATGAAAGAAGAAGCATGAAGCACGGCGGACAGCGGGGGGGGGGGCGGGAACGGCGCACGGACAGCGGGAGGGGGGGCGGGAATGGCGCACGGTCAGCGGGAGGGGGGGCAGGAACGGGCAGGAACGGGCATTTACCTGGACTTCTTCCGGCGGCGGTCAGCCGCGGAATGGGAAGAAAACAAACGGCCGACAAAAAAAAATAAAACCCGCCCACGGCAGCGATGAGGACATCGCAGAGGCGGAGAGGGAAAAAATCTCGGGAACGCCCCCGAATCTGTTCCGGCCTTGACGGACAGATCCGGCTTCCAATGGCTAGCCTCCATTTATGGAGCTAGCCAATGGGAGCCGGGGGACGTTCCTATAGCCCATATAGTAAACATTAGATTTCGCCTGTGCGAACTGCTTGCGCAGTAACATCAGGCGAAACCTAAAAAGGGGGGAGAGAAACCACAGGCCAAAATCAGGCCCTCACAGCAGACTGTCACTATTGTGAGTAAAAAACGGGTCTTAATTACCAGCCCGGGCAAGTCTGCACACTTCAAGCAGCTTCCGCGCTGCAACCTTACCCCGTAGGGTGTGAGGCTCCTGGCCGGCCAGGAAAGAGAAGGGAGAACCCGGGTGAAGGCAGACTGCAGCAAGCCGTAACTGACGTAACTCCGCCCGCGTCTCTGCTGATTTCTGACAGCGGGGAGGCAAGCCCTCTAGTGGCCGGCGGACCGCTGCGCCTCCTAGTCCCTCACCACAACACAGGAATGGCAGCGAAGGGACGACAAAGTGTTTCCAGCGGCCGTTATTTAACGAGTCAAAGCTGCAAATTGCATAAAAAACCTGGTAACTACAGCTGAAACATCCGAAAACGGAATTAAACATAAATACCTTAAGGTAACATCAAATACAGTAAATAGTAAAAGGGGGGGAGCAAACTCCACACTTAACTAGAGGCTGCAGCAGCGAAGAAAGAGGGATTCCGACGAGGGACAATTCGGTTATATACGAGGCTGATCCTTGATTGGTGGACTGTTGCTACGGACTGATACTGCATGTTCCCTATTGTTTATGGGAAATGACTTTTTTTGTTCATAAAGACTGTTAATGTTTTAAGATGGCTGCTGTTAATAAAATTGAAGAAAGAATTTGCCTAACACTAGCCTCCGGGTCCTGACATAGAATTCCACTGACAGATTCTAGATTGTGCTATTACTTTACCCCTGCTACCCAACTTCAAATAAGGCCCTAAGCTAGTAAAACCAAGTTTTTGTTCAAATTTATTTTATTGATTTCCATTGCCTTAAACTCAATACAGTACGACAAACCTAGTCCCAGGTGGCCGCCCCTAATACCCGCGCAATACCGCCCCCCAACCTCGGTCGGGTAGCTACGTGTACCACATGATAGTCCAATGTGTCCATGAGAGCGAGTAGTGGTAAATCTTCTACTGATAATGCATTCAATTACCCCAACAACAAACATCCCCTCCCCCAACTTTCCCCCATGGCCCCCCCAGATGTGTTGCATCTTCCTCCTTGGTGTATCGCAGAGAGTCTGTTGGTGTGAATACTAACTTGAAGAACTGGACCCCCTGGCAAATTCATCTGTGATTCTTAACACCCTGAGGTATTTCGGACATGTAAGTTCATTGAATTCTTCCAGCTTGAAGAGAAATAAACGGTTGCCATATGGAAGGAGTCTTTCGTCTGAGTAAGCGTCGCCTGTATCCGTTCCATCCCCATTATATACCAGAGCCTATGGAGCCAGCCCACGTGTGTAGGTTTCCTCGTGGTACCCCAGAGTGAGAGGATGTGCAGTGTCGCCGCTCCTACTGCCAACACCATTTGTCTCCCCTTGATCGATTTAAGTGGAAACGTTAAGGCGTTGGGGAGGCCTAGTAATGTGTAGGCTGGAAAACTGGGAATTTCTGTCTCGAAGTGACTTCTTTCCAGTAATCCGTTACCCCCTCACACTCCCACAACAAATGAGTCAGTGTCCCCACCTTACCACACCCCCTCCAGCATGCGGAACTGCAGCTTGGGTTACTTTGATGCAGCCTTGCCAGGGTTAGGTGCCAATAATATGCAATCTTAATTGCCGATTCCCTGCTCGCCACATTTCTGGCTGTGTGGTGGGCCCTATGGTAAATGTCCTGCCATTCTTTGTCTGTCAAAGTTCGTCCGAACTCTGCTTCCCAGCGCCTCTGACCAGCAGAGCGCGGGGCAGACGGGGGTAGGCTTAACATTTTATACAGGTCTGTGATCGCTTGCCTGTCCGACTTTTTCGTAATGAGCCATTTCAAATATGCTGTCAGCCGCCGACTCACCATCGGTAACGTGTCTCCTTTTGTGAGCCAGTGGCGGATCTGGAAGTATTGGAACCGCTGTGGCGCTATCAGGGTATACATCTCCTTCAAGGTGTCAAGCTGAATAAAGCCATCCACATCAAATAGATGACCGGCCGACCTGCATTCTGATGCACGCCTCTGGCGAAATGCCCCAGGGTCCATCCCGGGACGAAAGACCGGATTATCGAGTAGTGGCGTCATGGGCGAAGGGAAAGTGGTGAGGCCTCTATTGATTGCCACAGCATCCCACACTTTGAGTAGCGAGCGGATGATAGGTGATTTCTTGAGATAGGACAGCCTGTCCGAGTGTTGCAAGAAAGGGACCTTTCACAGCGACATTTGGGCCATCGCCCTATCCTGTGATAGCCACCGTTTTTCTGACTCTGGGCGGTTCCATTCCAGGAGATAACGAAGTTGTGTCGCTTGGAAGAATCGGAGAAGGTTCGGAATGCCCAAGCCCCTCTCCTTAGGAGTCCCTGCGGAGTCTCTGACGTTTACCCGCCCATACAAACTGCCATATCTCATCTTGCATTTTCTGAAGCATCCCGATCGGTGGGGTTACTGGAATGGTTTGGAACAGGCCAAGGATCTTGGGTAGCAGGGATATTTTGATCGCCGCCACTCGTCCCAGCCAAGCGAGCGGTTGCTGTCGCCATCTCTTCAGGTCCCCTTGAAGTTGAGCAAAGAGTGCCGTGTAATTATGAACGACCGTCTGCGTTGTGCTGGGTGTCAGGGTAATCCCCAAATATGGCAGAGACACGTGGGAGGACAATCCCCCAAACTGCCGTAGACCGCCAGCGGTTCTACGTGCGTTACAGCCCAGGGGAAGAATCAGGGATTTCCCTACATTCATTTTGAATCCCGAAACGTTCCCGAAGGTCTCCATTTCTGTTAGGAAAGCTGGCACCGAGCGTGAGGGATTGTCTACCACCGCAAATATGTAATCTGCGTACAGACTAATGGTGTGCGGCTCGCCACCAAATGTGACACCTGCAATATCCGGATTGTCGTGGATTCTCTGCGCAAATGGTTCAATATAAATCGCAAATAGCAGGGGCGAGAGCAGGCACCCCTGCCTAGTGCCACACCTGATATCAAAGGGTTGTGAGCCTATGCCATTAACCCGAATAGTCACCTGGGGTGCCTCATAACAGCTAGCTACCCATGTCCGGAAGCAGTCTCCAATGCCAAAGCGCACCAAAGTATTGTCCAAGTATCCCCAGTCCACCCTGTCGAATGCCTTCTCGGCGTCAACCGATAAGAGATCTGTGTCTGCGTAAATAAAATGGGCCTTGTCTTTCACATGCAGGAGTCGCTTGGTATTATCACTGCACTGCCTGTTGGGGATGAATCCCTGTGAAGATTTTGAGGTCTAAGTTGAGTAGGGAGATGGGCCGGTAGGCGGCACACTGTGAAGTGTCCTTGCCGGGTTTGGGCAATTCGATTATATCCGCGGCGAGCATGTCCTGAGGAATGGAGCCTGGTCCCTGGGAGGAGTTAAACAATTTGGTAAGCAGAGTTGCCAGCAGTGGGCAGAAAGCTTTGTAGAAGCCTGCGGAGAAGCCATCTGGCACTGGTGCTTTCAGAGGCTTGAGGCGTGCTATCGCCGATACCACTTCCTCATCGGGGCGTCCAGAGTAAGCTCACTGGCCTCATCAAGGGCTGTAGCTGACGCCCCACAAAGGTAGGCATCCCTGCCCTCTGGATCCAAGGCTGGGTCCGCAGCGTAGAGTGAGGCGTAAAATGCTCGAAACGCTTCGCTATCTGCTCATCTTCCAGAAGCATGTGCCCTCCTTGGCCCTGGAGGGCGGGAATTTTTGAGCGGTGGACCTTAGCTCTAAGCTCACTGGCCAGTAGACGAACCATTTTTTCGCCTCCCCGATAATATGTGTGCTGGAGGCGTCGGGCTGCGTATTCTGCTCAATCGAGATCTAGGCTCGCAAGCTGTGCCCTCGTTGCTTTCAGCTGACGCCAAATTCTAGTGGCCCCCGTTCTACTCTGTACCTGCTCTAATTCTAACACCTGCACTGTTAGTGCTTGCCTCCTGTCCCTACGTTCCTGCACTTCAGCTGCTGCAATAGCTATGAGGTCGCTGTGCACCACAGCCTTAAGTGCTCCCCAAACCGCCGTCACTGGTACGTCTGCGTTATCGTTAATGCTCATGTAGTCTGTGATACTTTTGCGTAGTTGTTGAGTGACCCCCTTGCCTTGTAGTAATGTCTCTCGTAGGCGCCACCTGCCTTTGTGTGATTTTGTGCGAGGGACCGCTAGGTGAAGTGTGACCGCGTCGTGGTCAGAGAGTGCCATCAGTATGATGTTGGTGTCCGCGACTGAAGGAGCCAGGTCAGTAGACCCAAAAAAAGTATCTAACCAGGCGTAGGTGCGGTGTACATGTGAATAGAATGTTTACCCCGTAGAGTTGGGGTGGGCCTACCGCCAGAGATCTAAAAACCCTCTGCTGGCCAACCATTGTCTACCCTCCTGTGAGATTGCCCCTGTGGATCCAAAGCGATGGCCTGACCTGTCCTTATCCTGGTCCATCATCAGATTAATATTACCTCACACTGGTGGGAGGTGATATTAATCCGCCAGGGCCCCTGTGAGGAAGGGTTCTTGCTTGGTGTTAGGAGCATACACCGACCCTATAGCCATGGACATACCCCCCACTTGAAAATTGTACGCTAGGAGCCTGCCCTTGATTTCAGCGATCTTGTCCCCCACTTTGCCTCTGAAATGCTTAGCGAACAGAAGAGCTAACCCCGCCTTTTCCTCTACAGTGGAGAAGTATTGCTGAGGGAAAGCCCTGGAGCGCATGCGATGACAGTCCCTGAAGAGCAGGTGTGTTTCTTGTAACAGACATATTGAAGCCCCTGAATTCTCCAGAAAATATAGGATAGCCCTCCGTTTTATAGGGTTGTTAAGCCCCTTTAAGTTTAAGGTGAGAACCTTCAAGACAGCGTCAGCCATGGTTAGGCTCTGTTGGGGCTCCATAGTTGCTCGGGGAACCTCCGGCGCCCCTTGCTCTGCCCACGCCCCCCTATAATGCGACACACCGGAGCCCACCCCCACTACCCCTCCCCCTCGCACACCCTTCCCCAACCCACCAACTCCCAACCCGTGCCCCAACTGTCATCCCCCGTGCCTCCCCTCCTCCCTAACCCCAACTCCAGTACCCCAACAATGAAGCAGTGTCCAAGTCCTGCCGTCTCTCATTGCAGGTCTGTGGTGAAATTGCCTGGTGAGCGAGCAACAGTGTTGACCTCCGCGGCACCCCGCACCCCCCCTCCGACCTGGAATGCAGAAGTGCTATAGAATCCCCCCTCACATGAATAGATCAGTCCATTGGTGAGGTGTCTCTGGCAACCTCGTGAATGGCATTGGCCCTCTCTTGCGTTATGGTGTGAGAGTCCGGAGTTCACAATGGGAGAGCGCCTGCGGCTGACCCGCTGCCATCCTCCCCTAGACAAGTGCTGGGAAGGTTTCGGTGACGATGACTCCTCCATCAGTTCGATGCCCAGCAAGGTGCACGTGTCTTGTATGTATGTATGTATGTATGTATGTATGTGTGTTCTTATATAGCGCTCACCTCACCCTAGGGCATCTCGGCACTTGCATTGGGAACCCGTCCTGGCTTTTCCCTGTGAGATAACTCGTACTGGGCATCCCCAAGGTGAAAGCCAGGCATCCCGCCGCGGGGGGCCGTTGTGGAGATTAAGCAAGCTTAATGCCCAGAGCTGCATAGTGTGAACCCGTGCTTAGAGTGGGCACCGAAGCGAGAATTATCGAGTCCGTGGACAATTGGGCTCAAGACCCTTGGAGTCTTGGAGTGAACGTAGTTGTTGCAGGGCGCCATTCCACTTGAAAATCAGGCAAAAGGGATGTCCCCAAGAGTACGGGACCCCTTTTATCTCGTAGGAAGTCTGTGGCAACTTTAAATACTTTCCGTTTCTGGAGCGTGATAGCTGAGAGGTCCTGGTACAATGCCACGGGCTGGCCCCGGTATTGAAGGGGTTGCTTACGTCGTGTCTCTCTGAGGATTCTTTCCTTAAGTGGGAAGTCCGGTAAAAAGGCTAAAATGTCTGGGGGGGGGACAGGCGCGCGTCTCGCCAGCCCCACTCTGTGAGCTCTATCAATTCTGATGTCAAAGTCTGCTGCTTCCCCCAGAATGTCCCTAAACATGGCCTGTAGGTAGCCCGCGATATCCGCACCTTCTTCTTTAAGTGGGACCCCCCCGGACCCGAATATCGTTACGCGGGGACCTATTTTCTAAGTCCTCCGCGTGCGCCTGTAGGTCCACTTGCTGGTCTTTAAGGTGAATGACTTCCTGCTGGAGCTGCTCTATCTCTTCACTTCTGGTGTGATCTGCTTCTTCAATGGCGGCTACCCGCTCGCCCAAACCGTCCACATCCTTTATGATCTCTCGTACCTCCCCTGCGACCTCTTGCTTCAGCGTTTGCAAGTCTTTGCGAAGGGAGTTGAACAAGGTGTCCAGAAAGGATCTTGGGATGGGCACCTCGCCTTCATTGGGTTGAGAGTGCTGGCTTGTCGCCCCTGGGGAGGTCTGCCCCTTGTCCCCTTTCGGCAGGCCCTTGCCAAGCATCTCCGGAGAGTACGGTCTCCTTTCTTCCGCAGTCCGGCCATGCTGTGTCTCCCGTGGGTGTTCTCACAGCCCCTGCCACCACCCTTCCTCTCGGGGCTCACTCACTCACTGCCTCTAGTGATGGCCCCCTTGCTCTTCGCTGCTCAGCTGGAAGGGGGCCTACCTCTTCCTGTTTGACTGCGATAGGTGCTGGGATCTTCGTGCCACCACTTCAGATGCCCCCTGCGCAGATCTCTCTTCTCCCTCCACTCCAGCGCAGGGCCTGTGCCTCCAGCAACCAAGGCCTCCTCCTTGGGGTCACCAACCCCTGTGTCCCGATCCCGGAGGCGCCCCTGCTCCCTCGCCTCTGTGCGTGGGCCCAAGGATCGTACCAACAGCAGTCTGTGTATCTTGGGACTGGGCCTGGTCTGGAGCCTCCCTTCCCAAGCAAGCGCTCGCCTCCTCTGGCGCGTGGCGGTGCTCAGGCCCCCCTATGCTTCACCCGCCATGTTGGTCATCTCCTGCTGTGCTGTGGTATCGGCAGTGGTGCCCCTTCAGAGTTCACAGGCCCGCCGGGCACCCTCAGAGCCAGCACCGTGCCCAGACCGGCTTCAGAAATTTGGTATCCTCCCGGTGCACCCACTCGTCCTCCTCCTCGCTTCCTGCTGTTGCCGCTCCTCAAAATGGTGTCTGCGGCCTCACTGGGGCCGCTTCCCCTAGTCATGCAGCCCCCCATCTCCTCACCTCATAGCAGTTCGCCTCGTCGTGCTGCAGTTGGGGCGCCCGACTCCGCTGCATTTATATGGGGGAGAGCGCCAGGGGTCTTGGTGGTGCTGGGAGAAGCCCGGCCCGGTTACCCACTACAGTGCTTCGTGACCCTGGCCTCAATTTCGGCGCTAGGGCCTGCTCGTTTCCCTTTGGCCGCGGGGCTGCCAGCGTCCTCTTTCTATGCCTCCCGGGGCTTCCGCGTTAGGGCGCTCCTCTCCGCCGCGACCATGCGGGGGAGAGCGCCAGGGGGTCTTGGTGGCCCCAGGAGACGCCCGGCCCGGCCACCCACCACCGGGCCTCACGACCCCGGCCTCAATTTCGATGCTGTGGCCCGCTCGTCCCTCTCTGGCCGCGGGGCTGCCAGTGTCCTCTCGCGGCACCTCTCGGGGCCTCCGCAGTCTCTGGGGGGGCACTAAAGCAGTCTGTACCTCCCCCAGCGTGAGTGCCCAGCTCCGCAACCGCAAGGCCCCTCTGTCAGGCTGCCGCTCGTCCCTCTCACAGGGCTCGTCGCGTGGGCACCATTTTGCAGCTGTCGGCGCTGGGGGGTTACACTCTCTCACGCCGTCCTCTTTCTTTACGATGATCCCCGCATCGACTCTGTGGTGTCCCGTAGCTTTCCCACCCACGGTGAAGCTCCGTGGGCGGGAATCACGCTTTTGGTGGTCTATGGGAGGGCCCGGGTCGGGGAGCTCATGGGACCTGCAGCCGTCTAGGTCGCCATCTTGACCACGTCCCATTACTTCCCCCTGTAAAACCTAGGGGCCGATTAGGATCGAGGTGGTGGGAACGTCTGCAGGGGCTGCGGCGTTCCCTCCAGTGCAATTAGGATGTGACCGCCACCCTGGCGGTCACATCCTTAATATTTAACATTGCGGCGGGTGCTGCTTGAAGCAATACCTGCCGCAAGGTTAAATATGCATGCTTCGCATTTGCATGCACAAAGCAGCAGGCACCGCGCGGTGCCTGCCGCTTTGTGCATGCAAATGCAGGGGGATACCATAGGTACCCCACCATGTGCACCCCCCACCCCCCGTCACCCTGGGGGCCTGCAACGGGGTAATCCGTGCGGACACGCTAGGGGACCCCCTGCTACAGCCACTTTTACAACACTGAAGGTGGAGAGGATAAACCCCTCAAACAAATTCTGGCTTCTGAACGTACAGAACTATATGTCCAGAACCGTATGAAGTAATAAAAATGCACATCGTCTAACTGATAAATATACGGTGCCACCCAGTCTACAATCAACTCCTGGAACACTTTAAAATATCGACCTATTTTGCTTAGCAGATGTTAATCCACCTGCAGCAGTAAGAGTGGACTCGAGACTCCCCTTGTACATATAAACTGTACCGATTTGACTAGAAATAGAAAGAAAAACACGTACTGCCCCTTCTTTTTAACCTTTGTATATTGGTCCATTGTATATGTTAGTTTTTTGTTTATTCATCCTGGCCCTGAGGAAGGTGATCCAACCATATACTATCATCGAAACGTACGTAGGCCGTACACCCCAATAAGATCTGGACAATGCACCAAAGATTGGTCAAAAATACACAGATCAATGATTAACTGGTGGAATTCCTAATTTCATGTACCAACAGTGAACCACCATATGCACCTTTGGGTTACCGTTTCATTTTGTAAAGTCCTGTTTCCCTGTTTCTATGTATTTTTATAAAGAATAGTGAATGTAGATGTATGACCGGTATGTGTGAGAGTATGTATGTTAGCAAGACACGACACTGTTAGGGGCACACTTTTTTCAATTGCACTTTTTTCAATTGCACTGTTTGAAACTTATAAAATGTATAATGAATATTGATCAATTTCTGATTGTGTTGTTATGTGATAAAATAAAATGTATACATGTATAAATCTCTAAAAAAGTAAAATTCAAAAAAGATAAAATAAAAATAAAATAAAATAAAATAATGTTTTTGTAATATCTACAAGTCTTGGCTTCTGTCTATAGCATCCTTTTATATGTAAATGTTTTCTGGATATATTCTTATGACAAAAGCAATATAGGTCTTTTAAGAGGTACCCTTTATGCCTAGTTCATTCAAGTCTGCAATGGAAACATTTGGAATACATGTCCAGAACAGCCGAAAAGCAGATTGTGCGCCAAGGGCCAATTACAACACCGGCTTTTTACAGTGAACCCTTCATTTTCGACTTGTCTCCTCAATCATAATTTTTCAACAAGAAAAGTTCAATACCTCTTTACAGATGCAGTACGGTTGGGATACAAATATACTCAGAAATAAATGACAACTAGTTCATGTAAGAAATGTTCCTTTCATAGATTTAGGGTCAGGAACATCTGTTTTACTCCTACTGCCAAATGTTCTAGGAGAACTTTTCTCATTTTTATGCCGTCTTTTATTACCATCTAGAAAAAATCCAGCTTTTGGCGTTTCGAATAAAGCTGAACTTTATGAATTGAATCGTATTTCAAATATAATAGCTATTTAATCCGCCCCAGGGAAAAAACAATCTTCTAGTAATTATAAGAAGCATGAAAATGATACTGCTAGATCAGTCCTTTACTGTGTGCATATATCCTTGGAGGAAAATATGGAGTGCATTTCATCCCAGCTCATAATGGTGTTTCCTTTGTAATATTTACGCAGCTCTCTTGTTGCATTATATATTGAGCAACTGACATTCCTCACATAGCAACGATTGGAAGAAACACTATACATTTAAACAAATACTTACACGTTTATGTTTGCTCAGGTGAAAATCGTAGAGCAAGAGAAAATACGCGTTAAAAAAAATCTTCAAAAGGAAAACGTCTCTAACCCACATGAAACGTATTTCCCTAAACCCCCACACATTCGAGAGTCACTACGTAAGCACCTTTAAAAAAAAGTTTCTGTACAAAGAGACGGTCTCTGCGTGTGCGGCCCCACGGCGGATGCAGTGAAGCGCGTGTGGGGGTTGCTGGCGAGTATCATCTCTGTATACAAACGCATTGAGGAGCAGGGACGGAGGACCACCCCATCCCCCACGCCCTTTTGTGACTAGGACGTAAAGTGTAATTTTCGGGAAGT
The DNA here is from genome assembly GCF_964263255.1 of Lissotriton vulgaris. Classification (NCBI taxonomy): domain Eukaryota; kingdom Metazoa; phylum Chordata; class Amphibia; order Caudata; family Salamandridae; genus Lissotriton; species Lissotriton vulgaris. The sequence goes on from NW_028248043.1 coordinate 39,157, forward strand.
GTGAATTGGATGCAGCACCTGCTCCACAGAATATTAAAAGCTCATTTCCGATCGAATAAAAAATATTCCAAATGTGATTGTTAATGGAGAAATGCTGTGTATTTTACATAAAATTAATAAACTGGGTTTACATCCTTGAGGCCGCAAGGCTAGAGAAGGACTACTGCTTGTACTCACAACTGCTATTCACGATTCTTTAGCTGGAGCGCTCTGCCTCAACCAGTCCTATCTCTTAGGTGCAGAGATCTCTGCACATGGAGGTATATGTTGTAGTAAATGTGGTAGGGACAAGGGGAAGTGGTGGGAAAATGGGGGGGTTCAAGCACATTCAAGGACGGAAATAGGCAAGGACATGCATAAAACTAAAATACACCCGCAAAGATAGTAAACTAATTTACACAAAAGTTACACTCAAATCTTTTACGGTAGTACTACTGACAAAATACGCTTAAATCTACTCCATCCAAGCCTTTGAGTAAGTCAAGCACCGCACATTTGCAATCACTGGTACGGCAACAGGCTCTGATAGAAGTCAAAGGAGGTAGGAAATAACATAAACACCACATATGAAGAAATGTGAAAGAATACAAAAATGAATGGATTATGAATTAATATTCTTATTTATTTTAAATGGTAAAGCAATTTTAAATTACAAAACAAATAATGTGCAACTGGTATAATACATATATTGCACCAAGGCTTTTAATACATTCAACATAACTGATGCATCAAGGGATAATGGAGTCATCAGTCAGGATCGAGTAACACCCATCAACAGCTGAAGGTCACTGCAACATCAATCAACCAATCAGATACAGGCCCACAAATAAGAAACCATGAAAGATTTGGGTTCACCATGTCACGTGATGTCTTTGCAGCTTTGCCCGTCATTTGAAGATACCATTATTTGAGGAGGAGAGTGAGGATTTACAGGCAGACTCAAAATCTTTGGCATGTCCTGGGAGGTAGTCACAGCTATATACTATTTCTCCCTAATGCAACCCTTAAAATGGTTGCAGACTGGATGCAGGAGCTTGCTCTACCTAGAGCCTGTTCCCAGACCATACCAACACATGCCAAAATACTGGATGCACTCCATATGGCATGTCACAGGCACGGCAATTGTGATGCATACAACAAGTACTGAGATGCATCAACAGCGGATGCATAATGTCACAATCACTGGTGGAAAGACAATGGGTGGGAAGGATATTTTATGGCATTACCTAATTGCCAATATTTGCACCTATGCAGCTCTTCAGCCACCATACCTCAGGGAAAACCATTTCCACATTTGACACTGCTGGCACTCCATCAATGTGCAAGTTATCTGTGATGCCCTGATTTGTATGCTGTCTTTCCTGGGATCACATATGACAGCTACACCTTCCAACAGTCACCTCTTGCATGTCAGGTGGTTGATGGGGATTTGGTGACATGTGGGTAATAGGTAAGCTATAATAAGTCAACATTGGGGCTGCATTATACTTTTACTATACAACTGTACAAATATTCTATTAACTACATCCTATCCCTGCACACACCTCCTAAGATACTGTGGCTAGCCTTCATGTATTTAATGTTTACAGCTTTTACTATGTAACTACATTGAAAAAGAAAATAATGTCTTTGTTGCAGGTGATATTGAGTAAGCCCTCAGTTCCCATCTGCTCATTTCCTTTCCACGTTCAAAGGCACAGACATTACAGATGTACAATAGAACACACACACATACGTAATCCATCAATGAGTGCACATTTGGTGTCCTCATGCTGTGTCTTTCATGTCTTGCTCATACAGGCGGGGTGCTCATGTGTGAAAGATTATTGGAGCTTATTGTGTTTTACTTTACATCGCGATGCAACAGAGCTTACATTAGCCCTGAACAATGGCCATATTCAGGTTCCTGGGATGGGACACGGAAAAGGTCAGGCTCTGCAAAACCAACTAGTAGCTTATGTTTTCACCTGAGATACATTTTTGCTTGCACTATCACATTGGACAGTCTGCATCGAATCAATGATGAATGCTGGACATTGTTACTTGCCATATATACCATCTGTCGAACAAGCACACATTTATTCATACAAACCTGGTTTTAGTCTTTAAAATGGGTTTTACATATGGGATTTCAAATCTGTATCGGAATTCTGTGTCTCTGGTATGTAAATGGAGATCTCCAGATTCAGGGGGTGGTCGCCATACTCTGGGAGAGATCTCCATTGAATGCAACAAACAGGGAATGGCATAAAGGAGCAGGTAGTAAGCCATCACAGAGCCTCCCATTCACCACAACATAATCCTCCTCCAACATACTACTCCTCTGACCAATATAGCCCTTTAATGCCTTAGAAATTGAAAGAGGGGTCCTCAAGCTTTTCTGATAAGGGATTAGAGTTTATGTGGGAGGGAGTTCTAAAATGTTTTCTTCGGCTATATGGGAGTGGTGATGGTGGCAGGCCAGATAACAACCTGAGGCGTGCAACAGAGAACCAGCTATGGAAGAACATAAACCCTAAGCTGCAGTGAGTGCATGTGGATATGTTAAAGTGAAGGTGTGCCTCAAATGCTGGAATTACCTCTAGCGCTGGTACGCCTGGCAGCACAGGATGTGCTGAGGTATCCTCCAAGCCACATATGTAGCACTGGAGGAACCTTAAAACAGCTTTGCAAATTTTCCATTCTTAGCTCAAGGTACAGGAACAGTACAAAGGTGGTGAGATTGATTTGTATGAAATTACATGTATGTTGTCCAATCTTACTATAGTTGGATAAGTCCATGTTGGCTTTACCATATGTTGCCCTGTAAAATATGTAGTTTAATGAATGCAATTTGTTTAATTTTAATGTAAATGTTAAAAATGGCATGTTAATTATTTAATACAAACGTGTTGGCATACTGGAACTTTACAATGACAATGCGTTTTTTATATAATTAACTCTTTAGGTAAACATTGTCATATGGCCTTATTTAAAAATTGGAAAACATTTTCTGTGTGGCTTCCATATTAACCTTATGATCTTTTTACTTTATACCATGTTAGAAACAGACCTTATCTGATGGCACACATCTTAGTCATATTGACACAAGACACAAACCATGGTCATTTTAAAATTGTATTTATATAATGACCTCCTATAATAGTCGACCATCACATGAACACAAACTAGTCATGGATCTTCCTCCATCAGCCAGCATTGATTAACTATTCACTCATATCTAAGTTCTTGTTTGCCGTCATAAGTGAATGTAGGAGTGACGTTGTGCGAGTTATTCTAGGTATTCCATGTGCAAAAGTGTGGTTTTGCGATGTCTAACATATACAAATTATAATGTTTGAGGGTGGAGTAACATGCCATTTGAGTGCATAATAATTAATCATAGACAACAAATCATTTAAAAGCCCTTCTGACACTGGCATTTCCCTGGTAGGCAGCAGGCCCATGGTTTTAATTTCTAAGCAAGGTCTGAAGTTGTTTTCCACTTTTGCCTTTTAAACAAGCACTTTTAAAAGTGGAAGTTGTAAATAACAACGTTGCACGGTATGGGGTGGGGTGGAGTCCTTGACAATGTCACTCTACCACTCTCTGTCAGTCACATTTATGGTTGAGAATTATTTAAATGTATATGAATTTTAGAATGTATGCACCCAAAACCACTTTTTATTTTGTCACCATTCCTTTTCATTGGGAAGCACCGAAGAAGCGAAGGACGAACAGGATCTGGGGTGAAGAACAATAAGGACCTTTGCTGCTGTGTGGGCATATCATCATCATCATAATCAAAATCACTTTATTCGATGCTTAATGATAAGATCATAAAAGTACAAATGTACAAAATAAAATATTTATCCTGATACAAACTATTAATAAGATTGTTTAAAAACATCAGTAAAAAGCAGAATAAAAAGCATACGGTACGTTCATAATTGTTGTGCAATTGACTGGTCTTCGAGAAAAGGAATGGGAATATATAGAGTAATAAATGACCACTGTAGTGCAAAATATGGATAGACTGTTATAAACAACCATTAAAAACAGATAAAAACAACCAGTTCATTCATAGGTATTGTGCAATTGCCTGGTCTTACATTAGAGGGGTAGAAAAGATGCCATGAAATAACAAACAAAAGGATCAGGCAGTGATTGTAGAAAATAAATTCCTGGGTGGCATTGTGTGAATTTATATTTGCGCATAAGAGGCAGTATAAATCTTTTGCAGTGTTCCATATAAAATTTGCACACAAAAAATATATGCAAATTTGTTTGAGCGGAAACACCATCACATGGCAGGGCGGGAGATCATGAATAGAGAAAATTTCAGATGGATAGGCCAGCATACAAGAAATACTATTCAGATGAAACCTAAGTAAAATAAATCTGTGGTGTAGGTTTGTCACATTAAGTAATAATGGGGCTGGCCATTCTTGGTCAATCGGACCTTCTAGATAGGATTTTACTGATGCTTTCGAACAGTTAATTTTAAGTCTCATTTGCCCTTTGTTTAAGAAAACAGGTTTTAATCTCCTGTTTAGAAATATCAGAGCAGTCATTTAGTGAGATAAATAGATTCTCTAAACCAAGGGAGGTCAAGACTGTTTTTAGGTTACTCGTAGTGTTGCAGCGCAACGCGCTGCTCGCTCTGCGAGACCTCTTGTGATCAAGCAGATTTCAGAAGGGGACTGAAAGCCCTGCTCATCTTTATCATTGGCTAGAGTCATACTTTATGTTAAACGCTGGCTTCTGATTCATGATGAGGCTTTTTAGTTACTGCCCTGTCTCTTTTTAGCTCCACCTATCCGGACACGAGCGACTCCTCGCAACCTTACACGGTGGGCGTTTATCTGCTAGGTGAGCACTATTTTCTTTCACTCGTATTTGTTGTTAAAGGCAGCCACGTGTTTATTTTACATCTCGCTTTCACTTAATGTGAAAGCGCGATGCAAATATAAACAAGCGGCTGCCTTTCCACAATGGCGAGCACTTGTTTAGAGGGGCTGTTTCCGGGGGAGGAGGGTAGGTGACTGCAACACTTGGCCTCCTCCACACAGTAGAGACATTGGACGACGTGACCAGTGAACTGTGGGGTCTAAAAGGCGTCTCAGTGGGAGGGAAAGCGGTGAGTTCAGCGCTCTTCTACAAGCCAATGTGCTACGGACTACTTTCGGGTCATTGCAAATTCCGCACGGAAATAAATGCCGCCCACCGTGGGAATAAATACTGCCCGCTCGCACGGACAGAATTTCTGAAGCACGTATTTTGCTATTGTAAGAAAGATGGAACTCTTTACGGCGAGAATGGCCACTTTTCCGACCTGGAGTGGGGATTATAGAGCATTACATTTGTGTGTATATAGTTCTTTATTGCCCTGAGCATATGGCCGCTGCCTGTCAGTGGAAGAGAGACATACAAGTTATTAGATTTTTGTGTTTGCAATGTGACCTTTGTCATGGCAGAGACACCCGCTGGCACATGGACGAATACAGTATTGCAGTTCTGTTTATAATCTGTGCTGCATCAAGAAATGCTAGAGAGGCGGCGCGTGTACTGTTCATATATAATCCTTTACCAATGGACAATCAATAAGGCAGACCATGACTTACTCCCGCAAAAGTACTGCCATTGATAGGGTGATGTGTAATTACTTTCCCGCGGTTGGACACGTCACAGGGGAACCGCCCCTCAGCAGCAGAGTAGGGAGCACGACCTGGGTGCATGGAGTGCGTCCCCAGGCGCTATACAGGTGCACCACTCTGGCCTTTAGAGGCTCTATGAACGCTCTTGTCCTGCAGCAGGGGGTTGTAGAATGTTTTTCTGCTTCCAGGGTAGCTCATAGTCATAGCACCCTACCTGTAGCATAATTAAAACAATGACACACAGGACCTGCAGAGTAAATTATTATATCTACTAGCCAACTATATTTATATTTTACACCAATCACGATGCTTGGTGATAAGACCCAAGGCAATATAAAATCACCTCTTGGTCACTCACAACACCCAAAAACTTCCCATATAGGGAATATACTCTACCAACCATACATGCCCCATGGGATAGTGCGCTACCCTTCTGGAAATATGTTTCAGGGCAGTACAGCAGTGTTTGAAGAGCCATATGAATGGGACTCCTCACATCTGTGCACCACCATGTCACTTATGTCAACCCTCAGAAAAACAAAGAGTGATGGGTGGATATGCTTAAATTAATTGTAACTTCTTACAGTTATTCTGTTCATACTCTAGATTAGTTTTCAGTTTCAGATTAGTTTTATATGCCCGTTTTCAAGATCACGCAAGGGTGGGGGGAATAGACCTGTGCCCCTTGGAATTTATGTAGCAGAGCAAGTGACGCTGCTCATGGAGAGGGGGCACTGGGTGACAGAGACACCAAGTGAGAACTATGGCCCTGGATCATTTGAGGCAAGGGATCTTTCTCTATGTGCACCCTGGTAAAAGAGATATTGGTCTCTGCATCCACTAAGTGGCCTTGCACATGTGAAACGATCGGGCCTTTAATTGTACGGGTTGAGTGTCCTTTGATGCATGGGAGTGTTATCTGTGGACTCCAAGGGGCCAAGGCATCATGATCACGAGGTGTCATACAAAAAGAGGTCTGTGTCCCCGTGTGCAGGGAACCTTGAATGACCGCAGTACTAGTTTGCCAGTATATAATGTGTATCCCTGCAGTCTGGGTCCCTCTGAGGTGGTCTCTACTCATTGAATGCCTTCTGGGTTTATCTGATCCTCAGTTGCGGTTTCTTGATTTCCTGTGGGCGTAACTATCACCTACGGTAGGTGTTTCGAGATATTGGGAGACCTTAAAATCTCCACACAGGATTTCTCTTGCTCTCATTTGTCCACTGGAGCTGCAACGAATACCGGGTATGCTGAAATCCCAGTTTCCGGGGCACTGAGAGTGACGGAATCCCTAGCCAATCAGAAGAGTGGACATATTTGTGGCCCACATTAGGAACAAGTAAATAGGCTTTTAATTAAACACAAGAAATCATGTGAGAGTCTATTCCCTTCTCTCATTCGTCTATTTTCCTCTGGTGGGATATATAGCGTTCACTTACTGTTGTCGTTGAGGGCAGTGCTTTAAATGGGCTGGTACTAACCGGTACTGAGTACCGGCACTTCGGAATTTTCTGGCCCTCAGTACCGGCACTTCTCATTAGCCAGAGAGAGTACCAGTACCCTAATAGAAGGGACTGCATGCTCCGGTTATATCTCTCCTATAGCACAGGGTAGATGCCGCTCTGCTTCTCAAGAGCGTGTAAGTCGCCAAGCCTCTTTGCAGAGTCGCTGCTGGAGATTCCAGCAGCGCCCATCTGTGGGGCGCCCCCCCCCAGGGTGGTATGCGGTCATTTCAGGGGGGGGCGCGCACTTCACCTGAAACCTCACCTTTTTGTTTTCAAATGTACGAAATCGAAGGCACACAATGTTAGTTTTAACTATCTTGTACTGGGGCACAACGTGCTCCTACTTTTGAAATTTAAAGAAACCTCCCTGGGGGTTTCAGCAGGGCCTGTCAGGAACAGAGGCGTGCTTCTTCTCTGAGAGGCTTGCAAATGTCTTCTCAGTACCCCGGTTTTGCAAAGTATTGTGAGCAGAACCTGCAATATTTTTCCGTTTCTGTACACGGTATTTTTTTATCGATGGAATAGGATGCATCAAGTAAAAATGATGTGGGTAGAGGGGAGGGAAGCTTGGAGCGAATGTCTGCCCACCTTAGTAAGGTTACCAGCAAACTCTAGCGCTCCTGTGTTCAGCAGGTTTTTTTAAAAATCAAATCTATTTAGGAAGGGCCTGTGGCACGCCAGACCTTTGCCCTTCCTCGCTCCCACACACGTGCCTGCCATGGACTTTTCTTTTACAAATCAGCAATGTGTTGTCTTCAGTTGCAACAACTAATCCGGACCCAGTCTGCACTACAGCTCCCAGAATACATCATGCTGTTAATTAAAGGGAGCTGAGACAGGGGTCACTTGACAGGAAATATTGAAATGTTTCTTGTTAAGGCCTAACTATAGCAATTCGATTTATTCAGACTCAGTGTATTGTGCAGTGCACTTGCCACCCGAGTGTGTTTGTGGTAATTAGCAAATGCCTTCTTGGCAGCGCACGATCAAGCAACTGTCTACAGTCCATGGGTGCCAGGTGTAAAGTGTGTCACATTACAACACATTCAGTTACTCACTGTGCTAAGGTGACACAGATCAGACCTCCATTGCCCCAGTGCAGGAACAGAGTGTAAATCATGATCTACTGTTACACTGACTTGATATGCTATGAAAATGTGCTTTTGCTGGCACAGCCATGTTGCTCAAATGGGTGCAATTCCAAATATTTATGTTTCCCTCATCTTCACTGCTTGAGTTTGCTCGTGAGAAAGTGTCACTCCTAGTCATTGAAATGTCACTCACAATTACACTGAAATTATGAAAATGTCACACATAGCAATCTGAAACCTTGGCACAGCTATTGAGAGCAAGGTAATTTAAAGAAAATTGCAATGTGGCATGACGTGCCCATACTTCTGTAGTGTAAAGAAACATCTCTGGGGGTTTCGGCAAGGCTCGTAGGAACAGAGCAAAAGAGAAAGAAACTCTGTGTGCCCAAATATAGACAACAAAAACCTGGAGCATGGCGCCTTCTCCTGTTCAAAGAGATTTTAATTTTTACATTAGTACAAAAACTCTTATATCCAAATGGGAATCACCAATTCACTCTTAGGCAGCCACTTATTACCAGGCAAAAGAACAACCCAAGAGAGCAAAGACATTTTATTTTCAGGAAGTAAAGCTTGAGTGCCTCATCCTCACGGAATCTGTACACACAGCACAACTGCTATCAAAACACTCTTGCCTTTTAGCTCTTCCTATTTATGTGAGATTGGGTTCTCGGCGCTTGCGGTATTAAAGACGAAGAACCGTTCACAACTGGATGTGGAGCACAACCTTAGGATGGCTGTCGCGAAAATCCATCCACAGATTGACCGTTTCTGTGGCGAAAAACAGGCACACTGTTCACATTAACGTTGGTGGTGTTATGATCAATCTATGCCATGTGTAATACGAAGCATCCTAAAAATTGCACAGATTTCATCTTGGAAAATTGTGTTTTGAGCTGTGTAATAAGCCTCTGTCATTTAACCACACCCACTAAACACTCTTATTGTGTTGTACATTATTTGCCAGATATGGCCGGGATATGCGGGTGGCGATCGAATATGTAGTGTACCAGATTCCCGAAATTTCTGTCAGATGGTGGGGGGGCCCGACATTTAAAACAATTCAGCTGGTGGGGCTCAACCTACAAAAGTTTGAAGACCTCTGGTCTAGACAGACTCTTCACTGTCGGTGCCTGAGGACTATTCGGCTGAAAGGGCTTTAGTCTCTCCCCCGCCCCTCTCCATCAGGTATGTAAATTGGTTGGGACGGGCAGTCAGTCAGTAATCTAGTTTTATTTAGGTTATTGAGCGACAGCCCAACAAAATCCTCTGCCTTCGCCAAAGCCATTTTTTCCCCTCATCTTTTTATTCGGGACAGGAGCTGCTTCTCTTTGTGGAAGGAAGGAGTAGGGATGGTGCAGAGTCAAGACATGAAAAAAAAGACGTAATCATCGCACCTGAGACCCCTTCCAGGCAATGGTGAATGAGGGCCATGTGGGGGCATGCCCTGCTTCCCCACAGCCACAAAGCGGCAAACATGTTACTTTACCAACTTGCCCAAGAAAACCAGGAAGTGCCAAACACTTGAGTAATGTTGGCAATTAACTTTGTGGTTCACCGGGAGCCAAGCCTACTATTCCCCCCCACTTCTCCAGCCATGGGTTTCTAACAGTGCATCGCACACACTTCAGCAAACGTTGAAAATCTTAGGCTCTCCTCCCTAGGCGTATAATGCACAGTTTGTCAAGGCTACACACACGAGCAGGCTACAATTCATCTTTTGTGGACAGAATCTGAGAATATTAGGCTTACCATCACATGATATTTCCAGAAGTGCAAACTGAGGATGTTTTGAGGAACAGCTAGCCAAAACTACTTACATGCAGGATACACTAATAATTTCCAGACAAATCCTGCAAATGTTAGATTCTCACCTGGTGAAAGAGTACACAGTTGGCAAAAAAAACATGCACAGAGATTGCATTTATCTTTTTCTAGAAAAAAAATAAAACGTTCATGCCCCTAGGTTCAAACTCAAGGAGTGAAGAAGAGCTACCCAAAACGACATACTTACAGCTACACTAATGTTTTCTAGTCTAATCATGACATTTTTGGAGTACATTCCTATCCCGAGCTCAGGCTTCAATGATGCACAGCTAAAAAAAAGTTGAGGGTTGTATGCTGTGGGTGCAGCAAATCTGTTCATGTAGCTTCAGAACATTGTTACTTAATAATAACTTGTGTGTGTGCGCCTGTTTTTCTGTGAGAGAAAAGGGAGAGAATTAGAACACTCAGTAGATTTTAGAGGGAATGTGTAGAGTGTGTGTATGTGCATGCGTGTTTGTGTGTCTGTGTACGATTGAGAGTATAAAGTATTGTGCCAAACAAATAACAGTATGGCATTAAGAAGCAGCAAATTTTACAAAATAAGGAACTGTTCACATGTCATCCTTTTTGGTTTCATTTTGTGTAATGAGTTCACCTGTTTCCTTTATGTGTTTTTCATAGTTGCTGCAACTGATATAGAAGTATAATCAACAAGGGAACCCGTTTAGGTAGCTGTGGACCTCGGATAATTAGTAATTTTATGAAGAACAAAGGTCCTTAGCTATTTAATACAATTATGGATAGCAATAAAAGACTTAAATAAGATCTATAGCTCTTTTTCTCCAATGTCCAGCCGGACAAGGGAATATTTATTTTCAAAATTTGACAAGCATTCTTGAATACGTGAAACACGAAACAATTTGTGAACTGGGTACAAGCCTGTACAAAGTAGAGGGGAAAGAAAACAATACAGTGAAGAAAAATAACAGGCAAACAGAGTGGAGCAAAAGGTGGCTTACAATACAATACAATCTTGCGTAAGCTCAAACCAACAGTTACTGCAACACATCTTGTACAATTGAAAAATGCAGTACTGTTAAGACAGTCAACGTGACGTTTCGATCCCTAGCTCCAATTATTAACTGGGATCATCTTCAGGACTAGTTATAGTGCTATTGCCTGACTGGTTTAAAACACCTTTTACCTCCGAGATTGGGAAGCGAGGCGTCTTGGTATAGTGCCTCACAGTAGGGGTGTTCCGCCTTAACAAGGGTATGTGAGGACCTAGGGAGGCTTTCGGGATAATGGAGGCACGTCTGGGTAGAATTCCTCGAGATATTAAAACTAGCCTTGGCACGGATTGGTGGGGCCAAGGGCGGCTTCCTTGCCGAGGTGCAATTACAGGGGAGCGGCAGCAAAATTAAGGCTGTCCTGTTCCGTGAGGATCTTGATACGATCTGGGGTCGGACTTGTACAGACCCTTCCTGGGTAGCGGGATAGCTGATTCCAGGGAGCTTCGTGTGTTTGCAGTCTCATTCATGTATACTGTTAAGCAATACTGAGCCCACTGGAGGCTGTGATTGGCTGGTGCATTTGGAGGTGGTGTGTTTATGGGTGGTACAGGTGGATTATTGGTAGGGTTTGGGGGAGTGATGGGCTTTACCGGTTGGTACTGTGCCCTAATTGACAGAGGTATACATATTAGCCCTACAGATCGACACAGGCACTTGTGTGATTTTACCTGTATCATCTGCATGGCCAAGGCTTGAATCTTACTCTCTTGACTAACACAGATGTTCTGGCTGCAACCTTGCAATATCTTGGATGGATGTTTTAATCTCACACAAGACACAGCTCACTTGATCCAACAACCTTAGTGCAGCTTTCTGATGAGGTTTGATGTTACTTAGTGTCTCCCCCATTTGGCAAATATCTCCCCTCACACATGACTGTTGCCGGAAAAAGAGGAAAAGATTAGCCCACACCAACAGCTCAACATGTGTATATCTGAATATCAGAATGTTGCCCTATTTATTAAGTGTTGGCATCAGAGAGGTTTGGAAGGAAGATTGTTGAACGGGCCTTTAACAGGGCTTTCTTGTCTTTCAGTGAACAAAAGAAGCCCAGAGTTGCACCAGCATTGGAAGAAGAAGCAGGGGAGTCAACTGGAGAACTTGTGGGTTGAGATGTGGGGTACAGAGTCCAATAAATGCAGTACACTCATCAGCTCGTCAATAGCAGCTGATGGAGACCTGTAATCCAAAGGACTTGTCTCAGAAGCAGGCTGCTGGTTGGCCTTGAGATCTTCTTTGAAATGTTTTCCTGTGGAGACCAACAGTTTCCTCCTTCTCCTCCCCGTCATACTCTTGAGCTCTAGAAGCTGCATTATATCTTTGAGGAGGATCAGGGTTCCTCCCAGGATGGCATGCAGTCCTTCACTTATGAATGGTAAAACAACATCTTCAGACTTATCGCCCCCAGTAGGGTAATTACAAATGTTGCTTTAAAACACTAAGTTTCACATTAAAGATAGTTTATAGTGATAGAAGTGAGTGATTGAACCTCATGCATGAACAATAGATGACAATTTACCATTAATAAGGAAAACATAAAGGGGCTGATTCCGATCCGGAAAAAAAATCCGCTGTACGATTCGTATTTGTAGCCGAATCCGTACGAATGGAAAAGTACCGTCCGACCTGCGTAGTACGATTCATTTCCGCCGATTATCGTACGAAAATCATCGCACTGTACGAATCAAAGTCGGTGACCCGTACGAATTAGATTCGGAAATCCTTCCGTACGATTAGTAAACATGCCGTACAAGAAGTACAAAAACCTCAGTAGGGACCTATATTTCTTTTGACATTGAGTGAATCTGAAAAATCTTATAAGAAAGATGCCAGAGAGAAAAACTTCAAAGTATTATCAAAACATATATATTTATTTATCTTTTTTTCACTTTTAGAAAAATATTTTTGGAAACATTTGTGCAACTATACTTATCATTTTGTTATCAGTAAAAAGTTCATCACTTTTACATACATATTTTTTTCCAAAAGAAGCTGTGAAATTCAAAACAGTAAGTGTGCCCTCTAATGACAAATAATCCTAGCGATCATACATGCATACTCACATACCAGTCATACTATTACTTTTTTAATAAAACCTTACCTATCTACATAAGCACAAAGACTAGATCTTACAAGACATAAAACAAACATAAATGGCAACTCTAAGGTGTACTTAGTGGAATACTATGAGAAACTAGATGATAAAGTTCTACTAGTTAAGATGGAATTAACCAGTTCGTATCCAAAACAGTAGATGTTGGGCGGACGTACGTTTCGGTGAGTGTCACCTTCCTCAGGGCCAAGGACAACGTGTACAGACATATAGCATAAATACTTTAATTTTTAAAAGGTCGAGGGCATAATACAATTTTCTGAAAATAGAAAAAAACGTTTGTAAATATCATTTTTTCTTCTTTTTCTGACATTTGTGACTCAGTGGCATCAACTAAGACCATGACTTCCCATCATTGATAAAAATTTGTAACAATTTATAACTGCTCATAGCTAGCACAAAAGCCTACTATTGGTTTTAGTCTGAAAATACCGCAGGGCTTTTGTCGAGAGTAAAGCGGTGAGAAGCGGATAGGGCAGAACAGGATAGTTCCCATTAGAGTGGTAACACCCAGTGTGCTAAAGAATTATTTATAAAGTGCATGCAGTGCTCAAAGGATGTTCTAGAGTACCATTTTGTGTTCATGACAGAAAGGGAATGAGTTTACCTGTGATGTAGATAATCTGAGTGTGGGTTTTATTGTGGAGCAACTGCTGGCCATTCTTTTTAAGGCATGAGCTAGAAGAAACATAGGGATATCTGTAGCTGCATAGTTACATAGAAGCTAGCGTTTATGTTGACATGTGGGTCGCGCTATTTTACCTCAATTTCAGGGGTAAATTACCCTTTGAATTTCTTAGATGAGGGTCCTTTTAGGTGTGAGAGACAGGGGGCCTCTGTATATCATGGAGTTTCATCTGTATAGAAATAAGTGATTGGTCTAATAAGTATATGGGTATTTGCAGCCTAAGGAATGACTAAAAAGTGAGAAATAATAATAAAAAATAAAAATAATAAATAAAAATACCTGGTCGTTTATGCTTTTCGACGTTTTAATCTTGGGTTATATAGATCAGCCAGCCTCTATATCTGTGATATAATGACAAAGTATTGGACATAACGGAGTGTTATTACTTGATTTTATAATCCAGGGAGTTAACAAAAGATTATGCAACCTCTGATTGAGAAATAACACGGCATTACCAACGATGCCATTATAATTATATTGAGAGTTTGCCGCAAACCCTAATTGCTTATAAAAAGATATTAAGGGGTAAGAACATATCCCTTAAGGGCTCTTTAATGCTGTGATATGGTTTTTTGGTGTTTTGCACCGCTAATGATACAGCTTAAGATATGGCTGCAGAGGGTTTAGATTCACACGTAAGGGCAGCATAGTTTGGTTTCTCGTCTTACCTGATTTAAGAGGTCTGGCGCCGCGACCGAGGATTCCTAAGACTGAGCCCAAAGTGAAGAGTTAAACGGGCGTTGCAGAGGGTTTACATGTGGCCTTAAAGCTAAAAAGTTAAGATCAGATGGGTAGCTAAAGGTAGTTACACATGGCCAGAACTAGGTATTAAAGCAATGACAGGGGGTTTAAGTTACGCGCTATATTTAGTACGGCTTGGAACAAGGCTGCATGAAGCTTGCAACCGCGTAGTGCGATCTAGTGACAGGGGTACGAGCAAACGCGAGCGAAGCATGGTTTCGATGTTATCTTACCTGCTCCTCAACGAGTTGTAGCCGCGATCGGGGGTTCTTGGGATTAAACCCAGTGTGGAGGGTTTGCGAACATGGAGGGGAGTTAATGTACACATCACAAATTGCACTCAGGTGAAAAGTCATGAAGATAAAAATAGGACTCATATTATGCGTCGACTCTAATATAGTTGACGGACTAGAACTGGCGGGCCCAGACTGTGGCAGCCATATTGGAATGGGTTTCAATGGATAAATCTCGAAGAGTAAACGGACAAAAATTAGGATACACTAGGAAGGTGTTGTTCAGGGGGAGTTTACAAAATTTACTGTAATGAGACTTTGAAAGTCCAGATTTGTGGAGGTTTGCAGTATGGTGTTGCAAAAGATGGATTGACACAGGGCCCCTATGTAGAAGGGTGTGTTGTGTGTAACATAATAATCAATTTGAGATTAAGAGAGCAGTGGCATCATCATAATGTTACAATCCAGGAGATTTCTTCGTTATGTCCAAAACGGACTGTGTCCAAAAGGTGAATCCAAAAAGTTTCAAGTTTTTTGCGGAAAATTGATGGGTCCTTTCCTGGGGGTGTGTGGACATGTTCCAGAATCTGCCATCGCAGGTCTTTTTCATTGTGGCCGTATTGGACGAAATGGGATACCATTGGGGCATTTGTTTTTTGCGTTCTAATTGCAGATTTATGTTCAGAGAATCAAGTACGGAATTCTCTAGACGTCTCACCTATATATCCTATGTCGCACGGACATTTGATAAGGTATATGACGTTTGTGGTTCTGCAGTTGGCCATCTCTTTTAAGTTTCCTTGTTTCTGACCATAAGTCCATTTCTCACCCGGGATTATCTGGTCACATGCATGGCAATTGCCACATTTATGGTTGCCTTTTGGCAGGGGATTTCCATCAATGGTTTTCTGTTTGTTTCTTTCTTTATTTTTCCACCTGCTGTGTACCAGCTTATCTCGGAGGTTTTGGTTTCTTCTGAAAGCTAGGATCGGTTTACTTAGTTTGCCTTCCTGGTCATTGGTGTTTAAAATTTTCCAGTTATTGTAGATCACCTTCCTTATCTTGTTGTTAATGGTGGAGTGATTCAAGACACACACGAGTTTTTGTTCCTGGGATTTCAGTGTTGGGTTTAGCAGAACATCTCTGTCATAATATTTCGCTCTCTTCATAGAGTTGCGTATGAGACGTTTAGGGTATCCTCTTGCCAGTAAACGTTCTGTTAATTGGTTGGCATGTGTCATGAAGTCTTTCATGGACGTGCAGTTTCTTTTTATTCGTAAGAATTCCCCAAACGGGATAGAGTCCTTTTGGCAGTTGGGATGGTAGCTGCCATGTTCCAAGATGGTATTTTTGGCTGTCGGTTTGCGATATAGATCGACTGTCAGTTCTCCTTCAGTATGTCGTATCCATATATCTAGGAATTCCACTTTGTCTGAGGAGAAATTATGAGTGAATTTCAAGTTTTTGTCTGCCAAATTGAGCCATTCGATGAATTCTTTTAAAAGGTCTTCTGTTCCCGACCAGATAAAGAAGACATCGTCTATAAATCTATGCCACCTGGAGATGTTTTCAAAAAATGGCGCGATTTCATTGAAGATATTCTTACGCTCAAATTCTCCCATATATATGTTGGCTATGCTGGGGGCACAAGAGGCCCCCATGCTTACACCTTTGACTTGATGGTAAACGTCATCTCTGAATTAAAAAAAGTTGTTTTGTAAGACCATTCTTAAACATTCCAAAATAAAGGTGTTGGGTCTAGATCCAGGTGTCCTTGCTAGGAGTGCAGCAACAGATTCAATAGCTTTGTTCTGAGGGATATTCGTATATAGGGATTCTATATCACATGTGACAAGCAACTGGGTGGCATTATTGAATGGAGAATGTTCAAGGACTTTAATCATATGTCCGGTATCTTTGATGTAAGAAGCATACGTGGTGGTAAGAGGACACAAGAAGGAATCTAGATATTTTGAGAGGGGTTCCGTGCTTGAGTTTATAGAAGCTACTATTGGTCTCAAAGGTGGATCCAATGTGTTCTTATGTGTTTTTGGAACACCATAGATTGCAGGGACCACTGGATTGGTATTAATGAGGAAGTCCATTTCTTTTTGGCAGATATGCCCTTCAATGAAGGCATTGGATACTGTTTCTTTTATCTCTTCTGCCAGGGTGGTGAGAGATCGTCTACCCGCTCTTTTATAGTGCTCTTCCACTCCTAACATCTGATTGATTTTATCTGCATAATGATTTGTATTCATGATCACAATTCCTCCTGCTTTGTCGCATGGTTTTATTATGATGTCTTGGTTGTTTTGTAACGTTTTCAGAGCTTGTCTTTCCTCTTTTTCCAGATTTGTGTGACGCAGTGGGATGTATTTCAAAACTCTTTCCAGTTCGTTAAGAACACTTTTTTCAAAGATTGCCACTTCTGGTCCAAGCATGTCCAAAGTAGGGGTGAATGTGGAAGGAGGTTTGCAACCTGATAGGTTTTCCTCTTCTTCTCTTATTTCCCTATTGTCAAAATATTTTTTTAATCTGATTTTCCTAAAAAAGGAAAAAATGTCTTGATGGATGTGAAATCTGTTTGCTCCAGTGCTAGGGACATATGATAGACCTTTGCTTAGTATTTTCACTTCTTCTGATGATAGATTATATGAAGAAAGGTTAAATATTGGTATGGATGTATTGTTTCGATTTTTTATTGTTTCCAGTATTGTTGTCGTCTCGTTTGAACATATGGCTGAGGATGTGGAGGGTTCGGTTGTTGGAATTGATTCGATTGTTGGTATTGATTTTGATTCACTGTTGGATATCGAGATCTTCCTCGTCCTCTGCCCCTCGATAAAAAAGGTTGGCGTGGGCCTCGATTTTGTCTTCCTGAAAAATGGCCTCTTTGATTGTGATTGGGGAAGCCGTAGTCATAATCTTCTTCTGTCATCATTCCTTCTTGTTCTGAATCTGAGGAATTGGTGTTAGAGAAGGGTTGAAATCTAACTCTTTTGTTGAATCTAGAGTTGTGATAGGTCTGATCATATGATCTGGTTCCTTCAGTTGGATCTTCTTGATGTTGAGTGTAAAAATCCTGTTTCAGATAAGGATACATTTTCTCCTGTGCAAACCAGCGGACATCTTTTCTCAGTTTGTCCATTTTCTTTTTTGTGAGATATGTATCAAATTCTTCTATTTCTTCGCTTATTTCCTGGAGTGTTTTCTTTGCATCTTCTAATGATGGATTTGCTTTTAATTTCTCTTCTAACTCGAGAATTTCCTTTTGTAGTGCCACTAGCATTTCTTTCACTGTATTAATGATGAGGAGCATCCAATCACGTGAGCAACGATTTGCAATAAGGGACCAACGCTCTAAGAAACTATGAACTTCCACAAATAGGGCCGGCATATTTCTGACTCTAAGCCCTATGGGAATTGCCCCTGCTTTTAGGTATTCCCCCATGAAAAAGGCATGTGATTCCATTCGTTTAGCTTTCTTTTTTAAATTTACAAGTTTTAACCAGTCTGTGTTGGTACTAGGTGTGCTAGTGGTGTTGGTCCTATTTCCACCTGTGATTTGATCCATCATAGTGAGGAAGTCTTCATCGGAAAAACCGAAGGTTTTTAAATTATCCATGATTATTCTGAAGATGAGAAAGTGTGTCACCACAGGAGTAATTAAGATGGAGACTAGAATAGTAAGTGTATAAGGGAAAATATGTGGTGTGAAAGCGGGAGTTTTCCTTGACAAGGAGATATGTGCTATGAGCAGTGTGAGACTAAAAGAAGAAACTCTACAGTAAAAACTGTTGAGAAATATGGAAAGAAAGAGTTCTCCCAGTTAATTTAAGGTCCAGAGGGGGGAGACAAACCAAGCAAGAAGTACAAAAACCTCAGTAGGGACCTATATTCCTTTTGACATTGAGTGAATCTGAAAAATCTTATAAGAAAGATGCCAGAGAGAAAAACTTCAAAGTATTATCAAAACATATATATTTATTTATCTTTTTTTCACTTTTAGAAAAATATTTTTGGAAACATTTGTGCAACTATACATATCATTTTGTTATCAGTAAAAAGTTCATCACTTTTACATACATATTTTTTTCCAAAAGAGGCTGTGAAATTCAAAACAGTAAGTGTGCCCTCTAATGACAAATAATCCTAGCAATCATACATGCATACTCACATACCAGTCATACTATTACTTTTTTAATAAAACCTTACCTATCTACATAAGCACAAAGACTAGATCTTACAAGACATAAAACAAACATAAATGGCAACTCTAAGGTGTACTTAGTGGAATACTATGAGAAACTAGATGATAAAGTTCTACTAGTTAAGATGGAATTAACCAGTTCGTATCCAAAACAGTAGATGTTGGGCGGACGTACGTTTCGGTGAGTGTCACCTTCCTCAGGGCCAAGGACAACGTGTACAGACATATAGCATAAATACTTTAATTTTTAAAAGGTCGAGGGCATAATACAATTTTCAGAAAATAGAAAAAAAGTTTGTAAATATCATTTTTTCTTATTTTTCTGACATTTGTGACTCAGTGGCATCAACTAAGACCATGACTTCCCATCATTGATAACATTTTTTAACAATTTATAACTGCTCATAGCTAGCACAAAAGCCTACTATTGGTTTTAGTCTGAAAAGACCGCAGGGCTCTTGTCGAGAGTAAAGCGGTGAGAAGTGGATAGGGCAGAACAGGAAAGTTCCCATTAGAGTGGTAACACCCAGTGTGCTAAAGAATTTATTATAAAGTGCATGCAGTGCTCAAAGGATGTTCTAGAGTACCATTTTGTGTTCATGACAGAAAGGGAATGAGTTTACCTGTGATGTAGATAATCTGAGCGTGGGTTTTATTGTGGAGCAACTGCTGGCCATTCTTTTTAAGGCATGAACTAGAAGAAACATAGGGATATCTGTAGCTGCATAGTTACATAGAAGCTAGCGTTTATGTTGACATGTGGGTCGCGCTATTTTACCTCAATTTCAGGGGTAAATTACCCTTTGAATTTCTTAGATGAGGGTCCTTTTAGGTGTGAGAGACGGGGGGCCTCTGTATATCATGGAGTTTCATCTGTATAGAAATAAGTGATTGGTCTAATAAGTATATGGGTATTTGCAGCCTAAGGAATGACTAAAAAGTGAGAAATAATAATAAAAAATAAAAATAATAAATAAAAATACCTGGTCGTTTATGCTTTTCGACGTTTTAATCTTGGGTTATATAGATCAGCCAGCCTCTATATCTGTGATATAATGACAAAGTATTGGACATAACGGAGTGTTATTACTTGATTTTATAATCCAGGGAGTTAACAAAAGATTATGCAACCTCTGATTGAGAAATAACACGGCATTACCAACGATGCCATTATAATTATATTGAGAGTTTGCCGCAAACCCTAATTGCTTATAAAAAGATATTAAGGGGTAAGAACATATCCCTTAAGGGCTCTTTAATACTGTGATATGGCTTTTTGGTGTTTTGCACCGCTAATGATACAGCTTAAGATACGGCTGCAGAGGGTTTAGATTCACACGTAAGGGCAGCATAGTTTGGTTTCTCGTCTTACCTGATTTAAGAGGTCTGGCGCCGCGACCGAGGATTCCTAAGACTGAGCCCAAAGTGAAGAGTTAAACGGGCGTTGCAGAGGGTTTACATGTGGCCTTAAAGATAAAAAGTTAAGATCAGATGGGTAGCTAAAGGTAGTTACACATGGCCAGAACTAGGTATTAAAGCAATGACAGGGGGTATAAGTTACGCGCTATATTTAGTACGGCTTGGAACGAGGCCATTTTTCATGAAGACCAAATCGAGGCCCACGCCAACCTTTTTTATCGAGGGGCAGAGGACGAGGAAGATCTCGATATCCAACAGTGAATCAAAATCAATACCAACAATCGAATCAATACCAACAACCGAACCCTCCACATCCTCAGCCATATGTTCAAACGAGACGACAACAATAAAAAATCGAAACAATACATCCATACCAATATTTAACCTTTCTTCATATAATCTATCATCAGAAGAAGTGAAAATACTAAGCAAAGGTCTATCATATGTCCCTAGCACTGGAGCAAACAGATTTCACATCCATCAAGACATTTTTTCCTTTTTTAGGAAAATCAGATAAAAAAATTATTTTGACAATAGGGAAATAAGAGAAGAAGAGGAAAACCTATCAGGTTGCAAACCTCCTTCCACATTCACCCCTACTTTGGACATGCTTGGACCAGAAGTGGCAATCTTTGAAAAAAGTGTTCTTAACGAACTGGAAAGAGTTTTGAAATACATCCCATTGCCTCACACAAATCTGGAAAAAGAGGAAAGACAAGCTCTGAAAACGTTACAAAACAACCAAGACATCATAATAAAACCATGCGACAAAGCAGGAGGAATTGTTATCATGAATACAAATCATTATGCAGATAAAATCAATCAGATGTTAGGAGTGGAAGAGCACTATAAAAGAGCGAGTAGACGATCTCTCACCACCCTGGCAGAAGAGATAAAAGAAACAGTATCCAACGCCTTCATTGAAGGGCATATCTGCCAAAAAGAAATGGACTTCCTCATTAATACCAATCCAGTGGTCCCTGCAATCTACGGTGTTCCAAAAACACATAAGAACACATTGGATCCACCTTTGAGACCAATAGTAGCTTCTATAAACTCAAGCACGGAACCCCTCTCAAAATATCTAGATTCCTTCTTGTGTCCTCTTACCACCACGTATGCTTCTTACATCAAAGATACCGGACATATGATTAAAGTCCTTGAACATTCTCCATTCAATAATGCCACCCAGTTGCTTGTCACATGTGATATAGAATCCCTATATACGAATATCCCTCAGAACAAAGCTATTGAATCTGTTGCTGCACTCCTAGCAAGAACACCTGGATCTAGACCCAACACCTTTATTTTGGAATGTTTAAGAATGGTCTTACAAAACAACTTTTTTTAATTCAGAGATGACGTTTACCATCAAGTCAAAGGTGTAAGCATGGGGGCCTCTTGTGCCCCCAGCATAGCCAACATGTATATGGGAGAATTTGAGCGTAAGAATATCTTCAATGAAATCGCGCCATTTTTTGATGTAATCTCCCTGTTTTCTGCCT
Source organism: Lissotriton vulgaris (assembly GCF_964263255.1). Lineage (NCBI taxonomy): Eukaryota > Metazoa > Chordata > Amphibia > Caudata > Salamandridae > Lissotriton > Lissotriton vulgaris. The sequence goes on from NW_028248043.1 coordinate 61,141, forward strand.
CCCCACTCTCTCTCTCAGCGCGGGGACACGCCGGTGTGCGTAATGCCATGCGCTATATAAAATTCCAAAATAAATAAAATCTCCAGGTGGCATAGATTTATAGACGATGTCTTCTTTATCTGGTCGGGAACAGAAGACCTTTTAAAAGAATTCATCGAATGGCTCAATTTGGCAGACAAAAACTTGAAATTCACTCATAATTTCTCCTCAGACAAAGTGGAATTCCTAGATATATGGATACGACATACTGAAGGAGAACTGACAGTCGATCTATATCGCAAACCGACAGCCAAAAATACCATCTTGGAACATGGCAGCTACCATCCCAACTGCCAAAAGGACTCTATCCCGTTTGGGGAATTCTTACGAATAAAAAGAAACTGCACGTCCATGAAAGACTTCATGACACATGCCAACCAATTAACAGAACGTTTACTGGCAAGAGGATACCCTAAACGTCTCATACGCAACTCTATGAAGAGAGCGAAATATTATGACAGAGATGTTCTGCTAAACCCAACTCCGAAATCCACCATTAACAACAAGATAAGGAAGGTGATCTACAATAACTGGAAAATTTTAAACACCAATGACCAGGAAGGCAAACTAAGTAAACCGATCCTAGCTTTCAGAAGAAACCAAAACCTCCGAGATAAGCTGGTACACAGCAGGTGGAAAAATAAAGAAAGAAACAAACAGAAAACCATTGATGGAAATCCCCTGCCAAAAGGCAACCATAAATGTGGCAATTGCCATGCATGTGACCAGATAATCCCGGGTGAGAAATGGACTTATGGTCAGAAACAAGGACACTTGAAAGAGATGACCAACTGCAGAACCACAAACGTCATATACCTTATCAAATGTCCGTGCGACCTAGGATATATAGGTGAGACGTCTAGAGAATTCCGTACTAGATTCTCTGAACATAAATCTGCAATTAGAACGCAAAAAACAAATGCCCCAATGGTATCCCATTTCGTCCAATACGGCCACAATGAAAAAGACCTGCGATGGCAGATTCTGGAACATGTCCACACACCCCCAGGAAAGGACCCATCAATTTTCCGCAAAAAACGTGAAACTTTTTGGATTCACCTTTTGGACACAGTCCGTTTTGGACATAACGAAGAAATCTCCTGGATTGTAACATTATGATGATGCCACTGCTCTCTTAATCTCAAATTGATTATTATGTTACACACAACACACCCTTCTACATAGGGGCCCTGTGTCAATCCATCTTTTGCAACACCATACTGCAAACCTCCACAAATCTGGACTTTCAAAGTCTCATTACAGTAAATTTTGTAAACTCCCCCTAAACAACACCTTCCTAGTGTATCCTAATTTTTGTCCGTTTACTCTTCGAGATTTATCCATTGAAACCCATTCCAATATGGCTGCCACAGTCTGGGCCCGCCAGTTCTAGTCCGTCAACTATATTAGAGTCGACGCATAATATGAGTCCTATTTTTATCTTCATGACTTTTCACCTGAGTGCAATTTGTGATGTGTACTTTAACTCCCCTCCATGTCCGCAAACCCTCCACACTGGGTTTAATCCCAAGAACCCCCGGTCGCGGCTACAACTCGTTGAGGAGCAGGTAAGATAACATCGAAACCATGCTTCGCTCGCGTTTGCTCGTACCCCTGTCACTAGATCGCACTACGCGGTTGCAAGCTTCATGCAGCCTTGTTCCAAGCCGTACTAAATATAGCGCGTAACTTAAACCCCCTGTCATTGCTTTAATACCTAGTTCTGGCCATGTGTAACTACCTTTAGCTACCCATCTGATCTTAACTTTTTATCTTTAAGGCCACATGTAAACCCTCTGCAACGCCCGTTTAACTCTTCACTTTGGGCTCAGTCTTAGGAATCCTCGGTCGCGGCGCCAGACCTCTTAAATCAGGTAAGACGAGAAACCAAACTATGCTGCCCTTACGTGTGAATCTAAACCCTCTGCAGCCGTATCTTAAGCTGTATCATTAGCGGTGCAAAACACCAAAAAACCATATCACAGCATTAAAGAGCCCTTAAGGGATATGTTCTTACCCCTTAATATCTTTTTATAAGCAATTAGGGTTTGCGGCAAACTCTCAATATAATTATAATGGCATCGTTGGTAATGCCGTGTTATTTCTCAATCAGAGGTTGCATAATCTTTTGTTAACTCCCTGGATTATAAAATCAAGTAATAACACTCCGTTATGTCCAATACTTTGTCATTATATCACAGATATAGAGGCTGGCTGATCTATATAACCCAAGATTAAAACGTCGAAAAGCATAAACGACCAGGTATTTTTATTTATTATTTTTATTTTTTATTATTATTTCTCACTTTTTAGTCATTCCTTAGGCTGCAAATACCCATATACTTATTAGACCAATCACTTATTTCTATACAGATGAAACTCCATGATATACAGAGGCCCCCCGTCTCTCACACCTAAAAGGACCCTCATCTAAGAAATTCAAAGGGTAATTTACCCCTGAAATTGAGGTAAAATAGCGCGACCCACATGTCAACATAAACGCTAGCTTCTATGTAACTATGCAGCTACAGATATCCCTATGTTTCTTCTAGTTCATGCCTTAAAAAGAATGGCCAGCAGTTGCTCCACAATAAAACCCACGCTCAGATTATCTACATCACAGGTAAACTCATTCCCTTTCTGTCATGAACACAAAATGGTACTCTAGAACATCATTTGAGCACTGCATGCACTTTATAAATAATTCTTTAGCACACTGGGTGTTACCACTCTAATGGGAACTATCCTGTTCTGCCCTATCCGCTTCTCACCGCTTTACTCTCGACAAAAGCCCTGCGGTCTTTTCAGACTAAAACCAATAGTAGGCTTTTGTGCTAGCTATGAGCAGTTATAAATTGTTAACATTTTTTATCAATGATGGGAAGTCATGGTCTTAGTTGATGGCACTGAGTCACAAATGTCAGAAAAAGAAGAAAAAATTATATTTACAAACGTTTTTTTCTATTTTCAGAAAATTGTATTATGCCCTCGACCTTTTAAAAATTAAAGTATTTATGCTATATGTCTGTACACGTTGTCCTTGGCCCTGAGGAAGGTGACACTCACCGAAACGTACGTCGGCCCAACATCTACTGTTTTGGATACGAACTGGTTAATTCCATCTTAACTAGTAGAACTTTATCATCTAGTTTCTCATAGTATTCCACTAAGTACACCTTAGAGTTGCCATTTATGTTTGTTTTATGTCTTGTAAGATCTAGTCTTTGTGCTTATGTAGATAGGTAAGGTTTTATTAAAAAAGTAATAGTATGACTGGTATGTGAGTATGCATGTATGATTGCTAGGATTATTTAGATTGAGTGGGCACTCGCACAGCGTGGGTAAACCAAATTGATACGGTTGTGATGGATTGTAGCGTGCAATCGGGTAAACACTGTCTGACCAAACAGTGAGAGCACAATAGCAAAGAAGTCCGAAGGTCCCCCTACTCGGAGGGGAACAAACCGGTGCACAGCATCGGTTTGTTCCCCTCCGAGTAGGGGGACCTTCGGACTTCTTTGCTAGGATTATTTGTCATTAGAGGGCACACTTACTGTTTTGAATTTCACAGCTTCTTTTGGAAAAAAATATGTATGTAAAATTGATGAACTTTTTACTGATAACAAAATGATATGTATAGTTGCACAAATGTTTCCAAAAATATTTTTCTAAAAGTGAAAAAAAGATAAATAAATATATATGTTTTGATAATACTTTGAAGTTTTTCTCTCTGGCATCTTTCCTATAAGATTTTTCAGATTCACTCAATGACAAAAGGAATATAGGTCCCTACTGAGGTTTTTGTACTTCTTGCTTGGTTTGTCTCCCCCCTCTGGACCTTAAATTAACTGGGAGAACTCTTTCTTTCCATAAACATGCCGTACAACCACACTAGTACAATCCGGTGCGGAAAGCCTCTACGCGATTCGTACGGGCCAAAGAAGTCACGCATGAAGACTGATTCGTACGGAAACATCTCCTAACAGCAAGCGGCAGCGATACATACCAACCGTGTACCCCTCGATGAAGCATACGCGACCCCCCACACCACCAATGGCCCGTACAAGTAACCCGCACGCACGCACACCACACGCACACCCCCCCTCAAGCGAACGCGAACCCCAACACCCCCAACAGCCCATACAAGACACCCGCACGCACAAACTCCACACGCACACCCCCCCTCAAGCGAATGCGAACCCCACACCCCCAATGGCCCGTACAAGTCACCCGCACGCACGCACACCACACGCACACCCCCCCTCAAGCGAACGCGAACCCCAACACCCCCAACGGCCCGTACAAGTCACCCGCACGCACAAACACCACACGCACACCCCCTCAAGTGAATGCGACCCCCCACACCCACAACAGCCCGTACAAGTCACCTGCACACACAAACACCACACGCACACCCCCCCTCAAGCGAACGCGAACCCAAACAGCCCGTACAAGTCACCCGCATGCACATCACAACACGCACACCCCCCCCTCAAGCGAATGCGAACTCCAACACCCCCAATGGCCCGTACAAGTCACCCGCACGCACAAACACCACACGCACACCCCCCTTAAGTGAACGCGAAACCCCACAACCCCAACGGCCCGTACAAGTCACCCGCACGCATGCACACCACACTCACACCCCCCTCAAGCAAACGCGACCCCCCACACCCCGAACGGCCCGTACAAGTCACCCGCACGCACAAACACCACATGCACACCCCCCCTCAAGCGAACGCGAACCCCAACACCCCCAACGGCCCGTACAAGTCACCCGCACGCACAAACACCACACGCACACCCCCCCTCAAGAGAACGCGAACCCCAACACCCCAACGGCCCGTACAAGTCACCCGCACGCACAAACACCACACGCACACCCCCCCTCAAGCAAACGCGAACCCCCACACTCCCAACGGCCCAAACAAGTCACCCGCATCCACGAACACCACACGCACACCCCCCTCATGCGAACGCGAACCCCAACACCCCCAACAGCCCGTACAAGTCACCCGCACGCACGCACACCACATGCACACCCCCCTCAAGCAAACGCGAACCCCAACACCCCCAACGGCCCGTACAAGTCACCCGCACGCACAAACACCACACGCACACCCCCCCAAGCGAACGCGAACCCCCACACCCCCAATGGCCCGTACAAGTCACCCGCATGCACGCACACCACACGCACACCCCCCTCAAGCGAAAGCGAACCCCAACACCTCCAACGGCCCGTACAAGTCACCCGCACGCACAAACTCCACACGCACACCCCCTCTCAAGCGAACGCGAACCCCAAAACCCCCAACAGCCTGTACAAGTCACCCGCATGCACAAACACCACACGCACCCCCCGCTCAACAGAACGCAAACCCCCACACCCCCAACGGCCCATACAAGTCACCCGCACGCACAAACACCACACGCACACACAACGCAAACCCCTAAACCAACACAAGGACTATTCAAACGAGTCGCACAACACCACTAAACATGTCTCCTGTGTACACACCATTGACAAACAAAGTTCTGGCCACATCCAAACAGCCAAACAGAGGGCACAAGTCACACCCACCCCATATAACACACACACCACCAATTCAAACTAAGCCACACCCCAAATGGACCAATAAAAGGGTACACACATACAACCCAACATCCCTTGCAACATACCTACTTGCAAAAAGAAGAGCCTGCCAGCACATCACCAACTGCACCCATTAACCTACACACATACAACCTATTACATCTACACCCACACCACCCCCTTCACAATCAGACACACATACCCTCTTACATACACACCATCACCCTCTCAATCACATGCACCCCACACCATGACCACACAAAAGAATCCAAAGTTCACTAACCTGGAAAATGAGATCCTTGTAGATGAAGTCATCCGAGTCGAGCCGCAGCTGTTTGGCGCATTGGTCAGACAGACCAGCATGGCTGACAAAATTCGCATGTGGGAGAGGATTGTTGACAAGGTCAATGCTGTTGCACCCATCAGGCACACCAAGGCGGAATGCCAGTCCAGGTGGTATGATCTGCAGAGGATGGTCAAGAAGAAGATGGACCAGGACTACACCGCTGCACACCACACTGGCGGTGGTGGTCCCCGCAGACCTCCAGTATACCATCCCTGGGAGGAGAAAGTCATGACCCTGCTGCCACTGTTGGGAGTACACGGAATATAAGGAGTCATTGAGCCTGGTGAGTACACAACAAACACATGTAATATGGTGGAACTTACCACAGTGCACAGCAGTATGGTGGTGGGTGGCTATGAGTCACAGCAGTGCCAAACTGTATGGGGGTAGTTGCAAGGTGGAGGCAGAAAGGGTGGAAGGCGTAGGGTAGGAGGCTGCTCTCATTCCATATGTCCCAGGTACACACACAAGCACCATGCTGAATGCACAGGGAGTGTGAAAGTACAGACAAGATAGTACACCACACAAATCTAATTTTTCCATGTTGTTGAGACATGTTTTGTAGATGCATCATTTGGTGACACAGTAAGGCAGTGTAGCAAGCGAGTGAGGCCGAACCACCTGTCTCCATCCCTCTGTTGCCCTCCTCCATCTGTCTGTCTCCCTCCTTCTGACAGTCTCCCTGTGTCTGGCAACCTCTGTCTCCGTCCCCCTCTATCTCCGTCCCCCTCACTCTCCCTCTGTCTGTCTCCCTACCTAGGTCTGGCTTACACACCCTGTCACCCTCCTCCCTCTGTATTCCACCTTCAGTTATCCTCCCACGGTCAACTCACCCCAGTGACCTGGGCACACACAGTCACACCCCAGCACTTCATAGGTCCATTAAAGACCATACACCAGAGTGTCGAGGGATATTACTCAATTACCAGCAGTAATGTGCCAACTGCCTGCGACACACCTAGCATTTGCAGGTGACACAGTACTGTCTCAGGACACACAGTTTGTAAAGCTCTGTAGTAGACAATGGGCCCTGGTGTAGGCAGAACAAGGTACTCCTGTGAACATTGCAAACAAAAACACCAGGACAAGGTCAGACATCCTGTGCAGGAACCCTCAACCACAATCAAGGTAGCATGTCTCATGAGGGCACAGCCAAACCACAAAAAAGATGGAAGCTTGCAAATCACATACCAACTACTTGCATGCCCTGTCACACACACCCCGTACAGAAAGTAATCCCATGGGGACAGGCAATGGAGTGCTACACTGTCACAATGGTCATGTACCACAACTAAACGGTTTCACATATGAATACAAATACAACTATAACATGCACAGTGCAGATGCTCAAGTCCATTGTGCCTCTCACACAATGCACTTACCCCATCATATGAACATTGTGCATGCACTTAAGTACCAACATGGACATGGGTATTGCCAAGGTGATGCTTCTAGGACAAGTGCCACGTCCTAAAGCCATGATGCAGAAGTGGGTGTACAGGTCCTGGGGGGTTGGCATTGCTTGGCCATCACGGAACAGCAACAACTATCCAAAGTACTGGAATGTATCAGTAAAAATTCAACTCTGTCTCTTACAAGAACCTGCTGCATCTAAACTCTGTGCCTGCTTGACGCAGGCATAAGGATTGACACTGTATCCTGAATGTTGCGTGAAACAGAGCATTGCTGTATATGTGTTGTGCTGGCAAGACAAGACACAACAATGGTTGTGTCGCTCATTGTCAAGAGAATGGAAGAAGGAAAAAATACATGACTACATGTCAATTTGCTACCACTACATACACAACTGAACAATGACAACAATGTCAAGCTTGTGGAACTGTGATGCTGATAATGGATAACAAATAAATATGTATTCTGATAGTGCATTAACTGTGTCTGTCTCTCACACACACAGGGCAACGTGTTGAAACCACCCCAACCAGGGGGGAGAAGGATCCCAGTCCCAGGCTCAGCAGGACCCTGACCCCACCGACAGCAACGCCACTCAACGCACTGTGGATGACCCCAGCCAACCTGGCCCCTCTGGATCCTAAACCCCTGCAGCAACTGTACCAGCTACATCTGTGCCAACAACCCGACCCATTCCCACCACATCCCAGCAGACAGGTCAGAGCCCTGCCCATGATCCAACAGACAGCCAGTCTGAAAATGAGGGACATTCTTTGACGGGCACCCTTGAGGTGGCAGACAACATCCACCCTGCCAGCACTCGGGGGTCCCGTCGATCGGATGTGCCCACAAGCGCAGGCCGTGCTCGTTTGGGTCAGGGTGGTGGGAGTGGCGCAAGGCGGAGGCGAGATTCTGGCCAGTCAGCTGCAGGGACCGGTGTGACTGAACTGACTACCATCCTGGAGGCATACCGGCAGGACACCAGAGAGGTTACACCTCCCCCTCGGCTCAGGATTCTACCCGAGGTAACGACGGAGAGTGCGTGGCCTCCTTCCAACCTGAGCTGTTGCCAGGCGAGGTGAGGTTTTTTCTCCCTACAATTGGGGAGGAGATACACCTTCAATTGTTGGAGATTGTTCATGTTCAAGCTCCAACTCACGATAAGTATATGTTGCAGTAGCTTATCATAGGTCCTGAAGAAAGCCGGTATAGGCTGAAACATGTCGACCGATTAATACACGTGATAGATAGCAATTCCTTACATGTTATCAGCTTACTGTTTTTAACGATACCACTTTGATGGTCACACCGAATAAAAGTCTTCTTATGTCATCAAAGTAGGTATTTTTAATCACTAGGATTAGTTTCCTTTTTCTTTTCTGAGCACTGCAAATTTATTTGCCCCTTCCACTCACACACTATCCTCTGCTGGTTGGATGTGGTTCTTAAGGGTCCAACATCTGGCTACCTCAGACTCTCCCTGAGGAGAAGCCCATAGGACACCTTTCTTTTCACCAACCCAGATGACGAAATTCCACTGATGAGTGGGCGGATGGGTACTATGTTCTTACTTTCTAAACCCTGTATCTTCCTATCCTCACCTCTATGACATAATAGTGTCATGTGCTCAAGATCAATGGTTTGATCTGAACACTTATACTGGACACAACCTGGTCCTGTCATTTCTTCATTTCACAGACTCTCAGTACCTCTCTTGTTTTTTGTAGTAGTAGTTGGGGGACAAGGTACTCACATTGTCTATAAACTAACTCCCCTAGGACCCCCCAATACTCTGTTGTATTTTTGTTCACCAGAGAGGTTAGCCAGGTAGTGGAGGCCCTCACCGAGCTCAAACAACAGCAGGCTGAGCAACATGCCAGGCAACAACAACATTATGGACGGGTGGAGGCAACACTGGCTGAGCTCTTGACGGTGCATCAGGACATGAGCCAATCCCTACGTCAGATTGCTGGCAACATGCAGCACCCTCCCTGTGTCACTAGGCCACAAACATCAAGGCAAAGTGCAACACCAGCCACAGGGAGGGAAGAGGAGGAGGAGGAACTGTCTGACGTAGCATCCCATTTATCGCCCAGGCCTGCACGTGAGGGTCCCCCAAGGAAGAAGGGTCGTCCACGGCTAAGACGTTGAGAGGCAGTGGGTCATGTAAACTCCCAGGACACCTGACCTGGCATATTGCCCTTGGGTGCAACAGCATCACCCATCAGACTCTCCCACATGGACTTGCTGGCCACAATCTGCCCAATGATGCCAAGCACTGTGTGCTGGACTCTGTTGACTTAAACTGCAAGGCATCTCATCTCCAGTAGTGAACTTTGGATTCCCCCCCTTTCTGTACAGCACCTACTAACGTTTCCTGCACAAGATCACCTAATAAATTAAAATTTCATCACACACATTTGTGTAGTCATCCTGTAACCACAGTATGAAGAATATGTGTGTGCAAATGTATGAAATGCAAGAGTACGCAACAAACTGTAGCCATCCACACACTTGGATATGAGTCTGGATGAGGACACACATAGGTAACAATATTCTAACAACTAGATACATGGATGGAAACACACACCTGTGATGGTTAGAAAATGGTGGAGGGTGGTTTGCCTCACAAAACTGCTATTACTGACAGGCACAGGAGAGTCACTTGGAGGTGTATAGATCAGGGCTATAAAGCTAGGTGGCCACGTTGGGAGTATCTACAACTGTGTCCTCAGGTATGTCAACTATCATCAGCATGCTGCTGTACTGTGGATGTGATGAATGGTGCACAGGCAAAGGGTGGCAGCACAGACTGTGGGCTATGGGCTGTATCAGTCTACACAAGCTCACCTGATCACGTGACCTCCCCCTATGGAGTTACAAGTACACAACTGATGTGATGTGTGCAACGCCTACAGAACACCTAGCCACGTGTGACAATTATCTTCACCATAACGGCCACATCACACCACACCCAAGAGACGTGGTTATGGTGTGTGTACCCGGTGGCTACTCCACTGGATGTGAGGGAAATGCTGAATAGGTCTGCCAAGGTAGTGTACTTCCACGTTACTGTAAGGATGGCGAGGTGTGCTGCTGTGATGCTGACAAGGTAACACTGTTCATATTTTGGTGGAAGGAAGGTGTGTGTGTGCCCTACGAGGCACATTACCTGGTTGTACGTAGACACACTGTCTTGTGTCTCTGCATAGTCTTGCCAGTATGTGTTGCACACACAGGCAGATGATCCGTCATGGGTGAGTTTGAGGTCTTCAGATACCAGGTGGATGATTGTCTGGTGTTCCCTGTGTGTAGGATGGCTGGAGCATGCTCTACTATTGGCTTGAAGGAGGGGTAATCTGTAGGCGTGTGTGGTCCTGCTCGCTCTGAGGAAGTTGCTGCATTTGTTTTGCCCTGAGCACCCTTCGCTACTGGAGTAGCTGACGGAGTTCCCTACCTGCTGCTGAACTGAATCAAAAGTCAACACCAACTCCGTGGCTGCAGAGGAGGGAGAGGCGCCGGCCCCGGGACTGCGAGGACCAGCATTCACCATCTACAGCTGGGTCCTCTTCCAGCATGAGCCGCGCCCCCTCCCAGTGCCACGCCCCCAGCCAATTGCCGATAACTTCTCGCGGCCCCCGCTTCGCGGGAGCCGCTCGCTCTGAGGAAGTTGCTGCATTTGTTTTGCCCTGAGCACCCTTCGCTACTGGAGTAGCTGACGGAGTTCCCTACCTGCTGCTGAACTGAATCAAAAGTCAACACCAACTCCGTGGCCGCAGAGGAGGGAGAGGCGCCGGCCCCGGGACTGCGAGGACCAGCATTCACCATCTACAGCTGGGTCCTCTTCCTGCGTGAGCCGCGCCCCCTCCCAGTGCCACGCCCCCACAACTCAATACAGTATTTAACTAAACCCCGTAACGCGCATCGCGGGACGCGCGCGGGCGAGCCGGGCGAAGCCCGGGCAAAGGGCGGGCCGTCTGTGGCCGTCCGAGGACGTCCTAGGACGGGACAGGCCATCCTATTTTCATTTTCATTTCCAACTGTGACCTATTAGAACTTGGTATCCAGGGGTCGAGTAGCAACTTTTACCATAGTGGTAAGCGTAACATCTGATTACTCGATTCTGCAGAAGGGGAGACGACTGTATGAATAGTGTGCTATACAAACATCGATAGAGAAGGAAGCATTACCCATACTACGCAAGCCTCTACCAGGAAAGAAATATGGCTTTTAAAAAATTAAGATCTCGCACAATATTCATGAAGCGAATGGGTACTGAGGAAGCAGTCAGAAAAACCTCTGATAAAGCAATCAAACATGGCCGGATAACTAGAACTCCGGCAATCAGTAATTATTTTTTTGCCGTATCACCAAAAAAGCAAGTTTCCACACATGTTGGGGAAATCCCAATAAATATTGACATTTCAAAAACCAAGGAGGTAAAAGAGTTGCCCCTCTCGGATCATCAAACGATTCATAATTCAGTGTTTTGGATCTGGAATCTAATCAAAAGATATTGTTTTCAACCCAGGAACCACAAAATCCAAACTGTGAAATCTTACATTTTACATCCTTAACACCCATCAAACGAATAGGTAGTCCTTCTAGTGTTGAGGATCCTAATGGAAATGACATGATGTCAATGGAAAATAATTTAGACCTACAGTCAAATCCAGACAAGTCATTCACTAGGTTCCAGGAAAAACCATTAGATCATGATCCAGTTCTCGATTCTTCTTTGGACCTATTTCTTCCTAAAAACATCAATTCTATAAATACTGCAACACCAATGTCAAAGGCTCTTTATTCCCTACAGGAAATTTTGGAATCGGTCCTTTCTTTTTTAGGTCACATCCTGGAAAACTCGGATCAAACTTTAGATGTCCAAATTGGCATACTAAAATTTCTAGTAGAAGAAAAAAGGAAAAAAGAACCGGCTGATGCAACAAAAAAACTACAAATATCTGAAGCGATGCAGGTTAACAACAATAATTCTACAAATCTCTTTAAAAGTACAGTGCCACAAACAAAATGTGACATCAGTACTCAAACATCTGACGTAATAATACTAGAAAAACCAGATAAAAAAATCCGGAAAAATCAAAAGGATGTTAAAATATACTCCTTGAAGAAACTATTTAGAGAAGAGCCCTTACACACTGTCAAACAGTACTCCATTTTTTCAGCTCCAAATAAAATAAATTTGCAAAAAACTGGGACTGATAAGGAAGAACAAGGAAATCTCACTAAACCCACTCCTGACGATGATGGTGGAGAGAAGTTTCCCCAAATAAAAAGCACTCAAGAAAAAAAGGGAAAACGTAGGAGAAGGAAGCCGCTAAGAAGAATAAACAAAAAGAAAACTCATAAGCTAAAATTTAAAAATATAATCACTCCTCAAAAAAATCAAGAGGGACAAGATGACAACATAACACCAAATATTCCCATAGTGGAGGCAACAAGCCTCAGAGAAAATACACAATCAGTAAAGTTATTGAATCACAGAGCAAATTAATATATACCTGCCATACTTACCGAAAGAGCTGGACAGATAAATAAGGGATTAGGCGAAAAATATAATAATACATCTCTTGGCGGACAACAAATTTCATCCAATCATTTGCTTTTTGAAGATCTCTTTCCCATTGATAATCTGCCTGTAAACCGAGGAAGGATAATTAACCTTTTACAGCAAATACCTCCTTTACAACCTCTAACAAGCAAAGAAATAGATCTGGTGAATTTTCCCATAAAAGAAAACTGTAAAATAGTGGAGGTCTCATTCTGGTCTTCAGTACTTCCCGGGATTATACTAAATGAAAAAGAAACATTGCACAAATGTGGTTATGACGTTATCCAATGAGGGACATTCTTTGACGGGCACCCTTGAGGTGGCAGACAACATCCACCCTGCCAGCACTCGGGGGTCCCGTCGATCGGATGTGCCCACAAGCGCAGGCCGTGCTCGTTTGGGTCAGGGTGGTGGGAGTGGCGCAAGGCGGAGGCGAGATTCTGGCCAGTCAGCTGCAGGGACCGGTGTGACTGAACTGACTACCATCCTGGAGGCATACCGGCAGGACACCAGAGAGGTTAGCCAGGTAGTGGAGGCCCTCACCGAGCTCAAACAACAGCAGGCTGAGCAACATGCCAGGCAACAACAACATTATGGACGGGTGGAGGCAACACTGGCTGAGCTCTTGACGGTGCATCAGGACATGAGCCAATCCCTACGTCAGATTGCTGGCAACATGCAGCACCCTCCCTGTGTCACCAGGCCACAAACATCAAGGCAAAGTGCAACACCAGCCACAGGGAGGGAAGAGGAGGAGGAGGAACTGTCTGACGTAGCATCCATTTATCGCCCAGGCCTGCACGTGAGGGTCCCCCAAGGAAGAAGGGTCGTCCACGGCTAAGACGTTGAGAGGCAGTGGGTCATGTAAGCTTTGATCTTTATTTTGCACATTGTAGTAAGTTATCTTCGTATAATCTCTATACAGAAACATTGGAATACAAGCAAGTTCAGCCATATTTAGGGTTTTCCCTTACGCATGGTGCAAGAAGGGCAATAACAATGTTGCGCTTAGGTATATTACCCGTGCTAACCTTTACTTTTAGATGGTCACCAGACGGATCCCCGAAATGCAAATTCTGTCAAGGAGGCGATCAGAACATTGAGCATATTTTATTTGTATGTCCTCACTCAAACGTTGTTGCAGCACGGTCAAAATATCTTGACCCGATATATAGCAAATGTAGAATTACTAAAGTAAAAAATTTGTTACTAGTGTGTAAACAACCACCCAACGAATGGGTATGTTACAATTTTTATAAATTTCTAAAGTCTTTTCTAACGTTATATTAATTATTGTTGATTTCTTTTATGTAAACTGTTTTATATTTGTGGTCCTCAGTAGAGTACCAAAACAAATAAAAATTTATTTGATTTGATTTGATTTGTGTGGTCCTGAATCTGGCTAGTGTGCGCAACATAGTGGCTGTGTATGCAGCAGCAGTAATGAGTGAAGACATTACGGCTGAAGGCGACAACTTGCAAAACAAGCACATACCACAAGTGCATTGTCAAGCCACAAACTTACATGTGTATGTGAATGCAGGAGTGTCTGCGTCACTCAGGGTCACTGCAAAGTAAATGACACAGTAATCAGCAAAGATGACAGTCACAGGATCAGGCCCCTTAGGGACAAGTGGGGCACAGGACACATAGCATCAGCAAGTGTAGTCTACATGTACTGTGTCCAAAGCAAAACAGCAGCTACACACCCATCTACCTCACACACAATACTGTACTTAAGCCTCAACCTACACCTTCCATGTTGTCACAGTACACGTAAACACCTATAATCAATGATCCTACAATAGTTCATATATCATACATGCACATTAGAAGGACATGTGCGTTGACATCAAGGATGCACAATATTCGTTTGGAATGACACGTCATGCACAACATGATGATATACCTTGTGAGGCCATGGAGCAAAATCCAACATACATGGTCAGTGCCATTGACCAGTAGACAAAATAAGTCATTGAATGATGTCACCTGGAATGCAGCTGAAACATTTGCCACTAGACTGCCAGGGACTGCCCGTACCTTACTCCATCAGAGTGGTGTGATGCTCAAAGGGTTCCACCTCCAAATAGCCCCTTGGTCTGAGTACAAATGACAGACACAAAAGGGTGATCAGGCGAGGGAAGGAGAGGATAGGAACTGCAGGGAGGGAGACCTGAAACAGAGGCAAACAAGCATTAGGAGTACTATCTCATGTCACATACACTACAAATACCGGATTGGTGTCACTACAACGCATGTTATTACAACGCATGCTTTTACATAGCATTTTTTACAACGCAAATGTTATTACAACGCGATTTTTTACAACGCATGCTATTACATCGTAAAATAGTGTTACTGATTAAAAAGTACTATTACAACGCATTTTATTACAACGCATACCATTACATATAATATTTTTTTTCTTTTGTAATCTAAAATCTGGCACGGGATGCAGGGAAATTAGGGGTTTTGGGTGGGTAAGTGTATTAAAAAACGGGTCATAAAACTACTATAATATTAGGATTACGATTTAATTATTTAATAAATAAATACCCGAGTATTAAAAAATAATAAATTACAACACATACCATTACATATTTTTTTTGTTTTCTTTTTTTGTAATCTAAAATCTGGCACGGGATGCAGGGAAATTAGGGGTTTTGGGTGGGTAAGTGTATTAAAAAACGGGTCATAAAACTACTATAATATTAGGATTACGATTTAATTATTTAATAAATTAATACCCGAGTATTAAAAAACAATAAATTACAACACATACCATTACATATATATATATATTTTTTTTTGTAATCTAAAATCTGGCACGGGATGCAGGGAAATTAGGGGTTTTGGGTGGGTAAGTGTATTAAAAAACGGCTCATAAAACTACTATAATGTTAGGATTACGATTTAATTATTTAATAAATTAATACCCGAGTATTAAAAAATAATAAATTACAACACATACCATTACATATAATATTTTTTTTTTGGTAATTTAAAATCTGGCACGGGATGCAGGGAAATTAGGGGTTTTGGGTGGGTAAGTGTATTAAAAAACGGGTCATAAAACTACTATATTATTACGATTACGAGTTAATTAATTATTAAATTAATACCCGAGTATTATAAAACAGATTTAATTATTTAATAAATTAATACCTGATTATAAAAAATAATACTATTTAACATCGAATACTATAATGACACACCAAAAATATATAATCAAATTATATTAAATAATACCTAGTACGGCTTACATGGAAAATAGAGGTTAGGGGTGGCTAAGTATATTTAAAAAAGGGTTCAAAAATTATAATAATAATACGATACCGATTTAGAACATTAAAAAATTAATACTAGAGTACTTAAAATAATACTATATACCATGGAATTCCGTAACAACGCAGAAGAATATATATATAATTTTAGGATATCAAGAAAAAATAAGAGTTTCCAATACTCGATGGACAAAAATAATGACCTTACGAACAAATGAACGCCATTTTAAACACAGCAATGAAAAAAAATGTCCATCTACTATTTCCATGCCCTCCAATGTCAACAATACATTCAAAATGGATGCTAAAACGGAACGAAAGTTTGTGAAGCTTACTTTTAAATAAAACAATTTAAATTATAGGTTTCCACATGAAATGAATTCCCAAAAAAAATGATAGAAAACAATATAATTTACGACAAATATAATACTAATTAAAAAAAGTTATAAATAGACGTATCCCACTATTTTGAAAACAGTTGATTATCAACTAGCAGAGTAATCAGACGTGAAAACCTGACCCTCTGACCTCTTGACATAAATATCACCGAAAGCGACCGTAGAAGCATTTCTATTTCATACAACAGTAAGTTATTTAAAACGATTTGCTAAAATGTTTTAGGTTAACATATTATTAGCGTAATATTTCCAAAAACTGTTTAAATATTGTATTAATTAATAGAGTAGGATACATTAATGTAGTTACACTTAAAACATAATATGTAAGGTTGATTCGTTTTTTTGTTAACATTGTGAACGTTAATAAGAAATAAAAATTATTTTAAGTGAAATAAATTTATATAATGTACGATAAACATAATATAATTATTAAAACGATTTAAAATATTTCGTGAACAAATAAACAGTTTAATAAATAATTTATAGAAACGCAAACATTTCTAAACTAATGAGAGATGACTTAAAAGTAATATTTCTTTATTCGTGCATCCAAATGCAAGGTAAACGATTTATTATTAATTAATACATATATTTCAAAAGTGTACTAAAATATTATCTCAAGCAGACCCAACTGGAAATCAAAAAATAATAATTCCATTAAATAAAATGGATTATAGAAAAATATTTAACCAATACTTGGAACATTAACTGTATAGTAAAAAATTCGTAATAAAATAACTGTTTATAAAAATATAAATAAAACGAACCCTTTATATACCCCCACTCAGTTCATTAAATAACCCCAAATACTAAAAATAAATATGATTAAACGGAAACAAAATACAGTGTATAGAGTATTTATATATATAAAGAATAAGGTTCCCTTTCATAGGAAAATTAAAAAAAACTAATACAAAATCGAACGATAATGTGCACTAATATATTATTTTTCGATTTTTAAATGTTGGAAAAACAGCACAGTGAAATAAAACTTTTCAAATTGTATTGTTCATAGCCAAACCGAAGAAGTAGCAAAAGCCACAGAACGTCGAAAAAACAACCAAAATCGAGAGTATTTTGATGAATTTTTGAAAAACAACCTTAAAAAAACCGAGGTAATTTCCATGAATACATACATTGCATTTACAGATTTCATAGCAATTGAAAAGCAATGTTGTAAAGATTATAAGTGCACTATAATAATAATATTTGCCTTATTTGTAAACATCCTTAAAGGTAAATACTTTTCCCCCACATATATAGAACACCCAAAAAAGGTAATACATTTGCTAAGCATTGAACACCTTTTCTAATTGTTTTCTTCACAGCCAACCAGAAAGCACTCCAAGGCACAGATCAGCAAAAAGCCAGCCAATACCAAAACTATTTTGAACAGTTTTTCTAAAAGAACCTTCCGAAACACAAGGTAATATTCATAAATAAACACATCTAAGTATCATATTTCAGAGCAATTAAAAATCAATGTAAAACGCATTAAAAGTGCAGAATCATAATTAGTAAAATGAATCAATTACTATCTCAACTCTGTGAAAGTGCATGAGTAGGGAAAGTGCATGATAGTGTCTTATTGCTAATTAATATTCTAACTCCAGGTAAGTGCATATTGAGAGAAAGTGCTGGTTAGTAAAAAAGTGCCAATTACTATTTCTACTCTGTGAAAGTGCATAAGTAGGGAAAGTGCTGGATAGTGTTCAAGTGCCATTTACTATTGTAACTCGAAGTAAGTGCATAATCAGAGAAAGTGCTGGTTAGTGAAAAATTGCCAATTACTATTTCTACTCTGTGAAAGTGCATGAGTAGGGAAAGTGCGGGATAGTGTCCAAGTGCCATTTACTATTCTAACTCCAAGTAAGTGCATAATCAGAGATAGTGCTGGTTAGTTTAAAAAAGCCAATAACTATTTCTACTCTGTGAAAGTGCATGAGTAGGGAAAGTACTGAATAGTGTTAAAGTGCCTCTTACAATTCAAACTCCACATCATTACATATTGTAAAAAAAGTGCAGTATAATAATAACATTTGCCATATTTCTAAACATCCTTCAACGTAAATGCTTTTCCCCCACAGACATATAGAGCACCCAAAAAAATGATAGATTTTCTAAACATTGAACACCTTTTCAACTTGTTTTCTTCAGAGCCAACCAGAAAACACTCCAAGGCACAGATCATCAAAAAGCCAGCCAATACCAAAAGTATTTTGAACAGTTTTTCAAAAAGAACCTTTCAAAACACAAGGTAATTTTCATAAATAAACACATCTAAGTATCATATTAGTATTCTAACTCCAAGTAAGTGCATATTGAGAGAAAGTGCTGGTTAGTGAAAAAGTACCAATTACTATTTCTACTCTGTGAAAGTGCATGAGTAGGGAAAGTGCTGGATGGTGTCCAAGTGGCATTTACTATTCTAACTCCAAGTAAGTGCATAATCAGAGAAAGTGCTGGTTAGTGAAAAAGTGCCAATTACTATTTCTACTCTGTGAAAGTGCATGAGTAGGGAAAGTGCTGGATAGTATCCAAGTGCCATTTACTATTCTAACTCCAAGTAAGTGCATATTCAGAGAAAGTGCTGGTTAATTTAAAAAAGCCAATCACTATTACAAGACCATGAAAGTGCATGAGTAGAGAAAGTGCTGGATAGTTTCCTATTGCAACTTACTATTCTAACTCCAGGTAAGTGCCTATTCAGAGAAAGTGCTGGATAGTGAAAATGTACCACTTACTATTCCTACTCTTTTGAAGTGCATGAGTAGGGAAAGTACTGAATAGTGTTAAAGTGCCTCTTACAATTCAAAATCCACATCATTGCATATTGAAAGAAAGTGCAGTATAATAATAACATTTGCCATATTTCTAAACATCCTTCAACGTAAATGCTTTTCCCCCACAGACATATAGAGCACCCAAAAAAATGATAGATTTTCTAAACATTGAACACCTTTTCAACTTGTTTTCTTCAGAGCCTACCAGAAAGCACTCCAAGGCACAGATCATCAAAAAGCCAGCCAATACCAAAAGTATTTTGAACAGTTTTTCAAAAAGAACCTTTCAAAACACAAGGTAATTTTCATAAATAAACACATCTAAGTATCATATTAGTATTCTAACTCCAAGTAAGTGCATATTCAGAGAAAGTGCTGGTTAGTGAAAAAAGTACCAATTACTATTTCTACTCTGTGAAAGTGCATGAGTAGGGAAAGTGCTGGATGGTGTCCAAGTGGCATTTACTATTCTAACTCCAAGTAAGTGTATATTGAGAGAAAGTGCTGGTTAGTGAAAAAGTGCCAATTACTATTTCTACTCTGTGAAAGTGCATGAGTAGGGAAAGTGCTGGATAGTGTCCAAGTGCCATTTACTATTCTAACTCCAAGTAAGTGCATATTCAGAGAAAGTGCTGGTTAGTTTAAAAAAGCCAATCACTATTACAAGACCATGAAAGTGCATGAGTAGAGAAAGTGCTGGATAGTTTCCTATTGCAACTTACTATTCTAACTCCAGGTAAGTGCCTATTCAGAGAAAGTGCTGGATAGTGAAAATGTACCACTTACTATTCCTACTCTGTGCAAGTGCATGAGTAGGAAAAGTGCTGGATAGTGTTAAAGTGCCTCTAACAATTCAAAGTAGAAAAAAGTGTATTTTTAAGTTAAAATCTGCATTAAAAGCAAATATATATTTCAAAATATGTGAAAATAAGAAAATCCAAACACGTGTGTATCATAAATAGAATATAACTTTTATTTCCTTTTTTCAACAGGAAATGGCAAGCCAAAATACTGCAACTTACACCAAATCTCGAAAAGGGAACAGACTACTTAAACATTGTGGGTATATATACTGTAATGAGAGGCTAAGTGAACCAAGGAGACATTGGAGGTGTGTACAATATTATACCGCCCATTGCAGCGGCAGAGCGGTTACTGTTGGTGAGATTGTGGTAAGAACCACAGAACATAACCACTCTGCCTCTGCAATGGAGATTGAAATACGCGATACTATCAATGAAATGAAAGATATTGCATGCACCTCCAATCAAACTCCTGGTCAGATTTTAAGAGAGGTTGCACAACATGTCCCTGGACATGTTGCTTGTAATATGCCAACAATCCCAAATTTGCGTAGAATAATACAAAGAAAAAAGCAGGCAAGTAACACCCAAACTGTTACTCCCCAAACTTTTGCTGACATTGTAATTCCTCATGATTCAACTCTTTCTTTCTCTAATGAACCTTTTCTACTATATGATAACCAAAACCCTCTCAAACGCATGTTAATATTTAGCACTCCCCGTAACCTTTTTAAATTAGAAAATACCGAAATTTGGATGATGGATGGGACGTTTAAAAGTACGCCCCATCCATTCACCCAAATTTACAGTATTCATGCTCAAATTAATAATAATGTAGTTCCTTTAGTATACAGTTTACTACCAGATAAGCAATCTGCAACCTATACTGAGTTCTTATCAGTTATTAAAGAAAAAACTTCTGGAAAAAGTCCTAGGAAAATCATATTAGATTTTGAATTGACAATGATGAATGTCATCAACAAATTGTACACGGATACCCAAATTCAGGGATGTTTTTTTCATTTTTCCCAGGCATATTGGCGTAAACTTCAAAAAACATCCCTGGTTGCTGATTACTCGTCTGATAGCAAATTACAAGTAGAACTAAAAAAATTAACTGCACTTTGTTTTGTACCACCTGATAGTGTAGATGACTACTACACAGCAATTTCAGAGTCAGAATATTTTGTAGAAAATGAGGAAAAATTGGCACCCATTTTAAATTATTTCGAAGACACATGGATTGGGCGTCTAGGCAGATCGGGTCGCAGGAGGAAGCCACGTTACCATGTGGAGTGGTGGAATTGCTACTCAACCTGCTTAGAAGGTGGTGCAAAAACAAATAATGCCATAGAGGGATGGCATAACTCCTTCAGTCACACGATTGGCAAACACCATCCTAATTTCTACTCTTTCCTGAAAACTTTGAAGAAGGAGCAAAGTTTTCAAGAAATGAGACTTGCTCAGGCATTGTCAGGTATTCTAAACCCACGTCCTTCAAGGCAAACAAAGGAAATGTCTGAGAGACTATTGGGTGTACTACAACAATTTTCGTTGTGTGTGGCTTTGGACTACCTAGAGAATGTTGCTAATATTTTACATTTTTAACTATTTTTTCTGTAACTTACTTTCCTGCTTTGCCCTAAATTAATTTTTCAAATTTTTAATTCATTTGACATTTTTTAAAACATTTTTTAAATTATTACTTGTCGGGTTCCCTTACCTTTTTTTCAATTTTTTTTTCAAACTACACCTGTTAAAAATAAGAAATAATTCTTTTCTTATCTCTTTCAAAAGAAGAAAACCCTACCATAATAGTTTTTAAAAATCTTTTTCAAAACTAAAATGGAAATAATTTTCATTCAATTTTTTTTAAATGTTGTAAACATTTTGAACATTACAATAAAATATATGCTATACAAAATGACACCCCTTTATTTTAGAAAAATGATGCTGGTTTGTGAAAAATTATATTAGTAAACTGGTACTAATATCGAAAAATATATCTGTTTATTTATTATATTTTTCAAAAATTTCTGTGCTATTTCAAACAGAAAAAGTTTGTTAAAAGCTAAGATATTTTTTTTTCTAAGCTTAAATTTAATGCATTGTTGTTTTTTTTTTACAAATCTTCCCACAAAATTTTGACTTTTTCTAACTATTAAATTATGAAAAATGTCATTATTTATTTCACAACAACCTAACTGCAGTATTTCTCGCTAACTAAACAACCTAACTGCAGTATTTCTCACTAACTAAAAAAAATCTAATTGGCATTTTTACGAAATAATAATTACTACTTGCAATGAAATTCATTTTTTTTCCAATATGTAAACAATTTCTTTCTTAAATAACGGACCTCAATGTCAACTCTCTCAAACAAAACGTAAACATGAAAATGTAACCATATCAATCCATTGAGAACATTTTTCTAAATTCTCTAAAAAGCAAACAAACGAAACCTTGCATGGTGTTTGAAAAACGAACTCTCTTTTAAATCCAAAAAAAACAGTTTTCTCTTATACAAAACAAGCCAAATGCAATCAGTTTTCCCAAAAATTGTTTCTAACCTTTCCTATCTGTGTTTATCTAATGAAAAGAATCCAAACATATGTACCACTACACAAAACATATTACGTTCAAAATGTATACAATATATATCATCACTATATGTTTACAAACATATTTACCCTTTATTTTTCCCGAAAAATAACCCGACGATGGCACATAACAGTGAAATGTTCGGCGACATGTTGAAATATAATCAAAACAACTATTAGTTTAAAAAGCAACCTCTACTTAACCTCTCATTACATTATATATATATTTTTAACTATGTTTTAGTGTAAAATAAGTTTGAAAAGTTTCCTACCTTTAGCGCAGATCAGCTTCCTGCTACTTCCAGCAATCGGAAAATCCAAGATGGCGGCTTGCGTCGACGTTAACGTGAAGACGTCATCCAAAAACATCAAAATAGAAAATGGACAATTACATTATAATGTATCATATGTTTATATTAATTTCAAAATCTATTATTTGTTAAAAAAAAAAATCTTAAAAATATTTGCAATTGAAATAAAAATATATATATTTTTTTAACATTTAATTACATCAATAAACAAAATTTAAATCGAACTAAATGTGGTTTGTACTTTTATTATTTTTATTTTTAACGTTTTTAATTAAAATAAAGTCATCAAAAATTATGTTTTTTATCACTTACCATTTGTCTACCCTTATTTCCTTCTTCTCCCTCCTGCATCCGTTGTTTTAAAACCATACCAAACTGTCCCGCGGATCCCATTCAAGACGTCATCGAAATAAATGAAGGACAAAACGCTTCATTGAAATCAATACAAAAGCGTGGGAAAAAGTATAAATATGAATCTATAAATGATTTAAAAAATATTGTTATTTAATATAAAATATTATAAACAGTAAACAATATTTTATTGATTTAATTATTACTAATGAAACATTCTACAGAAATTAATTCTATTTTTAAGTAAAACCAGAGTATTAATACTTGATTTTTAAATCTTCTTTACTTTTGAAAATTATTTAATATTTAATTTAAACTACCAATAAATAATGTAATAACAAACAATATATTTATGTTGTAAAAAATACCTGAGAATTAATATTTATTTTTTAATAAATAATTTCCTAAATATTAATACTTCCTACATTTTTAAAATACTAATAAACTAATTAAATATATATATATATCTAAAACAATTAATAAAATTATAAAATATAATTTTTTATCTTAATACCCCCATAAAACCTATTAATTAAAAATTATTACTAAATAAATAATAATTAAATAGAATTAATATATAAATAACTATATATCTGAAATACCCAAAATATTCTAATAATCACTAACTATTATAATTATTTTTATATTATATATAAATTTTAAATAATTTTATAAACAATAAAAAATTATTACTAAATAAATAATAATAAAATAAAATTAATATAAAAATATATAATATATAAAAAATATAATATATAAAAAACTATATATCTGAAAACCCAAAATCTTCTAATAATCACTAACTATTATAATTATTTTTATATTATATATAAAATTAAATTATTTTTATAAACAATAAAAAATTATAACTCAATAAATAAAAAATAAATAAAATTAATATATAAATATACTATGTATCTAAATACCCAAAATCAATTATAAAAATTAAAATACGATGTAAAAACATGCGTTGTAATAGCATTAGCGTTGTAACACCATGCGTTGTAAAAACATGCGTTGTAATAGAAATTACGTTGTAATACCTGCGTTGTAATAGCACTACGTTGTAATAGTTGCGTTGTAATGGATGATCCCCCAAATACCACATGATATTCACTGTACCAGTCATACCTGTGAAGTATACCGACTGTAGCCAATTAGAGATCAGCCATCATGCTATCACATAAGAGCAGATGCCGTAACACGGACACATGAAACCTAGGACAGTCTGTCACCTGTTTCGGTCTTGTGTAAAGGTCACAAGTCTGCTACGATGCAATGAGATTTATGTTCATAAAAAAAGAATTCACGATGTATGATGATGTGTCCCCTGCAAACACATGTAAACATATGGAAGTGGTACTTACGCAAAGTGTAACATCTGTATATGTTCATGTGTACCCGTAAGGGCCATGAGGGCAGACTGTACATCACCCACAACAGCTGTCAGCATCACATATGATGAGGAAGATAATTACCTAATTACAATACAGGCACTCTGTAGCCAGTATTTTTTATAGTAACTGTGCCTCACCATGGTAAACATGACAAGCTGGTGGAATAATAGTCAACACCAATCAATGAGGAGCCAAGCCACATAAAGAACCCGACCGTCGCACAGAAATGCTGCACGGGACAAGATAATCATGGGAATGACCGCACCCCACTGGTGCCACAGAATTTTTAACATGTGCATCAGCATTCAATTGTGATGTCATCAGCCCAACATACATGGCATCAGGTCAATGTAAACAGAACTCATACTCACAGTGAAGGCTGGTGTAGCGGTATTCACAACCTGCAGTGAGGTAACGACACAACAGCGACATGACATACTGCAACAAGGGGTAATGCATCCATGCGAACAGAATCACAGGACAGTTGTCTTAAGATGTGGAACATTCACTGGGCCACACATACACAACATGGTTGTTATGAACCAAACTGTACTGGTCCACAAGGTAGAGGTGATGATCTAGATACATTGTAATGCACACAGTAAGGCTGCAATTTATTTATTTATTTATTTCGATTTGTATAGCGCGTTATAACCCAGGGGTCTCCAAGCGCTTTGTCAGGTACGCACAGCAGACATTCAGAGGGCCATTCGAGAATTTACAGCCCCACCCAAGCTTGTTGGAAGAGCACAGTTTTTAACTTCTTCCGAAAGCACAGCAGGTTGGTTTCTTTCCGTAATTCCACTGGTAGCTTGTTCCAGGCTGCTGGAAGGGTATTAGAGATAGCGCGGCCACCAACTGTGGCCAGCCTAAAACGTGGTTGGGTGAGGAGAGTAGCTTCCAATGATCTTAACATCCTACCATGCCTATAGGGAGTCAGGCGGGCCTTCAGATACCTTGGCGCCTTTCCGTATAAGGATTTGTGTGCAATGCAGAGCCCTTTAAACAGTACCCTCTGCCTCACTGGCAGCAAGTGCAGCTCACGCATGAGGGGGGAGGCATGCGTATTCCTCGGTTTCTTAAAGATGAGCCTTGCAGCGTCATTCATGACAACTTGCAACTTGTCTAGAAGTTTTTGAGGCAGGCCTACATATAGCGAATTGCCATAATCCAGCCTCGCTAAGATCATAGCAGAGACCCCGCGCCTCAAAGTTGAGAAGGACAATAGTGAGGAGATTTTTCTTAGTTGTCGGAGAAGGCCAACACAGGTTCCCACCGCCGCAGTGACTTATTTCTGCATGGATAGCTTGCCATCCACATGGATGCCCAGGCTTTTTACTGCCGCCGCTGGTTCTGGGGTCTCCCTAGTTCTCTTGGCCAGAAGCCATCATTCCATGGGTTGCCTACGATAGTGATTGGCAACACCTCGGTCTTGTCAGGATTAATTTTTAGCGAATTCATGGACATCCAATTGGCTGTGTGCTTGAGAATATTTTGTAATCTCGCAAACGCACCTGGCTCGTCCTCCATTTGGATGACAATTTGGGTGTCGTCAGCGTAATTGTAGACCTGGCAATCCATCTGATTAAGCAGTGAGATCAGAGGCTGTAAATAAATATTAAATAAAAGGGGTGAAAGGGCGGACCCCTGCGGCACTCCACAGGTAATCGATGTTGTAGTGGAGAACAAGTCTCCGAGCTGTACTCTCTGCGTCCTCCCTTGCAAAAAGGAAACAAACCAGGCATGTGCTGTGCCCTGAATGCCGTAGTCCCTCAATCGCGACAATAGTTGTTTATGACAAACGGTGTCAAATGCCGTGGAGAGGTCTAACAACACCAGGGCACCTGGAATTTTTCTGTCTGCCCTATTCCTCAGCTCATCCAGAATGGACAGCATCACTAGCTCCGTGCTATGATTAGCACGAAACCCAGCCTGATTCGGTTCCAACAAGGCATTCCTCTCCAGATGCAATCCTCCAGAGTCTGTGGTTGTGACCTCCCACACAATGTCAAACCATGGTATATGCAATGTCTCAGTGTCAATGTCAACCCACATTGATGCTGCCATCAGTCTAAGACAACTACAGATGACTGTCAGGTGGGGTGACTATCCTGTCATGGGAGTGAGCCTACATGTAATAGGAAACATGATGTGGCTACATGTATGCATGGTCAAACAACATGCGCAAGAACATGTACCACACTATTGAAAACTTACCAACGCTAAACAGCCTTATATGAGTCTTTACCCAAATAGACTTTTCCACATGTCCATGCATGCTCCCTTGATTCGGCTGACGTTGCAATCATGATGAGCAACAGCAGGATGACCAAGATGGCACCAGCGGACAACAGGCAGGGCGAGCTGGGGATGAGAGGCACACAAGGGGTCAAATCCTGTTGAATGTCATTCTGACATAGTCATGTTAAGTAGCCTGATGTTGTAGTACACTTGTACATTCCAAGTACACACATAGCACATATGTGTGTTGCATTACATCTGCACCTGTGTGACAATGCACATCAAACATCAAAGTGACATTGCATACAGTCAGCTGCATACACAGCATGCTACCCATACAACTCTAAAGTTGAGGTTTGGACAAAATTCACCTATGACTCACCATCATGAAAAGAAGTTGCGGATGAGGTGACTCCGAATATCATCTTCAACCTCCTCGTCACTTGCATCCTGGCCAAGGCCTTCATCCTCAACGGGCGGATGTTCCAGCTCATCAGGATCTAGGATGAGTGGCACAGCCTTCTCCACTGCCATGTTGTGTAGCATGCAGCACACAATGAAGATGTTACACACCTTGAGTGGGGTGTATTGGAGTGCTCCGCCTGTCTTGTCCAGGCACCTGAACCTGCTCTTCAGGAGTCCAAATGTCCGCTCGATCACCCGCCTGGTCTTCCCATGAGCATTGTTGTACTGCTGGTCTGCAGCTGTCCTGGGATTGCATAGGGGAGTCATTAGCCACGGCATGTTTGGATATCCTGCGTCTCCTGCAAATTGACATCATGGAAATGAGTGTGTAATATGATGCCGTTCACGAAGTAATGACATACTGACATACATGGCTAACAGAGTATACCCACCAACTAGACATGCCCGATGGTTGTGCAGCTGCAGCATCATCTGTGGTATCCTGCTACGCCTCATGATGAAAGCATCGTGGCACGATCCTGGAAAATGAGCACAGACATGTGAGATAAGCATGTTGGCAAGACACACCACCAGGGCATTTATCGAGTGGTAGTGTTTCCTGTTGCGGTACGCTTGCTCCTGAACCTGTGGTGGCACCTGAGTAACATGTGTACCATCAATTGCACCAATTACATGTGGCATGCGTCCCAGGGCATAGAATTCCCCCTTGACATCTGTCAACTGTTCAGGAGTAGGGAATGTGATGAATTCATCAATGTGCAGCAACATTGTATCCAATACATCACTTAATACCCGGCTGAACATTGTCTGTGACATCCCTCCCACATCAGCTATGGTAAATTGGAACGTACCTGTGGCAAAGAAATGTAGTGCCGCCATCACCTTTACCTTGGGTGTCAGCGCAGTTGGATACCTGTGTCGTGGTTGCAGGTGTGCTTTCAGTCTGTCCGTCAGGTCCTGAATCAACTGTCCTGGGAAGCGGTAACGCCGTATGCAATCACGTTCCCTCATGGCATCCAAGTCTGGCAACGGCCTTTCAAGAGGGGGTGCCCTGCAAAACATATTCCGGTGAAAAATTGTGTACAACTGTAAGACAAAGAAAATTACAATGTACATGGCACAACCAACACTGCTCAACACATCAATACAGTTGTGAGTGTGGCGTGGGCTACACACACAGGAAACATGTGACAGCTGCCAGCCACTCCTCCATGTAAAGTACAAGACCTGTGGTTTGTGGAATGGATATCACATGCATACAAATGATCTGATGGGAAGGTCTGAGTGAGCAGGACAATGTATCAGGTCAGTCACACACGTCACAGGATTTGCATTAGGAGGTTGTCTGCACCTCCAGACAGCTGACAGCAATGCACACACCCACATCACATGTGCCATCATTTGCACTGATCAGACATATTCTCTTTGCGGTGTGACATTTCCAATAGTCAAACATGGGCATTATCAGACAGCATACATTTATCTTATTGACTATTTGTGAATGATGCCATCACACGTATGGGCGGATCATTGGCACAAGTGGCATGGTGTGCGTACATGGGAAACCCTCTCATCACAGCAAGGACACATCATATATGCTCCTACAGCAGATATACTTAACAGTATGAACAAGTTACTTACCTTTTGTAACGAATTATCTGTAAGAAACAGTAGTCTGCATCAGATTCCTACCTTGGAATACATACTCCAAGCAAGACCAATGCCTGTGGTGGGTCTCAAAACCAATAATCACACAAGAAAATCCAGGAGGAAGGAACGGCCAAATAAGACATCCCTCCGGACTTGGCTGTCCAGGCAGTAGTGTTTTCCAAACGTGTGCATTGAGGCCCACATAGCTGACAGACAAAGGTTCTGCAAGGGGACTCCCCGACCCAGGGCAGTAGTAGCCACTGTGGCCCGAGTGGAATGGGTCCTCAGCCCAACAGGAGTCTACGTATTTGGGAAGGGGTACCAAGCCTTCATACACCACACAACACACAGAGAGATGGTCTGCTCGTGTAACGGCCTTCACTTTTCAGCAAACACGTGACAGACTAAAAGTTGTTCATCCACCAGGAACTGTTGTGTGCGATCCAGATAGTATGTGAGCACACATTTTGGGTTCAGACGGTGTAGTTGCTCCATCTCATTTGGGGGATGCGTAGGCGGAAATAAGGTGGACAAGGTGAAAGAGTTCCCGATGTGGAAGACCGTGTCAAACTAGTGCTGGAAATAGGGTGTTTTCTGAAACGCAAACTTGTCCGGATGGACTGAAAGGTTAGGAGGTTATGTAGAAAGAGCCTGGAGCTCACTCACTCTCCTGGCAGAGGTGATGGCAAAGAGAAAAGCAGTCTTCGGAGTAAGAAGGTGGAGAAGAAAATTGTGCAGTTGCTCAAAGGAAGCACACATCAGAAATGTAAGAACCATGTTGAAGTCCCACTGAGTCATCACATACGGAACATGATGAAACGTGTGTCTGATGCCTTACAGAAAACAAGTAACAATAGAGGAATAGTACAAAGAAGGTTGATCAGTCAGCTTTAGTATGGGTGTAAGGGCAGGAACGTAGCCCTTGACAGTGGCCAGAGCAGAGCCCTGCTGGGCATGAGGAAGAAGGAAGAGATGAAATTCATGAAGAGGTGCAGAAAGAGGGTCCACAGCCTTTGGTGTGCACCATGCCACAAATCTGGTCCACCTGCAGGCGTATACCAACTTTGTAGAGTGACGCCTGGCAGCATGGATGATATTACAGACTTGAGGATGAAAGTCAAATGGCCTCTACTGTCGCCGCTCAACCTCGAAGCATGGAGGTGGAGACTGTACAGGTACGGGTGGTGGACCATCCTCTGCTGCTGCAACATAGGGTCCTCCAGAAGAGGTAGGTGAACCGGCTTGTCAACTGACATACTGAGAACTCGGGATACCAGTACCGACATGTACATCCGTGGTGCGCAGCTAAGGCCAAAGTGCAGCTGGGAAACTGTAAGTGCTTGTGGCCTAACGTGAACCGCAGGTAGGGCCGGTGGGCCGGCAGGATGGGGATGCAGAACTAAACATCCTGCAAGTCCACTGCTACCATCCAGTCTCCTTGGTCCAGGGCAGGTAGAACCTGAGCCACTGTCAGCATTTTGAGCGTCTCCTTCAGGAGGAAGCCATTGATGTTACATGTGTCCAAGATAGTGGGTAGGCCCCCATTGGCATTCTTGGGTAGCAGTAAGTAGTCGGAGTAGCAAACACACCCTATTTTGGGCCCAGGAACGGGGATGATGGCCCTCTTGTCCAAGAGGGCTGTAACTCCTGCATGCTGCAGTTGCCAATGTTCTCCACATATGCTTTTGTATTGCGGTGGCATGGCTTCAGTGGTTGCATCAAGGGTGAGGGAATAGCCGCTTGGGATGATTTTCTGCACCCACCTGTCAAATGTGACAGTGCGCCAGTGGTGGAGGTGTTGGTGAACCATGCCCCCCACTGGTGTCACATAGCCCTGAATGTACAGAGTAGGGGTGGGTGTAGGCAGATGTTGCAGGGGAGGTGTGGACTGACCTCCCCATTGTCCCCGATGTTGCTCCATGGTTGCCATCGCCCTGCCCAGTGAGTTGATGTGATCCAGCCCACACCGGATCAAATGCCATGCCACAGCTTGCCCTTCCACAAGGGCTTGGGCAAGTTTCGCCCGTACCGACAATGGGCAGCAGTTCCGCAACCGTGTCCCACAAAGAGTGGGTGTAGCGGACAAAGAGGGATGTGATGTTGGGAGACCGCAGTCCCAGACTCAGGGAGGATGATACCATCTTGCCGTACTGCTCATACCTCTTAGATACCCTGTCTGGCGGAGCAGATGGGAATGCGGTCTGTGATTTGGAGGCCTGGATGCCCAGGCTCTCTGGGGTGGGGTGGGAGGACAGGACACATGGGTCATCCGGTGGCGGCTGTTGGCATCTGCCCACGTGCCTATCTACAGCCAAACCTGCATCAGGCCTGGACCCAGTGCCCAAAATAGCGTCAGTCAATGCCTCATGACACGGCTGCAGAGGCTCAGCCGAGCGTGACTGCACTTTAAGGACCTCAGTGAGGAGGTTGGTCCTCACGGCCGTGACAGTGAGACGAAGGGGCAAGGCTTTGGCCGCCCACGTCAACACCACACTGTAGGTTGGCCCCTCCTCCGAAGCCACGGTTGGATTTGTGACAAAACCAGTGTCTGACGAGGTGTGTAGACCATTCGCATCCCCCAGTCCACCTGTCCATTCATCTTGGGACTGACACACACGTGTCAGTGGGTCTTCAGACCAATCTCAATACTCCTTATCACCCATTCCATGATTACCAGGGTTGTCAACAGATGTGGCCGGCTAGTCTAATTTATACTCCCCATGCAACATCAAATGTGGCATTTGGCTGCGCCGTTCCCACGCCAGAGCCGTTTACAGTGTGGTTTTGGGAACGGCACCACCCGAGGACGGCGCCGAGGGTAAAACCTGGGGGAGTGTAGACGGTGAGTTCGTGAGGTCAACCAGCCAGGACCAGAAACAAGTTTTGGATCCAGTGTGGCCCAGCGGTGCAGGGCCAAATGCGCCGGCGCCGTCTGACCCAAAGCACCTGTCGGCATCGGGCCAGAAGCACCAGACCCACTAGGGACCCCAGACGTGTCTGCTGGGCCCAATGCCGCGGCATTACCCTTCGGAAGAGTGAGGGACATCATGGCCATGAGGAAGCGCTCAAACTCATCCTGCGTTCCATGCTGCCCAGGGACCGGAGGTTGTGGGGCAGGCTATGAAGCACGCAACTCTGACAGAGCCATGTGGGCGGTGTCACACAAATCCCCTGCCACATTGCACGTGCACGTGCATCGTGGGAATTTGGAAGAGCAATGACCTCTCTGACTACTTGTGTTTTGCTGACAACTTAGCCACAGAGGAGTGATGTTGACTCCCGGAGCTCTGATGGCTCAAACCCCACGCCCGGTCCCTCGACCTCTGTCCAGACCCTGACCTCTTGCAGTGCAGGCCAACTGCTGGAGTCGGAGCCTCTTGCGGGACCACTCCCGCCTAGCCTCCAAAGTCAGGGCCCGGCATCCGGAGCAGCTCTTGTTGTCGTGGTTGACGTGGAGACAGTGGAGACACCGATGGTCATGGTCAGTCACCGACATCAGTCGGTCGCTATCCTCACAGGCTTGACACCGGACATACCTATTAGCACCGTCCAGAGTCGAAAATTCAAGTAAAATCATCAAAAGTGATTGTACAAGGTTTTGAATTTGCATAACTTAGGTGACACTTATACCAGCACAGCTCTCCTGGTGTGAAAAAATCGGACCTGACGTCAGCACACGTAGGCGGGGTCTGAGTACTCAGACAACGTCATTACGGCGCACACAACGCCAACGACACACGCTAAGCCACAGACGTCACCTACCGACGCACATGGGTACTGCTAAGCACAAATTTGCAGATCCAGTCTGACGCTTGTGGATATTGTAAGGGGAGGAATATTATACTGACCTGTTCATTTCATATGCTGTCAGCATGCACAATGTCGCATGTGGCACACACATGACGTGGTCACACAGGGTCATGCTGTGCTTCAATTTCACATCTGTGACAGTGGGCTTGTCAATGTCATGATGTGACAGTTCCATGTACTCAATGGTGTGCCCTTCCAGTGTTGATGTGCATCACAATATGTTGCAGATGTTACTCAGGTGATACGTGTTGTATGTATGTGAAACACATGTGCACCATGATAATTGACATGTCTCAACAGCTCTTCACACATCAACTGAGCCACAAGATGACATTTCCTGTGCTTCATCACTGTGTGCCACACCCAGGGCCTGCTGATGGAAGGATGCCATGCAGATGTATACATCCACATGGTCAGCATGAGTGTACACTACATCCCTGCCATGTGATTTGCTAGGTTCACTCTCCCAATGTTGACATGTATGAGGTCATGGACGCAGCCTACACAACCATTCACTTGAGCATGTCTGACGCACTGTACCCCAATGTTACGTGCGTGTGTAGGCCTCGTTTCCCCAATGCATTGTAGACATACGCAAGCAGAGCCTACCCCAATCGTACGTGCATGTGTACACCTAGTTTCCACAATGCATTGTAGACTTACGCGAGCAGAGAGTACCCCAATCGTACGTGCGTGTGTACGCCTTGTTTCC
Source organism: Lissotriton vulgaris (assembly GCF_964263255.1). Classification (NCBI taxonomy): domain Eukaryota; kingdom Metazoa; phylum Chordata; class Amphibia; order Caudata; family Salamandridae; genus Lissotriton; species Lissotriton vulgaris. Next base: position 94,873 of record NW_028248043.1, read on the forward strand.
ACAATGCATTGTAGACATACGCGAGCAGAGCGTACCACAATGTTACGTGCGTGTGTAGGCCTCGTTTCCCCAATGCATTGTAGACATACGCGAGCAGAGCGTACCCCAATCGTATGTGCGTGTGTACGCCTCGTTTCCACAATGCATTGTAGGCTTACGCGAGCAGAGCGTACCCCAATCGTACGTGCGTGTGTAGGCCTCATTTCCCCAATGCATTGTAGACATACGCGAGCAGAGCGTACCCCAATCATACGTGCGTGTGTACGCCTCGTTTCCCCAATGCATTGTATACATACGCGAGAAGAGCGTACCACAATGGTACGTGCATGTGTACGCCTCGTTTCACCATTGAATGAGTTGCATTTGCGATGGCAATCGCACCGTACTTGTGTGTTTATTCCAAAAAATACATACATCTAGAGCAACAGCGGTAGGATTAGAATGCAGCCAGGTTGTCATGGTTAAAGAGATTTGAGAGTGTCCTACAGGTGATCTGGAAAATTCAGTTGGTCAAAAGTATACAATGTTGCAAAAGTTGTTGTTCAGCGCTGGCTCACTTTTCAAACCATGCATATGTGTGTCATGGCCTTATGTGTCATCGGATTGGATGGAACATAGGATGCAAACTATTCTGGCCTATCACACACTACTCCTTGCACTCACAGACCCTCAGCAGCACAGATATAAGGCAGCATTTGGCTGAGGGAGGGCACTTGCCTGCACAACATTGGAGTGGTAAACACAGCTGCTGTCTCTGTATCCTCTGGACCCTGATTAGCTGAGCATGGAGAGGGCACCTGCATTCAGTGATGCTGAGAACAAGGCCCTGCTGGATGCCCTCCTGCCCAACTACAGCAAGCTGTATGGGAGACCAGAGGATCAGGTGAGTGATGGGTGCATTACCTTGGAGTGTGCACCTGTTGTGTGTGTGACACTACAGCCATTGTGTATGTATGTTTCAGAGATGCAATGTTGTTTTGAGGGAGTGCCGATGTGCACAGTATTGTCAGAAGAGGGTTATTTGTTGTAGTGGGGTGTGTGACTGCATGTCACGTACTGCAGTGCAGCCTGATGTGGCAGATGTTGCTCAGTGAGTGCCATGCTTAATGAGTGGTTTGCAGCCCTTATGTCATCTGTAGCCTTTCAATGGAATGTAGTGCATTTCTGTTTGCTCAAAGGCCACATCCTCCTGGACAATGATGCAAGTGTGTTCATCATCCTATACCCTGTTGTCCTCAAGTATTTGGTGCATATGTGTGTCTTTGGGACATGGACCAGGTGTACTGATGTTCTTTATCTTTACATTCGTGACAGGTATCTCCCTATGAGAAGGGTGACATCTGGCTGGACATCGCCAGGGCTGTCAGGAGAGAGGGGGGAGGGCTCGCAGGAGGCTCAGAAACATCAAGAAGAGGTGGCAGGACATCCGGTGCTGGACCCGCCGCATCGCCAGAGTACAGCTGAAGCTGGAAGCTCCACGCCGGCATGGCGGCACCCGCCACCTCACCCCCACATGCTCCGGGTCCTGGAAGTGGTGTTCCCAGACCTCCATAGGCAGTTGCAGGGGAGACAGCAGCAAGAAGGGGGTAGGTACATGTCTGTTTGTTGTCATGTGTGTCACATGCTACCTGCAGTGCTCCCAGGCATGCTAACACTCCCACAGTTGGAGTGGTGTTGCCAGACAGCCACTTCATGCATTGGCATGAGAATGGCCAAGTTTCAGGAGATGCTTTTTACATGCCTTGCCCTACTCAACATTTGCCCAGTTCTGTGCCAACACTTTTTCTTTCACAGGTACTCCTAAGGTGCTATGTGTTAGTATGCAAATTCCTTAGCACATCATCATGTTGGAGTGAGGTCTGTGACACCTGCTGTTACCTTACATGTAGCACCACATGTGCACTGGGTCTGCCCTTCTACATATTTACGCACTGATCTGGAGTCTCAACATGTATTTTCTGCAAGAGTCAGCCTCAGGGGCCTTGGTCCATGGTGTACTTTGTATTTGTCATGTCTTAGCTACAGGAGCACACTGTACATGTATGATAATTTTGGCTTGTGCATACTCACACTGTGCAGTGTGTGTGTGCATATACTCAAAATATGTTGCATGTTGTTAGGAAATCCTATAGATGGTCAACCAGACAATGTGACTTTGGGTGTAGACATCTGTCATGCCAGTGTGAGGTGAAGGTACACTTGGCTCCAGTTCCCAGGATGGCTTCACATTGCAGTTCATGAAGGACTTTTAGCATGTGGCACAGGGTCGCAGCAATTCGACCATCACCAGGTCTGGTTTTGTGTGTCAGGGTGGGAAAATGAACAGTGACTGATCATCATCTATCCGGTTGTCAGGCAGTCGGTCATCAATGTGTCTCTCTCATACAAGTTGTTGCCTTGCCTGTTACTTCTACCCTACTATACATTGAACTTAGTTTCTCTTCAGCTTGCCCAAGACTATGCTTGGAATTGTGCATAGTTCAGTGGATTGGGACTCATGATGCAGGCCATGTTTAGAAATGTTTGCAATTTTTTTCTAGCTGATTTGTCAGATGTGTACAGGTGACTGATATGTATTTCTTATTCTCCTTGCCAACAGCATCATCACCACAATCTGGAGAAGACACAGACACGGACCACACAGAGGGACCCAGCGACAGTGCCACCTGCTTTGAGGAGTCGGAGGGAGCCAGTGGCACAGAGGGTGAGGAGAGTCTGCGGGCCGGACCCCATGTGACCGACACCTCCTACAATGCGGACGGCTCAGCATCAGACTCTCAGGAGGAGGGGGAATATGCAGAAATGGCCTCTTCTTCATCTTTGGCTGGCCTCTCCTCCTCCATTACCATAACCACCCTCCCAGTTGTTAGGGTCCCTAGGGTCCATGCTAGCCCCCGTGTCTCCTTTGGTCCCGGCACCGCAGCACCTGCCCCTGTGTCCCCTGCTGCCCTCAGTGCTGAGTCTGTGGACCTACTCCAGCAGATTGTAGTAGGTCAGACATCCATGTTGACTGTCCTACATGGACATACACAACTCATTACACAGTTGTTGTCGTTCGTGAAGGGCATGTCATCTGGCATGTCTGATCTACGTCGGAGTGTGGCTGCCATAGAAGCAACACTGACGGCAGCTATGTCCACCCAGCAGCATCTGCCCCCCCTCCTTCTGACCCATCCACCTCAGCCTCTCCCATACCTTCCAAAAGTACACGCAGACGCCACCTGTCAGACACAACAACAGACACACCCAGCACACCCACACAGCAGAAGAAACTCAAATCACCACGCACCCAATCTCAAGGGGATGTAGGCACACCCATAGGGAGAGGGGACAGACATACCACATGCATCCACAGACCCACAACCACAGACTCACAACCCTCTACCTCCACCCCCAATGTGTCCCCGGGTTCAGGTAGAAGTTTTACAGAACTGGCTGAAGTGTGCAGCCAAGTTTATATTGCTACTTTCTGCAATGCACCGGCCAGTGTGGATGAATCCACACCACCTGCACCCACTACACCTGTCCTTCCCTCTCCTGTCCCTGCAGTGCCGGGTGATTCCACAGATGATGTCCCCACTGTTTCCACTGCGGATTGAACTCCATGTGCAGGCAAGTTTGGGTGTGTCAACATCCATTGTGGCCCAATCTGATTTTATCACTTGTTTGGACTGGCCGTTGGCCTTCAAAGAGCAAGGACTTTTATTTGCATTTTAATTTTGGATCCAGCTGAATAAAGCTATTTATTTTTGTTTCTGTACTTTAGTTTGTCTGTTAATGTCTTTGACTGCTGTGTGCCTGGGAGCTGGTGTGATGTTCAAATTTGGGTATAGTAACATGTGTCTATTTCCTGATGGTAATGAGGTTATCAATGGTATGTTCCGGCTTTTACTGATGGGGGTCTTAACCACACACACACTGTTATCCTGGGCACTGCTGGGCACTGCTGGGGCTCTTAGCCACACACACACTGTTATGCTGGGCACTGGTGGGCACTGGTGGGGGTCTTAACTACACACACACTGTTATGCTGGGCACTGGTGGGGGTCTTATACACACACACACACACTGTTATCCTGGGCACTGCTGGGCACTGCTGGGGTTTCTTAGCCACACACACACTGTTATGCTGGGCACTGGTGGGCACTGCTGGGGGTCTTAGCCACACACACACTGTTATGCTGGGCACTGCTGGGCACTGGTGGGGGTCTTAGCCACACACACACTGTTATGCTGGGCACTGGTGGGGGTCTTATACACACACACACTGTAATGCAGGGCACTGCTGGGCACTGGTGGGGGTCTTAGCCACACACACACACTGTTATGCTGGGCACTGGTGGGGGTCTTATACACACACACACACACACACACACTGTTATCCTGGGCACTGCTTGGCACTGCTGGGGATCTTAGCCACCCAAACACTGTTATGCTGGGCACTGGTGGGCACTGGTGGGGGTCTTAGCCACACACACACTGTTATGCTGGGCACTGATGGGCACTGGTTGGGGTCTTAGCCACACACACACTGTTATGCTGGGCACTGGTGGGGGGTCTTAGCCATACACACACTGTTATGCTGGGCACTGGTGGGGGTCTTATACACACACACACACAGTTATGTTGGGCACTGCTGGGGGTCTTAGCCACACACACACTGTTATGCTGGGCACTGGTGGGGGGTCTTAGCCATACACACACTGTTATGCTGGGCACTGGTGGGGGTCTTATACACACACACACACACAGTTATGCTGGGCACTGCTGGGGCTCTTAGCCACACACACACTGTTATGCTGGGCACTGGTGGGCACTGGTGGGGGTCTTAACTACACACACACTGTTATGCTGGGCACTGGTGGGGGTCTTATACACACACACACACACACTGTTATGCTGGGCACTGCTGGGGTTTCTTAGCCACACACACACTGTTATGCTGGGCACTGGTGGGCACTGCTGGGGGTCTTAGCCACACACACACTGTTATGCTGGGCACTGCTGGGCACTGGTGGGGGTCTTAGCCACACACACACTGTTATGCTGGGCACTGGTGGGGGTCTTATACACACACACACACACACTGTAATGCAGGGCACTGCTGGGCACTGGTGGGGGTCTTAGCCACACACACACACTGTTATGCTGGGCACTGGTGGGGGTCTTATACACACACACACACACACACACACACACACACACACTGTTATCCTGGGCACTGCTTGGCACTGCTGGGGATCTTAGCCACCCAAACACTGTTATGCTGGGCACTGGTGGGCACTGGTGGGGGTCTTAGCCACACACACACTGTTATGCTGGGCACTGATGGGCACTGGTGGGGGTCTTAGCCACACACACACTGTTATGCTGGGCACTGGTGGGGGGTCTTAGCCATACACACACTGTTATGCTGGGCACTGGTGGGGGTCTTATACACACACACACACACAGTTATGCTGGGCACTGCTGGGGGTCTTAGCCACACACACACTGTTGTGCTGGGTACTGGTGGGGGTCTTATACACACACACACACACACACACTGTTATCCTGGGCACTGCTGGGACTCTTAGCCACACACACTGTTATGCTGGGCACTGCTGAGCACTGCTGGGCACTGGTGGGGGTCTTAGCCACGCACACACTGTTATGCTGGGCACTGCTGGGCACTGGTGGGGGTCTTGGCCACACAGACACTGTTATGCTGGGCACTGGTGGGCACTGGTGGGGGTCTTAGCCACACACACACTGTTATGCTGGGCTCTGGTGGGGTCTTATACACACACACACACACACACACACACACACACTGTTATGCTGGGCACTGGTGGGGGTCTTAGCTGCACACACACTCTGATGATGGACACTGTTTTCTACACATCACTTACACTTGCACTAAGACTGCAGTGAAATGCGGTAGCGTACTGTACCCCGAGATCGATGATGTTGGTGCGGCACGTCTGACTGTTACACTGGTGATATGCGGTAGCGTACCGCACCCCGACATCGATGACGTAGGTGCGGCACGTCTGACTATTACACTGGTGATATGCGGTAGCGTACCGCTCCCCGAAATCGATGACGTGGGTGTGGCACATCTGACTCTTACACTGAAGATATGCGGTGGGGTGTGTCGCTACGTACCCCGACATTACAGGTGTTTGATAGGGATGTGTGCGTGTGGCACCACGTACAGGTATGTTTGATTTCGTTGCACTCATCGTCTGCGCCGTTGTCGGTTTCTATGTACGAGGTGGTGGGCGTACAGGACTGGTATGACACGGACGATGGGGTTCATGTCTTGTTTGTCGCGTACCGGGGTGCTGGTGGGGCGGACTCTGGTTTTACGGCAGTTTTTGACTCTCGTAGCAAAAGAGCCGTACGGAGTGTCTTCGACACGGATCGTACTTCCTGGTACGGATGACGCGGTCTATTTACGTTCGGACATAGCGTGAATCGTCATCCGAATGCCATTGGTATGGACTTTCGATTTGTATGGAGATTTTTACGAGTCGTACGGAGTGATGCTTTGGATTGAGATCGTACTTGCAGATTCGTACGGAGACGTGTACGGATACGATTTGTACGGGGAAAAACGCTTCGTACGGAAATTCGAAGCACTTTTTACCGGATCGGATTCGAGCCCATAAAGTTGTTTTTTAAGATATTGATTAGTTTATGGCACAAAACATTAGAGTAGTAATATAACTTATCTGGTCTTGCAATGGATGCTTGGTTTATGCACAGGCTCATAGATATCTGCTGCTAAACCTTGGACCTGAGAGTTGGTGGTTGACATATGTCCCTGACACAAGAAGCTGTCTAATAACATTTTGAAGATATGCCGGGTATATTAGTGTATATGAAATTAAATGTTGAAAAAAGGAAGTATTTTAATTAGCAACATTATATAACGAAGATAAGTATTATGTCGTTCAAAACTCACAAATAATCTATGCAGGTACAGTGAATTAAGACAGGGTTTAAGGATATTTAAAACATATTTGGGCTAATAGAGACATATGTGGTTTTACATATTGCAGATAATGTTGCTAACCACATATTAGTCTGCCATCTGTCCATTGTGTGTGGCCAACCCACATCTTGGTGAGCTAGCAGAAGAGGAGGTGGTAAAAGCTGGCTGATGAGCAGTGCCACAAACCAAAGAGAAGTGAGGAAAGTGAGTGTATAGGATTTATTCTCAATCACAACAATATCCACATGTAAGTAGTACAGACTGTGGTCCATGCAGGTAACAGTTTCCTATTCAAAATGTAATCAGAAACCCTACTGTCCCAAGGAAATTCAAGGAGCAGGAGCAATGCTCTTCTCCTCCTGTAATCAGGTAGAATAGTCTTTGTGTGTGGGTATGCTCCTCTGAAATGAAAGGAAGTCCTCATTCTTCCTTACTCTTGTCGTTCTAGCTGCCAAGCTCTCTCCTGTAATACTTTCTACCAAGATGGCCTTAAGGAAGATATGTTATTGAGTAAGGTGTCATTGGTTCCTCATGCAACCCCATTTTCCTCTTCCCATGCCACTTTCTTCAGTCCTCTCCTTTCCATTCAGTGCCAAATTCCTGCACTGGACTAAGGCGGATGTCTTGAGTACCTCCTCCAATCTATCCTGGTGCTGGAGTTCGACCTTAATTAAGGGAAAGGTAGCCATTGGTGGATCTTAGGCAATCTCTGATTCGGGAGACATGCCCCTACAGTGATGTGGCCAGTCCTGATTAGTCCCTAGTTTGGAGAAGCCTTTCCTGCCTTTGAAGGAGCGACCACCCATTCCCCTTTCCATGGCTTTCTTCTCAGTCACTGCTGCAAGGCTACATGTTGGTAGAGAGGAGGTCTGAATGCAAGGTTCCCGTAAGGAATCCTGTGGATCAATGTACTAATTTTCCCAAACTGAAGGAAACCACCTCCCTAGGGCAGAGACATCACATGAGTGTTTGGCAAGGGAATGGGGAGGAAAAAATGCCAAGGGGTAATGACTTCCTACTCAACCAGTAATGGCTATTCTACTAACCACGGAGGTCACCTAGCATCCCAACAGGGTTACTTCCACAGCAGTTAAAGGTAGCCCACTGAAGCATAGACATCTCATCTCAGATCCCTGATGAGCCGTACAGACACATGTGGATGAGTCGCCCATTCACAGGCAGACAATACAGGACCTTATACAAAGATACAATACGATTCATCACAACATAAACCTATGAATTTTCACTGTAAGAATGTGGAGTACATATGACATAAACATTTATCCTATAAAATGTGTCATTTCAGTGTAGATGGATATAAAACAGAATTATACAAAGGATTGAATATTGGAAGTACCATAGACATACGTGGCATGCCCCGGTTGCAGCCATGTCATTGTATGTTCTCCTACTCTAGCAAATCATATTAGTATACTTGAAAAGGTGACTGTTTTAAAAAAAAAACGAAGGAATATAAATTTACTTTTTCATCAATAACCTAAAATAAAATGTGGATTCCAGAAAGCTGTGTGTTGATGAGAAGTATGAGATATGTACTTATCTGCGGTGGGAGGAATATGATGTGAGTTTGGATTAGAGAAATATACTTACAATAGAGGGATCTAGTTTCTTCTCTTACCTTATGATGGGATTTTGTGGAACAGGCAAGCCATACATGAAGTCAGGGTGCATAGTTGAGTGTGAAGTAGTGTGGCTCACTGGTTAGAGGCGGCAGACCCGAGAGCAGAGGACGGCCCGGGACCAGGGTTCGATTCCCGGCGCGGCAGGTTTCTGGACCAGGGTCAGCGGACTCGATAATTCTCTCGCCTCGGTGCCCACTCTGATCAGCGATCACACTCGGCAACTCTGGGCATTAGCTTGCCTCATCTTCACTAACGGCCCCACCAGACCGCCGGGGATGCCTGGTCTCACCCTGGAGATACCCATTAAGGGACCATCTCTCAGGGAAGGGTTTCGCAGCGGTCGAAGCGCCTTGGGACCCTACGGGTAAGTAGTGCGCTATATAAATGCCAATACATACATTTACATTTACAGGGTGTACACTCATCGAGAGTGGTGAGGCCGGGCTGGGATCTAGGTTTCCTTTAGGAATAGCATTTGTCACCCATATCTTGAAGAACTACTCTTTCACCCTTCTCTCGTCCTCCCACATTTCCTTGAGGCCCCCCACACTGCCTACCTCCACCCCAACACAGTCTGCTATCTCCTTCTCATGGAAGCCTCACCTGCTCCCCTGAGTGTGTATGGAGGCAGACCATGTAGTAACCAATAATGATCCACAACAATGGTAGCTACAAGGTCTGTCTCCTCCTCTGTGAAGTTGCAGTGTTGTGGCCTTTATTCTGAAGGGCGGATGGGGTTCCTGTTGTCCACAGGGCCATGTACTTCAAAGGAAAAAAGGTCAGAGCCTAAGTGATGGGCTGTATTATTGTGTTTGAAGGGTTAATATGTGCCAAATGATTGTGATTTAGGTCAGACGCATGGGGTTTCCCTACTCCCTTCCATTCGGTGTTCTCAGACATGATGACAGACATCTCCCCAAACAGGTGTAGATTGAAAGTCTAACAGTAAAGTTACTATTAGTAACTTTATTGCAATGTCTACTGTAGGAGGCTTCACTCTCTCACATAATTCTATTAGAAGTAGTAGAAAATTCCTTCTGGTGGATGCCATCCGTGCAGAGATTTACATTTAGGTGTAGGCAGAAAGCTGCATACGGGCAGATCTCTGCGTGTAAATTCCCATTGGTCATTCGGACTCCAATGTTCTGCCCCTGCACAAGGGGTACAGAAAAACACAATACTGGACACATTTCCTGCATTCGGGACTGATGACAACATTCGTTGATAGCTTTAATCTGCTCTGAACCCACGAGAAAGCTGTAGCTCTAACAGTGATAAACCGCAAAACAGTAGTAGCGAAAAGCAAAAACAGACCTCAGAAACATAGAAAAACACAAAGAACAAATCTATTAATCATATGTTACACACCTTCAAGTCTGTACATAAGTGCTTTTACCTGCGTCGTTACAAGTCTTGGTCATTTGCATATGTCGGTCTCCAAGCACACCATCCAGCGGCAATCGAATGAGCTATTTACATCTGTTTAGCTTATCTGGATCAATGTACTTATCATGCATGAAGTACGCAAAACACTTTTTTATACACTTCCTGAAACAACATTGTCAAGACAGCATACCCAGCTGCAACCTCTGGTAAAGGGAGAACGTGCATCACAATTATGAGATAGAAATAACCCACATCCAAACAAGACTTCTACTGAAGTGGAAACATTCAAACAATTCTGTTTACAGAATGTGTGCTGCAGAGACCGTCTCTGTAGATTTTCAGTACAATGTTGGACCCTAGCCGTAAAGGCAAATTCCTTTGTAAAAACTAATTTTCGATATTTATTTTTTTCAACCGTTTATTTGGGAAAACCTTGACGGATCTACACATATGACACCTTGCTGAATTCAACATTTGGTCTAAATTTTAGAAATACATCTCTTTCCTGGATCACCCATGAGTATCGCACTGACTTGCACCACAAACTGGAAGTAGGTTGACAGTACAAAAAAAAGGGAAACTGTGGTGAAAAATTAGTTGTTTTGATTCAGCTCTGCATGTTCCTGGAAGCTGTGAAGGTGGTGACTTCAGTACATCAAAGAGTTTGTTGATGCCATTTTAATGAAACAAAAAACCCAGACACTTTCATCCAGAGTACTTTTTCACTATTTTTTCCCAAAAACTCAAATTGATGCTAGCTATATTTTGGTTACTTTTTCGATCCCCTCCATGGGAATCCACAAACCATGGGTACCTTTTGAATCCCCAAGATGTTGGAAAACAAGGATGCAAATTTGGCATAGATAGGTTATGTGGACAAAAAGTTATGGAGGCCTAAGTGTTAAATACTACCCCAAAAAGACTTAGCGGAGGGGATTTGGGGGAAGGCTTAGCAGTGAAAGGGTCAATGCATGAGGGTGATGCTCACTGGCAACGCTGGTAGTGGTTCCAGGATGGCATCCCTTGCATTGCATGGTATTGCAGCAATGGTTGAGGAGCCACAGGCGGTTCATTCACGGTAGCTGCCACATTGTTTACTTTAGTTAGAGCACGGTTCATTCACGGTAGCTGCCACATTGTTTACTTTAGTTAGAGCACGTCCCCTATGCAAGATCCTTACCTATGCAACATGTTATGAAGAGGAAACAGAATACTCTAAATACGGAAGAACCGGAAGTTTAATCCATAGAAAGTGGGAGCCCACGTCCTGCGCCCACCTCTACAGCGGGCGCAATGCACCAGAACATGGAATGCTGACAGAAAACATGGCAAGTACAATGCTAGAGTAAAGAAGGTAAGTACTAGCCTAATGGCAGCAATAACTATACATGTACAGTACATGCCTAATCCGACTGACGAGAGTGCACATATTTAAGAATGAGACGTTGGCTTATATTGGAACATTTGCAGTTTGCGGAGTATTACACTTATTGTTTCTTCGTTAAACTTTGCTTTCATTGTGCATGTTCAGTGATAATTAGAGACTGGTGTAAATATGTCTTTTTTATCTTTCTGCGAGGTTAACCAATATTCCCAGGCTTATCATCTACATACAGTTATTTTTCATAATGGAAAATGCCCACTAAGATATCATAACTAAAAGAAGTGTGCATAGGCCATGGGCGTCCGCAAGGTGGGGGAAAGGGAGGGTGCTTGCCCAACCTTGATTTTTCACTTGCCTTTTAATGACTACGCCCCTGCCCTTTGACATTGTCAAAGAGGGTCGCAGGATGGAAGACCTTAAAATCGGGAGACATCGTTTACAACGCACGTGTTACAACTAGTGCCTTTACAACGTGTTTTTTACAACGCAAAATCCGTTACAATGCATGTCATTACAACATATGCCATTACAACTCATTCTACAAAGTAACGCCCCGGCGTTGTTAGAATAGTAATTTGCATTGTGATGGATTATGCGTTGTAATGACGTGGGTTGCAATGGATTTTGCTTTGTAAAAAATGTGTTGAAATGGCACGCGTTGTAAATGCATCCGTTGAAACGTGTCCTATGTAATCCCCCCCCCCCCCTCCCTTCCGTGTAAGAAAACTTCGTGGACGCCCATGAGCGCAGCCACACAGCCTGACACTAAAAGACAAGATATTTCGGAATTCAACCATATACCGTCCTTGAATAATGTTTCTAAACAATAAGAATCATCAATTCTCCATAGATTGGATATATCCATACTGTTTAACACTAAGAAAACGCAGCTGTAATGTTCAATTATTGTAGATAAGGTTGTAGCTACACTAGAATTAGGATTTCTAATTTTAGGGTGCATGATGCAGAGATGGGAGAGACAGGCAGGGACTCTCCAGAAGGGGATCAACATTAACATAGATGAATAAATGAATGAAATTAATGTATAAATCATGCTGTTAACCTAGTGCTAGCGCAAGACAAAACAGAGTCTGAAAGGAAAAAAGAATACAAAAGGTAATTGGAGAAAAGCCATCATCTGAAGTTCTTTTGTACTAAAGAATGTCTAGTGGTGGTGCATAGGGCAGGAAGAACAGCATTCTAGGCTTTTATCTTGAGGATCAGAAAGCTGTGGTGGAGGGTAGAAAGGGTGGTGCATGACAGAAGCACTGGTGAATAAAAGCAGGGATATGGCAGTATCAGAGGCACTTAATTAAAGAGTGCCACTAAAGCGTAGCAAAATAGGGCACAATATGACAGTGTCTGATTAGTTCAAGTACGAGACGTGCCATGGATCTAAGTGCGGCCTTCGATACGGTCAACCACCGTGTCCTTCTGAGCAGACTGGCAAATGCAGGACTTACCGGGACAGCCATCAAATGGATCGAATCCTATCTCACAGGACGCACCTTTCAAGTTTGGGATGATTGCCATCATTCATCCACCCTTCCACTCACTAGCGGCGTCCCCCAGGGCTCTTCCCTAAGCCACACGCTTTTTAATGTCTATATGGCCCCCCTCGAGGACGTGGTAACACCATTTAACATCAAAATGGTGAGTTACGCCGACGACACCCAACTAGTCGTCTCCCTGTCCCAGCTGACCGATCATCCTGAAAACCTGACTAATTGCCTCACGAACATCCACAACTGGATGAACGAATCAGCCTTGAAATTGAATGGGACTAAGACGGAGGTAATGTTACTCGGCAAGCAATGGACAACGATTCCTCCCACGATATGGCCCGATGTGTTCGGTTAAATTCCCCCCCCCCAAATCTGAAATCAAGACACTCGGGGTGTGGCTAGAGCCACAACTCACGATGAAGACCCAGGCAACCAAAACCTCGGGCACATGTTTTGGGCTCATGCGTTCGACTCGTAAAATCCTGCCCCTTCTCCCCCCTATGTCCAGAAAGCTCCTTATCCAGGGCCTAGTACTGTCCCGTTTAGACTACAGCAATCTGGTCTATTTGGGAGCACCCGAGGCCACCATCACAAAACTTCAGCGGACGCAGAATGCGGCAGCACGCCTGATCCCCAACACTCCCTCCAGAACATCTGCCAAACCAGCCCTTAAAACCCTGCATTGGCTCCCTGTTCGCCAAAGGGTGCATTTTAAAGCTATGTGTACCACTCACAAGCTTTATAACGGCTCAGGCCCAGCGATCCTTAGCAAAATGATTACACCCTATAAAGCCACTAGATCGCTTCGATCTCAAAATGAGAATCTAGTCCTCATTCCTAGATTCAAAAAAGTCCGCACAGGAGGTCGTCAATTCTCCGTTCAGGCGGCCAAAGGCTGGAACGCACTCCCTCGCCCCCTCAGACTGGAATCCAACTTCCTTGCGTTCCGAAAAAAACTCAAGACCCATTTGTTTCCAAAATAACACCCTTCAGCCACCTTCCCTCTCATTAGGTTCAAGTTACATAGCGCGGGGATACCCACGGGTCACCAGGCGCTGTAAAAATCGCTAAAATAAAATAAATAAAATAAATAGAATTCTGTACAACCTGGACCCTTGAAATGCCATACCTAGTACAATGAATTGCTGTAATCTAACCAATCAGTGGGCAGAAAAGGAAGGATTTTGTGCAAGGTTTTGAATAAGTAAAAGCAGCTGGTTAACACTTTATTTGTATGTTTATATGAAATGTAAAGCTTGTATGTTCTAATAATTATATGTTCAGGGGCCATCAGTGAATGATGTCACAGTGGGTGGGAGTGGCCAAGCCACAGACCAAGATGGCCGCGCGGCATTGAAGCTCTGTCAGGCAGGCCCAGCCAAAATCGTCTGTCTCCCGCAAACTATCAGTTATGGCTACTTAGTTAAATTCGCCGAAACCCCCAGCAATGGTGCACCGGTGCAGCTGTTTTGATCCTGTATAGCCGCTTGCAACTTGAAGAAATTGGCTCCGGTGCAGCTGGGTGAGGAGCCTGCGCTTTTCTCCCCACGCAGCTTTGAATCGCACTGGGGTCTCTCCGGCTGAATACCAAACTCATGGTAGGTGGATCTGCTGCCGACACCCCATAGCGGCGAGAGCATCGACTGTTGGGCCTTTTCCCCCTCCCTCCCTGACCAGACACGGCCGTCGCAGAGCGCTCCCCCTCCTTCCCGGTTTATTAGGGGCACGCGCAAGTCGCCATCGATGGTTCCGGAGGCCCCGAGGAGACGGAGTCCTTGGATGAGCCAGGGAGGCAGCCATCCGGCTGCGCTTGTTTGCTTTGCAGGGAGTGGGACGTGGCACTCATGTGAGGCGCACTCCAACTCCACGCCCGCTCCGTCTTCATTGACTTTGTCCGTCAGTGAGCCCCATAGTCCACCACAGAATACTCTGTGCAAACAGCTGGGTAGCTGTTCCTTGCTGTTATCGCTTCCGACTAGGCCAAGATTACGCAGAAAGCACCATGTAGCCCGGGGATGCAAATCGGCAACAATGTAAACAGACTTGGGGTCAGTAAATTCTCTAGCCTTTCAACATTAAGCCTGCAATGGAGCGTCTGGCACTCTACTGACTCCGGCCACCCTAACGTGGGGTATCTGCAAATTGTGTTACTCTGGTGCACCTACACCCATGCGACTACCTTAGGCCTCACTACTCCCCTATACATCAACTGGCTACATAGCCAGTGAACCTGGCTCTCCACATAAAGCTAGTATGGGGCTGCACTTTTTCGAGTCTTCATTGATTTGTGCGGGAAGACAAAAGACTGCGCTAATCCACCTGTTGCCACCCGCTGCTTACTTGACAAATCGACCTAGCTATCACGAATTTAGCAATTCCAGCAGTGCTACCTGATTGTGATGGGTGGTCTACTGTTACTGGCTGTGACTCTCCTTTGCTGCATACATGCAAGGCGGCATGGGAAAAAGAGACTCCAAGCAGAGAGTTTTAACGTTTAGCAAACCTGCAAAGAAGTTCCAAGACTCCAGTAGCATCGTGGCAAATGGGGGCCAGGAGACGACCATCACGGATGATTCGGCGGCCACCCAAGATTCCTTACTGGCACAATTGAGTGCTGGTTTTAAGTCACTAGACAGTAGGTTCGATACATTGAACAAACGTCTTGATGCAATGGGGGCTAAAGTTGACACACATGACCGAAGACTTGACACAGTGGAGGGCCGAGTCTCTGATCTTGAGGATGGTGCGGCCCAGTCCACTAAATGGCTAGAACACATGGAAAAAATTCTAAAAAGTGTGGCAATAAAGAATAAAGATTTAGAAGCCCGAAGTTGCTGCAACAATCTTCGCATTCTTGGGGTCCCGGAGTCAACAAACACAAGGGGGAATGGATCTATTAGTGGAAACAATGCTCCTGGACATTTTTGGGAAAGAGTTATTTACTCCCGGATTTGTGGTTGAGCACACTCACCGTTCGCTGGGCTGTCGCGCCAACCCAGGATGTCTGCCGAGGCCCATCATCGTGTGCATAATGAACTTTCGGGATCGAAACACTGCGCTACGCCTGGTTAGGGAAAGATGTGAACTTACCTGGCAGGGCTCCACAATTGCATCTTATCCTGACTTTACAGTTATGGTCCAAGAGACGTGATGTAAATACTCAGGAATAAATCTATTCTATTAAACCTAGGCCTCTGGTACGGCATGCTATATCCAGATAGATTACGAGTAGACATCAATGGGCGACCCCAAATCTTTGACACACCTATCGAAGCCCAGGAATTATGCAGGTCCCACAAAAACTCTAGCAGTCAGCCAAAGGACGCTGTTGTGAGCTCTTCCCCTCCTCGAAGTGGCTCTGTTGCAAGTGTGGAACTTTTTTCTCATGAGTGACACACAAGACAAGCTTGTCTAACAGTTTGATTTGTTAATAGGTTGCACTATAAATGTTGATACAGAATTATTATCATGATTCATATCAGTTCAACATAGCTGGGTACTGCTGGAGCGTAGCCTCCCCTCCACGTGCTTCGCACTTTGGTGATAACACAGATTGCAATGTATCGTCTTGCACATGTGCAGCTCCGACTGGGATGTTTACATGATGCATTTGGTTATGGTGCGTTTGGGGTGGTTCCATGCGCACTGGGGCGTAAGGATGGGTGGGGGGTGGGGATGGTTTGCAAACTGTTTATTAGACTTGGATTGCCAGTAGTTTGAACAAGATTCAGATGTTTCTTGCTGTTTATTCCACACTTCTCATGCTGTTCGATAGTTTGGATGGCAACGTCACTTAATCTCCCAGATCACTCCATCCTGTCTGTGATAACTTGGAATGTTAGGGGACTCACGAACACTAGAAAAGGAAAACATGTTATGCATTAACTGCAAAGACATCATGTAGACATAGCCTTTTTGCAGGAGACACATCTGCCTAAATCTGATGTTACACAGTTTGCAGAGCTAGCTGGGGTCCACATGTTTTTTTTTCTAATTACAGTACATATGCTCGTGGCACAGCGATACTGATTCATAAGAGACTCCCCTTTTTACTGCACAAGAGCCACTCTGATAGTGAAGGTCGATACACTATAGTAGTGGGAAAATTGATGAGTCAAGTAGTTACATTAGTCTGCCTATATGCTCCCAATGTCGATTGTCCTGAATGCTTTCAAGCACTGCACTCCTCTGCCCTACGTGTGGGTACTGATTGCATTTTAATGGGGGGAGATTTTAATCTACTTCTAAATCAGACATTAGATTGCTCCTTCGCTTCAGCTGACACTAAACCATGTGCTTGGCGGGTGCTGCTGTCCATGTGCGATTCATTACCACTTTCTGACATCTTGAGGAAACGCAATCATAACGCTCCAGGCTACAATCACTATTCGGCCCAACATGACACGTGGACTAGTATAGATTATTGGATAATCTCTCCGAAATTATCAACATGATACAAGTCTACCATGACTCTCCCCAGAAGTTATTCAGATAACTCCCCAGTTGTAATCACACTCTGTATTCCCAGACCGGAAGGTCAAAGCGTTAGTGGAGATTCCCTGGTAAGGCCTTAAATAAATGACGATTTGTTTAACTTTAAGATCAGGGAGGCAATAGAAGATTATTTTGAATTAAATATGGGGACGGTTGACACATGGGCAGTACTTTGGGAAGCCTTTAAGGCTTACATTAGGGGAGTCCCCATTGCAAAACTCTTTGTGACTCTGAGTGTCACAAACGCCGATTAGCGTTACTTGCGGAATTCCAAGAAGCCGCTGACAGGGAAACACATTTTCTCAGTAAGTACGCCACGGCCCGTAGATACCGCAAGGGCGAGAGGCCGGGTCATACCTTATCACGTCTATTGAGGCCTCCATATGCCAAATCATACATCTCTGAACTTAGCACGGACTCTGGAGCCATCTTAACAGACACAACTGAGATTTGTGATGAATTCCTTGCATATTAGGACTCTTTGTATACGTCCAAAATTGTGCACAATGCTAATGCACAAGATAATTATTTTTCAGAGATAGCTTTGGTATACTTGGAAAAGTATATGCAGGAGTTTCTGGCTGAACCTTTTTCCTCTGAGGAAATCATCAGTGCGATTGACGCAATAAATGGCTCCACTGCTCCTGGCCTTGATGGCTTGACTGGTGATTTTTATAAAATGCACAAAGACATACTGGCCCCAATGCTCCTTGCGGTTTACATCGAGGCTTTAGAACGGAAACAGATACCTCCTACTATCAGAGAGGCAGTGATTGTTTGCCGTAATACACAGAATTAACACTGCAGTCCCAGCCGCAGCAGTACTATTGGACACGGATAAAGCATTTCAATCCTTGGAATGGCCCTTTTTAGGTCTCGCCTGAGCCAGCGCATGCGCTGTCTGGGGAGACTTTTAGTGAGTGGGCATTTTAAAATGCGACCACACGGTTTCTGTGTGGCCTCAAGCTTGGGGCACGTGTGCAGCAGCCATTTGGCTTTCCTCGCAGCAACCATACAGGGCCCAAGGTGCCATATGGAGCGTGAGCCACTCGCATGCTTTTTTTTAACTTGACTCGCATGATTTTTTTTTTACTTGAGGCGTGCCCGCGATCTCTTTCCCAGACGGCCAATGCTTATTTTTTATAGAGATCCTGGGAAAGCCAATACTGCACGGCCATCGCAACATGTTATCAAGGGGGCACGGCTTTCTTTGTTTCATTGGGATATAAAAGTATTTCACCATTCACTTTAGAGCCCTGCATCCATGTTTTCACCTTCTTTGCTAAATACAAAGGCGTCTTCATGTGGCCTAATGACTTGAATTGCTAAGTTTGGAAATGGGGACTCAGGTTTGAATCCCGGCCCGACTCGCTATCTTTTGATTCTGGACAAGCCGCTTAATTCCCCCGTCATTAAAAAACAGCAATCTTTGCCAGGCAGCCAAGTTTTGAACCCAGCATTCCTTCACTGACCTCAAGTGTGCTTCCGGGGTGCAACTGTGGCTGGGCAGCCCCTCATGTCTCACAGCAATAGTCCAGTG
Source organism: Lissotriton vulgaris (assembly GCF_964263255.1). NCBI lineage: Eukaryota > Metazoa > Chordata > Amphibia > Caudata > Salamandridae > Lissotriton > Lissotriton vulgaris. The sequence continues at coordinate 113,804 of NW_028248043.1, forward strand.
GTGGCAGCTTGCATGTGGGGCGGTGCTATGGTGGGGGTTGATAGGCGTTCCTTTCCATGACTTCACATACATGCAGAATCCAGACCAAGCCCTGCTGCCTCCTCTTATGCGCCCATGTTAATGGGGCGTCACCCCTCCTAGATTGGGCCCATCACAGCCCCCTCATTTTTTAAACCTTAATTTATAGATTTCCCAACATAAATAAGAAGTTTTGATTCTATTACACATCCCATATTGCTCCAATAGCAGAACTCCTAACAACAAAGGTTCCATGCGCAAATTCTACTCAGTTGTCTGGTATAACCTTTCGCCTTTTGCTAAACGAAAGAGTGTACTTTAAACACGCACCTCTGTTTATTTGATAAACATCTTTATAGGTAGTCCTCGGTACGGCGTCTGTGCCCGTAAAATCCGAACTAGTCTGTTAAGTTTGTTTTCAGGGACACTCTGTTGTGCTGCAGTCTGCGCCTCACATAAAGTACTCTGCAATAAAATACCACATTGTGACATTTAGCACACAACCGTTGACCCGTCTCAGAAATAATGTGTTTAGGTTGGATTCCTTATTCCCATTTAATGACAGAACCAGAGGGAATGCTACAAATAATTGATAATTGATAATTGAGTGTGAGCAGCAGGGCTGGTACTTTCTGTACCCCCGCAGGCGTTTCTAGGCGCTTTAGGCAGGATATGCCTGGCACTCAATTTCTAAATTTAGTCTGCCTCTCTCTACAACCCCCTCCACCCAGACCCCTCCCGTGGTCCTCTCTAACATTCTTCACTCTTTTTTCCTCTTTTTTTCCTTCTGTTTCTTGCTCTCTACCGCCCACTCGTTTCCGGTTTTCTGATTGTTTCTTTGTGTTTCTCCTTCTACTCTTTGTTTCTGGGTCTTTCCTGCCGCTCCTTGTTTCTGCACCCCTTGGTTCCACTCTGTGTGTGTGTCTCTCTCTCTCCCCCACACTCGTTCTTTGCTTCCCTGATTCCCATCTCTCATCCCCTGGCTTCTCTCCTCTACCCTTGCCCCTCTCCTGTCCCATTGCCCCCTCTCCTTTCTCTGAATCTACTTTGCCTCGCTCCCCCCATCTTTCCTATCCTCATCTTTACTCCTAATGTAAATCGATAAAAAGCACATTATTGATCCACTTTGAAGCTCCTCGTTTTCTACTTCTTAACACATTTCTCCTTCCTGCCCTGGTGGGTGCGCTTTGAAGGGTCAGGGGTCTCGCCCTGCAGACCCCACCAATGCCAGGTTTTCTTAATTAACAAATATACCAACATTTGAGATGTGTTTCTAGTTCTAACTTATTCCAAGATGCCTGCTCTTTGCAGGAAGGCACTTAAGAAAAGCAGATTGTATTTTAGTAACTTTTACACAAACACATTTATCCAAGAAACAGTCCAATCATTCAGGACGATACTGGAGCACTTAACAGTTCTTCTTCCTACCTTCAGAATAGGTGTAGGATTGTCTGGCTGGTGGACAGGGCTTGATAAACGTTCTGCCGAAAGTACTGTCACTTTAAAGAATTGTGGATGCCTTCTTGTGAGAGCATCTCTTTAGCCACTACTCCTTACCCTTGCATTACCAAGCTCTACATTCACTTAATTTCTTCAGAAACAAAAATGGAGTAGCACACCAAATGATAAGTAAGGGCCCTGGGGGATAAAGACAGCATCTGCACAAACGCCTATAAGTAAAGAAGTTGCAAGCAGTTCATTTATTACAAATTATGCACTTACAGTGCAATGCTTGCAAAAACATTCAGAGCAGCCATGTTGCTGCTCTATCTACGTCTGCCATTGGGATGGGTATCAGCACCAATGCTGCATTTTCTCTGACGGAATGAGCATGACCCCCTCGGTATAGGTTCAAATGCTCTAACGCCATGAAATTGAGACGATCTTCCAAAAAAATGTTGGCTTAATTTGCATTGTTGCCTAAAGAAAGACCAAAGCCACAGGATTATTGGATAAACAAATGCAGCAATGCTCGATTCAGGCATATAAACCTCTTGGAGTTAGAAATGAAAGATTTATCACTGCTATAAAAACTGAAGGAAACTGAAGTAATAGTTTCAACTTCGAGATTACACTTTGATCAGACAGTCATCCAAATAGAAAAGTAAGCACATCACCTGAAAGTGGGCTGTCATCACTGCAAGAACCTTCGTGAATACTTGTGGAGGAGAATTCAGGCCAAAGAACTGACTGAAGGAAGGATCAGCACACACCCTTTCTACATAGAGCAGATTTCTTGGTCCTGCATGAATGCACATCTATTGATGAAGAAAAGACAACTATTGTCATCTTATGGAGATCGATAATCCTAGAACTTTAGAGAAGCTCCCTGTGCCTCTGATGGGAAGATAGCCTTTCTTTCTCTCAAACTCGACCTCAAATTCCTACAATACATAGCTCAAACGTTCAACAATCATCACAGTTTAGAGAATCCAGACTTTAAAAACAGGTTTTTCCAGATATCTGATCCAAATAAAACAACCTAGCCCCGAGGAAGAAACTAAAGTAAAGTCCTTGTTTATTCCTTTATCTCGTCGGTCAGTAAACAGCTAGAGGGGATTCAGTATGTTGTGTTGTACCTAAAGATTTTGTGTCACAAAGTACTATAACGTCTCCAGATTTTACAGATCAAAATCTAAGGAAAACAAGCATTGTCATAGCCAATAGGTCTCGCCTTTGGGACCGTATAAGTGTTTAGCCATGCAACGGTTGATGTTGTTGCACCAAGGATATTGTGCTGCATAACTAAATACTTATAAGGTCCCAAAAGCGAGACCTATTGGCTATGCCAATGCTTGTTACTATTGGTAATGCGCAGGCTGGGCATGCCCAGAGGATTTATTGATCTCAAAGCCCGTCTATACACTGCCCCCACTGTCAGGATCTGTATAAATGGTACTCTATCCTGCTACTTCACATTATCACTAGGTACGGGACAGGGTTGCCCCCTATTGCCACTTCTTTTCATACTAGCTATGGATCCACTTTGTCGGGCAGTTTCAGGAAAGTCACATGCAGAGAGGAATCCAGTTTAACACACGGCCCCTGCTGGTCTCGTTGTATGCAGATGATATTATTCTTTATGTTAGGGACCCGCAGACTAACTTAGACCCACTAATTAGAGAGATTATTAGATTTGGTAGATTCTCTGGCCTCGGGATAAACTGGCACAAGTCAGTGATATTCCCCCTCACGGCTGGTACAGTGAATTGGGATTGCAAATTCCCACTAGCTTGGTTTTCTGACTCGGTTAAATACCTAGGGATTCACCTAGACTTGGACATCACCAAAATTATTAAACTAAATTATGGTAAGGCTGTACACACACTTGAAATACAGGTGGACAGGTGGCTGAGACTCCCACTTTCAACAGCAGGACGTATTGCTTTGATCAAAATGATGGTCCTTCCCAAATTCCTATATCTCTTTAATAATATTCCAATTCCACTAACAAATCAGTTTTTGATGACGCTACGTTCACTCCTCATTCGACTGACTTGGGGGGGGCAGAAGGCCCAGGGTCCGCTGGGAGGTGATGACATTACCGTACAATAGGGGTGGATTTGGTGTCCCCAATCTTCAGTCTTAATACTCTCTGCATTTCTTCTCACGTAATCTAAGGCAACAGGTATAACATACATTCAAATTAAAGCAGAACAATATCTAGTAGCAGTTGAGGCAGCCTGCTTACCCCACCTCCACTTTAATGAAACCTGGGCTGATTGGAAAGAACTGGGGCATTTGACACGATGTTGGGACAGTTTCTTTTCCAATGCCTCAGCTATCTACAAGCAAAACATGATCCTCCCACTCCTGGGGCCTCTCCTTTGGGCCTTCAGTGCCTCTCCCAACTCTCTTTTCTCCTCCTCCTCCTCCTCCTCTTCCTCCCTTGCCCTTTTACTCCTCTTTTTGCAGGGCTCCCCGTTGTACACCCTTGGAAGTTCACAGCATATTCTTTATGTTCAGCTTTGATTCTGCATTCTCTTTCATTCTCTCTTGCAAAGCTATGCTATGGGTAGTGCCCCTCACCAACTCAGCCAGCGTCTTAATCTGCCTTCTGATGCAGATGATCATTACTGACTTCTAACATTTTGTAACAATTGAAAAGCAGCACCTACAGCTTCCAGAGACATCGCTGCTGAAAGGGTTAAACCTTAGTGCCTTTCAAACACATCCTTACATCTATCCACATAATCAGCCGGCGCTTCACTTTTACGTTTTTTCTAGAGTTCAAGATCTTATTCCAATCACCTTTCAACAGACACACATCCACCTTTGCATTCAATAACTTTTTTGTTGCACACAACTTTCTTTCATTGCCAGGGTCAACCCTCAGCCATGTGGACTTCTCACCATTCTTTCTCTCACTTCGCACGGCAACACCAGTCACCACAACTGATTCACATCCACCCATTTTAGTCTATATACTTCAAACACAGTTCCTCGCAAAACTAATTGAGGTATTCTCTGATATTAGGGAATTGTTTCTTGATACTCATTAAATCTGAGGATGGATGTGGACTATCAATCAATCAAGAATGTTGAAAGTGCGCCACTCACCTGTGAGGGTCTCATGGTGCTGGGGGAGAAGGGGGGTACAAGCAGCACCATAGGTCATCTGATGAGCCAGGTCTTTAGATCCTATCTGAACTAGTGCAGTGTCAGGCTTCGTCTGATGCAGAGGGGGAGTTTGTTCCAGGTCTGGGCCGTGATGTAGGTGAAGGATCTGCCACCCGCTCGGGTCCTGTGGATGCGGGAGAGAGGGTGGCTAGGGCTAGGCCGGCAGAGTGGAGGTTTCTCTTGGGGGGTGTGGAAGGAGATTAGTTTGTAGAGGTATTGGGGTCCGGTGTTATGGAGGGCTTTGTAGGCATGCGTGATGAGATTGAAGGTTATTCTTTTTTCAACGCAGAGCCAGTGGAGGTGGCAGAGGTGTTGTGTGATCATGTTGTGGGATGTCGTGGATAAGTCTGGCTGCAGCGTTCTGGAAGGTCTTAAGTTTGCAGAGGAGTTTTTTGTTGATTCCGGAATAGAAAGCGTTTTCATTGTCCAATTTGCTGATGATGAGTGCCTGGGTGACGGTCTTCTTGGAGTGGGGGGGAATTCATTTGAAGGTATTGCGGTATATGCAGTGGCTGTTGATACATGTGGAGGACACAGTGTTGATCAGGCGGTTCATGGTGAGTGAAGAGCTGAGTATGATGCTGAGGTCGCGAGTGTGGTCCGTATGGGTGAGTGGGTTTCCGAGCGCAGGGGCCACCACGTGTTGTCCCAAGTGGAGGGGGTGGAGCTGAAGATGGGGACTTCTGTTTTCTCTGAGTTGTCAGGCAGCTGCTGCTCAACCAGGTTGTGATGTCCTTCATCCCTTCTTGGAAACTGCACCTTGTAATGTCGGGTGACTTGGTGATGGAGAGTATGAGCTGGGTGTCGCCAGCGTATGAGACTATGTTGAGTCCGTGTTTTCTGACGATGTTTGCAAGGGGGGCCAGGCAGATGCTGAAGAGCCTAGGGCTGAGGGAGGATCCTTGCATCTGATCTCTGTAGGTTCGGAGAGGAAGGGCAGTAAACTTATTCTTTGTGTTCTGCCTGAGAGGAAAGTCTGGTGGCTAGTGTGTTGGGAGACGGTTTTGAAGGCTGTTGAGAGGTCCTGAGGATGAGGGCTGCTATGTGGCCTTGTTCGAGGAGGGAGCAGATGTCGTTGGTGGCTGCTGTGAGGGAGGTCTCTGTGCTGTGGTTGCTGCGGAATCCAGATTGGGAGGTGTAGAGGATGTTATTCGTTTCTATGAAGTGCACTAACTGGGTGTTGACGACTTTCTTGATGTCCTTGGTGGCGAAGGGGAGAAGAGAGATGGGCCTGAAGTTCTTGAGATCTGTTGGGTCGGCGGAGGGCTTCTTGAGGAGGGGTTTGATTTTGGCGTGTTTCCAGTCATCGGAGAATGTGGAGGTCTCGAGGGAGCAGTTGAAAGTTTGTCGTAGTTTGGGTACGATGGCTGTGGCAGCCCTGTGTAAGATGTGCGACGGGCAGGGGTCAGTAGGTACTCCGGAGTGGATGCTTTTCATAGTCTTTGCGGTGTCTACTGTGGTGAGAGGGGTCCAGGTGAGAAAAGTCTGCTTGATGATGTCGCTGGTGTGGGGTGTTGGATTGGTGCTGCGGTCTTGGTCATCGAAGTTGTCGTAGAGCGTCTTGATCTTTTGGTGAAAGAAGGAGCGGAGTTTGTTGCAGAGGTCTTGGGAGGGAGGGACTTCGGTAGTTTTGGTGTTGGGTCTGGTGAATTCCTGTATGATGGTGAAGAGTACCTTGGACTTGTGGGAGTTGGTGAGGATTCTGTCTTGGATGAAGTTTCTCTTTGTTGATTTGATGAATTGGTGGTGTGCTGTGGTGGCAGCCTTGTAGACGGAGGGTGCTTATGGGGTTATGCTGTTTCTCTATGTCTTCTCCAGTCGTCGTCAAGAGCACTTGGATTCTCGGAGGTCCGTGGTGAACCAGGTGGCTTTTTCGTTGTGTCATCTGGTGGAGTTCTGGAGGGGGCAGGAGTGTTGGTGCAATTGGCCATCCATTGGTGGAGGTTGTTTGCTGCTGTGTTGGTGTCTGTCGTAGTAGGGGGAGAAGTGCAGCCGAGGGGGGTGGTGAGGTGTTCAATGATTTTGTTCCAGTTTCGGAGTAAGAGGTGTTGTGAGCGCTTGTGTGTGGTGGGTTTCGGGAAAGAGAAATGGATGCAGTGGTGGTCAGTCCTGAGCGGTTCTGTGGTGTGGCTGAAGCGAATGTTGTTTTCTGCGGCGAAGATGGAGTCGAGAGTGTGTCCTGCCATGTGTGTTGGGATAGAGATAAGTTGCTTCAGTCCAAAGTTGGTGAGGTTCTCTAGAAGGGCGGTGGTGTTGGGAATGCTGAGGTTGTGAAGGTGGAAGTTCAGATCTCCGAGCCGAATGTAGCCGTGGAGGCGAGGGCGTGGGGAGCGATGTGGTCTGGGTTGGCATTGGTGAAAAGGGAGGGTGGTCCGGGTGGTCTGTTCCGTGGATCATTGTTCTGGGGTTGGGCTGGATCTGGAAGTGAATGAGTTCAATGAGGGGCGAGGCGTCATCCAAGTTGGTGGTTGTTAGTCGGAGGGATTTTTTGTGGACGATGGTGAGGCCTCCTCCTGGGCGGTTGGGCGGTCTTTCCTCAGGATCTTGTATCTGTCGGGGATGGCGGCTGCGATGTCTGGGACAGAGCTGGCGTTGGTCCAGGTGTCTGTGAGGAAGGTGACGTCGGGCGAGTGAGTGTTGAGGAGGTTCCAGATTTCTGCGGCATGTCTGTGCAGGGAGCGTACGTTGAGGAGGATGCAGCTCAGGGGCTTGTGCACGGTGGTGGGTGAAGGTGCGGCGGCATTGTCGGCAGGAGAACAGGCCTTGAGAGTTGCTTGGCGTTGAGAACTGACTGAGAACTGACAGCTTTTGTTGAGTTGAGGGTGTTGTGTGTGGAGAGTGCTGGGGTCACAGCGGCAGGGGGGCAGGAGACCAGGATCCCTGGCACTGGTCGTGGACGGGCGCAGGCGGGCTTGCCTTTGGCGCACCACCGTCAGGAGCAGGGCGAGCAACTGGGAGGCGGGAGCGGAAACACACTGGGGGGAGGGGCCGCGGGGCAGCAGCAGTGGGGAAAACGGCAACGCAAAACAGGAAACCAGAAAGAAAAGACAGCAAAAGGCAAAACAGGCAAATAACAGGAAAGACAGAGAGAGGCAAAACCAGAAAGAGGAAGACACACACAGAGCGGACTAGCAGAAGAGCAGGCTCTTCCACTAGAGCACCAGGGTTGAGGCGCAGGCAGGAGCTTGCGGGTGGAGGAGGGTCTCGAATACTTTACCTGCATCATCATCAGATGCTCAGGATAGTGCCTTAACAGTATAGGTGAGCGAGGGGGGAGCAGTTACCCTTACCAGGAGGTCAGAGGTCTTGCTCACCATAGCGCTCAGCAACCGCCATTAAGTAGGGGTCGGGGAGGCTGAGCAGATGGGAGGCGGGAGCTGGAACACGCTAGGGGGGAGGGGCGGCGGGGGCAGCAGCGGCGGTAAAAAAAGCAACGCAAAACAGGAAACCAGAAAGAAAAGACAGAAAAAGGCAAAACAGGCAAATAAAAGGAAAGACAGAGAGAGGCAAAAACAGAAGAGGAAGACACACACAGAGCAGGCCTCGAACACCTTACCTGGATCACCAGAAGGCGCTGGGGGTAGTGCCTTAACGGTGGAGCTGCCCGAGGGGGCAGCAGTTACCCTGACCAGGAGGTCAGAGGTCTATAACTCTATCTCCGTTGTCAGGGTAGTCCCTCTAGGGAAGAAGGGCAGAAAAGGAAGGGCCTTCATCATCCCCATTACTTGAGTGGAAAAAAAGCGACGCCTTCTAGACAATCATTCTGCAATCTGCCTCAAACTTTCTTGGGTAATGGTGGGGCTTTGTTCATGACGGTCTATGCGCAGGTCATCACTGAGGCCCAAAAGCTCCTTCCTACCTCTACGGACTAACTACACCAGGGCCCTATAAACTCCTCACTATCCCTGTGCTCTACCAATCGCTAAGACCTAAAACTCCTATCAACCCCTAAACATTACTCATACCTGAACACTAACATTCCTCACTGCCCTATGGATTAATCATCTCTGAGCTCTCAAAAAGAACCACAACCCAGTTGCATTACCAATCCCGGATCCATAAAACTCTGTAAAACCTTTATACACTAGCCATCTCTACGCCCCTAAACATTCTCAACTACCTTTATAAATACTTTAAAAATGTAAAGCTATATATGACTGTGTATGTGATTTATGAATATTTACCTATTATTTATTTTCCCCTTTTATTTGACGCAAGATACTTTCCAAAATAAATCATTCATACACTTTTGCCCATTCATAGTACATATTGGGCTGATCTGTCAAGGGGGGTCAAATAAAAGAGTGAGGAGGAAATCCTAAAAGTGTGAGTTCCCATTTTAATTCCAACAGGATTGATTGCTCACTGACAAAGAAAAACTCTGATTGGGCAAGGGAGCTTTTTCTTTCATATGCCTTGCAGCACTGCAGAACCACGGTATAGAAAGGATCTGATTGGCTGGTTGCAACACACCATGAGAGAATTACAGGTTTTGAGGACGTGTCTTAGAGTCCTGAACAAAATCGAATGGGCACATAAGGGCCCTTGCTGTGCATGGCTGAAGTCCATGAGCAATGGGTCGGACCCTTGCAGATGGCAGAGTACAGAGACAGCCAGGCCTTGTGCCCCATCCCCAAAGTGCAGAGCCAAATCGAAGGGTTTCTGTCATCATTCTTCAAGCCCTGCAAATATATGATCTTACTTTGGGCATGGGGGCTTGCAGATCTCATAAAAGGAAATACAAGAAAGATGTTGAAACAAAATAGAGTACTGGCTATGGGCACGGGCATCTATGTTTGTATGAATCGTATTGTAAAGTACCTAGCAAAATCTTCTAATCTCAATCAAACGTGGGTCAAAAAACTGCTTAAACTACCTCTGGCACATTCTTTAGGCAGTCCATACTTACTAAAGGCTTAACACCGCCAAAGTTGTTGGTGACTGCAGGAGGGTGTGTGTTACATTACTGCAGTCAGAAATATTGTAGGACAGTAAATACTGGGTTCTAAATATAATTACAAAAATAGCAGATTTTATATTTTTAACTCCAATAGGGCAACAATTTTGTAAATTATACTTAGTCAACAATATGAAGATAACATGATATTCTAACTACAATATTCTGGTACCACACAGTGCTAGATTTAGCAATCACAATAATAATACAATTAAAATATAAAGACTGTAAACTTTGTATCAGATTACTGATGAAAATAGTGCACATATATTAACTAGGAACGTTGAAAAGAACTTGGGTGAAAACTAGGCAAATTTTGTTGAATGGGATTACACATTCTATATTTGGAATTATTTCAAATTAGTTTCAACATTGGCAGATGCAAGTCTGCAGGAGAATAGACCACATCGGAAAATGCTCTAAGTATCCTTATGGGTCTTTTTAGTGGGGAAGGGATTAATGGGCAAACCAGGCCAGTCATATGCTCAGCTAGTCTGAAGAGGACAGACAGATTATGTATAAAAAATATACTTTGGAAAGCCTGGTGCACATATCACAAGCCCCTGGGACAGGGCCCTGGGGTCACTTATTTTATTACTATTGGGGAGGGGGCATTCAAGCCCCCCTCTGCATGCCTTGTTCTGGTCCCAGGAAACCTAATCCAAGGGCTGTATTTTATCAAAAGCGGAGGGGGGTACACTGCCCCCCTTCTCAAGCCTCTATCAAGCCCCGGGGACCACAGGAACTGCATTAAATTACAAGGTGAGGGGACATGTGGCCCACCTACCTGAGCCTTTTTTCATGGTCTGGAGATCCCAATCCTAGGGCCGCATCTTAATAAAAGGGGAGGGGGCAATTTGGCTCCACTCCCCGAGCCTTTATCAGGCCCCAGGTACCCCAACCCCCAAAGCCCCATTTTATTAAAAGAGTAGGGTGGAGTGCATCCCACCTCCCTGAGTCTGTATCAGACGCCTGGGGCCCCATCCACTGGGGTCATTTAATTAGTAGGGGAGGGGGCATGTGTGCCCCCTACTCTGAGCCACTGAAGGGCCCTTGGAGGGGGGGGGGTTGGGCGCCAGTGAGGGGTGGGGCACAGGACCTGGCCAGGTGCTGGGCCCAACTGCAAGGAGCGCACAGCCAAAGGCCGTGCTCTGCGGGGAGTAGGGCACTCACAGGGGGTTCAGCACAGGGCCTGACCATAGGCCAGGCCCTGCCCCCAACCCCAAATCAATCGACATCATAATATACGTTAAGAAACCCACAGAAATTCACTGAAACAAACAAAGCTTTCAGTGATACTATAGCTAGGAATTTTAATAATGTACTTTACATTTAATAAAACTCTAGAAATGCACTGTAAAAGGGATGTTTAAATTAGCTGAAAATGACAGTTAAAACATACAATTTTAAACGAGCAAAACAACTGAAATTTATAAGTTATAGTAATCTCAGGTAGCTATAGCTGGCACCCCACCATGCACTGCTAATTACCTCCCATATTACATTACTCATGACATGTTCTATTTCATTACTGAACATCTGAAATTACATAATTAATGACATCACTGTGCATGGCAGGGCACGAGTTATACAGTGATATTAGTTATATTAGCACCAACAGGTATAAAAATATACTTTTCTTGATACGAATACTCCCATGTAATTACTTTGCAAAGAGGCAATAAACTTTGTGAACACCAAGGATACAGGGGTTGCAGTAGGCAACACGATTCTAGACACTCTATAGCATTGAGCTCAATGGGTTTTCATCATATATATACACAGTTGATTACTTTGTAGATTACTTTGGTAGTTCCAGGACTGGATCCTAGGTTCAGTCCTGTGGTCTCTAAGCTGAAACCAATTTAGTAAAATCGTTTTAGTTATGGTAGTGATTTTTCAGGAATAGAAAGCTGTTTTAAAAGTTCACACTTAGAAACTTTCAAAGAAAAACTGGCAATATTATCCAATGGGAGAAAATTCAGGTTGCAGGTAAAATATGATTTTGTTACTTTTGTAATCCAGTACTGGGCTCCTGGGTCCAGCACTGGGGTTCAACTTAAAAAAGGTGAGTAATTGCGTTTCAGTATTTCGTATGATTTTTACAGAATATTTTTCAAGTTTTCAAAAATAGACAGAAGAAATTTCATAGAGAAGATTACTAGTAAACCCGGTAAGGATTACTTTCGCGGTTCAGTACTGGGCTACAAGGTACAGTACTGGCTTCTCCCCTGATCACAGGTGAGTACGTCGGAATTCGGGTGATTTTGTATGAATATTTTTAGTTTCCAAAACTTCACACTTAAAAGATTTTTCAAGTCAAACCAGTTATCCAATGGCAGGTAAGTGAGTTATCCTTTTCCTGGTGAGTACTTGGCTGGTGAAGTTAGGGTTCTGGGCATAGACTCAGGGGTCCCCCATGGTCAGGTAAGTACAGTTGGTTCACCCCAAGCGGCACAGGGGCAGCCAGGTGCAGAGGTAGTTAGGCCCAATGATATCCAATGAGGGAAAGGGAGCCTCCGGTTGGTGGCTGCTGGCTAGCAGGCCACATGGCTGTGGGAGCTGGGCTCCTGGTCACTGGCTCAGGGCAAATGGGGAAGAAGGATAGGTTACAGGTTGCACTGCCAGGGGCACTCGGGCGGCTGGGTTCAGGGTCCTTTTCAGCCGTCGGGCGCTCAATGTTATTCAATGAGGAACTTGAAAAGGGAACAAAGGTTGCAGGCTCTGGGACGAAGGATCTTGTGGAGCGACCAACACTTCGAGGGGTAAGTTGGGATCTTGGAGGATAGGTAGGCACCCAGGAGTTGGGCACAGGGGGCCGTGGAGCGCCGGGTGCAGGGGTGTCTTTTGAGGTCTGGAAATCTTACCCCCTGCTCGTCTCGGTTGGAGTGGTCCTCTGTCCTGAGGCTGCAGGCATCGTCGAGGCCGACGAGGAGGGTCTTTGGCACTGGACTTTGGGTCCCAGTCGCTGGGGGGACGTCCTCGTTGTCCTGGATCACTCAGGCACGGGCCGGGCTCGGCGGGTGCAGAGTGGGTTGGTCCAGAGCTTCCTGGCTGGCACCAGGGGTTTTGTTGCAGCAGAGCCTCTACTAATGGGAGTCCCAGGCTTTAAGAGGGTCAAGGCAGGCAGGTCCTCTGGGTGTCCCAAGGTTGTTGTCCGCAGGAGCCGCCAGGATTAGGCAGGAGCAGGTTCCAGGATCGACAGGCCGGTAGGGCTGGGGCCAAGTCAGTTGTTGTCGTCCTGTTGTTAGCAGCTGCAAGGCGGGTCTTCTTCTTCTTGATCTTCTATCTGCTTTTCTTATCAGGATCTGAGGAAGGAAGGTTCAGGGAGCCCCTAAATACTGAATTTAGGGTTGTTACAGGTAGGGCAAGGACAGGGACCAATAGGTCCTTGTCCTGGGGTGGACACACACCCTAGCCTATTCCTCTCCTGTAGGAGGGGGGCAGGGGCCTAGCTGTGATTTGACAGGGCTCCCCATCTTCAAGATGGCCGGAGCCCGGGGTCGTGCTTCACCTCGTCTCCCCCACCTGAGGGGCGGGGTTGGCACAGGCTGGCACCCCCCCTTCCTGACGTAGTTTTTCCCGCCAGTCTTCCTGCCAGAGTGGGGGTCAGGACTGGTGGGGGCCAGCTGCTGGGTTCAGAAAATGGTCTGGAGAAGTTCACAGAGTCGGTATGCCTTTGAAGCTTCCCCCTGCCCATCCTGCGGGAGGAAACCTAGCACCTCGCCCAGGATGTGCATGGTTGCAGGCCCAGGAGAGTGGGGGGCTCTCCACCCAGGGGTCCAGCAACATGTCTGCTGTTTGGAGCCTCTGCAGCCACTCAGCCCAAAGTGGATTGTAGGTTAGGTTTTCAGGGGGCATCTCTAAGATGCCCTCTGGTGCATTTTACATTAAATCCCACAATGGCATGAGTGAGGGTTTAATGTGCTGAGAAGGTTGATACTAAACTTGTCAGTCTTCAGTGTAGCCATTATGGTGCTGTGGAGTTCGTAATCACAACCTCCCAGCAACATGTACTCTTAATGGCATCACTGCACTTACAGTGCCCAGGAATGGCCCTGGATACTGTAGGGGCACAGGGCTCATGCACCTGTGCCCACGCCTCTGGCATAGGGCACCCAGCTAGAGGGGTGACTGAAGTATGCCAGGGCAGTGGGTTCTGTGGGCATGGCACACAGGGATGTGTGCCATGTCGAATCCTTGTTTGGTTCTGTACTTAGACACTCAGCCTGCAAAGGCAGTGTGTGGGTGTCGGTGTACAGGGCCCCTGGGGGTGGCACAATAAGTGCTGCAGCCCTCAGGGGTCTTCTCTGGTCACCAGGCCTTGGGTACCTAGGGTACCATTTACTAGGGGCTGACAGGTGGCCAGAGAAGTCAATTGGATATTAGTTGTAACACAATTTTAGGGAAGGAACACCGGTCCTGGGTACCTGGTTGGCAGGAGCCCAGGGCACACTCTGTCAAAGCACATCAGCTGTCAGAAAAAAGTGGGGGCATACCAATGCAAGAAAAATGGCACTTTCTCACCCCCCACCCCCCAAACGAAAGGTGATGAGACTAACCTTGCCCTAGGGAGTCTTCATGGTCTAAGTGGAAGAACCTGGAAAGTCCATCTGCATTGGCATGGGCAGTCCCTGGCGTGTGTTCCACTTCAAAATCCATTTCCTGTAGGGAGATGGACCATCTCAGTAGTTTTGGATTTCCCCTTTCATCTGCATTAGCCATCTGAGAGGTATGTGGTCAGTTTGAACCAGGAAGTGAGTTCCAAACAAGTAGGGCCTCAACTTCTTCAGGGCCCAAACCACAGCAAATGCCTCCCTCTCAATGGCACTCCAACGCTGCTCTCTGGGGAGTAACATCCTGCTGATAAAAGCAACAGGTTGGTCTTGGCCTTCCTCATTGATCTGGGAGAGGACCTCTCCTATCCCCAGCTCTGATGCATCAGTCTGCACTATGAACTGCTTGGATAGTCTGGTGCTTTTAGAATGGGTGCTGAGCACATTGCTCCTTTCAGGGTGTCAAAAGCCTTTTGCAGCTAACAGTCCAGTTTACTTTCTTGGGCATTTTATTGGATGTGAGTTCTGTGAGGGGAGTCACAATGGACTCATAAACCATCACAAACTTTCTGTAGTATCCAGTCAAGCCAAGGAATGCCCTGACTTGGGTCTGGGTGGTGGGAGCTGCCCAGTCCAGGATACTCTGGATCTTGGGCTGTAAGGGTTGGACCTGGCCTCCACCAACAAGGTGGCCCAAGTTCACCACAGTGCCCTGCCCTATTCGGAATTTGGATGCCTTGATAGTCAGTCCTGCAGATTGCATGGCTTGTAGAATCTTTCCCAGGTAGATCATGTGATCCTGCCAGGTGGAGCTAAAGACAGAAATATCACCAAGATAAGCTGCACTAAAGGACTCAAATCCAGTCAGGACTTGGTTCGCCAACCTCTGGAAGGTGACAGGGGCATTCTTTACCCCAAAAGGCATTACAGTAAACTGATAATGCCCATCAGGGGTGGTGAAGGCTGTTTTCTCTTTGGCTCCTGGGGCCATGCCAATCTGCCAGTACCCTGCAGTTAAGTCAAAGGTACTGAGGAATTTGACTGCCCCTAGCTTGTCTATCAACTCATCTGCTCTTGGAATGGGTTGAGCATCTGTCTTGGTGAGAGTTGAGTCCTCTATAGTCCACACAGAACCTCATCTCTCTCTTTCCACCCTGTTCATGAGGTTTGGGGACTAGAACCACTGGGCTAGCCCAGGGGCTCTCAGAGGGTTCATCGCCCCTAGCTCCAGCATCTTGCTGACTTCAGCTTTGATGCTTTCCTTGACTTGCTCTGATTGTCGATAGATTTTGTTTTTGTTGGGGTTACTGTCACCAGTGTCCACATCATGGGTACACCAGCTGGTCAGACCAGGGGCCAAGGAAAAGATGCTAGCAAATTGTTGTAAGACTTTCTTGCAGTCAGTCTGCTGTTGGGGAGAGAGGGTGTCCGAAAAGACCACTCCATCTACTGACCCATCTTTGGGGCTGGAAGAGAGGAGATCGGGGAGAGGTTCACTCTCTGCTTCCTGTTCCTCATCAGTCACCATCAGCATGGTGAGGTCAGCCCTGTCATTGTAGAGTTTAAGGTGGTTCACATGGATAACCCTTTTGGGTGTCCTGCTGGTGCCTAGGTCCACTAATTAAGTGACCTCACTCTTTTTCTCCAGGATAGGGTAAGGGCCACTCCATCTGTCTTGGAGAGCCCTTGGGGCCACTGGCTCCAAAACCCACACCATTTGTCCAGGTTGAAATTCAACCATGGCAGCTTTTTGGTCATGCCAGTGGTTCTGCAGCTCCTGGCTGGCCTCAAGATTCTTGGATGCCTTATCCATGTACTCAGCCATTCTGGACCTTAGGCCAAGCACATAGTCCACAATGTCTTGCTTGGGTTCCTGGAGAGCCCTCTCCCAACCCCCTCTCACCAGACAAAGTGGTCTCCTTACAGGATGACCAAACAGAAGTTCAAAGGGTGAAACCCCCATTCCTTTCTGTGGCACTTCCCTATAAGCGAAAAGCAGGCATGGCAACAGGACATCCTATCTCCTTTTTAGTTTTTTAGGAAGTCCCCTGATCATACCCTTCAATGTCTTGTTGAATCTCTCAACAAGGATATTGGTTTGTGGGTGGTATGGGGTAGTAAACTTGTACTGTACCCCACACTCTTTCCACCTGTGTTTCAGGTAAGAGAACATGAAGTTGGAACCTCTGTTTGAAACCACCTCCTTAGGGAACCCTACCCTGGTGAAGACACCCAGGAGGGCCTTGGCTACTGCAGTAGGTGTAGTAGCCCTAAGGGGAATTGCTTCAGGGTACCTAGTAGTATGATCCACTACTACCAGGATTAATTTGTTTCCTGAGGCTGTGGGAGGTTTAAGTGGACCCACAATGTCCATACCTACCCTTTCAAAGGGTACCACCACCACTGGTAGTGGTATCAGGGGGGGCCTTTGGTTTGCCATCTGTCTTGCCACTGGCCTGACAGGTAACACAGGAGCTCACAAACTCCTTCACCTTTTGGTTCATCTGGAGCCAGTAGGAGTGGCCAAATAGCCTTTCCCAAGTTTTGGTCTGCCCCAGATGTCCAGCTAGGGGGATGTCATGAGCCTCAGCATACAGTAATCCCTCCTCCCAATAAGCTCTGTGGGTACCACTGACATCTCCCTGTGCATCTGAAACAGCTTGCTGCCTCAGGCTTTCAAGAGTGGGGCAGTCTCGCTTA
The DNA here is from genome assembly GCF_964263255.1 of Lissotriton vulgaris. Taxonomy (NCBI): domain Eukaryota; kingdom Metazoa; phylum Chordata; class Amphibia; order Caudata; family Salamandridae; genus Lissotriton; species Lissotriton vulgaris. Next base: position 130,655 of record NW_028248043.1, read on the forward strand.
CCCTGGTACAGCTCTTCCCTAGTGGATCCCCCTGGGCCCAGGAGTCCAACCTGGTAAGGCTCAAGCTCCATGGGCCCAGTTCCCTCTAGGGTTTCCAAGTCCTCTCCCTGAGGAGAGGGGTCCTGAGATGCTTGCTGTGTAGAAGCTGGTCTCCCAGTATTCTGTTTTTTCCTCTTGGTTGGTTGGGCCATACTTTCAGGCTCCAAAACTACTTGTTCACCCTTCTTTTTGCTCTGTGCTCTGGTTTGCACACACACCAGTCTAGGGATACCCAGCATGGCTGCATGGGTTACTTGCCCAACCTCAGCCCAGGCTGAGGTTTCCACGTCATTTCCAAGCAGACAGTCAGGTGGCAATTGTGGAGAGACCACTACCAATTTGAGGCCAGTAACCTCCCCCCAACCTAATGTCACCATAGCCATAGGGCGTTGGGTGGTAATGCTGTCAGTGTTAGTGACTGGGTAAGTTTTCCCAATCAAGCATTTCTCTGGGGAAACCAGCATTTCCTTCACCATAGTGATACTCGCACCTGTATCCCTCAGGGCTTCTACTCTAGTTCCATTAATAGAGGGGTATTGCAAATAGTTTTTACAGTTGGGTGGCCAACCAGTTACAGTGGCAAACTCCATTTCCCCCAGGGAGACTAGACTAGCTTGAGTGTATTCCCAGATTTGCTCTGGGCACTCCTCTGATCCCATCTGTAGATTCGCTGTCCCTGGAGTAGCTGTATTGGATACCTTAGGGGCTTTATTGTAGGGGCAGTTCTTGTTTACAGTTAAATGTCCCAACTTTTTACAGTTGTTACAGTAGGCCTTGTTAGGATCAAAGTTCTTCCCCGTATAGGGCTGAGGCACATAGGGAGTAGTTTGGGACCCACCCAACTGTACAGGTCTTTGGGGCCCTTTGGAAGACTCAGACTTTTTATCTTGGGGATTCTTACCACATTTCCCCTGGGGGGGGGGGGGGGGGGTTTGTAACCACCTTCTTTTGGTCACCCCCAGTGGCTGTCCTTGTCACCCTGGTCTTGACCCAATGGTCTGCCTTCTTTCCCAATTCTTGGGGAGAAATTAGACCTAGGACTACCAAATGCTGATGCAACATTTCATGTGTGCAATTACTCAAAATGTGTTCCTTCATAAACAAATTATAAAGTCCAGTAAAATCATACACATTGTGTCCAGTTAACCGACCATCCAGTGTCTTTACTGAGTAGTCTACACAACCTATCCAGGATTAGGTCTGAGTTTTGTGAGCCCCCCTGAACCTAATTCTATACTCCTCAGTAGTGAGTCCAAATCCCTCAATCAGAGTTTTCTTCACGATGTCATAGGACCCTGCATCTGGCCTAGAGAGGGTCAGAAGCCTGTCTCTGCAATTTCCAGAGAACAGTTCCCACAGGAGTGCCCCCCATAGAGGTTTCTTCAATCTTCTCATATCATACGCCCTTTCAAAGGCTGTGAACTACTTGGTGAAATCATCACCTTCCTCAAATTTAGGGACAATCCTTTTGGGGATTTTAGGATCATAAGATTCCTCTCTATCCTTGTTATTGGTATTGCTGCCACCAGAGATAGGGGCTAAGCCCATCTCTTTCCTTTCTTTTTCCAGAGCCAGGAGTCTGGACTCTAGATTAAGGGTGGGCGGCCAGCTACGCTCCGTGCACGGAGTGTGCGTAGTGCCGCCTACTCCGCATTTTGCGGAGCGGGCGGAGCCAGGCGGCACTACGCACGCTCCGCAGACGGAGCGTAGCTGGCCGACACCCGCCTCCCTCCCGCCCTCCCTAAATACTTTAAATGAAAAGAGTAAAATAATTAAAACGCACTTACCTTGCCCGCCGCTGCCCGCCGCGTCCCCGGGGCTCGCTATCTGCATTCTTCCGTCTTCTTTACTGATGCGCATGCGCGGGCGGCCGCGCATTTCTCACGAGAAAATGCGCATGCGCGGCCGCCCGCGCATGCGCATTAGTAAAGAAGACGGAAGAATGAAGATAGCGAGCCCCGGGGACGCGGCGGGCAGCGGCGGGCAAGGTAAGTGCGTTTTAGTTATTTTACTCTTTTCATTTAAAGTATTTAGGGAGGGCGGGAGGGAGGCGGGTGGCGGCCAGTGGTGTTTGCGTAGTGGGGCTACGCGGAGTGCGGAGGTGGGCGTAGTTTCTCGCCCACTTCGCGTAGCTCTGCGAAGCCCCACTACGCCCACTACGCCCAGGGTTACTCTAGATCTAATCTCTTGGCCAACGTGGCTAACAAGTTGTCCTCTTCACTGGGACTAGTCACAATGTTTTCTCTTGGCCCTGGCCCACCTGTGTAGGTCCTAGGGTCCCAGAGTGTGATTCTTGGAGTTAAGGGTACAGGGCCCCTCCTCTCCCTGGAGATGATGGGGGAGGGAAAGTCTCCTCCTCCTCCTCTAGCACCTCTTCTTCCTCTGACCGGTCATCACCCTGTTCAGAGGGGTGGCCTTTAGCATACTCAGCCAAGTGCTCCTGGAGCCCTACTTTGGTTGGATGCAGGCCCACTGATATATTTTTTTATTTGCATAAGGACCTTACTTCTCAGAAATGTAAGTGTAAGTAAGGTGTGAGATCGAGCTCCTCCACCAGGTCTTAATGGGACTTAAACAAGGCCCTACCAGTCTTTTAGTATTTTGGAAAAACCAATTTCAGAATTATAAAGGCAATTTATGAGTTCTGCCGTGTGACCAGATGGTAACTAAGTAGACCAACAAATGCAAGTTTGTGTCCCACCGCTGATCCACCAATGTGAGAAAGTGGCTCTATATATACTGGATCAGAATAAGGTACAGTGTGTATAGGTCCACAAACCCCAGAGGTATAACAGAGGTTAAAGTCAGGACTGACCTTACTCTCAAAAGTGGTAGCATGGTCGAGCAGTAAGGCAGTACCAGAAGACAGTGTAAAGCATTCGTTGTACACATTCAGTAAGCAAAAGGTTTCACACACTCAAGGACTGAACTCCAGGCCAATTGTTTTTATATGAACAGATATAGTTGTTTTATTTGTACAACCAAGTATAAAAATATACTTTACTCGATATGAGTACTCTCATGTAATTACTATGCAAAGAGGCAATAAACTTTGTGAACACAATAGATACAGGGGTTGCAGTAGGCAACACAGTTCTAGACACACTATAGCATTGAGCTCAATGGGTTTTCATCATATATGTACAGTTGATTACTTTGTAGATTACTTTGGTAGTTCCAGGACTGGATCCTAGGTTCAGTCCTGGGGTCTCTAAGCTGAAACCAATTTAGTAAAATCGTTTTAGTTATGGTAGTGATTTTTCACGAATAGAAAACTGTTTTAAAAGTTCACACTTAGAAACTTTCAAAGAAAAACTGGCAATGTTATCCAATGGGAGAAAATTCAGGTTGCAGGTAAAATATGATTTTGCTACTTTTGTAATCCAGTACTGGGCTCCTGGGTCCAGCACTGGGGTCTCAACTTAAAAAAGGTGAGTAATTGCGTTTCAGTATTTCGTATGATTTTTACAGAATATTTTTCAAGTTTTCAAAAGTAGACAGAAGAAATTTCAAAGAAAAGCAGACAATGGATTCCTATGGAGAAAATACAGATTACTAGTAAACCCGGTAAGGATTACTTTCGCGGTTCAGTACTGGGTTACAAGGTACAGTACTGGCTTCTCCCCTGATCGCAGGTGAGTACTTCGGAATTCTGGTGATTTTATATGAATATTTTTAGTTTCCAAAACTTCACACTTAAAAGATTTTTCGAGTCAAACCAGTCAATGTTATCCAATGGCAGGTAAGTGAGTTATCGGTTTCCAGGTGAGTACTTGGCTGGTGAAGTTAGGGTTCTGGGCATAGACTCAGGGGTCTCCCAGGGTCAGGTAAGTACAGTTGGTTCACCCCAAGCGGCACAGGGGCAGCCAGGTGCAGAGGTAGTTAGGCCCAATGTTATCCAATGAGTTAAAGAGGGCCTCCGGTTGGTGGCTGCTGGCTAGCAGGTCACGCGGCTGTGGGAGCTGTGCTCCTGGTCACTTGCTCAGGGCAAATGGGGAAGTAGGATAGGGTACGGGTTGCACTGCCAGGGGACTCGGGCGGCTGGGTGCAAGGTGCTTTTGAGCTGTTGGGTGTTCAATGGTATTCAATGAGGAACTTGAAAAGGGAACAAAGGCTGCAGGCTTGGGGACGAAGGATCTTCTGGAGCGACTAACACTTCGAGGAGTAAGTTGGGATCTTGGAGGATAGGTAGGCACCTAGGAGTTGGGCACAGGGGGCCGTGGGGCGCCGGGTTCAGGGGTGTCTTTTGAGGTCGGGAAATCTTACCCCCTGCTGGTCGCGGTCGGAGGGGTCCACTGTCCTTTATTTATTTTTATTTATTTATTTATGCGTTTTTATATAGCGCAGACTTTACCCGAAGGTGTCAGAGCGCTTCACAATAGGAACAGAACTGATACATGAGAACATTACAAGTGAGCAAAATACAAAAGCAAACGTTACATTAAATGAGGCAAAAATGACAACCGTGAGCCAACAAAATACAAGAGGTAGTAAATGGTGCATTACAAAAGTGACAATCGTGAGCCAACAAAATACAAGAGGTAGCAAACGGTGCATTACAGGAGGAAAAAGTGATGTGTGCAGGTTACAAAAGCGTACAAAGTAAACATAGAGGTATAATACTGCAATATATGGAGGACCCTCAAGCACAAGAACAAACGTTACGTAGGCACTGGTAGCACTTGTGCAGGTATCGAAAACAAACAAATGTAAGAGGTAGAAAACAGTGTGTTACAATAGAAAGTGACGGGTGCATGTTACACACGAGCACCAAACGCAGGCGTCGTCGGGGTCATCGAGGAGGGTCTTTGAGCACTGGACTTAGGGTCCCAGTCGCCGGGGGTATATAAGAAAGGGACCCCTTGAGACTGGTTCCAAGTTCCTAGGTCAGGGCACAATATTTATACAAATAACAAACCTACGCAACAAAAAGGGTCCTGAAGGATGTTAGGTACAACAGCACAAAATATATATATATTTTTTGTGCTGTTGTACTTAACATCCTTCAGGACCCTTTTTGTTCGCTAGGTTTGTTATTTGTATAAACCCAGTCGCCAGGGGGCCATCCTCGTGGTCCTGGATCACACAGGCACGGGCCGGGCTCAGCGGGTGCAGAGTGGGTTGGTCCGGAGCTTCCTGGCTGGTACCAGGGGGTGTTGTTGAAGCAGGGCCTCTGCTGATGGGAGTCCCAGGCTTTAAGAGGTTGAAGGCAGGAAGTTCCTCTGGGTGTCCCAAGGTTGCTGTCCGCAGGAGTCGCTGGGATTAGGCAGGAGCAGGTTCCAGGATCGACAGGCCGGTAGGGCTGGGGCCAAGACAGTTGTTGTCGTCCTGTTGTTATCAGCTGCATGGCGGGTCTTCTTCTTCTTGATCTTCTTTCTTATTTTCTTATCGGGATCTGAGGAAGGAAGGTTCAGGGAGCCCCTAAATATTGAATTTAGGGGCGTTACAGGTAGGGCAAGGACAGGGGCCAATAGGTCCCTGTCCTGGGGTGGGTACACCCCCTAGCCTACTCCTCTCCTGTAGGAGGGGGGCAGGAGCCTAGCTGTGATTGGGCAGGGCTCACCATTTTCAAGATGGCCGGAGCCCAGGGTTGTGCTTCACCTCGTCTCCCCCACCTGAGGGGTGGGGTTGGCACCGGCTGGCACCCCCCTTCCTGACGTAGTTGGGGGCCAGCTGCTGGGTACAGCAAATAGTCTGGAGAAGTTCACAGAGGCGGTATGCCTTTGAAGCTTCCCCCTGCCCATCCTGGGGGAGGAGACCTAGCACCTCGCCCAGGATGTCTATGGTTGCAGGCCCAGGAGATCAGGGGGGCTCTCCACCCAGGGGTCCAGCAACATGTCTGCTGTTTGGCAGCCTCTGCAGCCACTCAGCCCAGACGTGGATTGTAGGTTAAGTTTTCAGGGGGCATCTCTAAGATGCCCTCTGGTGCATTTTAAATTAAATCCCACACTGGCATCAGTGCGGGTTTAATGTGCTGAGAAGTTTGATCCCAAACTTGTCAGTCTTCAGTGTAGCCATTATGGTGCTGTGGAGTTCGTAATGACAACATCCCAGCACGATGTACTCTTAATGGCATCACTGCACTTACAGTGCCCAGGAATGGCCTGGGTACTGTAGGGGCACAGGGCTCATGCACCTGTGCCCAGACCTCTGGCATAGGGCACCCAGTTAGAGGGGTGACTGAAGTATGCCAGGGCAGTGGGTTCTGTGGGCATGGCACATAGGGATGTGTGCCATGTCGACTCTTTGTTTGGTTCTGTACTTAGGCACTCAGCCTACAAAGGCAGTGTGTGGGTGTCAGGTTACAGGGCCCCTGAGGGTGGCACAATAAGTGCTGCAGCCCTCAGGGGTCTTATCTGGTCACCAGTCCCTGGGTACCTAGGGTACCATTAACTAGGCGCTGACAGGTGGCCAGAGATGTCAATTGGGTTTTAGTTGTAAGACAGTTTTAGGGAAGGAACACCGGCCCTGGGTACCTGGTTGGCAGGAGCCCAGGGTACACTCAGTCAAAGCACATCAGCAGTCAGAAAAAAGTGGGGGCATACCAATGCAAGAAAGATGGCACTTCCTCGCAGTCTCCCTTCCATTTTTTCGCATTTGTCTCCTCTGTGTTTGCTGGTGTTAGATGCTCTGGGCGCTGTGCCACTGCCATTCAGTGCCACACTCATACTCCCTATTGTAAATTGACTGTTTTCCATTCTATAATCCTAATTACCCAAGGAACATGATAGGAAAGCCACATTTAGTATGCCTGAGCTCAGAATATTAAAGTGCACCTGGTGGTGAAGATTATTTCTATATTCTGTGGCTGAAAATACCACTTTTAGAAAGTGGGTATTTTCTTGCCTAAACCTTCCAGTGTGCTCTGCTGTTATATGTATTGTCTGTCTGGTTTTGAAGGGACAGGGCAATCTGAGCCCGACCTGGATTGAATAGAGAGATCTGCAGTTAGAGTATGGGGAGGGGTGACCCTTTGATCTGAGTAGGGCTGTACCTGGCAAGGTGAATGATGGCTCCACCTCCCACTGTGCGTCTGATAGCAGACCCCCTCTTCCTAAAAGGCAGGATGCAGCCTTGTAAACAAAGTGCTCCAGGACAACACCAAACTGGTTCTGGCTGGGTTCAATGATTTGTGACATTTTGAAAACAAAGAATTTTTTGGTATTAAGATCTGTGCTAAAACCATACACGGTGTGTTCCTTCTGAATGTCAAGACGAACCTCTGTCCGTGTAACGAGAGGGAAAGGACTCTGAAACTTTCATCCATCTTGCTGAAGCAACTACCCAAGGGCCTGATTTAAGCTTGCCTCCTGCTGAAGTCTCAGGGACATTAGACTTCACCCATCAGCCGTCCGGATTCCTATTTGAGGGGAAATCTACTCACAGGTGAGGCCTCTGTTGAGAATTCCAGAGCCTCTGGTTCTACTGTGGGGAACGCGGGTTGAAAGTCATTGTTATCGCTATTGCGGGCCTCCGCAGCTGAGGAGCTGTTGCCGCTGAGAGCCTGCATTTGCTTGTGTTACCAAAGTCATCGTTATCGCTATTGTAGGCCGCCACAGCTGAGGAGCTGTTGCCGCCGAAAGCCCCCATTTGCCTGTGTTACCAAAGTCATCGTTATTGCTATTGTGGGCCGCCGCAGCTAAGGATCTGTTGCCGCTGAGAGCCCGCATTTGCCTGTGTTACCAAAGTCATTGCTATCGATATTGTGGGCTGCCGCAGCTGAGGAGCTGTTGCCGCGGAGAGCTCTCATTTGCCTGTGTCACCAAAGTCATCATTATCGCTATTGTGAGCCGCCACAGCTGAGGAGAAGGATCCCTATTTGGACCTCAGCGCCAGCAGCTGGCAACTAGAGATCCCCATTTCTAACATTAGTGGTCAGCGGTGTGGATCAGGACTTGCATTTATAATCCACATACTATAACTAGTGTACGCTACTAGTGAGTGTAGGCCTAGGCGCAACCACATACGGTTTGATTTTGTTCTATTGTTGATTGTAATTCCCAGTTATGTCTACAACGGGTAGGCCAACGTCCAATGCTTCCGAGGATCTCATCTTAGAGCAAGATAGGTTAGAAACCTACACTGCCAAACAAGTCTTTTAGCAAGCAATTCACAGTCCCTGTTGCAGGTTTCTCTAGGAAGGAGGAGTATCAGAAGGCCCTTAAGGCATGGTTTGAAGCAAGAGAGTCCGCTAGGGACGAGGGTGAGAATGCTGGAGGGCAGTAGGATGACAAAATGGATTTAATAGGAGGTAAAGTACTTGCCAATCCAAGTACTAGTGTGTCCTCAAAGGGTCTGTCTCCAGTAGAGATGGAGGATACGGAAAGAGACAGGAGGCATAGTTTGGAGATGGCCAAATTAGAAGGTCAGAAGGACCCAGAGAGTAAAAAGTTGGATATTGAGAATTACAGGTTGGCATTTTTCTTGAGAAAATGAAACTTGAGCATCAGAGAGTATTGAGGGTGTTGGAGAGCAAGGTTAAGAGTCTAGAGATCTCCCCCTCTGGTGGCAGCATACCTTTAGTACCTACAGAGAGTAGAGTTTACATACCCAAGGATGTCATCAAGGAGTTCCAGAAGAGTGAGGATATTAGGGAATGGTTTGCCGCATATGAGATAGCCATGTTGTCCCACCGTGTCCCTGAGAAGGATTGGGGAGCGGGGTTGTGGGGATCCTTTGTGAGTGATGGGAGGGATACCCTTTTGGATCTGTCTAAAGAGAGAAGGATGGTGTATGCCCATATGAAAGAGGCCTTGATGACGCGATATGGTTTGACCCCAGAAATATACAGACAGAGATTTAGAACCTGTAAGAAGTTAAAGGGTACCACTTGGGTTCAATATTTGTCTTGTTTTTGCAGAGGAATGGATCGTTGGGTAAAGAGTAGTGAAGTGGAAACTTTTGAGCAATTGTATGACTTGTTTGCAAGGGAGCATTTATCTAGTAACTGTTTTCCAGAGCTACACCAGCACCTTATTGATAGCAAGCTAACTAATCCTAGGAAGCTTGCTGAGGATACGAACCGCTGGGTGAGCACCAGGGTTGGCAAAGGTTCTTTGGGAGACTTCGTCAAAGTGGGCAGGGTCCCCAGCAGAGAAGTGGAGGGGACAGGGATAAACAGAGGGAGCTCCAGAGAGGTCCCCAACGTAATTCCCAAGGGAACCAAGGAGTGGTGTCACAGCCTCCCCTGAGAAGACGCCAGTGCCCCCGACAGATAGGCCTGTTCAGAGGGGGCCTCTTACTTGTTTTAAGTGTGGTCAACTGGGTCACCGTTATTACGATCCCCAGTATCCCCAGAGGGACTCCAATGCACCACCCTGTGCGCCCCCACCCCGCCAGATTGCTAGTGTAGCCCTGGGAGGGGAGGAGATGGGTGCCCAAGGTGGACGGGATCCTGTAGAATTGACCCTTGTCTTGCTAGGAGACTTTGAGAAGGTCCCTAACCCCACGCTGCCTGATAACACTAAGAAGTACAGGCAGTGGGTGACCATCAATAGCCATAGGGTGGAGGCTCTGAGGGACACAGGAGTTAGTGTGGTGACGGCTGTAAGCTCCCGGTCGGTGTCAAAAGAGCAGGTTGTCCACCATGCATTCTGCCCAGTAATGTCAGCAGACAACTCTGAGAGCCAGTGTGAGGTGGCTCAAGTTCCCTTTGAGTGGGGGGGGGTCTCAGGACTCTTCAAGTAGCTGTGAGGCCAGCCATGCCGGTAGACTGTCTGTTGGGAAACGATTTAGAAAACTCCCCATGGGCTACGTGGAGAGGAAATCTCACTTGGAAATGTTGGGTCTGCCTGAGTGGGCGTGCATGACAACTCGGTCCATGGCAGCCAGAAACCGGCCCCCATGATTCCCACGGTCCAAGAGGAAGCAGACCTTGAGGGGGATGCCCTGGAACCTAGAGGGGAACAAATAGCCGAACTGGGGGACATGCCTGAGCTGACCCATTGGCAGCAGGAAGGAGGGCCCACCAGGGAGGAATTTTGTGAACAGGAGAGAACGTGCCCTTCTCTTGAGGGGCTGCGGTGATAGGCTGCAGCCCTGGCAGCAGATGATCAGTCAGGGTCACATCTGATCTATTGGGAGAATGAACTCCTTTACAGTGAGCCTAAGGTTGCGGAGCCTGGTTCCGCCCGTGTGCTGGTGGTACTCCAGTGCTTCAGAGCCTTCCTACTGGGGTTGGCTCATGAAGTGCCATTAGCCGGGCATCTGGGACAGACCAAGACCTTCAAGAGGCTGGTCACCCATTTTCATTGGCCCCAGATGCGCAGGAGCTCAGATGTTCACTGTAGTACATGTGAAACTTGCCAGGCAAGTGAGAAGAGTGGGGGAAGATCAAGGCCCCACTCCAGCCCTTTCCAGTTGTCAGTACCCCATTCAAGCGAGTGGGTATTGACATTGTGGGGCCTCTGGACCCCAAGACAGCCATGGGCAACAGGTTCATCCTGGTCTTGGTGGACCATGCTACCCAGTACCCTGAAGTCATCCCACTCTGTTGCCACTGAGAGCCCGCATTTTCCTGTGTTACCAAAGTCATCGCTATTGTGGGCCGCCGCAGCTGAGGAGCTGTTGCTGCTGAGGGCCCGCACTTGCCTGTGTTACTAAAGTCATTGTTATCGCTATTGTGGGCCATTGCAGCTGAGGAGCTGTTGCCGCTGAGGGCCCACATTTGTCTGTGTTGTGTTACCAAAGTCATCGCTATTGCTAATGTGGGCCGCCGCAGCTAAGGAGCTGTTGCCGCTGAGAGCCCGCATTTGCCTATGTTACCAAAGTCATCGCTATTGTGGTCCACCGCAGCTGAGGAGCTGTTGCCGCTGAGAGCCCGCAATTGCCTGTGTCACCAAAGTCTTCTTTATCGCTATTGTTGGCTGCTGCAGCTGAGGAGCTGCTGCAGCGGAGAGCCCGCATTTGCCGTACTACGAAAATCATCGCTATCGCTATTGTGGGCTGCTGCAGCTGAGGAGCTTTGCCACTGAATGCCCGCATTTGCCGTCCTACGAGAATCACCACTATCTCGGGCTGCTGCAGCTGAGGAGCTGTGCAGCTGAGTGCCCACATTTGCCGTCTTACGAGAATCATCGCTATCGCGGGCCGCTGAAGCTGAGGAGCTGTGCCGCTGAGTGCTCGAGTGCTGAGTCACCACTTCCAGGATCCTGTTATCATCTGCATGTGCCGCTGGGTGTCCGCCTTTCAGCCCCGTCCCAGGATTATTGTGATTACATGCCGTGGACCGCTACAGCCGGGAGCTATTGCCGCTGCGAGTCCGCCTGTCATCACCGCGGCTTCCTTGTGAGGCTGCATGCAGTGCCCCTTTAAATCTCTGGTACATTGTGCATCATCGGGTCGCATGGACCACGGCCTCGAACTAAGTTTGTTCCACCCGCTTTTTGAGCGCCTTTATTGCTTTGAAGTGAATCTGTAATTACTTGCATTGTGGCTCCTTGAGTGCTTTAAAGCCTTCATGTTCAGTCTATATAAAGATAACTATTTTTCTAAAACTACTTGTGGTGTCCGTTTGTAGCGTCCTTAGTGTGTTATTGTGTATGGTCAAAAATGCTTCACACACTGCCTCTGAGATAGGCCTGTTTGCTTGTGCGAAGTTACCACAGGGTTGAGCAGGGGTTATGAAAGGGTGTAGCCCCCTTACTCTGACTTGGGAAGTAGGATCCCTATTTGGACCTCAGCGCCAGCCGCTGCCAACTAGAGATCCCCATTTCTAACAGGACTAAAGAAGGGAATCCACATAGGGCACCAGAGGCATAGGGCCCCCGGCTGGAGCCCGATTGATCAGCTTGGATCCCCAGTCTTCAGCGGCTTGGCTGTATGAGCGCCCCTCCATGTCTGGAAGTGCTTGCGGGTCACCTCACCGCCTGGTGACAAGGTGAGCTATCGAAGGGGGATCGCTTGGAGAGGCCCCCCCGGTGAGTGAGAGTGGCTGGAGAGGCTCGAAGTATCCACAATAGAGTGAGAGGGTCCCCACAAATCCCAAAAGGGACAAGGCACCACATATGACTGAAAATTATAATTCCCTTTTGGTACACCAATTCACAAACACTCCACATGTACTCACATAAATCAAACCACAGAAATAAACTGGATATCGAAACACTTATAAATACCATTTAATTAAAAATTCTTTATCTAAAATATCTAGTAAACAATAGCTAAAACCATCAATAATAAATACACAATTCATAATCTAAAAATCGGAAAGGATTTCAGAAAGACCATCACATTTGTCATTCAATGCATTAATTTGTAAAAGCATATAAGCTGAACATCATCCAAATCACCAATTCTTTGTCCGAATGTGGTTCAGTACAGTACATATTTAATGACAACACAAGGAGTTGACCTGTTTCAGTGGGTTAAAACAATGGAACCACCTTCCTCAGGACCAAAACTATTTTGGCCCCCAAGTGCAGAGCTCCAATATCAAATTCAAATTTTAATTTAAACATATATTAGGGTACTGTTGTTAAATCAGTTTGATGCAGCCGCCCCCCGCAAAATTAGGACTCTTTCTATTATAATAACTCGCAATTGTTAGAGGTTACTGCAGTTAATTTACCAAAAGGGATTTTCTTGGGTTAATCTTTCACACACGATCTTCACATTGGTTCCTGATTCTATGAAATTGGGAGTAATCAATCTGTAAAACCCCTTAAGATGAAATCAACAATGAGAATTCTATTTAATTAACCTCATCCAATCCTCTTTTGTATTCAGACCCTTTTGGACTTATTTCCTGTTATCTTTTCCAGAATGAACCATTGGAAGTCCGTATGTTTATATTTCATATTGAAAAGTGCTCTACCAACGGGGCATTTACCTTGTTAGTCTTTAAAGCAGACTTATTTATGTTCCACCATTCTCAGTCTTAACTCTCTACCCGTTTTGTGGAATTTGACTAAAAAACTCCCTTTTCCGCCTGGTGTCCCATCATGCACCCTATCCACCCTAACATCGACCAGGCAAGCCGATTCTCCTACTTCAAGCGCAAATCCTGTTATAACCCCCTTTTGCCTGCTCTTTTTCTTATAATACTAGCACATGCAAAGAATAATGACCAGCTACCATGTATCCTATGGGTTTCCGTCCCGTTCGATATTTTCCTTTAGACCAGAACGGAGTCAGTCAGATGGTTGACTCAAAACCCCCCCCTCCCTAACTCTGTCACCAAACGAGTAGCTCTCGCCCGTCAATGATCTCCCAGTTTGCGAGGACAGCCATGGGTTGGGTTAACAACCAAGGGAAAACCTAATCAAGCACACGAGACAGCCACGAAGAAGAATAGTTTACTACAGCCCATTCTCCTTCTTCCCAGCGGCACACACATACCATTGTGGGACATCACCGCCCTTGTGTAAGAAGTAAAGAACGCACAATGCCTCGTCCTCTTTACCTTTCCGACAGAAATGACCCTGTAACAATGCCTCGATTCTCTGTCCTCAGAATACTAACAACTCTGTAACTTGTCACCACAATCACCCCGATGCAATATGTTTGTCTATGTGTAAATGCTATTCAGGTTATTCTTTAAACGAGAACAAGCATGCTATGTCTTCCGTATGATTACATCATGAATGATTGAATCAAGTCTAAGGGAACTCCTTCTTTTTGATTGTACTCGTACTGTATATAAGTGCTGTTATGTTCCAAGTAAAGCAGACTACTCCTGAACCCGCTTGGTGAAGGAGCTCTCCCTTAACTCGAGCTCTGGAATAAAACCCTTTCAACTCCAAGACCATGGACTCTGCTCCTCATTTTATGCATTACCATTTCTTGGGTAATTATAGAAATTCCGAACGGCGTAAATAATTAGTTTTTTATTTACCACATTAATTGGCGCCTGAACAGGGACGCTCCCTCTTCCCTACGCGCCGGCGATGTAAGTCGGGTCCTTGTCCCTTCCATACTTTCGACGGACTTCAAGTGCACAACAGCGGGGTGTTCCCGCTAACTCCCTCGAGACGAGGAGGAGACAGACTGCGACTGATCATCCACACGAGGCGGTGAAGAAGATAGCGGAGCGTCCCAACCCAGAGCCCGACCAGTGAGAGCGCCGAGTCCGAGGTCTTTGGAGCCCCGAATTCCTGCGCAAGCGTCAAGAATCCGATGACCAGGTCTTCAAGTTTTGCTTCTTGGTGAGTACCACTGGGATAGTATAAAGACAGGTTCCATTTTTGGAAAACGGTAAAGACGAGTCTCATTCATGAGACCCGGTAAGGTTGCTCTATACTCTAGCGTATAAAGTGTTTATTTGTTTTTGTATATTCCAAGTCTTTTAAAACCGTAATTTGTTGAGTTTAAGAATGCCTCTGTTTTCCAAATTACGTACAATAGGCATCAAAAGGAATCTGTTAGAGAAACCAGTTAAAGTCCCGCCTAGAGATACGCCTGGATATTTCATGTACAACAAACATGGATTAAGTACCATATTATTTTTAGACCTTTGGGTAGACTATACCGAGAAATTAGAAATGGCGTATAGGTGGCCTGCCACAGGTACATGGGATATAGAATGCATTATGAGAGTGGAGGAAGAGCTATGGAAAAGAAAGGCGGGGCCCTCACAGACAGAAGCCATTGAGTTATGGCGTAAGGAAGCGCATAGGAGGGCCCAGAAAGAACTAGGGAAAGTCGAGAAAAGTAAGAGAATGTCGGAGCAGGCTAAAGAAAAGCAATTACAGGAAGAAGGTGAGAAAGTCCTAGCTGAACAGGTAGAGAGAGAGAGAAGCGCCCTTGTTACTGGCATTTATCCCGTTATGAACACGCCAAGTCCCCAGTGAAAGTAATTCCCACTGCTCCCGACAATTTCCTCCCTGCCTATCTGTCCGAACCACCCCCGCTTATGTTAACATGCCTAGAACACGCCCGTCTACATGTGCTCCTGAACTAGTAGCCGGCGGTTCAACCTCTGATTTAGGAGTGTCCGGGAACGGGGCTGAGGATAAAGACGATGTCCCGCCTCTTGAGTGTCCTTACGACCCCGAACCCGGTAGTGGCCCAATGACCACGATATCAGAAAGATTAAGACAAGCCCTGGGTCAACTCCAAAAGGTCCCTGATATAACGAAGCATTTGGATAGAGTTTACGAATTCATACGGACAGGTGAAGGTCCGGATACTGAGGAAATATAAATTTTATGGTCAAGAAATGTTCCCTAACGTGCACCCCACCGTTTCCATGTACGAACTTAAAGTGCATGTAACTTCCCTCCTGAGCCAGTTATAAAGACGCAAATACATTTGCGTCCAACGTTAACTTGTCCTCTTCCAGACCCACCCTGAATAGGTCGAATAGTTCGCTTCTAAGTATGCCATGCCAACGTCTTTTTGTGGTGTACTTTACACGTTTTTCAGCTCTGGCGAAGTAGGCCCTGAATTCTGCCATCAAGCTTTTTCTTGCCCGTTGACTCTGAAAGGCCTCAGCCTGGGTCTGCCTCTGTACCGTGACCTCTGCCTTACTCCTACGCGGCTCACGGCGCTTGGCTCAGCCTGTTGCCTGCCAAAACTGTATTCAACCTTCGAATTATCTGCTCCGCTCCTCGAAAATACATTCCTGTCTCGTAGTTCAAGTAAACATCCTTCCAGCTGCAGAGCAAAGGGCCCGGCCTCACTGTCTCCGTGCAAGTAATTCATAGCTCCTGTTTCCATGGTTGGCCCATGCCCCCTCGCATCTCATGTAGACACGTAGACGCTTATACACGCACTCACAGTCAGTATAGAATAGCTTCTGTCCGAGAGACCTTTCCCTTCCAGATAATACTGTTCCTTAAACATAAGATATTACATACGATTCGGGATTAGGTTGATCTGACACTCCAGACTTCTGTCTCCACATGTAGGGCCAAATGTCAAGTCCCCCTTCACCCAACAGTTACACGTAAATCACACGTCATGCTGCTGCGCGCGCATCTCTGCCATGTATTTCTGCTGACACCGTAGGATTCACTTATGGATCCACCTACTTGTGACCTCATGTTAATGACGTTTCTAGTTCACGCCTTTATGCACGCCTATTGTAACGCCTTTTTTTATTACGTATATGCATTCTTATCTCTCCTCTCAGCTGTTACGCCTTCTACAATATGACATTACTGTAATGCATTGACAATATATATGAATGTCTGTTAATAAAATGTTGTCTGTCAGTCCCTTCCCGAACCTATGTGGTGACGGAATGGTATGCCACCTTGGCTCGAGCCAATTACCCAATTCCTTTTTAAGGAATAAAACCCCTTTTTAAAACCTCATATATCACGGATTTTGCCTCTTATTTTTCATGAGTTATTCTTATTGAACTTTACCGCATAAATTAAGTATAGGTAATTTAATTTTACCACATAATTGGCGCCCGAACAGGGACCCCTCCACCATCTCACGCGCCGGAGGTGCGTTGCAGGCCCGGCCCCCTGCCACAGCCGGACGGACCACTACGCGTACCCGCAGGATTTCCTGTATCTCCCTCAGGCCAACGGAGGTGACTGAGGCTGCGATCAACACCCAGACGAGGCGGTGAGGAGTGCGGAGGATCCCGACCAGAGCCTAGCTGAGAGAGCAAGATCCGAGGTATACGGAGGCCCACCAGGTTCCGAAGTTCCGAAGTATCCGCGTCACGAGTCGAGTCCGAATCCAGTCCGGTCCAGTCCAGTCCAGAGTTTCCGAGGCCTTCTGTTTCCGTGCATCCCGGTGAGTACCGTTGCTGGGGTCGCATCTAGACGTGCGCATTAGTTTGTGCCGGTCAAGACGGGTCTGGGTACACAGGCCTGGTCTGCACTGTTTAGCAGTGTATCTGTACTGTTTAGCAGTATATCTCGTCTGCACTGTTTAGCAGTGTATCTGTACTGTTTAGCAGTACATCCAGCATCATGCAGTCAGCTAGTTTTATTCTAATCATTGTTGTTTCGTCTTAAAATGTTTTAATGTGTCTTAAAAATGTCGTGGTATGAGTGATTGTTCGATCTTCATTATTGTGATTAGTGTATTCATATCTGAATAAGGATCAAGTAGCCTGATTTTAAGATGCCGTTATTCTCTAAATTAAGACAAATAAACACTAGAAAAGGGATACTCGAGGAAGCCGTTCCCATTCCACCTAGGGACACTCCAGGGTACTTTATGTACCACAAACATGGCCTAGATGCCGTTTTATATCTCGAGTTATGGGTAGACTACACTAAGGATCTAGCGGAGAATCAGAGATGGCCCGCTGCTGGGACATGGGATGCAGATTGCATCATGAGAGTAGAAGAAGCATTATGGAAAAAGAAAGCCAGACAGTCACAGAAAGATGCCATTGAATTATGGCGTAAAGAATCGCATAGGCGCACAGAAAAAGCACACAGAAAGGAAGAGAAAAGGAAAGAGGATTCAGACAAGGCCCAAGAAAACGTATTAGTTGAGGAAGGTATCCGAGTAAAAATAGAACATGTAGATAGACAACGAAACACACTCATGAATGGTATGTACCCTCTTTTAACCGAAGGTTTACCTAAGGCCACCCCGGAAGTATCAAAAGATCTACCACCTCCAATGCTTCCGACTAAAATACATCAGAAAACCGCAAAGGACATTTTCCTTTCTTCCTATCTAGATGATGTAGCCCCCGAATATGTTAATACTGCACCGCCACACACACCTCCTGCTGGCGGCGCTGCACCCCGAGACAATCCGCCCCCACCTCCGCGACAAGCTACTCCTCCTCCTCTTCCTCCTCCTCTTCTTCCCGTCCCGGCTGTCCCTTCTGGTCTTCCAGCAGTCCTTCCACCTCTTCCTACAACTAACCTTTCTACCTTACACCCATTGAATCCCTTCGGAGACGGTGCATCAGGAGGCGCGTCAGGAGGGGCGATAGGTTTCCAGACACCACCACAAGCACATAGATGGACTTACAGGGATCTAGCACAACAACGTACCCCTCGGGCAGCCGATTTTGATATAATGAAGGAACGTCTCGGGGATTGTAGATATGATCCAGTACCCGGTAGAAATGATGACAGATTAATACTCGCATCAGTACGACTAAGACGGGTTACCAACTTTTTATTGACACTACCCGGAATGATTGATCATCTAGACAGAATATATCATTTTGTTCAAACAGGGGAAGGCCCCGAAAGTATTGGCCAGGCCATGGCTCACCAGAAAGTTGACACTCAAGCCAAGATATTACGTTTTTTTATAAACTGCTTAATAAGAGAACAAGATAGGCCGGGTGTAGACCCGGAGGAAATGAAAGCACTTCATAGATGGGGTCAGAATATAGCAGACGGGAACCACGATAAACAGAATTGTATAAAAAACATGTATCAAAGAATCAGAAGCGTAGTAATAAAAATACATGAAACAAGACAGTCCGAACCAGAACTGGAGTCAGACAAGTTTGAGTCTTCAGGGGAGGAGGAGCAACCAGAAACGGGAACAGGACAAGCACAATTACCAGTTAGAGAAACAATAGCGTATGTAGGTAAAGGAAGACCCTTTAATAATTCAATGCGCCCAGTGCGTCCAGAAAGTAAAAGAATTTTTCAAGAAGCCATGTGTAATCCGAGAACTCCTGAACACTTATTCCAAGCCACTGATAACAGACTTCGAGAACGAATGGGGTACCATGTACTCGATTCGATGGATGAACAAGAATTAGCTAGGTCAGCAGTACAATGGGCTGACGATGCGGGGAAATATAGTGATGATGCGTTAGCACACACATTTTTGAACATGACACCAAGTGAACAGCGTTTAGCTGGTACGTATATGATACAACATCTGCTCTTACTGTATAGAAGTCAACACTCTGATCCAGGGCCCCTGCCGGATATATTAGCAGAACTGCTCATGAATAAATGGAGAGGTCTAGGTACCGATCTAATTAAAGTGATTTTAGAACATCGGCATAGATATAGTGCCTTCCTGTGTCCACAGTCTGATTCAGCACATTCCATGGAAAGAAAAATGTATTACATGGACAGACAGAATCCGTTACGAGAAGTGCACCCAGTTCAGAATCCTGATAATACACTTAGACGTGTGTTTGTGTACACACCCATAACAAAAATAGAATTACTGGAAATGAAAAAACTAGTACCCAGCCATGACAAAGATCCCGCAGGTTTTCACCGTGAAATAAAAGACATGTTACTCATGGGTGATTACACTTATCCTGACCTTATGAAAATACTGAAAGTACTACTGCCTGCCGGCATTTACGAGAAACTTAAAGAAAGAGAGTGGGAAGTGGGAAATGCAAAGATCGAGTGGGCAGCATTAGAGAACGAAGAGAATACTCGAGTTCCAGGCCTAGGGCTTGGGGACAAAGTTAAAGCGTTACCGGGATTGTTAGTACAAGTGTTGCCACGTTTATTAAGTACGAAAAAGGAAGACTGGGGTGCAATCTCAGCCTGTAAACAAAAACCCGATGAAGACACTAGTGATTTTTATTCCCGTTTTGAAAAATGTTTTGGTATTAACAGCGGCCTGAAACCAGGTAGTGAATCATATCCACACCTTTTTGTAACGAAATTAGTCGAGAATTCCCTACCACAGGTAAAGAACAGAGTACTGAAAGTCGAGAGTACTTGGCAAGCTAACACCCCTTCACAAATGTTACAAATGTTACAGTATCACCAGAATAGAATCAGAGAAGAACAAGAACATGAACAAAGACGTATGAAAGACACGAAAATGAAAATGTTAGTTGCCCAGTCAGTTCCTGCTGACGGTTACAAGAAGGGTGCGACCCAGCCTAGTAATTCGACGGCTCCTGTTAAAGGAGTCTGCAACTATTGTAAACAACCAGGTCATTATATAAACGATTGTGCAGTCCTGAAACATAATATCGCCACGGGTAAGACCAAGGAGAGACCGCGTCCCCCTAGACAAGATCAGGCCCAGCAACAAGTACCCCAGAATATACAACATATTCCGCCTATGCCAGCTTCATCACAGACTGTAGCAGTACCACAGCAACAGCCCATTACCGCAACACAGAACACGACACAACAGATGTACCAGTATGCCCAAAATGACTATCCCGATTATCAGCGATACACATGAAACAGCCTAGAGAGGGAGTTTGGTTTGCCTCTTATTGAGGTTCCTGTAGATCAAGAAGGTCCTTACGTACACAGTCAAGTATTAGGGAAAGACAGAAAGTTTCTCATTGATACAGGGGCAAGCAGGACCACAATAAGTCACGATGAGGTTCCAGGGGCACCCCTCTCAGGCTCACAGAATGTTTCCCTTGGATTTTCAGGAAAGCCTATTATTAATGAAGTATCACAACCCCTTCCTCTTGCAGTTGGTCCTCTGACACGGACTACAGATTTATTGCTTACAAAATCATGTCCGGAAAACTTGCTAGGTTTAAAGACTTTGAAGGCTCTAGGAGCTATAATATGCTGTTCTCCGGAAGGAGTGCGATTATTTTTGCGAGATTTTAAAGGACACTATGTATTGAGAGACATGGATTACCGGTTACAGAATGTCCCTGCACACTTGTGGGCGCAAGGCCCCACTGATGTAGGTTGTATGCACATTACACCATATCGAGTCACACTCAAAGCAGGAGTGGTATTACCACGAATTCGACAATACAAGTTACCCCCGGATGCTGTAGTGGCTTTACTGAGAATCATTGACGAGCTCATCGCACAAGGAGTGGTCGTGGAAACCGACTCCAATGTATGTAATTCTCCTATCATTCCAGTTCTTAAACGTACTGATCCAAATGCACCACCTGTATATCGATTAGTTATTGATCTGCGCGAATTGAATAAATGTATTGTACCACAGTATCCTGTGGTTCCCGATATCTCTTCATTATTGACAGCCATTGATTCAGAAGCAGCGTTCTTTACTGTAATTGACCTTAAGAACGCCTTCTTTAGCGTCCCAATCGATCCGGAAAGCCAATACTTGTTCGGATTCAGTTTAAATGGACGAAGTTTCAAATTTGCACGCGCACCTCAAGGATTCACAGAAAGCCCCAGCATCTATAGCCAAGCACTGAAAAGACAACTTGACAGTATCCACATGCCTGTTAACACCGCTCTGCTTCAATATGTCGATGATCTGTTGATCACCGCCCGAAGCGAACCCGAATGTGAAAAAGCATCACTGACGGTCTTAAATTTTCTGGTTGACAAGGGGCACAAGGTATCCCCTTCGAAGCTGCAATTCTGTGTTCAGCAAGTTGTGTACCTGGGTCACTTGCTGTCCAAAGTGGGGAGACAGCTCACTCCTGACCGCATCCAGTTAATTGTAAACATGTCACCACCGAAAACACAAAAGGAGGTGCGGGCTTTCATAGGCCTCACCTCGTACTGCAGACAATGGATTCCCCAATATGCATTCCTAGCAAAACCACTCATTCAGTTGACAACTCAGGAGGCAGCGACATCGACTGTCCTCCCTTGGACTCAGGAACATACACAAGCTTTTGAGGACTTAAAGAAAGCCTTATGTCAAGCACCTGTTTTAGCAACACCATGTTACAGTAAGCCTTTTACACTTTTTGTCACAGAACGTGAAGGTACTGCATTGTCAGTCCTCACTCAGGAACAAGCAGGTTCACACAAACCGTGTGCTTACTTTTCTAGCACATTAGATCCAGTAGCCCAGGCCCTGCCTGCGTGCTTGAAATCAGTCGCTGCGACAGCTTTAGCAATCAGACAAAGTGATTCCATAGTGTTAGGATATCAATTGACAGTACAAGTTCCACACTCCGTGGAAGTTCTTTTAAATCGTACACAGACCCAACACTTGACCATAGCAAGACTGACAGGTTATGAATTGACATTGTTTCAACCACACATAGAAATCAGGCGTTGTAACACATTAAATCCTGCCACACTTTTGCCATTAAATGGTGTAGATCCATTGAAACATGATTGTATTGAAGTTATTACTATTACGACGAAACCCAGACAAGACTTGACAGATGTTCCATTACCAGATCCAGACCTGAAACTTTATGTGGATGGTTCCGGTGAATTAGTGGCGGCCTATGCAGTCACGACAGACACCGAAGTTATAGAAACCAATTGTATCGACACCCTGTCAGCTCAAGCAGCCGAGCTCATCGCTCTGACACAAGCCTGTATTCAAGCCAAAAACAAAAAAGTTAACATATACACTGATTCACGTTATGCATTCGGAGTCGTTCACGACTTTGGAGTCCTCTGGCGAGAGAGAGGTTACTTAACTTCTCACGGTGCCAACATCCAACACGGTCCCCTCATTCAAGCTCTGTTAGATGCAATACATCTACCTACCGCGATATCTATTATGAAGTGTAAGGCACATACAAAAGTCACCGACACTATCTCCCAGGGTAACGACCTGGCAGACTGAACAGCTAAGCAGACTGCCCAGAATCGAATTCATGCAACTGACGTGACAAAGACAATAGTCCCGACCTTGACACACTGCCTGACAGTCAGGGATCCCGCACATGATGTAATAGACATACAGACACATGCCACACCAGACGAAATAAAGAAGTGGACTGAACTAGGAGGGATCCAAACAGATCAAGGATGGATGACGAAGGGAAAATCTACATGGTTTCTCCCCGACTCTATGGTTCAAGTAATCATTAACACAGTACATAGTCCAGCGCACCTAGGAGAAAAGGCCATGCTAGACAGTATTCAACACATATGGTACAATAAAAACTTACGAGCAGCAGCGAAACAAAAAGTGCGTACTTGCATGATTTGTTGCCAGTTCAATCCAGGTAAAAGCATTCCAGTAGAGCAAGGTGGATTTCAGCCTCCCGATCACCCTTTTGAAGTCCTCCAGATGGATTATATCCAGATGGAACGTTGTCGAGGATTCAAGTATGTCCTCGTAGTCGTATGTGCACTTTCCCGTTGGACAGAAGCATATCCAGTTCCAGATTACACTGCTCCGACCACTGCCAAGCAGCTGGTTCGTGAATTCTTCCCACGGTATGGTTTGCCCCGTATCGTGTACTCAGATAACGGTCAGCCATTCTCATCCGAGCTCGTGAAACACATTACACTTCTGTTAGGCTATCAGTGGAAGTTCCACTGTGTTCGGCATCCCGAGGCAGCAGGTCTCGTGGAGCGCCATAATCAGACTCTGAAAATCCGACTTTCGAAAATATGTAGAGAGAAAGGCGTTGACTGGATGGTAGCCTTGCCAGTTGCCCTTTTTTATATGAGGATGGTGGCGCATTCTCGAACCGGGCTATCCCCGTATGAAGTGGTCTTTGGTAGGCCACCAAATATGTGGGGGACGCCTATACCTCGTAAAATCACAGATGTTGACTGTATTATGCTGACAGATTACCTTGCCTCCTTGATGTCTGCACTACAATCTTGTCGTTCACAGGTAGCTGCCGCCTTTCCCGACAACACCGAGGTGAAGCCCCATGAAGTGGTCCCTGGCGACTTTGTCTTCGTTCGCAACTTCGACCGGAGGAGTCCACTGGAGCCCCGCTGGCAAACTCCGAAATTGGTCCTTCTGACGACGAGGACCGCTGTTAAAGTGGAGGGCAGAAAAGGATGGCTACACTCGAGCCACGTTAAAAAATTCCACGAACTCCCTTCGGACTTGGACTCTAAGCCCTGCCCTCCTCCACAGACTGATTCAAAACTCCCCCTGGTTGAGAAAACCGCCTCTGAGGAATACAAACTCAAGCTACGGTCTAGCAAGTCAGACAGTTTAATTGTTTAAGTCCTCCCCTAGGTGAATCGGTTAAATTCGTTTCTGACATGTATCCCCTAGACCGAGATAGAGAGAGAGATAGACAGAGACAACTCAAGAAACGTGCATATTGTAAATCACTTCGTAGTCATTGTATAGTGACATTATTGATTATGTTTTTTCTAAGCCTTTTGATTATTGCTGCTAGTATATTGTTGCCTATATACTATCCTATCTTCAAGCATGAACAATCTGCTTACAATGTTACTGCCGAACATTCTTTTAGCGAATTACCTCCACATGAACTGTCTTACAGACTTGCGCTGCGCAACAACACATTCATTAGCATGTTACATCACTCCCATCAAACTAATAACGCTACAAACTGTTGGATATGTGGCCGACTCCCTCCTTACCAGAAATATAAGGGAGTTCTGCCCCTCTTTCCGTACCCGTTCACGCACAATGGCTCATGTGGTGCGTGGTTTAGACTGATTAATTCTTTAGATTCTGACATTACTGTCCTTGACGGGAATTGGGTTTGGGGAAACCTGAACTCAGTTCTACTTAAAGTCTGTTACCCCGACAAGAAGGGACTTCCCACTAGAACAGGAACTGATCTAGAAAATGAAGTATATGGGTTAGGTAATTACACAATTAACCTCATGATCCTAACTGTGGAATCAGAAGCTGCACCAGTATTACCTGCTATGTCAGTATTACCAGTCACGGGTGAATTATGTATCAGAAAGAATGGCTCAGTACACTTGGGTCATAGTAAATGTACTACCATAGTCGAATTCAATGATCAAGGCAGATCTACATTCAGAGCTACGCGACACTCCTACTTCGTTTGTGGTCATACAGCATACATACGCTTACCTTTAGATTGGGATGGTACCTGTTACATTGCATTCCTTCTACCACCTGTTTTTCTAGCTCCTCCTGATTACCACAGAAATACCAATCTAGTAAACAATAGACTTCGAAGAGATCTCCCGATTGTCGACTACACTGAAACGGCATGGGAACAATACACAGACTTCAATAATTCTTCCCCTACTTAGGTGCTGTCTTTAATAGTAAACAGATACGCAAATTAACTAGAACCCTCGAAGCGGTAGTGAATGAAACTACTTCTGCTCTAGGCAACTTAACAGAGGAACAGTCTGCCATGCGGGTTGTTGTTCTTCAAAATCGTCTCGTCATTGACGTCATCCTAGCAGATAGGGGCGGAGCCTGTAAGGTCATCGGGTCGAGTTGCTGTGTTTTCATTCCAGAAAACGCGCCAACGGTATATAAAGCTATAACACGTCTTCATAAGATTGCAAGTTTGATACATCAGAATCCAGGCACCTGGACTTGGTCCGGTTGGTTCTGGACAACATTGACCGCTTGGGGATGGAAGATCCTATCATTCCTAGGCATTGGTCTTCTCATAGTATTCAGTTGCTGCCTGTGTTTACAATGTGGACCAGCGATTTGCGGCTTGTGCGCCACATCATGTTTCCCGCATTCAAATTCCCATTCAAAACGAGAAAAGAAGAAAGAAGAGCAAATGATGTTACGTGAACAAATCGATCGATTCATGAGGATCGATATATCATGAAGGGTCCGTAGGGAACAAGGAGGGGATGAGGAAATATAAATTTTATGGTCAAGAAATGTTCCCTAACGTGCACCCCACCGTTTCCATGTACGAACTTAAAGTGCATGTAACTTCCCTCCTGAGCCAGTTATAAAGACGCAAATACATTTGCGTCCAACGTTAACTTGTCCTCTTCCAGACCCACCCTGAATAGGTCGAATAGTTCGCTTCTAAGTATGCCATGCCAACGTCTTTTTGTGGTGTACTTTACACGTTTTTCAGCTCTGGCGAAGTAGGCCCTGAATTCTGCCATCAAGCTTTTTCTTGCCCGTTGACTCTGAAAGGCCTCAGCCTGGGTCTGCCTCTGTACCGTGACCTCTGCCTTACTCCTACGCGGCTTACGGCGCTTGGCTCAGCCTGTTGCCTGCCAAAACTGTATTCAACCTTCGAATTATCTGCTCCGCTCCTCGAAAATACATTCCTGTCTCGTAGTTCAAGTAAACATCCTTCCAGCTGCAGAGCAAAGGGCCCGGCCTCACTGTCTCCGTGCAAGTAATTCATAGCTCCTGTTTCCATGGTAGGCCCATGCCCCCTCGCATCTCATGTAGACACGTAGACGCTTATACACGCACTCACAGTCAGTATAGAATAGCTTCTGTCCGAGAGACCTTTCCCTTCCAGATAATACTGTTCCTTAAACATAAGATATTAGATACGATTCGGGATTAGGTTGATCTGACACTCCAGACTTCTGTCTCCACATGTAGGGCCAAATGTCAAGTCCCCCTTCACCCAACAGTTACACGTAAATCACACGTCATGCTGCTGCGCGCGCATCTCTGCCATGTATTTCTGCTGACACCGTAGGATTCACTTATGGATCCACCTACTTGTGACCTCATGTTAATGACGTTTCTAGTTCACGCCTTTATGCACGCCTATTGTAACGCCTTTTTTATTACGTATATGCATTCTTATCTCTCCTCTCAGCTGTTACGCCTTCTACAATATGACATTACTGTAATGCATTGACTATATATATGAATGTCTGTTAATAAAATGTTGTCTGTCAGTCCCTTCCCGAACCTATGTGGTGACGGAATGGTATGCCACCTTGGCTCGAGCCAATTACCCAATTCCTTTTTAAGGAATAAAACCCCTTTTTAAAACCTCATATATCACGGATTTTGCCTCTTATTTTTCATGAGTTATTCTTATTGAACTTTACCGCATAAATTAAGTATAGGTAATTTAATGTTACCACAATACTCTGGTCCAGGTCATGAAAAACAGAAAAGTTCCCATCAGAGGACTGCTCCTGCGGTTCATCATAAATTGCCTGATCCGGGAACTAGACCCGGGTAATGGAAGCATAGACTCTGAGTTAATAGACCTTAGTGATCAGATACACAGAGGAGCACACGATCTGGGACATCAGATCGACAAAATAACTAAAAGACTGATTAAGAAAATTGTCACTATTCACTCTGAGAAGGTCACACAGGAGGACGACTCAGAGGAAGATGAGGGTCCGACGCTAGACAGAATGAATTTCATGGGTGTAGCGCGACATTGTCCTGGCTTCAAGTGGCGAACCCCGCGAGTGTCGCAGAAATTTAAAAGATTAGATCCTTCTTCGGAAGATCTTTTTCAGTCCACAGAAAGAGCCCTAGATGAATGGATGGACAATGAGCCTCCCCTTACCCAACAAGAAAAAGAATTGGCCCGGTCTGCCACCCATTGGATATCACAGCACCGGGTATACGGCCCAGATATAGTAGCGCAAATGTTTCTGGCTCTTCCCCGAGCAGAACAACGACTAGCAGGTATTTATATGGTCTAACACCTGGCTACCTTATACGAAAATAACTCCCACCGACCAGACAAGCTATTCAAATTGTTACAGGAAGTAGTAACAGATAGATGGAGGTCTCGAGGACCGGAATTGATCAACACCATTCTGGACCTGCAGCTCAGTTTCCTCCAACTTACCTTAGCCTCATCAGATCATGAACCTTACAGTATAGGCCAATATCCTTTACGAGAAGTCCACCCCATACCCCAGCCAGATGGTACACTGCAACGAATACATGTGTATACTCCCCTAACCAAGTTAGAGATATTGGAAATGAAAAAGATGGTGCCCTCCCACGAAAAAGATCCCGGAGGATTTCATAGGGAGTTGAAAGATATCCTCCAAATGGGTAGTTTTACATATCCAGATATAATAATACTCCTTAAGGTAATTCTACCTACCGGCATATTTGACAAATTGAAGGAAAAGGACTGGGAGGTGGGTGGTAAAAAGATTACGTGGGCTGCCCTAGAACAAGAAGAGACAGACAGAAAACCAGGTGAAGGTCTAGGTGAATGCGTAAAAGAGCTGCCCAGTCTCCTCATACAGGTCTTGCCTCTGTTATTGACAACGAAAAAGGAAGATTGGGATGCCATTTCTGCCTGTAAACAAAAGCCAGACGAGGACACGGGTGATTACTACACCAGATTAGAGAAATGTTTCTGTATAAATAGTGGACTCGCACATAGAAGCGAGGCATATCCTCATCTTTTTGTGTCCAAATTGGTGGACAACGCCTTACCCCCCATCAGAAATAGAGTGTTGAAAATTGAGAGTACCTGGCAAGCAAATAGTCCTTCACAAATGTTGCAGATGTTACAGTACCACCACAACAGAATAAGGGAGAACAGGAACAGGAAAAGAAAAGGGTAAAAGACACAAAAATGAAGGTACTGGCTGCCCAGACGGCACCAGTAAATACGGTCCCCAAAGGTAATGTGGGGGCCAATAAAGGTACTTGCAACTACTGCAAGCAGCAGGGCCATTTTGTGAGGGAATGTCCAGTTCTGAAACATAACATAGTGACAGGAAAGACGAAAGAACACCTTCACACTCCTAGACCAGGTAACGCTCAGCAGCCTCAAACCATTACGCCGCCACAGGCTCAGACGCCTGCTACTGCTGCCACACAGATGTACCAGTATGCACAGTCAGATTACCCCGAGTTTGAACCATGTGCATGAGACAGCCTTGAGAGAGAAAGTGACTTGCCCCTTATCCCAGTTCCAGTGGATCAGAAAGTACCATATGTACAAGCTCACTTACTGGGACAAGACAGAAAATTCCTCATAGACACGGGGGCGAGTAGGACTACCATAAGTTATAAGGAAGTCCCAGAGGTTCCTCTCTCTGGCTCACATAATATATCTCTGGGCTTTTCAGGAAAACCGATCATAAACAAAGTATCTGAACAAATCTCTTTAGGAGTAGGCCCTCTGACACGTACTACTGATCTGGTCCTTACAGAAACGTGCCCAGAGAATTTACTAGGAATCAAGACACTCAAAGAACTAGGAGCAGTAATATGCTGTTCACCGGAAGGAGTAAAATTGTTCCTACGAGATTTCAAAGGACATTTCACAGTCAAAGAATTCGACCCCAGACTAAATGACATCCCACAACATTTGTGGGCAAAAAGCTCGACTGATGTCGGATACATGGACATCACCCCACATCAAGTCACGCTCAAGGAGGGTGTAGTCCTACCTCGTATACGACAATATAAGATTCCACCCGAGGCTGAACAAGCCTTACTAAAAATAATCCAAGTACTCATAGAACATGGAGTGGTGATAGAGACGGATTCAAATGTTTGCAATTCTCCAGTTCTTCCAGTCCTCAAAAGGACTGACCCTCAGGCACCCCCGGTCTACCGACTGGTGGTTGATCTCCGAGAACTGAACAAATGTGTGATCCCACAATATCCAGTGGTCCCAGATATTTCCTCACTATTGACTGCCATAGATCCCGAAGCTGCATTTTTCACAGTCATTGACTTGAAGAATTCCTAGCATTCCTATACACCCCGACAGTCAATATCTTTTCGGATTCAGTTTAAAGGGACAACGTTTCAGGTTCACTAGAGCTCCCCAAGGCTATACAGAAAGTCCAAGCATTTACAGCCAAGCACTAAAGAGACAACTTGACAGTATCAATATGCCTACCAACACAGCATTGATACAGTATGTAGACGACATTCTCATCACAGCAAGGACAGAACCAGACTGTGAAAAAGCATCTCTCACAGTTCTACATTTCCTGACAGACAAAGGTCACAAGGTGTCTCCCTCAAAATTGCAGTTCTGTGCACAGCAAGTGGCTTACTTAGGACATTTACTGTCCAAAGAGGGTAGGCAACTTACACAAGAACGAATCCAACTGATTTCGACCATTTCACAGCCAAAGTCACAAAAAGAAGTGCGTGCATTCATTGGTCTCACTTCATATTGCAGACAATGGATCCCTCAGTATGCCCACATAGTTAAGCCACTCATACAGTTAACTACAGTGGAAGCAGCCACTCCTACAACTCTCCCTTGGAGATCAGAACACTCCCAAGCATTTGAAGCCCTAAAACTAGCTCTGTGTCAAGCACCAGTTTTGGCTACCCCAAATTACAGCAAGCATTTTACCCTGTTCGTGACAGAACGTGACGGAACAGCACTATCCGTCCTCACCCAAGACCAAGCAGGAAGAAACAGACCCTGTGCTTATTTCTCTAGCACATTGGACCCCGTAGCACAAGCTTTGCCTGCATGTCTGAAATCTGTTGCGGCTACAGCCCTGGCCATAAGACAAAGTGACTCAATAGTGTTAGGACATCCCCTGATAGTACAAGTACCACATGCTGTGGAAGTCCTTCTGAACAGAACACAGACACAACACCTGACTGTAGCAAGACTGACAGGATACGAACTAACGCTCTTTCAGCCACACATAGAGATCAGACGATGCAACGTATTGAATCCCGCTACCCTTTTGCCCTCAAGCTCAGATGACATGACACAACATGACTGTGTGGAGATGATCGATGTAGTGACAAAACCAAGACAAGACCTAACAGATGTTGCACTCCCAGATCCTGATGTAACACTTTATGTGGATTGGTTGTGCATGAGGACAAGTGCTGGAGAGTTAGTGGCAGCCTATGCAGTAACAACGGACTGTAAAGTTATAGAGACCCAAAGAATAGACATCCTGTCAGCCCAAGCAGCAGAACTCATCGCTCTGACACAGGCCTGCATATGGGCAAAGCAATTGAAAGTTAACATCTACACCGATTCCCAATATGCATTTGGTGTAGTCCATAATTTTGGAGTGTTATGGCGAGAAAGAGGTTTCCTTACCTCACATGGGGCCAAAATACAGCATGGTCCCCTGATTCAAGCCCTACTAGATGCCATACACCTACCTACAGCCATAGCTATTCTGAAGTGCAAAGTACATACCAAAGCTACAGACACTATATCTAAAGGAAATGACTTAGCAGACCAGACTGCTAAACAGACAGCCCAGAAACCAGTGAATACATCAGACTCTCAGCTACCCACACAGACTGTCACTATGATAGTGAGGGACCCCTTGAAGGATGTGCTAGACATACAGACACATGCCACCACAGATGAAATAAAGAAATGGACTGAACAAGAAGGGGTCCAGACTGATCAGGGTTGGATGACCAAAGACCAAACAGTATGGTTTCTCCCTGATTCCATGGTGCAAGTCATAATTGACACGGTCCATAGCCCCGCTCACCTAGGCGAGAAAGGTATGCTGGATAGTTTACGGAATATCTGGTTCAACAAACATCTAAGAGCTGCAGCCAAACAAAAAGTAAAAACTTGCATGATATGTTGCCAATTTAATCCTGGTAAAGGAGTACCAGTAGAACAGGGTGGATTCCAGCCTCCTGATCATCCTTTCGAAGTCCTCCAAATGGATTATATCCAGATGGACAGATGCAGAGGGTACAAATATGCACTAGTGGTAGTGTGTACACTGACACGATGGACTGAAGCATACCCCGTCCCAGACTATGGTGCCCAGACAACCGCTAAACAACTAGTGAGAGAATTCTTCCCAAGGTATGGGTTACCGAGGGTCGTCTATTCAGACAACGGACAGCCCTTCTCCTCCAAACTAATGGAGGCTGTTTCTCTACTATTGGGATATTCCTGGAGATTTCATTGTGTCCGACACCCTCAAGCAGCCGGCCTAGTCGAGCGGCACAACCAGACTTTGAAAACAAAACTAGCCAAAGTATGTGCAGGAAAAGGGATAGACTGGGTCACTGCCCTCCCGGTCGCTCTCTTTTACATGCGGATGGTGGCACATTCCTGGACAGGACTGTCCCCTTTCGAAATAACATTCGGGAGACCTCCTAACATCTGGGGTGTCCCTTCTCCTAGAAAACTGACTGACATTGATTCTAATATGTTGACAGATTACCTGGCTTCCTTGATGTCTGCACTCCAATCTTGTCGTTCACAGGTTACAGCAGCATTTCCAGACCACACCACGCCTGGAGAGCATACCATTGGGCCCGGCGACTGGATCCTAGTGCGGAACTTCGATCGTACCAGCCCCCTGGAGAAGAGGTGGACAGCTCCCAAACTAGTCCTCCTGACCACAAGGACGGCCGTCAAAGTAGAAGGACGCAAAGGGTGGCTCCACGCTAGCCACTGTCGGAAATTTTTTGGACCTACACCTACAGACACTGTGCCCTGTTCAACGGCTATAAACGCCTCGGATATACTTTCCCCACTTCCAGAACTCACTCCTCAACAGGAATACCGATCGCGGCTGCGATCTCACCAAAAACAGACTAAAGACATTACACCTGATCGTAACGCACCGGTGGCTAATTAAGCCCAGGAACAAGCTCTTGGTGAAGCGGCTGCTGGGAGACGTTTTGATCTCGTGTTCAGAGACATTTTGATATTAAATCCATAAAACATTATGAGGAGAAACGACGCGGTGCGCCAATGGAAAAAGACTAATTATATAAAATTACTGCATAGCAGGTTCTCAATCTTTCTATTTACAATGTTACTTGTTTGCTGTGTAGCAGTCTGTCTGGGATGGATCTTATGTACAGTTTTCCCTCTGCATTCTTCCACACTTGTAAAGAATACCACTATGCATTCCCATGTTGATCTTCCCCCACACCTCGAGGACAGAAGGAAGGAATTTATAAATAATACATTCATTTCCACCCTCCATAAACACCAACTCATAGTCAACAAGACAAACTGTTGGGTTTGTGGCTTGATGCCACATTCCGTACATAAGGGAATGCCCTTTTTCTCCCTCCCATTTGGTTATTCAGGGTCCGCCTATGCTTTAGCCATGATATTCTCCGCCTCAGTCAGAAACATTCCCCCGACCAAATTGAAAAACGAGAGTAACTGGAACGAAGTGAAGACTAAAATAGTAAGGGCTGTTTCCAAAATGGTGGATCTCACTGTGACCTGGGGGAGGGCTGAAGACCACGAAAACATTAGTTACTCTCAGTTCCATGACATTGCTTCCTTCAGGGAAATGTTTTCCGTCGATCAAAGACGGACAGATCAAGGAGGTTGGGTAGTACCGCAAAACGGCCGGTTTTGCATAAGGGGGAAAGGAAAAGGGGAAGAAATGGGGAACAGCGAGTGTGATAGGACATACACACTGCCCGCTCCCGATTTTCCGACCATAGTAACTGCCCCAAACACCTATTTCATTTGTGGACCTCATGCGCGCACTTGGTTGCCTCAAGGCTGGTCTGGAAAATGCTACATCGCATTCCTTTACCACCGACTTACACAGCCCCTGCCAATTACCACCTGATTGACCCTCTGACCCAAGTTAGAAGACAACGAAGGGGGGTCATAGATGCAGAAAATACTGCAGGACAAGAAGCTGGGGACTTCTTTAAAGGTTTTCTCCCTTTCTGGGGACCTATTGCAAATAGTCGCCACATCCGGCAACTAACTCGTATAGTTCAGGCCGCCATAGATGAAACAACTGGCGCCTTAAATAACATTACAGCTGAAGTAGCTGCAGATAGACTCATGACACTGCAGCACCGTATAGTTTTGGATGTCCTGTTAGCCGACCGTGGTGGTGTGTGTAAGGTAATAGGGTCCAGTTGTTGTGTATTTATTCCAGACAACGCCCCATCAGTTTATTCTGCTATATCCCGCCTTCATGTACTATCCGATAAATTGGATATGGACACTGGCACATGGTCCCTGACTGGCTGGTTGTGGGACCTCCTGTCCACCTGGGGGTGGAAGGCACAAACAGTCCTGGGCCTCGTTTTTGCCACTATCTTCACCTGTTGCCTCTGTGTCCAGTGTGGCCCCGCCCTTTGTGGACTGTGTGCCACTTCCTGTACTCCTCGTCCACGAAACAGAGGAAATAGAAATGAAATGATCATGTTACAGGAACAAGTATACGACCTGATGAATATAGAAATTGATTAAGAATTTCTGTAATAGCGTTTCTATGGGACAAGGAGGGAATGTGGAATTTGACTAAAAAACTCCCTTTTCCGCCTGGTGTCCCATCATGCACCCTATCCACCCTAACATCGACCAGGCAAGCCGATTCTCCTACTTCAAGCGCAAATCCTGTTATACCCCCCTCTTGCCTGCTCTTTTTCTTATAATACTAGCACATGCAAAGAATAATGACCAGCTACCATGTATCCTACAGGTTTCCGTCCCGTTCGATATTTTCCTTTAGACCAGAACGGAGTCAGTCAGTTGGTTGACTCGAAAACCCCCCCTCCCTAACTCTGTCACCAAACGAGCAGCTCTCTCCCGTCAATGATCTCCCAGTTTGCGAGGACAGCCATGGGTTGGGTTAACAACCAAGGGAAAACCTAATCAAGCACACGAGACAGCCACGAAGAAGAATAGTTTACTACAGCCCATTCTCCTTCTTCCCAGCTGCACACACATACCATTGTGAGACATCACCGCCCTTGTATAAGAAGTAAAGAACGCACAATGCCTCGTCCTCTTTACCTTTCCGACAGAAATGACCCTATAACAATGCCTCGATTCTCTGTCCTCAGAATACTAACAACTCTGTAACTTGTCACCACAATCACCCCGATGCAATATGTTTGTCTATGTGTAAATGCTATTCAGGTTATTCTTTAAACGAGAACAAGCATGCTATGTCTTCCGTATGATTACATCATGAATGATTGAATCAAGTCTAAAGGAACTCCTTCTTTTTGATTGTACTCGTACTGTATATAAGTGCTGTTATGTTCCAAGTAAAGCAGACTACTCCTGAACCCGCTTGGTGAAGGAGCTCTCCCTTAACTCGAGTTCTGGAATAAAACCCTTTCAACTCAAAGACCACGGACTCTGCTCCTCATTTTATGCATTACCATTTTCTTGGGTAATTATAGAAATTCCGAACGGCGTAAATAATTAGTTTTTTATTTACCACAGTTCCACCCATACAGGCTAATCCACAGGGACAAAGCAGTAAATACACTACATTTGAGATTCTACAGTTGTTCAAACTTCTAAGCGCTTCGAAGGACAGATGGCAAGGGGGACAACCAGGGCAGGACCAGGTGCTCCATGATGGCCCTGTTTGTGGAAGCCATGGACCTGACAGACATATGGCGGCTACAATACCTGGGAAAAGAGGGATGTACCTTTTATTCTCACATGCATCAATCCCTTTCCTGGTTAGACTACTTCCTCATACCAAAGTCACAGACTCACATCATCACCCAGACATGTATACTTGACAGGGATCTGTCAGACCACACACCAGTCAGCCTTAGCACGAGGCTGCAACACCTCCATCCTATAATGCGAAGGTACATGGTCCCTACAAGACTTTGACCATATGGAACATATAGGTCAATTAACTGATTGCTACTTTGCCTCGAAAAGGGGATTGGTGGACTTCCCGGGTACCCTGTGGGAAGCCTTTAAAGACACCCCAGGGGTACAGCAATAAGTTATTCATCTGGGAAAACAGGAGGCAGGTGATTCCACAATGCACTGCCTTGGCTTGGCTTAGACCCTGGATAGCCCAGCGGCGATCTTCCTTACCGACATAGAAAAGGCCTCCGATTCGGTACGGTGGGCTTATCTGTTTCCCCTTTTGTCACATCCAAATTTTGGGGCTGGATTTATTGACTACAACCCGTTATTGTACACTGATCTCATTATGACGGTGAGGGTGGGGAGTGACAGCTCAGCACCATACTCAATACTGTGGGGTATGAGACAGGGGGGGCACTGTCCTCCTATTCACCATCATATTTGAGCCGCTGGTGGCCTGTCTCCGGATGGAAGTGCAGATGCGGGTTTGAGTGGAGGAGGGAGTCTCCGATAGAGTGGCGCTGTAAGCAGATGACATCCTGGTTTTCGTGACCTACCCCAAGGTCACAGGCCCAAGAGCCTTACAGATCCTTAAGATATTCTCTGAGAATTCAGGTCTTCACCTTAAAGAAGCAAAGTCCTCAGTGTTCCTGGCTAACTTTAGCCCAAGACGTCAGATGGGCAGCAGACCTTCAGGTGGTTCATCAGGGCTTCCCCTACCTATGGGTGTCGATCACATTGTACACAAAGATGGCTTAGGAGCGTAATATCCAACCACTCATAGAGAGGCTGGCCTCACACATTAAAACATGGTCCTTACGGCCACTGTTGCTTATGGGTAGATCGGCCATTTTCAAGATGGTGTCTATGCTGAGATTCATATACCAGTTACAGAATTACCCCCATGAGATCCC
Source organism: Lissotriton vulgaris (assembly GCF_964263255.1). Lineage (NCBI taxonomy): Eukaryota > Metazoa > Chordata > Amphibia > Caudata > Salamandridae > Lissotriton > Lissotriton vulgaris. The sequence goes on from NW_028248043.1 coordinate 166,565, forward strand.
TTGCTCCCTCTTCCACAAACTGAACACCATGCTGCGCAGCTTCCAGTTGAACCAGGGATTCCCCTGCATTGCTCTCGGCAAATGCTTTCAATCGAAGTACCTCGGGGCAATAGTGACTGCGAACGTCAAAGTATATTACAGGTCATCAAATTTACTTGTTGAGTGATACCTATGGCGACCCAATATATGCCTTGTAGAAACACACCCTGGGAGGCATTCTGTTTATTTTCCTTCTATATGGAGGGTAAGGGGTTTGATACTCCTGCCGGCAACTGTGGTGGTACTGAAGTTATTTAAGCCCACCCTGAAACAGATGGGGTTAAGAGTAAACTTACGGAACAGACGCCTCTGGGGGGTGGGAACTGGCTGCGATGGTTGGCAGCACTCAAGGGGTTCCAACAATGGGATCTCATTGTGATCACTACATTGGGGGACGTAATGGAAGGGACTACCCTTAAATCATTCCAAAGCCAAAACAGAATATGGCCTACACTGGACACAGTTTTATCAATATCTACACCTCAGGTGTTCTTTAATGCCATACATTGCAGATTTGGAGGACCCCCCTGAATTCAAAACATTGGAGGGCAAATGGCTTATAGGAGAGCTGGGGGACCATAAACTGGCAAATGTTTATTGCTCATTGCTCCTCGATCAACTCGACCCCTACAGTGCGCTGCACAACACTTGGGAAGCAGATGTAAACTAACTTTCAGAGGATGAATGTACGCAGGCTAGAGCGTTCCGGGGCTGAGCAATAGCGGCCAAATTCCATTTGATACAATTAAATTAGCTCCCCAGGGTATTCCTCACAGTCGGAGGTTTTGGAGGATGGAGGTGGTCGCCTCCCCCTCTTACCTTGGATTCCCCTCGCTGCAGAGGATGACTTCATACAAATGGTCTGGGAATGCAACAGAGTGGCGCCGTTCTGGATGAATGCCACTTCCTGCCTAGGCTTGGTCCTGCAAAAAGAACAATTGGTGGACAGAATGCAGAACAATGTCATACATTCACCCCAGTGCAGAGATCTGGGCCTAAATCCAACGTTTTTTTGCTCACCATGCCATTCCAGTTTGTACCCAGCCATATGCAAATCAGTCTTGACCCTGTGCCTCATGGGAACAGTCCAGCCCAAACTGCCAAGCCAAGTCCAACCTGGATTGGAAACAAGCATCTTAGGACCGGTTTTGGGGTTTCACTCCTCTTCAGCCAGGATAGCTTGATTCCAGTGGCATGGAGAGCACGGGCCCACGTCTGGGGATACCCATCTCACTCGGGGTGACAAATGCAAAAAAGAACAGTTGTTGGACAGAATGCAGAACAATGTCATACATTCACCCCAGTACAGAGATCTGGGCCATTCCAGTTTCAACCCAGCCATATGCAAATCAGTCTTGACCCTGTGCCTCATGGGAACAGTCCAGCCCGAACTGCCAAGCCACGTCCTCAGTGGACTGGAAACAGTTTCAAGGCTTCACCTCTCTTCAGCCAGGATAGCTTGATTCCAGTGGCATGGAGAGCACGGGACTGGGGGTGAATGTTTTGATTTGTTCAGCATTCCGTCCATCAATTGTGGCCTTTTGCTATCTCGCCCTAAGTGCGCCCGGTATGGCCAGACGTGGGTCCCAGGCTCCCTGCTTCCGGTCCCGGGAGGACCTGGATTGGCAGTTTAGGCTGGACGGTTCCCATGAGGCACAGGGTCAAAGCTGATTTGCATATGACCAGGTCTAAACTGGGGTGGCATGGTGAGCAAAAGAATGATGGGTTTAACCAAGAACGCTTGACTGGGGTGAATGTTTTGATTTTTTCAGCATTCCGTCCATCAATTGTGCGTCTTAGGCTTGGTCCTGGGCGGCAGGGTTCCGATGTACCAGAAACGTGTCCTATTCCACACAAGGGATGACTTAGTCAATAATAGATATATATTGCCGCTCTTTCATTTGGGATTTTTAGTTGCCAAAGGCGATGTACATCAACATTGGAAAGTCGCACTCCCCCAACAGTGGGGAAGTAGAAAAAGGGTCTAAAACGACTGCATGGGTATGGAGAGATCGGAGTTGAATTATTACAATATTTGGGAGGCGTGGGTTGATTACAGGGGGCTTTGCTTAGAGAAAACATGATCTAGGGTTGAGAATCTAGATGTAGAAATCAGGAACAACGGAGAGTACGCAGCCAACAGAGAACTTCAAAAGGTTCCCTTTTGAACAGAACTATTTGGGGGGGTGCTCGCAGAAGGGGGGGGAATGGAAGGGTTGGGAGGGGAGTGTGGTTTGTTGGATGCAATGTTGGACTACTGTTGGTTGTTTACCTTATTATGTGAAGTAAAAGAAATACCTGAACTATTGGAGCACTGGGTCACCAGACATCCTGAAGTTGTCTATTAAATGTGTGTTTAAAAAAATAGAGCCAGGTGCAAATGAATGTATTTACCCTCTACGTGGAAGCCAAAAACACTGCTCCCTGTCCCACCAGGAGGCAAATCAACTATAGAACGTGTATGCATGGAATCCCTTGACCTGTTTGTAAGGGAATTAGCAAGCCAGGTAGTTTGTTTATGTTCCGGCTTCATCTGTGCTCAGTCAGAACAAGTCCCTGCAAATTGTTTCACATATTCTCACTAGTTTGGCCACCAAAACTGTGACTGACATAGTTCATGAGCTCTTCTCTCTATAGGGTGTCCTGCTCTAGGCAATTGTGCCACCAATACAGGACAATTTGCTGGAATTGACCTTCACGGATTTACATATGATCCTCTGAAATATGAGTGAGACAGTCTTGTTTCGATGGATCTCCTAACCATTGTGTCCGATTGATCTGTTGTACTTTCTCTTCAAACAGTTGAACAAAATTATAACTTATCATTCAAGAATGTTGTAGTAAAAAATCTTTTTTTTCTTAACCCTTCTTCATTTTCCTTTTAACCTTCAGTCGTTATTGCATTTATTAAGTGTTCCTGCCTCTCCAAATTCTGATAGCAATCTGGATCTGATCTCTGTCCCACTCTTTCCATGTCATTTCATATTTCTCCTGCTTTCAAATGTATATTATATCCCTAAAATTCACCAATTTCTCACCTTCAAAGCAACTAAATAGTCAAGTCAAAGGTACTTTATTCGGTTACAATCGATAACCATAAAAGCATACAGAATACAAAATTCATTACATTAAAATATACACAAGATTGCGCAAAAGATATTACATTAAAAGAGATTTTTATAATTAAAAACAAGAACAAAAGTACATTAACCGGTTATAAACGGGAGAAGTGGGGCAAATAGACTGCGTCATGGTTATAGCGTTCTGTCCTTAGTTAATGATGATAAACAGAGTTCAACGTATATGCGGTACGGGGGTAGAAGTGATACAATTCTCGTGTTTTTATTTGCCCATCTCCTCTTTGTGGCTCCCAGCTACGCAAAAATGGAACGACCTGCCTATCCTTAAAATTGACAATTACCAAATCACCTACCATGTTCTTAGGTCGAGACCCTATCCACCCCACCCTTCTCACACTCAAAATTCTGCCATTGATACTAGTTGGGAGTGGTCTTTTTTTCGTCAGCCAATACTGTACTTTGTTTTTAAGGCCCTAATGGCCTTCCGTTTTCCCAACAGTAAGCTCCGGCACTCCCGATAGGACGCACACATAGGGTCCTGCCTCTGGTGGTAAATGTGTGCAGTTATTGGTTTTTACTAGACCCTCGGGAAGCTTACCTAGTTGGGTCGGCCGTGCTCTAGAGATAGAGCTGTTGGCTGTAATGCATTTATTAAAAGGCTCCTTTCTATTGGGTGCTCGGGATTCAGGGTCCGATGGTTGACCCAGGGGGGTTTTATGATTGACAATGGTGTCATAGGTATTTAAAGCAGCTATGCTCTGAGATTGGTTGTTTGTCAGGTTGTTTACCTCTAGTTCTGCGAGCTTTACCCCAATTCTCTCTATCCTGTCGATTATCAGGACAAGCAGGTTTTTAAGGAGTTCTTCTAGGCTAGCTAGCAGGGTGGCTGGAAGGAGGGATACAGGTTTTTCCAGTAATTGATTGGGGCTCTCAGGGATGGTGGCAACTGTAACCATAAGTGGATTTAAGGTGGTTTTTGGGTGTTTCGAGGGTCTCCCATTGCAAGCTACACTTTTACGTTTAATACCCTGAGCAAGAACCTGTGGACATTCTATCGATTGGGCGGTGGGAATTTCTACTAAAGCAACATCCGGGTTTACCAGGGAACTGTTAATAACTTGCTGCGGTTCTCTGGGCTTAGGACTTCCAGAACCCACAGGGCATGAATAGGGACCAGTCTGTTCATCTTCCTGTGATATAATGTTATACTTAGTGTTGCAAATCCCATTATGCTCTTTCAACAATACAGTGTTCGGCGAATCAGGTGGAGTTGAGGGGGATCCTTCACAGCATGTGACATCTTTGGGAAGGCTGTGTTCGATAGTAGCAATGGCCGGTGTCACCCTGGTTAGATACAGGTCCAGTGTCCCTTTCAAGGATCCACCCTGGGCAGGAGTTTGATTGTAGAGTACTTTAGTCGACATAGGGCAGCTAAATTCACACACCCATTCATGTGAACAGACAGTTTATTAGACTACTTCCTTATTGTGTCCGGGGAGAGGCTCGGTAGGCTCTGGGCAATACACTCTAAAGATCCTACCTTAGTTCTTCAGTAATCCAGAATCGTGCCCCGTCCCGGCCTCTTCTGGCCTCTCTTAGCCCGCGTAGAAACCCCCCAAGAAGCAGGTAGGGGGTCCGAAAATCACCCGCCTAAGTGTCCGGGCACTCCACTGGGGCTGCCCTCCCTTATGGAGCGCCTCCGGGCGCGGTGCTGCCGGCAAACGAGTCTGGGGGATGTAGTTCCCCTCCCCACTGTGGCAGCAAGCTGGAGTTCTGTGGCGGCGGGAGGGGAACGGAAGGCACCAACAGGCTGTAGAAACTCCCCAAGAAGCAGGTAGGGGTAGGGGTCTGAAAATCACCCACCCAAGTGTCCTGGCAGCTGATGTGGTTTTCTGCTCACCTCGCAGTAATAGAGAGGCTCCGTTATCGTCTCTGTGAGCCCCGACTCCGTGAGCCCCCGCAGTGGTCTGCAGTAATCTTCCGAAATCCGAAATTCGAAATCCCTTCAGAAATGCCGAACAGCAAACTCGGCAGGCACCCAGGAATTCTATCGATGTGAGCACAGGCGCCCGGCTCAGCACCTGTGCTCAGTCAGAACAAGTCCTTGCAAATTGTTTGACGTATTCTCACTAGTTTGGCCACCAAAACTGTGACTGACATAGTTCATGAGCTCTTCTCTCACTAGGGTGTCCTGCTCTAGGCAATTTGTGACAACAATACAGCACAATTTGCTGGAATTGACCTTCACTGATTTACATATGATCCTCTGAAATATGAGTGAGACAGTCTTGTTTCGATGGATCTCCTAACCATTGTGCCCGATTGATCTGTTGTACTTTCTCTTCAAACTGTTGAACAAAATTATCACTTATCATTCAAGAATGTTGTAGTAAAAAATCTTTTTTTTCTTACCCCTTCTTCATTTTCCTTTTAACCTTCACTCGTTATTGCATTTATTAAGTGTTCCTGCCTCTCCAAATTCTGATACCAATCTGGATCTGATCTCTGTCCCACTCTTTCCATGTCATTTCATATTTCTCCTGCTTTCAAATGTATATTATATCCCTAAAATTCACCAATTTCTCACCTTCAAAGCAACTAAATAGTCAAAATCACACTTATCCTTGCACGTCCAGACTACTGTACTTTTCTCCTTGTTGTGCTCCAACTTTCTCATTAGCATCTCTACAATCTATCTTTGATGCTTCTATTTGTATTTCGCTTTTAGTGTTATCTTCTACAGCGCACATCTCTTTTCTATGTTCTCCGTTTGCTGACTTTTTTCCATTCTGTGTGCATTTCACTTGTACAACCTTCAAATGCCTTCATGGCCTTCTTCCTTTCTATCCTTACTTATCTCGGTCTTCTTTCTTCACAGCTTTCTGCAGCCTGCCTCTTGCCTGCATCATGTTTAAAGTCCTCTGCCGTATGATCTGTCCTGTTTCGGTTTCTTCTCACTTCTTGCTCCCAGGCAGTGGAATTAATTCGCACACTGTCAGCTCTTTTCCTACCTCACACCATGTTTATTCGTGTCTATACGAGTACCTTCTGTCTCTTTCAATTTCTTTGCACTCATAAGTGTACTCTATTGGTCCTTCATTTCTTTTGGAATTTATTGTACTGTTTCATGCGTTCAGTATTCTGGTGAAAGCCCTATATAAATTGAATTAAATGAAAATAAGTCATAGAGATAGCCCTAAAGAGGAGGGGAGTGTGGAGACCTATAGCAGTCGAACACTCTTCATAATGACTTCTAGATTTACGTTAATAAAAATCAAATGATTAGATAATTTCCACATTGGTGACATTTTGCACTATCACAGTCTACAGCAAAAATGGTGTGTAGTGGCCTAACGACACTCTAAATATGTGCTAATCCATAATAGAAGATATGTGGCATTGTTATACCAACAATCTAAAGTCAATTTTATCTTTGCAATTATTATAATTTAAAATGAAAACTGAACATAATAACAATAGAATAAATCAAAGTAATTTTTGCATTCTAGCATTATGTAACCAAACTTAAATGTAATGTATCTTGGTTCGTTTTGAACCTACTCAAATCTGTTTCCCTTCTCACTTCATAATTATAAGTCATACTGGTGTCCAGTGTAGTCTGTGTAGTAACCAGTATTTTGTTTGTGCCAACTGTGGTGTGATTTTGTTTTTGGATGCAGATGTCCATAATCTGGCCCTCTCTTCTTCGTTTAGCGGTCTCTGTATCGTCTCTTCCCAGAATGCTATTGTTTTGTTGTTAAGAGCTGTGGTGCGTGGTGTTATTAGTTTGTATATCTGCGCTGTTTGGTGTCCTATTCTGTTTAGATTCTGTGCGTACTGGTAATACGAATGCCCCAAAGTTAAAACATTCTGGAGTAAAGTATACGGCCTCATAGACAACATCACAGGGTGCCAGACACAACGAGGCCTAGCAGGGATCGCCACCGCCTTCTTAGGAACACAGCTCCACTCCAAAGAAGAACGCGACCTAGTGGATGTTCTGCTAACATCTGCGTTGAAAACCATCCTGGGAAACTGGAAAAACACCAGCAAAGCCACCTTCAAACCCTGGTTCAACTGGGTAACATTCCTCCGGGGTGCAGACAACATCACCGCCAAACACAAGGTGGCAAACCACACAGCTAAAGAGGACATGTGGGAAGCCCTTGATGCTTATCTAAGGAAATGAACCGCAACCCAAGCCCCCCCCCCCCACTGGCACCACTAAGACAGAAGGACATAATGCAAGACCACCCAAAGAAAGGAAACAACTGCGTGTTTTTTCTTGTATATGCAAAATTTATTTTCAATAAAAATATTTTGAAACAAAAAAATATATATATAAATAAGTCATACGTTTCATATCGTGGGGGCAGAGGTTGAACATACGTGTTGTAATGCTTCGTTCTGTAAGTGTTTATAAGTGCGTCTCGATGTGTGCCGCCTCCCTTCACACTCACGTTATCACAGAAAGTATTAGATAGGATTGAAAGTTAAAATAATCAGAAGTTTACCGAAGCAAGAAATTGTGTCATAGTTTGGCATGCTAACGAAAATACACCAATGGCTGCCAGAAGAAAAACACTTCAGATGCACATTTGTTTATCCCCCTGTGAAATGTTTCGCTCCCGCACTCATTTCATCACTTCTGTATAACGAATCATTTGAGCGGCATTCTGTCTTTCCCGCCACCCCGCCCCCAAACGAAATCACCACTTTGCAACATTTTCCGTCAAAGCATGCATTCTTTTCAGTTTCCCATTCAAAACACACAACGTCGACCACCTTTTGGGGTCGGAAAACACGTGATTTGAGCTCCCCTGCCCTACAGAAAGTTGGGCTGCATGGGACGCGCGGGCCTGCCCCTGAAGAGGGCGCCCTCGCCCGGCCTGGCGTCCCCGGGCCGTGTGGGGACACTCCTCTAGCCCCGTGGTCCTCCGGCTGCCCCCGCCCTTCGCCTTCTCACTAATCAGCTGCACGCCTGCGAGGCGGGGCCTGCCACCGAGGCTTCCTCCTCTGCCCAGGGGACTGCGCAGAGGCGGCGGCTGCAGCACCGTGGGCTCCCCCGCCTCCAGGGCGCCCAACTTCACAAAGTGTCCGCCGAGGGTGGAGGAGGACCTGGGGGCGCTGCTCCGCCCGACCCCGCAGCCACTTCACACAAGGGCCGCCTCGGATGAATGGCTACAACATCCCCAGGTAAATGGCTCTCTCGACAGTCTCGGAGCCGACAAAGGGTCTGCTGCTTTGGGATTTAGGAACGAGTACCGGGCAGTAGGGACGAACAGCTTTGCTTTATCTGCCACACTCTTGTGTGCCTAGGATGGAAGCAGGGGTGTGCACCGGTGCTCGAATTTTTTTCTAGAGTTCATGCTCTTTTTTTTCTGTTTGGGGGCTTGGCACCTCGAGCAGTGGGGACAGGAGGCAGGTGTTTCCTTTTGACGGCGCCACACTTCCTGGATGACCGCCCTTTAGATAACGGAAGTAGGGGCGTGTTGCTGATGGCCATCGCCTTGCTGCCAGGTGACACAGTGTGCTGCTGCTGCTTCCTCTTCTTCGGTAAAAGTAGATCTGGTCCACGCCGGTGCTGGGTGACATTCCCCGGAGAGGTGACCTCTGCTGCTATACCCGGCTGGAACCCCTGATGTGGTTTGGTAAAATGCCAAAAGTTGTACTTTATTCCTATACGACGAAAAACAATTTTTAATATAGAAAAGATCATCTTTTTTTGATAGTGTACCATTGACATTTTGACGTGCTCGCCAATTTGAAAAGGTATTGTCACAACAGTTCCGTTTGTCGCCGTTATCCTCGTTTCTTTTAAATTGTTCATTTTACACTGGTACAGTAACTTAACCCGCTCGCGGTTTGTATACTTGTAAATACTGTAGCGAGTGTTTCAAATTATGGTATAGTGAGAAAAGTGACTGCAACAAGTCTGTAATTAGTGCTTACTTTTTGAAACACTGCCGCAAAGTTGTGTGCTGCTTTTTGTGTAATCGTACGGTGTGGTGTTCTTTATTTGGACCCTCACTAATCAAATTATTATACATTTCCTGTCTAACTCCCGGGCATGGCGCAGTAACTGTTTCTTTAATACTACGTGCAGTTGTTAGTGTATTGCTTTCATATGTCATTTCATTGTACGCAACCGTAATCGATACGTCCGTAGGGTGTTAGATATTTTTCCTCGTGGCAGCATATGTATCGGCGCTTTTGTACCTCGATTTCCTAATTTCCCATCGCTTTCATAATTTCCCCTCGCTTGCAGCAGACGTTCAATGTTTCTGGTTACTGTCTCGTAAGGTGAGGTAGAACTCGTCCTCTTTCCTGTATGTAATACGGTCCTGCGGCCGGGATATATGGGTTCCACATCGCGGCTCATCTCTCGCCTCCTTTGAGTACAGCTGGGAGTCCCCCAAGAGTCTGCGTGTTCCTGGATACCAAATCCCTGGTACCTTGTACGTCAAACAGCCTCCTCTCGCGATTTTGAGACTGGCAAGCCTCCCGTGAAATCTGAAGAAGCACGCAACGAGCGCACTTTTTTTTTTTTTTTTTTTTTTTTTTTTTTTTTACTCACCTGTTAAGACAAGCAGCCTCCACGGTTCCTTCAGGCTGCACTGCTTGGGAGCGATAGCAATGCAAACACGACAGTTGATGGACAGAATGCAGAGCAATGTCATACATTTGCTCACCATGCCATTCCAGTTTGAACCCAGCCCTATATCAGTCTTGACCCTGTGCATGTGGGAACAGTGCAGCCCGAACTGCCAAGCCAGGTCCTCCCTGGACTGGAAATAAGCATCCAAGGACCGGTTTCAGGCTTTCAGCCCTCATCAGCCTGGATAGCTTGACTCCAGTGGTGTGGAGAGCACAGGACTCACGTCTGATCATACCCTTCCCACTCGGGGTGACAAATGCAAAAACTGTTGATGGACAGAATGCAGAACAATGTCATACAAGGCGTCCGGTCTGTCTCTAAGAGTAAGAGCCAGGACTCCAGGGCCTCTCCCATGTGTGAAGCATGTCAGCTGCTCAGCTAAAACGAAACATCCTTTGCTCCGATTTCATGCCAAGAATGGATGTCAAAGTATTAAACTTTAATGCGAAACAGAGAGGAATACCCATGTAGTTGGTGAATTGCATAAATAAACCGGAAAACATGGGATCAATCCCTGCTTCCCGCTCATGACAAAAAGGTGTGATCCTAGGCAACTATTTCTTTTAAGCAAGCTTCTTTTTTCTTCAGTGCCAGAAATGACAGCACATAGAAATACATGAGTTCGGGATGTGCACTGTACAAAAACCTCTTAAAGTAGACGTTGTAGTTTTCGTCGACTATAATGTTGCTCCATGCTTTAAAAGAATCAAGTTCAAACAGAGTGCGCCTGACAACTTATTTGCCACCTAGTTCAGGCGTGGCATAGTCATCAGGGTGAGGAGGTGGGGACAACTGTCATGTTAAAAAACTATCACTTTTAATATGTGCCTCGCAAAGTATTTATACAATGTAATGTGCTCAGATGAAATGTATCAACATGTTAAATAACTTTTCTGAACTTTTGAAAAGACTGTTTTATTTTTACGTGATGTTTGTGGCTTGGCTTATGTCAGTGGCTCGGTTTGTGTGAAGACATAACCCCCTGACAGACTCCTGGCTCGACTCTGTTACTTATTTGGTTCTCCTACTACTAATACATAAATATACACACACATGTATAGTATTTATATCAACAGAGATCAGGCCTACTCAAGACACAAAAAACAATTGGAGACTTAGGATCCAGTTTTGATCTAGAAATCCTGCTATCGGCCTCAAGGAGGTTTAAAAAGGACAATTCGTATTCATGAGAACACACATTTCAGCACACCCCAAGAACCAGAATTATGACTATCTTTTTGCCTCAGACATTGACTACTACCACTTGTTGCTATGCACATTATTACGACGTGATCCTGCAGAAAGGAACTTAACTAGTGTTGTGAAGGATATCACCTTATTAAAAACAATTGAGTTGCATCTAGATTAATGACACTCATTACAATATATTGACCATGTACTTAGCCCCTGACGCCAAACCCTTGAGCAGGAATGAGTCGCAGGATTTGACATGTAACCCAATTGAAATTATATCATCAGCTGTACCATTGGCTAAGGAGTGACAGTTCCCTATGCCCTGTTTCATCATATTATATAATGAGATTGCTACCATAATTTGCTACAGCATTATATGGCACAAAAGGGGTGAGTGGATTTTGTTACAGGACAAATAGATTTTTGAAGCAACCTGCCCCATGGAGAAATAGATATTTTATTAAATTCCACACCCCTGAATATACACATCCTGTACAAAAGGGATATCATTTTATTAAAAAAATGGATTGACTTGCGCATGGATCAGCGACTCCTCCTGTCATACAACTTTCCATATATTTTTCTACCTGATGCCAAAAAAATGAGCAGTGAGTCCCATTATTTGACTTAAAACCAAAGTCAAATTTCAACTTTATTAACTGTAACGTTGGGTGAGTGGTGAGTTTCCCAAGCCATCATATACATCCACATTGTACCAATAATGATGTGGACCAACTAAAAGATAATTTCATCTTGGGCCGCCTGGGTCAACGACCGGTTGGTCGGCCAAGTGCTACACAGGTGAGGGTGCACACTGTTCTTTATTGCTAAGAGTGCTGAGGGGATATATGTAAATAAATGGTGTGGAAAGCGCATTCCCACAGGCCTAAAGATAGTTTGGGGAGCATTTTATATATCTTCTACCAAGGTGACTCATAGTTTAAACTTAGATTCCAAAACAAATCTATGTAGAGCTATTGAATGGTAATTGAGTGTCGCAAAAATGCAGCTTAGAGCGCAATATTTTGCCGCAAAATGTCCTTGTCTATTGTGGTTATCTATTGCCTGGCCATTTTAATTATTTTCTCAGTGCTTCTTTTGTGTTCCTATGTTGATAAGAGTAAAGTAGTCATTCTGCACAGCACAATTGATGTAAAATTGTAGTCCTTCTATTTTTTTCAAAATGTCCCGAATTTTGGTTCTCAAGATCTGGTCACCCTAGAAAGGAGGCCCAGCTGAAAACCGTTTACGGTTAGTACGTGCAGTGTTACTGGATATAGTGGGAGCATGTTCACGCTTCTCACCACTGACTCAGCAGCAGGAAATTGGTGACAGGTCCTTGGAAGCAAAGAGACACACTAGAATTGCATACGTTTTACACAACGATTAAGTACATGAAATCTGTTGTATCATCAAAAATGGTAACAAATGTGAGTATTAAGATTCACTGTGCAGGAATAACAGGTAGTAGTATTGTTGGAATCAAGCACAACAAACATAGAACAGGAAAATCCTTGTTTCCCAGGGCTGAATTTACCGTATATCTCGGGGATACTCCCTTCCTCGTTCAGCAACACTTTGATTTCCTATTTGCACTTGTGCTTTTTCACTGGAGTTCCATAGATTTGGGTCTGCTATGGAGAAAGCCTGTCTTTATTTTGTGTTTTAGGGACTTAAGACGCAAACATATGTTGCTTTTAGAAGAGGGAGATGCACAGATATATTTTTAGTTTTGCCTTCAGTGGGCTGTGTGTAAGCATTTGCGGATGTATGTATACCTAGACTAGCCAAACCACGTCACTTGTAGTGCGTGGAAAAAGCACACGAAGGTTCCTCCCCGTCAACAACAGCTCTGGAGGGCACTTCTGATTGTACAACCTGATCTTTCAGTTTTCAGCTCATAGGAATTCCAAAAAGATGCGTCTGTGACAGGGGCTTTTTTTAAATCTTCAACATTTTGGTAGATACTGACTCGTTCTCAAAAGCAGAGCACTCTTGAATGCTGATGTCTATTGCTGAACTTTTGAAAAAGAAGCAATCACTTGAAAGTTAAGCAACCCGACGCTGTGGCAGAGACACTTTAAACTCCATGGAGCTTGTGTACAACACGTCTATGTACGCTGCAGATTATAGATGATGTATCCAGGAAGTTAAACCTACATCTCTAACCATCACACCGGTTCAAGTCCTGGACCTAATCCATTTCATTCAACCTATCCTAAAACAAGTACGTGGTTACATGGGCGAGTGGACGCTGTACTGCAGGATATGAAACAACCGGTACTGACAATATGATCATCTTACTTACCAGCAAATGAAGCCATAGATCAACCCAGGCAAATTATGCAAACCACAAACAGCTAGTGGGTGAAGTAAAGCTCTGGTTTGTGAGTGCCAAGTAGGCATGGTTTTTATTGTGGTTAAGGCTGATGGCTAGCTGGCGTCGACTGTTAATTACATAACCTGGGGTCATAAATGTAGAAGTTAATTGTTCTTCTAAAACTTTTGAATTTTTCTTTGATTGTTTATTTAAAAAACATTTTTTTTTTTACATTTGACCTATGTTGACAACTTACCTGGATCTTTAAATAAAACACCACACCTATGAGAGACACAAAATTGCTAAAAGCCAGACCGCTTCCGGCTTTGTTTCATCAAAAACCACAGGGCTTGGCTGCATTTAAAACATAAGTGGCAAGTATTTTGGTGGAGGGAAATATTTTGTCACGATCTGAGGGAGCTGATCATGGTATCCTCAGTATTATTTTTTTAAACCAAATCAGAGTCCCCAGGTTGAATTGCAACCTGTTGTCCTATTGAAAAATGATTAAATTGTGGCTCCGGACTTCAGAATTGTGACATATCCACCAGTGCTTGTGTGCCATGTGCAGCCGTAGTTCACTCTGTATATACACCAGTGTAATTATAGCAATCCAATTCCAAAATTGTGACGCACACTCCAAATGTCCAATTGATCGCGGTTCCACCAGGTTTAGAAGTGGCTCATGCCCACCAGATTAAAGAGCGCAACTTGTCCATCCGTTTCTTGATCATGCCATACTTTCCTTGGATATTGAAGCCATGAGAGGTGTTGGCAGGGATCCCTCTCGTGTTCCTGTTCCTTCAGCAGTAATAAAGGGCCTGAGTTTGAATGAGTCCTGAAGGTTTTCCATTGCCTGTCTGGATCCATGAAACCAGTAGCAGCCGTTGTCTATATTCCGGGTGAGATCTTCAATTCTGCGACTGTCTCAGAATTTCTGGGGCGACTGCAAACTTATCCATGAAGCTTCTAAAGGAGGTGGGAGAGGAGCAGAAATGCAAAGTTGTATCTTGGACCTTGCACTATTTTCAGATGTTGTCAGAGTGTAGGGGGAGGGAATTCACCATGCGTGGGAAAGCTTGACTGATGACCGAGAGTCGGCTTCTCCTCCCATTTAAAGGAGGTTACGAGACCGAAATGCCCTCTAAACCCTGTCGCATTACTGGAACGCAATGATTTTTCTTGGGTAGGCATGATAAATGACTGCTTTTCTTCTGAAATGAGTTGCATTATTACTTCATTTTAAATCTGTAAAAAGCTATTGCTTTGCAGTAAGTCACGACTTTATAACTTTGTACTACCGTTTGTGTGGGTCTTTTTTTTTTTTTTTTGTTCTCGTGCTTCACAAAAAAACTTTTGTACTTTTTGTGGCACACCTCTTGCATTGATGCTCACTACTGCTTCACCTTGCTCCCAGCAGCTTCTGCTGAGTTACACCAGTCCTGCCTCTGTTAGCATTTTGAGGGTGCAGTCTGACTTTGTTTCCTTGGCATCCAAAGATGACACTTGATAAGAACTTGGCCTTCTGCGTCATCTTGCCCCAATAGTATTGGGTGTTGCAAAAGTGTGAAACAGATGACCGAAACACTGTGTTGTTCTGCCTGAGGACGCGAGGGTTGTCTGGTGGTTTACGTGCTCTGTGGAGTTTATTTCTACTGAAAATAGAGAGCGGTGGCATAAGCACTGCTTCATGTTTAGTGCCTGCCTGGCTGGCAGTGGACCACTTCATAAGCCACGGTTGATTGGTGTTGTATTTTCACTTCTTGGGGCCGTTCGTTATGGAGTAAAACTGTGTAAATGTCTGCCCTGGCATGTAGAGCCCTTGCTTGTATTCCGTGTTTTTAGGTCGAGCCTAGCGCGGCAGCGCAAGCGCTGCTTAGGAGATGACCTCTGGGAATAGGTCTTTACTTTTTTGAAAACTCGTGCATGTACTGCATTGTTTCCAGTGAGCACTCGTGCATGTACGCCATCCACCTTGCGGGAGCGAGCAGCAGCGCCATCTGTTTTGAATTATCGTGCCCGTGCTTGTTTATATTTGCCTGTCTCGCGGTCCTGTTAATTGGAAACAGATGGCGGTCGTGTTGACTTTTGTTTACATGTGCCTGCTCACACTGGCTTGGCTGTTATTCAAGGTACTGGAACATGCCCGGTTGCCTGCCGACGTTTTGTTGGAGTTACTTTTTTTTCAGTGCACGTGTTTGTTTACATGTGCCTGGCTTGACTTTCATTTTCTTGCTGGCTGTTATTCAAGCTGCCACATTGTTTTGAGATGTATGGGTGCAGTGATAGTCGACACAACTGCGAGTGGTCAAGCAGCAAACTTAAACTGCTTTCTTTTACTACCAACCAGAGAAATTGTACAGTATTTGATTTAAACGAATGCTCTTTGCGGAGTGAGCAGAGCTCGGGTTATAGTATTTGCAGATTTACTGTGCAACAAGACTAAAAGTACCAGAATGAGCTACTCATGCAAGCGCGAGGACACAAACGTCTGCACATACGTAACTCCTCATTATGGCACGAGCTGCCTGTTTTAGTTGCAGTTTCTGCAGGAGGAACATCTCTGCCGATACTTAGTGGTTCAAGGGGGGGTAGGCATCGGCATGTGCGATCAAGATGTGCACCCTCTCCACCGCACACACACACTGTAGACCCTCTCCACCGCACACACACACTGTAGAAGGCTGATTGATTGCTAAGCTACCCTGCTTGGATTTCCACTGTGATCTGAAGGTTACCGACATGTCTCCGAAGTATGCACATGAACCTGCTGAGCACTCTTGAAGTATTTACGAGACCGAGGAAGACGTAGGCGCTGTTTGCATCTGTTAGCCATTGGTGGTAGCAGAAGGTCATTGCAGTATAGGAGAGGGCGGGGCTCAGTTTCTCTACCTATTGAACAGTACCCATGAGAATTTGTTATCTCGTCTCGCCACATGTTCTGCAGTTGGAGGGCTGCTTGGCTTACAAGGGCTGTCTTCTAAAGTTCCTGTAGCGGGGTGTTGCCTGCTGCTTAGAGCCATTAGATCGCTGTCCCTGCACCTCAATACTGAACCCTGCCCATGAAACAGCACCTGCCCTCGCCAGTCTTATTGATTTCAAGCAAAACGAACCAAAAACCTTCTGCATCAAGCCATGCCAATTCATCACTGAGCCAATTCATGACCCACGTCCATCCACCCACCCTTCAACACTGACCACGCCCATCCACCCACCCTTCAACACTGACCCACTCCCATCCACCCACCCTTCAACCCATCCAACACTGCCTTGCTGCCTTCCATGTCTGCTTCGCACCCACCACATCTCTGTTGTTAATGCTCTTGCTTAATCCTTCTCAAAGGGCATGCAGGGTGGAATTGTTCTGGTCCTGCCGCTGATGCATAAAATGTGACCGGCTGCTGAATGTACTTTTTGATGTTTATTACCTTGCAACTTATGTGCTGCATGGCTAAACACTTATAAAGATCCCAAAGGCGAGACCTTGTTTCTGTTTGGAGTTGATCTTTGTGTGTGAATATATTCTGTGCTCGTGTTAGTTGCTCTTTTCTGAAGCCGTAACTTAAGACTTCCTACTCATTCTTTTGTTTATCCTTCTTGCCCACAGGCGTCTGCCACTCAAGGAGCTGGCATGCCGGGAAAGAATTGCAGCCGGGCCAGTCTGGGCATTGCTCCCGTGCCTGAGGAACATGCACTCCCTTTTTTTAAACTATATTCGTGTTAAATAAACCACCTGCCTTTATATAGGAAACTGTTTGCCCCCTCCTTACTTTATCACTTGGGTCCAGTTCTACTCAAATCTCAGTTTAGTTTCATTGCACTGTTTAAAATGTTCTTTTAATTTTAGACTTCCCCCCCCCCCCACCCCGCATTTTTTCTACAGCTTTAGATGGCAGCAGTGTTTTAAATGGTATACATTGAGAAAGTTGGTGTTGTATCCACTACATACGAGCACTGTGGTCATAGTTGGTGTTGAGCCATATTTTAATTTTTGATTATGTCTAACTATAGTTTATGTTTATTGGTGGTTTTGTAGCGCGCTCAATTACTCACAAGTATCCTGGCACATATAGTAGGTGTGTTCTAAAAGGTTTGGGGCCTGGGGCAGAAGGTGACCCAACTGTTTCCCCTCTTTCTACTTTGTGTTGCTTCTGTTACTGTACCTGTGTAAATGGGGTACCTTTGATGAAACCTCTCTTGAATTTCCTTGCAGCCTTTCGCTGCTGTTCCTGATCCCAGGCTTGCTGACTACTACCTCTTGCCTGCCACTTGAGGATGTACATCTGCCCTTCATGTGGACCTTTGGCCAGTGCTACTGGCCAAAGTACCTCTCGGAATCTGACTACTATGGGTACTCCTTGATCTGATTCAGATTTTTTCTACCTATAGGAGGCTGAGTGGCTGGCATGTGTCTTTTTGCTTTCTTGCCCTAAGTGCGCCGTGTATGCCCATATGTGGGACCTGGGCTCCCTGTGCCACTGGATTCAAGCTAGCCTGGCTAATGAGGGGTGATACCCCTAAACTGGTCCCAGGATGCTTGTTTCTGGTCCATTGAGTTCCTGGCTTGGCAGTTCAGGCTGGACTGTTCCCTCGAGGGGCAGGGTCAAGACTGATATGCATATAGCTGGGTCCAAACTTGGGTGGCATACTGAGCAAAAGAACTATGAATTTAACCCAGATCTCTTCACTGGGAGTGAATGTTTGATTTGTTCTGCATTCTGTCCATCATTTGTGTGTCTTGTGCATATGAACTCGACCCTGCATGTCTGAGCTCTTTCAATGAATGCACACCCTGGCTGGAGCAGGTGCATTGTTGAAAACTGACAGCAGGATGGGCACCTAGGAATCGCTGCAGCAGTGGTAGGTTGCAGTATAGGGTCGGTTCTTAACTAGCAGTACAGCTGCAACTGATGCACTCAACTTGGGTTGGTGGAGGGCCGGTGGCACTGTGGCTTCTGGGAGGAGCAGCAGCAGTGGGTAAACCTGCGCTACTGCTGCATTGGCTGTAACCGTTCTGAGAGTGACTGAAACTTGCACTGTTACTGACGTACCCTGCTGGATTCATGTCGGTGACCCTGCACTGCTGCTCTTCACTTTTTACCTGGTTTGTGTGTCTGGGGGTGGTTTTCACTGCTCTGTGCTGTAAGTATTCAGTGTGAGTGCACGTGGCACTGCTACCTGTTGAGCTGGACCCGTACCTTGTCTCCGTTGCACTAACACTGTTGTTTCTGTTTGGGCCATAACTGGTGTGTGTTTGTATTGCGGAGAGGGCCTACACTCCGAGTCACCAAGATGTCCCTTGTATTTAGTGTAACTTGAGAAAAAAACGTATTCGCTTCACAACAGTCAAACGATTAGCTTCGTTCATGCTTTGGGTAACCAGTGTGTTTGCTTTGTAAATCTGAAGGTTTAAGATTTGGAGGCATTTTTTATTTCCTCTTTATATATTCTGGTTACGTATATTTTTTTCAGAAATGATATCCTTTCATATCTGCTTTCTTTTTACTGTGATAACATGCTGGACTCTTAGTATCTCGTGAGAACTGATTGCTCGTGGATGGTAACCTCTTCCGAGCAGAGAGGGCTGCAGATAGTGTCTTCAGAGGCGCCCTTCAACAGCAAAAAAAATGCTCTTCTGTGTGAAGTATAGGAAATTATTTATCCAGTCAACATGCTCCCAAGACATGGTATGTAATTTTGGAGAAACAGTTGCCTTGTGTTGTACAGCCTCCATGTACGATTAGTTGCAAAAATTAACCTGCTTCTGGAGAAAGGTGGGCCTGGAACTCGACAAACCTCTGTATACCAGGGCCATAGTTTGAATTCTGAGCTTTTTTTTTTTACGAGTGGCACATTTAAAAGGACACGTTTCTTTTACCATGCTAGACTTAATTCACTTCCACTAGCTTATAGAATGTACCCAGTATACTTATTGTTTACAGTGTGTTCATTATTTTTTCTCTCTTGAAACATTATTTTTTATCGTTATTATCAAAAGGGCAATTGTTTTTAAAATAATGGACTTCTCCTCGGGTGCCTTGGAGTATGACCAGTTTCACCGTGTTTTGTATCCGCTGGCAGTCACTGGACTTTCCTTTGATGAACTGGTTTAAGTGTTTACCCTGAAGTTGGCATTTCTCCTTTGAGTGATTCTGCTTGACCCCTGGCTTCTTGGAAGAACAGTTACAGACTGTTTGTTGGAAAACGACTCCAACCTTACATTGTCGAAGTCTGTCAACCATCTTGTGAGTTGTAGGAGTTTTCTTAGCACAAAAGTTAATTAGCAACACGCACTGCATACTTTTATTTATAGAGATAAAAAGCCCCCAAAACACACTATTTTGCTAATGGTTTCCGTACTAACCAACTATGGCTGATTTTTATTTTTTATTTTATTTAAATCACATTTTCGAATAATACTATCCTCTTGTAGAACAGTTGAAGCAATTTTGAATTTTTATTCGTTAAAAAATATATGGATAATAGCTATTTGGCTACCTTGGTGGTGTGGGTACTTTTTGTGTGTCTTGCATCAACAGGTGCCTTTAGTTTGACCGAAAGGTCTTTCTGTGCCACGTTTGACATAATCAGCCAGATCTGGCCGTTTAGCTAGCAGCACTTTGACACACTGGGACTTGCCGGCTGAAAAAAAAGGAGGCGTGTTAATGATTAGCACATGGCCAGGTACTCTAGTGTAAAAACGTAACAACAAGCCTCCCCTGTCCATGGCGCCTTGTTCCTCTCCCCAGTGCCTGTATTGTAAAAAAAAAAAAAGTACCTTTTTTTTTTTTAAAGAAGCCTATCAGCAGAGTTGCCATTGGAGAGTAATGCTAAGAAGGGCCTTAAGTGGGATGAAAAAATTGGGGGGGGGGGGGGGCGGTCTCTCAAAAGGGCGTGGTCAATGTAATTAAGGGTGTGGCTTAAAACACATAAGCTAAAAACTGTGCTTAACATAGTGTGCTGCCCGACTTGTATTTTGCTGTTACTGTCATTGCATCCAGATATATGATGCAACAAGTAAAATCGTACCTACAAGAAGTCAGGGCTATTGGCTTTAGTCCTGGTGACACCACAACAATGTTGCTGCTCCTGAGTTTCAAAAAGAGATGGGAAATCCAGAGAGAAAATTACTCTTTAAAGGATTTCCCTTCCCCCTACAATGCTAGCCTGGCACAAAGTCATGCCGCAACTTCTCCACTAGTGAGAAATGAGCAGTGTGAGCACGAGCACATGATATGTTTGCTGTACGTGCAGTCGGGAGGAAAAAAAACGGACCGCCTGCACAAAACAGAGCCTGATAGAGACCCGTTTCGAGACTCCCTTTAAAAAACTGCCGGTGCTCATCCCTGGTGAGACCTGGCCCACTTAAAGTCCTGATGCTGAGGTAAAGATTGGATACCAGCAGATGGAAAAGTGATGACGCCTGCATGTCTCTCTACACACTAGCAGTATTTTTCTGTGAAAGAGACAGTATTTTCCATAAATGTAAAGGTGAATAGTGTGAAAATATATTCCCACCCCCTCCCTTTATACATTTTATTTTACAGTTGCATTTATATAGTTCTTCACACCCCAACGAGGTGCTGAAACACTTTTGGTGGAGGTATCATGCTGCTCCTTACATTTGGCGCCATAAGTGAAAGCTCAGTAGGTGGAATGTTTTGAGGGGGGAGTACGCTGGTCAAAAAGTCATGTCTTAAACCAGAAAGGCAGCTAATAAAGGCAAACTTGATTGATCTTAGCTCCAGTGGTGGCTGGCTTGTACCAAGGGTGGTGAGCACAAAAAAAATTTAAATAAATTGACTTACCTTTCTAACTTGCAGCGCAATGTAGTCCTCCCTTGGGTGTCTTCTCTCCTCGTGGAAACCGGGAAACTGCACTACCCAATCCTGGCACTGCTCTCTCAGCATGAGAGCAGTGCCAGGATCGGATAGAGCAGGTTTCTCAGTACTCCTAAGAGCACTGGAAGCCTGCACCTTCTCTAACCCAGCTGGCAACTAGGTTAGAGAACTTCAAAATGCGCACGTCTGGCTGGCCGTCCGTCCCAAGACTGCTGTTCAAAGAGACGTGAATTTTACAGCGCACAGCTCCGTGCTACTGCCACTCTGCAGCACTGGCACCCCATCCTGGCACTTAACTTAGGACGGGTCACGGGGTTGCTGAAAAATAGAAGGGTTATAAATAAAGTTACCATTTTTTTTCAGCTGTGAGGCGATGCTCCTCCACTGAAAAGGAGCCGCCCCTGCTGAGCTCAATATCTGCTTTATGTTCAAGGAGTAAGTAAAGGTGTACTGTTTGTCATGCTTGAGAACATCACTGTGGTTAATATTGTTTGTTCTCTGGGAATCGTCATTGATTTTCCCTTATCTTTCACTTTTTGGTCAGCGAGAGTTGGATATTTTATTCTCCACCTATTATGCACATTAAAAAGGTGGTTTAACTGTTAACAGTTGTACAGCCCTATTGAGGATATCTTTGGTGAAAGATTAAAGGCGAGTCAGCGCCTGCATATCAGTAGCTGTAGGAACATTGACCCTTTGAGTTCAGTGTACCAGTCGCTGATGCATGTGTAGCAGAGGGACCTGGACATCCAGAGTTGAGCCAGCATAGAATCGCATTAATTTCTCTTCATGCCTCCACATAAAAAGGGCGTTTTTTTTCTTTGTAAAAGTGTGGTGTTTTTGAGAAAAAGAGTAAGGGGCTGATTACGATGCCGGTCGTACCAGCTTCTGTGGTCCTGTCTAAGGCAGCCGAACCCGTGAAGGTCTTTTCGGAAGCGGTTGGTCTGACTGCCAGATTACGATGCATGCATCGTGTACTCAGACTGACCACTGAAAGACCCCGATTCTGACAGCTTTTTTCTTACCACCGAGATGGTGGTCGGAGACAACCTGCATCTATAGAGCTGTACAGGGATCTCCGACTGCCATCCGGATTGAGATGTGGGTTTCTGATGACCCGACCATAGTGTTCTGACCGGCTGCCTCGAGTCATGGGAAACAAAGGATTTGTGGTGCATACTCACCCCAATCAGCTTCTCTCCAGCAGTCTCTACTGTGGATTGTTTCCTCCAGGTTCCCCCTCCACCTCGGTAGCTGAACCCTGACAATGATCCTGTGGGTGCTCGAATCCAGGTAATTCCTTCAGTGGTATGTATCCCCATTGGCTGGACTGTGCACATTCCTCCACACTCCAGCAATGGGGTACAGGGTGTACAAGGCATATTGAAATGAAATGAAATGGCATTTGTAACGCGCAACTATGCCCAATGGGCGTCAAGGCGCCTAACTCAAACAACTAGCTGAGGGCAGTCAGATACAGGAGCTTACTGATATGCTTTAGTGAAACACCAGGTTTTCAACGCTTTCCTGAATAGATCAAGTGAAGGCTGTAATTTGATCTCCAGGGGAAGTGTGTTCCATAACTGGGGTGCCAGAATGGAGAGGGCCTTGCTCCCCCATCTAGCCTTCTTAGCGCGTGGGACTACCAGTTGGTTTAGCTCTAGAGAGCGTAAACATCTGGTCGGGACATACCTAGTGAGCAAGGATCCAAGGGCATCAGCCGGGCCTGCCATCAGGGCACTATACGTGAGGCAGAGAAGTTTGAACGAAACTCTGGAAGGAATAGGGAGCCAATGGAGATTCTTCCTAGCCAAGGTCACAGAGGACAGCCAAGGCAGGGCCAAAACAAAATGCGCCGCCGCATTCTGTACAACCTGCAGGCGCTGCAGAAGGCCCTTGTTGGCCCCGGCGTAAAGTGAATTACAATAGTCGAGCCTTGAGCCAACAAGAGCGATCACAACCTGCTTACGTGCCTGTGGGGAAAGATAGTGGACGATTCTTTTCAGAGTCCTGATGACACCCCAGCAGGTGGCCACTGCGCCGCCGCATTCTGTACAACCTGCAGGCGCTGCAGAAGGCCCTTGTTGGCCCCGGCGTAAAGTGAATTACAATAGTCGAGCCTTGAGCCAACAAGAGCGATCACAACCTGCTTACGTGCCTGTGGGGAAAGATAGTGGACGATTCTTTTCAGAGTCCTGATGACACCCCAGCAGGTGGCCACTGTCCTATTGACCTGGAGTTCCATGGAGAGCCGGGTGTCAAAGATGACACCTAGGTTCCTAGCAGATTGTGTAGGAGTGGGGCAGATGCCTAAAGATGGGGGCCATCACTCACCTGACCACATGCCCTGGTCTTTGCCAAAGACCAGGACCTCTGTCTTGTCACCGTTCAACTTTAGGGAGTTGAAAATCATCCACTCTGCAACAAGTTGCATGCAGGACCTAAAGTTGGACGCGGTGACGTTCACAGAGTGGGTCAGGGACACCATAATCTGCGTGTCGTCGGCATACGACACTACCTCCATCCCCTGAGATCTTACTAGTCTTGCAAGGGGGGCCACATAGATATTAAACAGGGTCGGACTCAATGCCGACCCCTGTGGCACCCCGCATTGCAAAGACTTAGCAGGGGAGAGGTAATCTCCTAGTATTACACGCTGCTCTCGTTGATGTAGGAAAGAACTCAGGAGACTGAGGGCCGGTCCTGCTACCCCTGCCTCCCTTAACCTAGATGTTAAAGTACAGGGAGACAGGGTATCGAATGCTGCTGTAAGATCCAGCAGTACAAGCACGGTGGTTTGACCCAGATCTACTTTCCGGCGGATATTATCCGTGACTTTAATCAAAGCGGACTCCGTGCTATGAAGCTTTCTAAAGCCATGTTGGGACCCATCCAAAAACCCTGAGGCATCAAGGAAATTGGAAAGATGAAAGTTCAAGTGGGCCTCCAACATCTTGGCGGGAGCCGGCAGAAGGGATATTGGTCTGAAGTTCTTCAGTATGCCAGGATCCGGGGTAGACTTTTTAAGAAGAGGCCTTACAATAGCTCTCTTCCATGCTACCGGGAAAATACCTTGTTCCATGGCTCCATTCATTATTTCCAACATCGGAGGAAGAATAATATCCCTACAGTCCTTTAGTATTTTCAAAGGAACTGGGTCCAGAGGAGAAGCTGATTATTCCCACATATGTTATGCAGGTGTGTACATATCACATACTTTGAGTTTTGTACACCTTTTCAGCAACCATGTTCAGTGATATGTGCTCTGCTGTAGCTGTGTTTGCATTGTAATACGGCGGGGGAAGCTTCCCAGCCTCGGCGGTCGGAAAAGGCTCGCGCAGATGAGTCAGTCCGACCAGCATCGTAATGATGCCCTAAGTTATTGCTTTGAGCTTGTATGGTAAACATGCCTCAAGTATTTTTTGCATAGCCAATTCGAGATCGTGAAATGGGTCAATCTGAAGTTTTTGCTTTGTAAATTTTCTGTTAGGTTTTGCTCTCAGCACATCTGACACACATTCAGTCACAGCAGGCACTGGAACTAATGGAAATGCTGTTTGCCCAATACCCAAGCTCAACCGATCCATTTTTATGCCTCGCTACAGACAGCGAGGGCTCTTGTCATCAATAAATCAAGTACGAAGAAGTATATTGAGAGTGGACTTTGAGTCAACTCGGTTCTGCTGTTAGTTTTCGTATGTTTGTCATGGTTATCAATTGCTCGGATTGATGGGCTGTCCATTAAAGCAATGTCATTTTTTTTTTGTAAACAAATTTTATTGTTGTCCACATTCAAAAAAAATATGCAAGGCACAAACCGCCAACATGCCCACGCAGGGGCCCATAAGACAAGGAGCATTGCATGCAAAGCGTAGCCAGGTGAAGGGGCAACCATTAACCACGACTCAGGGCTCCCTTGGGGTCATGCACAGTGAGTCTATAACAATCATCGCTCAGGTTGCCAGGGTCGAGTCTCAGCAAAGTCCAGACGGGAGAGTCCCCCAGTGCCCTGGCACAGCACAACACCTCTGCGTAGACCAGGCCAGCCCAGCCACCCTTTCTAGCCGTATCAGTGAGAGCCTTAGTCCTGCTCGTGCTCCCAGAGCGCCCAGACCGCTAAAGGTGGACATTTTAACCCCAACTCACGAACCCCAGAACCCCAACTACCCTCCCCCTTCCCCCCAACACCCTCTCCCACCCCCCCCAGTGGTGAAAGCGCCCTAGAGAGTAGCGTCCTCCCTTGAGGCCTGTGTAGTATATCTAAACCTGGAACAGGTGTAAGGCCCTGATCATAGAGGGGCATACCGCAGATGGGAGGCCCTTAGAGAGGAATGAGACCAGTGGTCCCCATCGGAACTCGAAGTTCTTGAAGTCCTCACGGGAAATGTCGGACATGCGTTCCAGGCTGAGCAGTTGCCAAAGGCGGGAATGCCACAGTGACATCGCTGGCGCCTCCTTCTGTTTCCAGGCTTTGGCAATGGCCAGTTTAGCTGCCCCCAGACATAACCACAGAATCCTTTTATCTGCCCTAGTTTGGTGCTCTAACTGGGGGTCCCGAAGGCCCAGAAGTGCTTCTGCCATCGTGATCTGGATCGGGTACCCTAAAATGGATTTTACCTGAGCAAGGATCTCCTCCCAAAAAGGCCTAATGGTGGGGCAGTCCCACCATATGTGTTGGAAGTCGCCCAGTAGTCCACACTTCCTCCCAACACCTATCGGATGTCCCTGGGTAGATCTTGGCCAGTCTGGACGGGTACAGGTACCAGTCGGCCATTACCTTTATGTGTGCCTCCCTCAGTTTCGTGGAGCGATTAAAGCGGAAGATATCTGCCCACAGGTGTTCCCAGTCCTCCTCCCCAATGTCCCGCTGTGCCATACCCTCCCACCATGACATATAGCGCGGCCGTGGTGCAGTCTTGGTAGAGAGTAGGAGCTGATATAGTGTCGAGATTGCCCCCTTCATGGACTTGGCCTGGAGCAGGAACAACTCCAGTGCAGTAAGTGGTCTGGTGGCTCCCTCCCGAATCTGCGGACTTAGGGCCCAGTGAAGGAGTTGTGCATGATGATATCGCTCCCCGTCCCCTACCCCATATTCTCTCTTGCAGTTGTCAAAAGTAAGTGGGTCATAGTCGTGGAACTGGTGCGTGAGTGCAAGACAGCCCCCCGTCCTCCAGGCATCGAAAGGCCCCTCTCTGAGTGCCGGAGGAAAAGACGAGGTGAAGTGGATCGGGGTGAGCGGTGACGGGAAGGACGTCCAGCCCTCTCTTCCAGCCACAGTGCCCCACACTCTGAGAGTGGTGCGTGTTGGAGTGCTGATGTACGCATTGAGGGGCCTGTCTTTCTTGGCGCGCCAAATCAGATCCCAGATTGTGCTGCCTGCTACGCTGCGGTCCATGTGGAGCCAGTGTTTTTCCGACTCCACCTGTGCCCATTCAACCAGGATGCGTAATTGCACTGCCTTATAGTAGAGACGAAGGTCTGGAAGCCCTGCCCCCCCCTCACGCTGCGGACGCCTTAACATGTAAAAGGAGAAACGCGCCCTTCCCCCCCCCCCCTGCCACACAAACCTCAGGAGCATGGTCTTGAGACGCGCAAAGAAATCTTCCTCCAGCTCTATAGGGAGTGCTTGGAACAAATAGAGTAATTTAGGTAGGAGGGTCATTTTGATGGCGTGTATGCGACCCAGCCAGGAGAGGAAGAGCGGTTTCCAGCGAGAAAGTTCTCGTTGGAGTCGGGTGATGAGTCCGGGGTAATTGGCCGAATA
The DNA here is from genome assembly GCF_964263255.1 of Lissotriton vulgaris. Lineage (NCBI taxonomy): Eukaryota > Metazoa > Chordata > Amphibia > Caudata > Salamandridae > Lissotriton > Lissotriton vulgaris. The sequence continues at coordinate 193,461 of NW_028248043.1, forward strand.
TAATTGGTTGAGCTTGGGAGTCAATTGCACCCCCAAATATTGTAACGAGGAGGGCGCTCAGTGGAGTGGAGTTTGCGCTTTGAGCTGCGAGGCCTCAGTCGGAGAAAGAGTCAGGTTGAGAATGGAGGACTTGGTCAGGTTGACCCTGAAGCCTGCTACTCCCTCGAAGGAGACGAGCACTTCCTGCAAATATGGGAGGGAACACAGCGGATTGGACAGCGAAAGGAGGACATCATCCGCGAAGAGCGAGATTTTGTGGGTCTCCCCCGTAAAGGGTAGCCCCTCTATTCCATGGTGTTCCCGGATCGCTATAGCCAGAGGTTCTATGCTAAGGGCGAAGAGTAATGGGGACAGGGGGCACCCCTGCCTCGTCCCCCTGGAGTGGCCAAAGGGGGCCGATTGCACCCCATTGACTGTGACCCTAGAGCGAGGGTGTCTATAGTTGGCCTGGAGCATGGTAATAAAGTGAGGGGAGAATCCAAACCGCTGCAGTGTGGACCACAGGAAGTTCCAATCTACGCGGTCGAACGCTTTTTCTGCATCCAGACCGATCAACACCGCAGGGATTTTGAACCTATTGGCCTTCTCAATCAGATGGATGATGCGTCTTGTGTTGTCGTGGGTTTGCCTCCCCTTGATGAAGCCAGACTGGTCGGGGTGTATGATAAGGGGCATAAGGTCGCCCAGTCTCGTGGCCAGGATAGAGGAGTAAAGTTTGGCGTCTATGTTAAGGAGGGCAATTGGCCTATATGAGGCGCAGAGGGAGGGATCCTTGCCCGGCTTGGGGATGACCGAGATCGTCGCCTCGCACATGGAGGCCGCTGACGAGCCCTCCGTGGCCATGCAATTGAACAGGCGGACCAGGTGGGGCGCAATCTCGGTGGTGAAGGCCTTATAGAAGGCTGCCGTGAACCCGTCTGTCCCCGGAGCTTTGTGAGCCTTCAGGGATTTGATCGCCGCTAGAACTTCCTCCATGGTGATAGGGGCTGCGAGGAGGTCATTCCACTCCGGGGACACTTGAGGGACGGGTAGGTTCCTCAGGAAGGCGCCCTGACGGTCCACGTCCGGGGCGTCTGCAGTATACAGGGACGCATAGAACTCCCCAAAAAGATCAGCCTTGTCCTCATCCCCATGTTGTAGGTCTCCTGCACTATCCCGTATGCCCCCTATATATTCCCTCTCTCTCTTATCCTTTAATTGTCTGGCCAGATGTTTCCCCACCTTGTCCCCCTGTGTGTAGGCTAGGCTGCGCAATTTGAGGAGGGTGAACTCCGCCCTATTGTTGTATATGGCTCGTAATTTACCTCTAAGGGCCGTGAGCGCGCTCTGCGTCTGCCTGGTGGGGTTCTGCTTGTGTGTCTGTTCGGTCTTCAATAGCTCCTGCTCCAGGCCTTCTCTCTCTTTAGCGCGCTGTTTATTAAGGGGCGAATTAAGCTCTATGCATTTACCCCTAACAACCTCCTTGAATGTGTCCCACGTTTTATATATCGAGGTCTCCTCCGGGTCATTGAGGGAGAAGAACTCCCCGATGGCCCCCCTCAATTGCATGCACGATTCTTTATCTCTCACTAGCGCTTCTGGAAAGTACCACCGCGCTGGGTTTGGGGCGCAACCCAGCCAGGTCAAACAGATAGTGTACATCCCGTGGTCCGAGACAGAGATGGGGAGAATCTTCGCGCCTTGTAAGGAACCCCGGAGGGACTGGCTAAAGAAGATGTAGTCTAGGCGGGAGTAGGTGTGGTGTACATGGGAGTAAAATGAAAAGTCTTGTGTGTCCGGGTGCGCCACGCGCCAGCTGTCTAGGAGTCCCATGTCTTCCATCCGCGCCTGGATAGAGTCCGGGAATGTACCCATGTCAGCCCTCCTAGTGTGTGTACTATCTAGTGTTGGGTGCCAAACCAGGTTGAAGTCCCCCAAAAGTAAAACAGGCCCCTATGCAAAATCTGTCACTTTACCCAGAAGCGTGAGCAGAAAACTCTTTTGGCCGGTGTTGGGGGCATAAATGGACACTAGGGTGCACACCTTACCTCTCAAGCGGCCCTTGACCATGACCCACCTCCCTTCTTTGTCACTCTGGGCGCACATAGGTTCAAACTGTGCGGCCGGACTAAACAGCAGCGCTAGCCCTTTCTGCTTGGTGGACGCGGAGGCTCTATAAATAAGAGGGTATTTCCTGTGTTTGAGACGATGGTCCTCCGACTTCAGGAGGTGTGTTTCCTGTAGCGCCACAATATCTAAGTGTTGGTCTAGCACATACTTCCATAGTTTCTGGCGCTTCTGCAGGGAGTTTAGGCCCTTAACGTTCCATGTCCCAATCGTTATAGGCATTTAGGGATAGAACCGGACCAATCCGCCATAGGTGCCCTCCCCGCCCCCCCCCCCCCCCCCCCCCCCCCCCTCCGCCGGGGCATCTCCATCATTCTCATGTCCCCACTCCACAATCCACAACGGTCGGCAGAGGCTCCGGGATTGCCCTCCAAGGACACTCTATCAATACCGCACTGGCTCGGGCCCGTGGCCGACCCCCCCCCTCCATAGATATCAGAAGGCCCCGAGAATCACCAGGCCTAAGCACCTCACCACCTACCCCCCCCCATACCCCCCCCCCAACAAAGGAACAGAACAACTAACCCCAACTGGAGGTCCAAAGTCCGGGCCAGAACTGCCGACCCCAGCCTCCCAGTTCAGAACTGCAGTCAAAAAGTACTTGTAGTGGGTGTTGGGCAGTGGCGGCTCGACGGTTCGAGACTCCCCGCCCTACTCCCCATCCCTTGCGCTGCAGGTTTCTAAGTAAAACCCCCTTACCGGACCTCATGTCCCAGCGTCAGTGTCTCTGGAGACTTCTTGAATCGCTGCTGCCTTCTCCAGCTCCACAGTCTTTGGGTCAGGCTTGATCGGTTTCCTGGATGAGCGGCCGCGACGTACCCTCTGCCAGCCATCGCCCGTTGCTTGCGAGGATGTGGCCGGAGACCCTGGTGCGCCTCCAGCCCCCTCCTGGCCGAGTTGAAGCTCCTCATGCGGGATCCCCAGCACCACGCAAGTGTCTTTCAAGGAACGCAGTTGATGGAGGGTCCCATTCCAGCGGAAGATCAGTCTAAAGGGGTGTCCCCAGGAATATTGGACCCCCTCGTTGCGCAGGAACGAGGTGGCGGGCTTGAAGGCTCTTCTCTTTTGCAGTGTGATCACTGAGAGGTCCTGAAAGAGCTCCAGAGCGTGGCCCTGGTATTGAATGGGCTGTTTGAGGCGTGCCGCCTTCAATATGCGTTCCTTTAAGGCGTAGTCGGGCAGAAAAGCCAGGATGTCAGGGGGAGGCCCCTGTGATCTACGGGCCGGGCCCACCCGGTGTGCCCTATCGATGCGGATCTCAGTCGTCACCCACTTCGAGGATCGCTCTGAACAAACCCTGGAGATAGCTGGCAACTTCTCCCCCCTCCGCCGAGGAGGGCACGTTCCGAACCCTAATGTTCCGCCTGGAACGATTCTCTAGGTCCTCCGTATGGGACTGGAGGTCGGTCTGCTGATCGTTGAGGCGGACAATCTCCTGTCGGAGGAATTCCACTTCTTCGCTCCTAGCTTGACCAGAAAGTTCATTAGCCGCCACTCGTTCCCCCAGGTCATCCACGTCGCGGCGCAGCTCCCGGTACTCCCCCGCCATGTCCTGTCGGAGGGATTGAATGTCCTCCTTGAGAGAGTTGAAGAGTGCCTCCATGAAGGCTTTCGTCGCCGGTGCCTCTCCCCCATCTCGATCTGCGCTCTTAGCTGGGGGTCCTTGAGTCTGCTTGTCTGGGCTTTTCTCGGGTTTGGGATTTCCTTTCGATAATAGGTCCGTGATGGTGCGGTTCCCCTTGCGGCTGTTGGTCGCCATCTTCCCTCACTCCAGTCACCTCCAACCGGGACCCTGCCTGCTCGTCGGGGGAGCAAACAGTCTTTCTGGGGCTAAGAATGTGCCAGGAGGCCAGCTCTCGGAGGGCCAGGGCCACGGCTCCCAATCCAGCTCACTTCCCCGCGGCCCCTGCAGTAGTTCCCGGCCCGCGGCGACCCCCCCGCAGCCCGCTCTCCCGAGGGCCGGAGGATTCTCCTCGATGCGCTGAGCAGGGCCCGCTGGTGGCTCGAGGTTGCCCCTCTATTCCGTGGTTCCGCTGTCGGCCCCCTCACCCCGATCGTTGGGGCCCAGGCCTGGCCGCGATTATTGGGGGTTGATGCAAGTCCCCCGTCTTCACACGGTGCCACCCAAGGGCCAGTCGCCCAGCTCAGTGAGACCACAGTGGTGGGCGCCCTATGTCATCAAGGAGGGCCCCCTCCTGTTGCAGTGCCAGCAATGTCCTCTATTAGCCCAAACAGCGTCTCTCTCTGGGGCCGATGGGACCCCCACAAGGGGCCACGGCGGGGCACAGCCTCCCTCTCACGCCCCGGGGCCCCCAGCAGTGCAGCTCCCTCGCACACTCCGTCGGACTCACCGCAGGCCACCCGGTCACGCGTCCCGCTCTCCGCTGTCCCGGGCTTGTGGTCGTTCGGTGGGTAGGCCTCAGCCGGGGCCTTTCCTGGCTTTACCCGCCGGGCCACGTGGCGCTTCTGTCCGCCCTCCGCTCTCCTCGGGTCACAGAGCCGGGCTGGCCCCCTCCACTGCCTGCGCACTCCGCAAGCCCCCCACGGGCAGTAGGGGTTCTGCCGTACCTTCTGGTCACCTCGAAGGGCGGAGGCGCTCCGCTCTCCAGGCACAAGGCCGCAGCCGGGGCCTTTCCCAGGCGCCCCCGGCCGGGACGCCCGGCGCCTGCTTGCGCGGGCCGCTCAGTCCCCTCACGGGCTTATCTTCGCCCCAGAGGCGCCCCAGGCAGCCCCGGCGCCCTCCGCAGGAGCCGTGGGGTCGCCGCCGGCCTCTGTCCCGTTCACTGGCCGGGAGTTGGGCCGCCCTCTGTTCCTCTCGGGCCGGTGCCGCTCGTCAGGGTTTCCGCGGCTTCCCACAGTCGGCCGGCGGTCGCGCTGCTGTCCGTGAGCAAACCCCTACTCTTAGGGTCAACTCTGCGGGTCTGGCATCAGGGTAACGAGCGGCTTAGGTAGGGCCTGGGGGCTCAGGACGGGGAGCCTCCGGATTACACGTCTACCCAAGCCGCCATCTTGGCCACGCCCCAAGCAATATTTACAACAAGGGGTGGTGAGGGACAGAGTCTCTGAATTAAGCAGAAAGCTCTCACCCAGTCAAGAGATCAGGGCTAGATCCAACACCGTTTTTTAGCTCACTGCACCATCCCAGTTTCAGAACCTGGCTATATGCAAATTAGTCTGTTCCTGTCCCAGTGCATGATGGGAACAGGGCAAACCAAACTACAAAAGCCAATTCTTACACTGGGAAGGAAACAAGCTCCCGGGGACCGGTTTCTGGCATTACAGCCGTCTTCGGCCCGGTTTGCTTGAATCCTGATGGTGCAATGAGCAAGGGTCTCACATCTGAGAATACCCTTCCACGCTTAGGGTGGACAAAAATATTTACAACAAGGGGTGGTGAGGGACAGAGTCTCTGAATTAAGCAGAAAGCTCTCACCCAGTCAAGAGATCAGGGCTAGATCCAACACCGTTTTTTAGCTCACTGCACCATCCCAGTTTCAGAACCTGGCTATATGCAAATTAGTCTGTTCCTGTCCCAGTGCATGATGGGAACAGGGCAAACCAAACTACAAAAGCCAATTCTTACACTGGGAAGGAAACAAGCTCCCGGGGACCGGTTTCTGGCATTACAGCCGTCTTCGGCCCGGTTTGCTTGAATCCTGATGGTGCAATGAGCAAGGGTCTCACATCTGAGAATACCCTTCCACGCTTAGGGTGGACAAAAATATTTACAACAAGGGGTGGTGAGGGACAGAGTCTCTGAATTAAGCAGAAAGCCCTCACCCAGTCAAGAGATCAGGGCTAGATCCAACACCGTTTTTTAGCTCACTGCACCATCCCAGTTTCAGAACCTGGCTATATGCAAATTAGTCTGTTCCTGTCCCAGTGCATGATGGGAACAGGGCAAACCAAACTACAAAAGCCAATTCTTACACTGGGAAGGAAACAAGCTCCCGGGGACCGGTTTCTGGCATTACAGCCGTCTTCGGCCCGGTTTGCTTGAATCCTGATGGTGCAATGAGCAAGGGTCTCACATCTGAGAATACCCTTCCACGCTTAGGGTGGACAAAAATATTTACAACAAGGGGTGGTGAGGGACAGAGTCTCTGAATTAAGCAGAAAGCTCTCACCCAGTCAAGAGATCAGGGCTAGATCCAACACCGTTTTTTAGCTCACTGCACCATCCCAGTTTCAGAACCTGGCTATATGCAAATTAGTCTGTTCCTGTCCCAGTGCATGATGGGAACAGGGCAAACCAAACTACAAAAGCCAATTCTTACACTGGGAAGGAAACAAGCTCCCGGGGACCGGTTTCTGGCATTACAGCCGTCTTCGGCCCGGTTTGCTTGAATCCTGATGGTGCAATGAGCAAGGGTCTCACATCTGAGAATACCCTTCCACGCTTAGGGTGGAAAAAAATATTTACAACAAGGGGTCTGTTTAACTCAGACACTCTGTTCATCACCACCCCCTTTTGTAAATCGTTTACGGCCACTATAGGTGTGGCAGGGTATACTCAGACATGAGTCCCTTTCTCACTGCTCCATCAGGATTCAAGCAAGCCGGGCCGAAGAAGGCTGAAATGCCAGAAACCGGTCCCCGGTAGCTTGTCTCCTTTCTGGTGAAGAATTGGCTTGGTAGTTTAGTCTGCCCTGTTCCCATGATGCACTGGGCCAGGGACAGACTGATTTGCATATAGCCAGGTTCTGAGCTGGGATGGGGCAGTGAGATAAATAACGGTGATGGATCAAGCCCTGATCTTTGGACTGGGTAAGAGTGGTCTGTTTAACTCAGACACTCTGTTCATCACCACCCCCTTTTGTAAAACGCCCCAAGCAATGTCATTTTAAGGATGGTTGCATTGTCCTATCTGGGCTACCATCACATTTTGGTATTGGGATCAAGTATCCCTTTTGTAAATTGCAGATGCAACATGTATTGCTTGTGATTGAGGGTCATTGTGTGTTCTCTAATGTATTAGATTTGCTTTTGCCTAAATGCTTCTCCTGCTTTTGGTTTAATTGTTGCTTGTGGGCACAGCTGAGCTTTGATCTAGTCTTGAGAGGTACCATTGAAAAAGGGGTATTTTTCCCTTTCCAGTGGCATCTCTACCTAGTGGATTCTTACTCTGAGATCTCTGCAGGAGGATGATCTCTTAGCAGGAACCTACCCTTGTAAATCACCAGCGAAGGTATATTGGGGAGCGCACCCTTGCATGGGCTGACACTTCTCCCACCATACGGGGCCAGCAGTTTTTCAGCCCCTTGGGGGGAACAGATTGTGGGTTCTATCCCTACTCTGCCTGCCCCACGAGGGCAGAAAGACCACTAAACACCAGCAAAATGTAGGGGTAAGCAAGAAAGGAGTGTGCCTTGGCCCATATGCGGGCATGCTTTTCTACACCACTGATCCCTAGGCAAGTTTTTTTGCCACCTCCGTTGAGGCAGATTGGAACAGTTACACATAAACTGCCTGCACCAAAGAGCTATAAATCCCACTGCACACCAGGGAAATGTAGAAATAAATAAATGGGGGTGGCCTAAGCGCTAGGCAGTCTTTATGCTCTGCCCCCTCACCGGACAGAAAGCTCTTCAGATCCCCAGGTAAAAAAGGAAAAACAGGTGGGAGTTTCCTGCCTTTGCATCTCGCACCCTTCCAATTCCCCTCCTGATTCAACTAACACACGTAACCCGCTATATATGACACATCTAACCTAAGACACTTGACATAGTACTGCCTTGCTTATATTTTACTATTTACATGTGGTGGCAGTTTCGTAAAAATGGGGCAAGTTATGCATAGGTGACCTGGAATGATGACTTCAGGTGCTAAAGCATTTTACAGAAATTACTCGTACCAAACTCGAGGGACCTTTAGTAAGGGCCTATGCTCCTGCGGCATGCCCTGCGATCTGCTGATTGAGGATTTTGAAGAGAATTAAAATGTTAAGTGCCATTGCTTCTTTAAAAATAGTGAGTACTACTGGCTTTGGCGAAGCATGTAAATTATTACTTCACTTAATGTGTATTTTTTTTTTTAGCCCATTCTGGTGTCTTGAAATTTGTAGATTACATTTTTTTTTCAGGTATGGCTAAAAAGACAAAACGAGGCTACCACGAGCGTGACAGTGACCCAAAATGTGCTTATACAGTTAGGGTGCCTTTTCACCAAAAACTTACTCTCATATACCCAAGCCTCGCAAATGACGGATACAGCCAACTTTTCACTACTATTGTTTTATCCATAGCGCGGCCAGCAGAGAATGAAATGAGGTCTGTGGACCACTCGTAATCTGATGAATGTGACATTTTTATTGCGTCAACGGAAGTGATGAGTAAAAGCCTTTAAGGGATAGTAGTAGTACGTTTTCTGTTCATCCAGTTCTCCGTGTGTATCAAGTTAAGAATAAATGCGCATGTGAACAGTTTATTAGAGGACGACAGGCCTTAAGGAATCGTTTGTCATTTTTCTGTGCGTCCTGAACTACTTCTACTTATCGGTATGGTTGCCAAAAAAAAGTCACATCCAGTCAATACGCCTGAAGCACAGGGTTTGTTAAGTCTTGTCTGATCTCACGCTGGGGACAAGATTGGGCCTATTTTGCACAGAAGATGCCTGGGAGAAAATCTTGAAATGGATACGGTGGGATGCAACACTTGCACAGTGATTTTTCTTTGTCCCGTGAGACGTAGTAACATGAGGCCTGTTACTTGATTAGCCATTTCTATTTTTAATTGTATATCCTGCAATCTCAAATTGTCTCGTGTTAGGGGCAAGAAATTCACCCATTTCCTCATCTTTTACGTTTTGCTACTTGGAGGCCTGTACATTTTATGGGTATGTCCATATTACAGGTAGCAGGATGGGGAAAAAAACTAAATAATGGGCTGAATAAAAAATAAAATATATTATACAAATCTTTGTATATTAATTGTGCATTAAGTAAAGTGTTTCAGATAGGCAATGTGAACCATAATAGGAACGAATGTATTTCTGGAGTCAAGTCCGACTTTATTTTGCATTAGTTAAAATACATAAAAGTATATACACCTTAAAAAAGAAGTCATTGGAGGCAATTTTCATAAAACAGGGCAAATACATAATCTTAAATAAAAACCATGACATTTAGCTCATCGGTGTGTACAAATATTTATTTTTCCTCAAATTGTCTCGCGTGAGGGGCAAGAAATTATCCCCATCCCTCATTATTTACGTTTTGCAACTTGAAGACCTGTATGTTTCATTGGTCTGTCCATATTGCAGGCAGCAGGATGAAAAATAATTATGGGCTGAATTGAAAAAAAATTATATATGGAAATCTTTGTATATTAATTTATATAGTGTTTCAGATAATGTAAATCATAATATGAATGAATGGATTTCTGGAGTTAATTAAAGGCAGTACTTAACATTTTGATGTGCAGATGTTCATGGTGGACCTTATTTATCTTGTTGCTTTGGCGATCACTTCATATTGTCTTTGACGTTTGCTGAAATAGATTTCAGGTGGTGTTACCGTTTCTCGTACCTCCCCTTCATGTTTTGATGATTCCACTGCAAGGTTTGCTTGTGAACCAGGCTAAGAGCTTGTCTCAGCTGATTCCTTTGCTTTTGGGGTTCACACACTGGTGACAACAAACTGAATTGGTTGCAGATCTTTCAAGAGCATTGCAAGGAACAAGAGTCGTTGGCAAGCTAGAGCCGTTTTATTCAGCCCATCTGTTCAGAAAATAAAAACGGACCTCACATCTGTAGAGCATCCGTAATGCACAGATGTGTACCGGGAAAACGCAAATGCAGTGCGAAGCTGCCAGAGAGGAAGAAACACTCATTGGGAAGCATCGTGGACTTGATTGGTCACAATTATTTCTGTCTGGGGACGGCGTTTTGGGAGGTAGATGTGGTGGAGCACCTCACTGTGGCAGTCGCTGGTAAGGGCAAGATATGGGAGAGTGAATGCAGACACTAAGCAAGTGTGTTCCTGCCATTTTATATTCAGAGCCCTGGACATCACCTGGTGGTTCGTTATAGCGTCTCCAGGCGGCAGTGGTGACAAATAACCGGGTTGCAGAAGCTGAGAACCATGGAGTATTATAGGAGCGAGCAGAAGGAATGTTTCCTCACCATGAGTTGTGATCTCCCTCTTAGTAAGGGCCTTCATCAGGTTTGGAATAGTGCTCAGTCAGTGATTGGGCCGCAAGTTGCCCTGACCACAATAATGCTGAGTGAAGGCAAATCCCATAGTTCGCCAGGCTCTGGAGGTTTGCTGACTGCTTGCACAAGGTGCTCTCAGCTTGAGCTGGCACACCTGGCCCCATTTATTGGTGTGTGCTGTACAGCTCTGCATTTCATGGTGCAGCCCAAATCTGTACAGGTGATCCAGCCTGCAGTAGTTTCAGGTGGCGATGTGTGCAGAGCAGTCAGCCTCTTCAAACATGTGCGTACATGGAGTGTGCTCCACATATGCCTATGGCATGGATTTAGGTTTTGGCGTTCTGAATGTGGAAGTAGTTTTGTACTTAAAACCAGTATTGGTCAACAATGCTTTTCGATTGCTTCTGTACATCCACTCACTCATAAAAACAATACAGATCTTTATTGAACATGAGGTGTAGTGAAATACTATAAGAAAAATTAGAAAAGTGTAGCGCCTTCTATTAGTTTGGTCAGGACATGCAAGCAGGAATGCGTCTTCATAACCAGTACTTATCACTATAGCCATGTTTAGGAGTGTAGGTGCTATTAAGCACACCTGATTTTAATGTACCATGGTGTACATTATTTATCTGGTGCAATAAATGGCACCTAGTAAGAGTTTAAGGGGAGTAACATGAACATGTTTTATGTTTAAAGCACCAAAATCTGCATTTTACAATAAATACTGTATGGCTTTCCCTGTTAAGTAAATATATTGATTGTTGAGTTATTTAACGCATTAAATACCTTCAAACTTGTAATTCCAACCATTGTGTAAACCGGTTTATGCACGGGTCGGAATTAACTGACCATCTCGTAGCAGGGCCCTAAGTTAATTTTAGCCACACGCCAGTAGTGCCAGTCTTTTTTTTTTTTTCCTGCTCAAGCAGTACCTTAGAACTTACATTTCCTTTGTGTTAATGCAAAAATTGCACACAAAATAGTTCCTCGTATCCGAAGTTATTTAAACTTATGTTAGTGTAGTAGTTTATTCGTATGGAATTTTATCCGCTTGAAGGGAGCATTAGCTTATATCAAATATTGTATATCGAACACTGACATCAGCTTATTTTGCTGCGTTAACTTCATTTGTATAGGGCATGCCTGTGATTTGTAGAAAGTCGGAGAATCTCAAAACACTGTGATTCTCATTGACTGAAAGGTGGGTTTGTGGTTACTGTATTTAGTTGTGATATGTATTGTTAAGAGCGGCATTACATTGGCTGTCAAGATTGGAGAAGAACATTGTACTGTTTGTTTATTGCATACGTATAATCCATAGTGGCCGGCTACATTAAATTGTGGACAGCAGTCTAAGTGCATTGAAAAAGTGTCGAAACTGCTATCCTGCGTGTCATCGAAGTATGTGCGGGGAGGGGGAAGCTATGAGCTTAGAGTCAGGATCAAAGGTGTGGCTAAAAGGGCAACATATTTTGTGACACTTTTGTTGCTCTTTCACCCTCCTTGATTGGGTGTATTTTAGCAAAAATAGGGGCCTCTTTTGTTAAATTAAAAAGTATGGACTTTCAACCTCGCATACACGGCCACTTCCACCTCCTATGGTTCTGCCTGGATATGTGTGCCGAAGGAACATTGTCCTTTGTTTTGTTCGGCTGTTTCAAAGCTTATTTGTTCCTTTGATGCTGCTCAGTGTCTGTGCATGCGAATAGATGAATGGGTGTACCAGTCAATTATTACTATAGAAATACATTTAATGTCAGTACAAATGACGGGATATCTGAAGGCATTCTTAACATTTGTATTACTCTTTAAAGCCCTGTAACGCTGGTGTGAGCCACCTTTATTTGAACAGGAGCAAATAAGAAAAGTCCTATTCATTCCGGCGGACAAATGACACCGTGCTCTCCAGTTGCACATACGCCTGGTCGGAATGCTGTGTCTTGGTTAGTTCGGCCTCCCAGGCGTGCTCCAGCCTCCAGGCATAAAATCGTGGTCTACTTTCACACTAAAATTCTGGATTTTGTCCCAGTGTGATGCACACGACCTTCTAACTAAATTCCACATGAATTAAGACTTGCCATTTGTGCAAAAGAATCAGCTTTGCACATAGTAGGTAAATAACTTCGCATTAGATACTTTTTTTTGTTCATTGTTTTGGTGCACATCACAAGAAAATATGATTATTATCGGTACAAAGAAACGTTTCTGTTGGCTTTGAGTCATTCTAACCTGAATGCATAGTTTCAAAGAATGGCAACAAACGACTTTGACTAGGAAAAAAAAAGCATTATTACAGTATTATCCCGCCAGCCCTCGCGTTCAGATGCTAATTGTTTAAAGTGGGTGTGGCTGTGGTCAGGAAAATATCACTCGCTGTGCATGAGAACCAGTGGGTGAATGGTCCGATCCATTGGCCTACTCTGTGCGCTGTGGTGGACAAAAGCAAAATGTGACTGCCACTTGAACCATGCGTGAAGCCCGCTGACTCCAAGCTCCTCCTATATAGTTTTTATTTATGACATTTGTTCTTTACCTGAGGACGGTGAGGCCGCTATAGCTGTCCTCCAGCCGTCTCTAGGCGGGACACACTAAGGCAAATAAATGCTCATGGAAAAGGCACTGAGTAGTATGAGTTCCTCGAGGAACTTGTGAAACTGCTGTCAATCGTTTTCACGCTTTTGCCAGATTTGTGGTGACTCGACTTGTGTTTTAGAAGTTACTCACCTCACACACACACACCACACGCAAATACACACGGCCCTTAACATCTCAGAAGTAAAATGAAAACCTTATCAGGGGCGGCTGGTGACATTTGAAAGTGGTGGGGCGTAAACTAATTTGCATATTGCACCGCAGCGAGCGAGCCCGAACCACCTTGCATCCATCCATACATCATTCATGCATCCACCCATCCATCCATCCACCCACCCACCCATCCATCCCTCCACCAATTCTGCATTCATCCTGCATCCATCATTCATTCATGCATCCACCCATCCAGCATCCATCATTCATTCATGCATTCACCCATCCATCCATCCTGCATCCATCATTCATTCATCCACCCATCCATCCATCCACCCATCCATCCTGCATCCATCCATCCATCATTCATTCATGCATCCATCCATCCACCCTTCCACCCATCCATCATCCATCCTGCATCCATTCATGTGTCCACCCATCCATCCTGCATCCATCATTCATTCATGCACCCATCCATCCACCCATCCATCCTGCATCCATCATTCATTCATCCACCCATCCATCCATCCATCCATCCACCCATCCATCCACCCATCCAGCATCCATCCATCATTCATGCATCCACCCATCCATCCACCCATCCATCATCCATTCCTGCATCCATTCCTGCATCCATTCATGCATCCATCCATCCATCCTGCATCCATCATTCATTCATGCACCCATCCATCCACCCTGCATCCATCCTGCATCCATCATTCATTCATCCACCCATCCTGCATCCATCCTGCATCCATCATTCAGTCATGCATCCACCCATCCATTCATCCACCCATCATTCATCCATCATCCATCCATCCACCCATCCTGCATCCATCATTCATTCATGCACCCATCCATCCACCCTGCATCCATCATTCATTCATTTACCCATCCACCCATCCTGCATCCATCCTGCATCCATCATTCATTCATCCACCCATCCATTCATCCACCCATCATTCATCCATCATCCATCCACCCATCCTGCATCCATCATTCATTCATGCACCCATCCATCCACCCTGCATCCATCCTGCATCCATCATGCATTCATCTACCCATCCACCCATCCTGCATCCATCCTGCATCCATCATTCATTCATGCACCCATCCACCCATCCTGCATCCATCCTGCATCCATCATTCATTCATGCACCCATCCATCCACCCTGCATCCATCCTGCATCCATCATGCATTCATCTACCCATCCACCCATCCTGCATCCATCCTGCATCCATCATTCATTCATGCATCCACCCATCCATTCATCCACCCATCATTCATCCTGCATCCATTCATGCATCCATCCATCATTCATGTATTTTTATGACCCTATAACTTGCACACAGCTTGTCAGTGTTTAATACCAGTCTCAAACCTTGTACTCCAGCACCAATGATACATGATTAATATTAATTGTTTTTAAAAACATGTATTTATTCGACACCAATTTCACACCTTAGTCGGAACATCATTTTTATTTGTTTTTTAAAATATCTATTTATTTAACACCAGTGTAAGTCATGTATACATTTTTATGGTTCGATAAGAGGCTCGAACCTGGTTTCCCATCACCAAAGTCGGCCGTGCTATCCGTCAGGGGTTATGTAACAGGGCTATGTAGTGACCAGCCAATCCTGCGCCAGGATTGGCTGGGGGGGCACCATGACTCCTCGCCCAGTCGCCCTGTGTAACCCGGGGGGCTGCGGCCCGCCCCCTGGTCCTCTCTCTAAGGGGGAATTCACAAGAAAACGATCTGCGCATGCGCGGGCATGTTTGTGCCCAAAAATACACTTGCGCAGCTGCAGCAGCCCGATCCTTCCCCCCCCCCCCTACCCCCCCCCCCCCCACCCCCCCCCCCCCCCCCCCCCCCGCCGCCCCTTGCGCACTCCGGGAAGGTCGGGTGTCTCCCGGTTTCCCGGCCGGCAGATAGCGCGATTTTTTTTAAATAATTGTGTTTGGCTTCTAGTGACGACGTGGTGGGTCCATGGGGCTTAGTGGGGCTTCGCCCCTACGCCCCAATGAACGCACCGCGCCTGAACCTTATGTGCTTGAAACTACCTATTTTGTCGCACTACTCAAGCTACTTCACACCCTTAAAAAGCTTCAGAAGAAGGATGAGCTTTTGCATTTTCCTCGAGCCATGATAAGAAAAACCGTGCAAAGCAATATCTGCACTAAGCAAATACCATTACTGTGTTTTCTTCAGGAAAAAACTGAAACAAAGCTCTCCCAGCACCCGTTTAAACACTTCTTATTCAGGAAGGGTCCATGGTATTCATTCTATGTGATGGTGTCCTAAAAGTCTCTGTAGTGTTCGCATGATAAGGTGGCAGCTCTGTGTAAATGAACAAGCATGAAGATCCACAGACCAATTTGTGTCGCTTGTTATTAATGGTGAAGGGACTAATACACTCTTTATTCAAGCCTACTTTTCCCTTTCTTTTTGAAATCCAAAATCGGTCTCCATGCCTTTACGGTGGAAGGATACACTTGCATTCCCTTGAAAAGCAGAAGCACATGTGGGAGAGTTGCACCGATAATCGTTCGTGCATCAGTGTGCCTTGGGTGAAGTCTGCGAAATAATAAAAAAAAAAAAACCCTAACTAGAAATGTAATAGAAAGTTAGTGAGGGTGCAGAGTTGTAGGTGATTATCTTTTTCCATTCAAATACCTAAATTGAAGACTTTGAGGCAAGGGATAGCTGGTAATAAAGCCATCGAATGATTGAAGCAAAGTGAGTTATTTTATTTTCTCGACCACCACAAGTCATGCAGTAACTTTGTTTGCTGCTAGCACTTGCAGAGCATCCAGTGAAGGCACTCTGTGGTCATGGACGCGTTGTGGCATTTCCTAATTTGGTACTTGCAAGTAGCAGGCCCAAAGGCTTGCTCAGGAGCCCACGGTCAACGCTATGAATATCGATGGTGGAAAATACAAAGTTTCTTGGTTGAGGAGGATGAGACCTTTCTCAAGAAGTAACCACCATTCTTCTCAGGGTGAAGTCAAAAGCAAACCCTAATTTAACCAGTGTTGAACCCTCGGGTAGCTTAGCACAGAGCAGTCAAGCTTAACTCTGAGGCAATGTGTAAACTATTTGTGCACCGCTTTAAACAGTAGCATAGTGAAAACACCACAAATGGATCACTTGCCAGTTTAGAAAAACAGAGCAAATTTAAAAAAAATAAAACCAGTTCCAAACATAAATCCAATTAATACAACCAGAGATATACAATTTTTAAAGAGATCACTGAAAATAGCATAAAAATGCACAAAGCGCCAATTGTGGGTATCTGGTTATGCTGGACCGGACAAAGTCACAAGTTCAGGCGTACTATAATGGAGCATGAGCTGTCTACAGGGACCCTCAATTGTGATTTATGGAGATTTGCGAGGGTCCGCATTGAATATGCATCATACAGCCAAGCGATGTCTGTTCCGATATGCAGTGAGTCTGTTCTGGAAAGGCTGATGCCATCGTCAAGGATCCTTTCAAAGTGCTTGCGATGCGAATACTGCACTGAGGATGCGTTGCGCAGTCGGGATAGTGCTTCGGATCCTAAGAGCTGAGGTACGGGGTAATGCATTGTCATCTAAGCTGCCATCTATGAGGGATGCGTTGCGCAGCTCCTATTCCGAAGAGGGTACGAGTGGCTGAGGCGATGCAAGCCTTTTTGAAGGCAGGGTAGACAGAGTCCAGGTGCTGTGCTCAAGGTTGTTGAAACCCTCTGTCCCTGAGGCTCCACTCAAGAGGCAAGCCAACTAGCCCTTCCAGTCATTCTGGGCTCCTTGGTTCAACAAATGCATTTGCAGCCCACCTCACCCAGGGAAGCAGGTCAGCACAGCACGGATGCATTCCTTCAGAGCAGCAGTCCAGCAGAGTTGCTGTCCTTTTGGCAGTAAAAAAAAAAAAAGCCTAGGGGTAGGTGAAAGGATGATTGGCAGACTCAGTAGAGATGTAAGATCAAAGGAGTTTATTCCAGGAGGGTTTTTTGGTTAGGCCAAGAAGATTGGCGCTCTGACTAAATCCCGTGGTGTACACAGGGATCAGACTAAGTAGGGTACTGCCAGGTCAGGGGAATTACCCAATAACCCCCCGAATTGTATGGGTCATGGACCCACACTGGAGAATGAACTCTGTCCCGGGCACACGTGGTAAGGGTGTGACAACGGTGTGGAAGTCTTGTATCTCTTACCAACCTAGGTGCCTCTGCACCCCAGCATCTGCGATTCAGACCACCATGTACCTCTAGCCGGATTGGAATTATCACTGGCTCTGAGGAACCTCGTTGTGCTTCCATCCCATACGCCACACAGTCCTGAAGAGTCACAAGGAAACTCCTTGTGACGAAACACTTGTCGGCTGGCTGTTTGTTTGATTTCAGTCGCTAGTTCATTAAAATAGCTCTTCTAACATTACACTGGTGTTGACCCTTGCAAACTGTGATTCAAACGAGACTTCCATACCATTGTCACACACTCACACGTGTGCCCGGGACAGTGTTCATCCTTTCGGCAGTATAGCAGTCCTTCTTCCTGGAACAGTAGCCACAGGTCCAGAAGTGTACTCTAGAGTTGGCGTCTGAGGTCCATTATTTATACCTGGTGCCCCTCCTCTGGAAGGTGGGAGACGCTTTTTAAAAAATTTCTTTTGAAGTCCCCAGGCATCCTGCCTTCTCTGTTCTGACCCCACACTAACTACAGGGTATTGGACTTGGCCCTTTTTGCTGGGTCATCCCTGAACTTTTTGCCTTCCTTCTGTATTTTTCCTGACCTGTTGGCTGTTTTATGACTCTGGGCACTTTACCACTGCTGATCAGTGCTAAAGTGCATATGCTCTCCCTATTGTAAATTTATGGATGGATTAGTGACTCCGTCATTGGCGGATTTAGTTTACTAGTCAGACCCTAGTACAGTGCACTGCATTTACCCAGGGCTTGTAAGTCAAATGCTGCTGGTGGGCTTGCAGTACTGGTTGTGCCACCCACAGAAGCAGCCTGTAAAAGTGTGTCTCCGGTCTGCCATTGCAGAGCCTTTGTGCAGTCTGGTACTGCCATGTTGACTGGGCAAGTGCACCAACTTGCCAGTCACCAAACCTTCCCTTTTCTTCATATCAGACACCCCTAAGGTAGTCCCAATGGCAGGGTGCATTGTAGGTAAAAGGTAGTACATACCCTGATGTGTGTGGCATGTCCTAATAGTGAATTACAGCCATTTTCGTTTTTCACTATTGCAAGGCTACCTGTTCCCCATAGGCCAGAATGGGCAGTTTTTAACATTCTGTGCTTCAAAATACCACTTTTAAAAAGTAGGTATTTTCTTGCCTAACTATCAAAGCCTGTCTCTGCTAGGTTGTGTATTCCTTGACCGGAGTTTGAGTGACAGGGGCTGAGGGATTCCAGGAGACAGGGTGAGTAAGCACTGGGCTGAATAGAGCTATCTGCATGTAGATGGGTGGGAGGAGTTGCACCTTGGACCTGAATATGGCTGCACCTGGGACCTGAATAGGGCTCTAGTATAAATATGGGGACCCAGACTCCAGAACTTTAGATCACTTTTGGGAAACAAAAAGAAACCTTTGCTGAGTAGAGTAACCAGAGGAACTGAGGAGGAAACTATCCATAAGCTGAGTGCTGTCTGAGGGAATGGCCTGCAGTAGTTGCCTAACTGCCAAAGAAAGGAGAAAGGACTTTTGTGCTACTTTCATTCAACTTGTGAAGGATCTCCAAGGGCTTGAGATAGAGCTTGCCTCCTGCTGAAGTCTCTGGGAAAACAGACTTCACCAACCAGAACCCCAATAGTTCTTTGTAAGTGCCTGCTGTTGTGTTGGGCCTTCTGAGGGACTTCGTGTCACAAGGAGCTGGAAGCGCGACTCACGAAGGAGAAGCTTGTCGCTGCAGCTGCTGTCGTCACATCGCCGGAGAAGAGGATCGACGTTGCACCAGACGCCGCTGCATCATCGGAGAAGCGTGTCGTCGCTGTCGTCGCATCACTGGGAAAGCGTGCCGCATCTGCAGCTGTCTCATCATTGCCGAAGCGCCTCGCATTGCCGGAGAAGGGGATCGACGTCGCACCAGACACGGCTGCATCACGAGGAAGTGTCGCAGGGCCTGTCGCAGCTCAGAAGAATCGCTGAGTCACCGCACGGCCGTCTGGTGTGCACGCATCGTGTCTCATCAAGGAGAAGACACCGTTTTTGTTCATTACACCGGATCTTCATCGCATCACAGTGCTGCTGGTCACATTGCCACGGAAGAGCAGTAAGAAACCGACGCATCACCTCCCCACGCCGAGAAGAACCAACGAATCGCGTACGAATCAGTAGGGATCCGATGCATCACCATTCTTGCGTGTAAGGAACCGACACATCACCTTCCCTGCAACACTTTCATTGTATAACGTTAAGCATTCAAAGGTACATTTAACTCTGTCGCATTTTACATCTTAAGAGAACTAAGCTAATTCTAACTTTTTAAAGTACAGTATTGTGTATTTTTGTCGTTTGTGGTCTTGTGTTAAATCTATATAAAAATACTTTATTTTTATACTACAACTTGTGTCGTGTCCATCTGTAGTGGTGTCACTGGGTTACTGTATGTGTTCACAAATGCTTTACACACTGCCTCTGAGATAAGCCTACCTGCTCATGCCAAGCTACCAAGGGGGTGAGCAGGGGTTATTTTAGGAGAGTACCTCCTTACCCTGACTAGACGCAAGGGTCCCCATTTGGACAAAGGTACCTCCCTCTTACAACTAGAGACCCCCAAATCTAACACCGGGGATATGCGGCCCTTTGTGTGGATGCAGGACAAAACCTAGACTCGGGTAACTAGGGCTGTGCTAAACCCCTCCCTCCCTCCCTCCCTCCCACCCTGTCAGTGATGGCCCATTGTGGCACACCTAAGCTCCCTATTTTGTGTGGCTATCTAGGAGGAATACAAAAAGTCCAGATAAACCCAGTCATGTGACCCAGGTACCGGCTACAGGGACTAAATGGCTATGGCAGGAAAATGCCAACTTTCTAAACATACACATAAGGGCACATTTCTCCTGCGCCCAACTGTCGCACTGCTGAAAAAGAAATCCTTCCTGCATGAGACACTTCCTCCAAATTTACGTCATTTTTGTCTATTCATCAATCGTAGTCCAGAACCTTATGTCATACTTATTTCTTAATATTTCACCACCACGGAGACAGCATCTTTGCGCTTTGATGCTTTATTCAACATTTTCAAGTGCCAAATGTTGCCAATCCAGGCTTTTACGAGGGCATGTGAGGTCAAACATGTTTTGAAAGTGGTCTTATTATAATAGTGTTCTCCCAATGCATTTCAAATCTTTACAATTCTTCATCAGGGGTTAACTAAAATGAAATAGAAAAACAATTCAACTCGCTGCTCAACCATTACTAATGTGTAAAAAGCCCTTCTCGCTGCTCTGCCTCCACCCACACCCAAATTGAAATACAAACCATCCGATGTTAACACTAAAAGTGAAAATCTCCAACTTGCGCACAACCTTTGCCAACTCACAAAGTGAACATCGCCAGTTTTACCAACATATACAGTGAGTCTCAACTCCCTACCAGATAACAGATTCCCCAAAACTCCAAATCACCCTCCTTATCTCCCATTTACCTTCTCAGCGCCACAACCGGCAGCATGACCTCATTTCACTTTCTCTTCACAAAATCCAGTTCCCTTTCACTGCCGCTCGAGCTGTTTTTAAAGAAGCTCTCACCTGTAACCAATCAATCCATAATTCACTCCACCCCCCCATGGCATGTCCCTCTGCAATACACTACAATTCCCACAATACACTCCCCTGTTGTCACAAGAAACAAAATCCACCCCCCCTGGATCCTTCAACATGTGAAAACCAATATAGAGTTGAAAGTAACTGTTGTAAATAGGACTTCCCTAACCCCATCCGTCAAGTGTGTGACCTGAAAATAAATGAATATTTGAAAACGCATTTAATAAAAGAAAACCATTAAAGCATCAAAGTTCAACTGTCCCACCATTCCTATGTCGATGTAAGAAATCCTTTCATTTAAAAAAAACGTTCCATTTGAATGTTCTTAATCTTCTGTCTCCGTGATGATAATTTCTTCTTAATTTGGAGAAAGTCTCTCATGCAGGAAGGATTTCCTTTTCAGCAGAGCGACAGTTGGGCGCAAGAGAAAGTGCCCTTATGTGTATTTTTTCAAATTGAGCTGTGATTAGGGGCTTTTTCACGGCTTCTGTTCGCACGCATTTCATTCCGTGAGTTGGATTACAAGTACAATTATTAAAGGGAAGAAGTGCAGTTGCTCAACCATGACTCATTAACTTTCTAAACATGGCATTTTCAAAATTATAATTTAAAATGTTACTTTAGTATAAGAGGGATTTTTCGTTACAATCTCAAAAATACCAAATATGACATTGTTACCTGTTACCATTTGGAAATTGTAGCTGATTTGATATAATAAGGTAACTCCCATGTTATCCGATGGGGGAGGTAGGCCTTGCAGTAGTGAAAAACACATTTTAAGAGTTTTCCACAACCAGGACATGTCGCATTTTAAATTACATGCCCTACTTTTAAAATACTTTGCACCTTGCCCTGTTAGTGGTTTAGGGCCTACCCCAAGTGCGTATTATATGTATTAAAAAGGAGGGTTTGGACCTGGTAAAATGTTTATTTTGGCAGGTTGAAATGACAGTTTAAAACTGCACACACAGCTGCAATGGCAGATCTGAGACCTGCATATTTCAGTGCTACTTAAGTGGATCTTACTAGGTACAAATCCGGCAGTTTTACAAAAGTGTCATCTTCAGCTTAAAGGCATAATGTTCCAAGATCATTTGGGTTCAGCAGGTAATAGAAGCATTTTGGGGCAGTCTGGTGTCCTTTGTACAGGGCCAAATGAGTGAAGCGGGGTGATTCACATCTCCTTTTACAATAGGCAGCAATGGCAGGATCCCTTTACAATTGCTGGAAAGGTTATAGGATATTTCACAACAATTACTTTGCTGTCTTCGTCACTTGTGCCCATCTTTAATCGCATGGATGTTAACTTGAACGTTCCGGAAAGTCTTTAGTTTTGCTGTAAGCACTTGTAGCCACCCTAACACTGATGTTCCTGATCCATGCAGTTTGATTTTATTTCCACACCCAGTGTCTGTATACTTGAGAAAAAAACTAAACGCACTTCTTCAGCACAACTAGCTTACAATGAATATATTTGACATCTCCGCTTTGAGGCACTGTTCCAGGATGACAAGAAATCCTTTGTACTCTTGGCAGGATGGCAACACTGGCATGTGATTTGTTTGTGGTGTGTTGTTTTTATTTCTGTCTGCTCTTATATCGGAAGAACATTTTTGTTCACAGAATAATGGAGGCAGAGCAGCTGGCCAAGAGGGTGAAAGGACAGATGTAGACACTGTTCTGCGGTTTGTTTTGAACAAGAACATTGCTTCTGTAGAAGAGGCTCCCTGTGGATTCAGTTGTTGCAGTTCAAATGAATGCATTTGAAGCAAGCTTGCATGTGTTAATACCACTAGTAGGCCTTGTGGTTGCATGATTTAGAATTGTGTAATATGACCTACCTCTCAACTCTACCTCATTTGAATGGTGGCATACACCCTGGAATAATTTGAAAGGGTATTCATCTCGTGTTCCTTGTGTTTTGAAAGCTGAGCCACTTACCCTCTCCTGTGCATACGAAGGTGAAAGCTGCCCTTCTAAGTGATGCTTTCTCTGCCTATTGTGGCATCTGTAATAGCAAATTATTTGTCCGTAATATGGGGCTCATGTAGAGCCGTGTGGTGTCATCGACTGGCTTGGAAATCTTGCTTTCTAATGAAACCTTGGCTAGTGGTTAGCCGCGTACTAAGCAGATGCAGTTACAAGGAGTGAGGCATACCGATTGGTTGTTGGTCTCCGCCAACTTGAAACAAAAAGACCTTGGCCTTATTTTCCTTTCTCAGGATCCCTAGAATTATTTGCGATAGAGCTGTTTCAAGTACCTAATGTGTGCAGATCCAAGATATAAAAAAAATCATTAATACAACTAATCTGTAAAAGCTGTATTCGAAAACTATCCAGAAAAACCCAAAACCTTTGCCAGGAGTTGACTGCCACACGCCACATTGGTGATCGGGAGTCTCAGCTGTCAAAGAATCCCAGCAGCGGAACATCTCCATGACTGCGTCATGATATGCATCTGAAGACCTCCCTCCACCATCCCTCGACTCATCAGATAATTTAGCTGCCATTAATCAGCCTTGAGGTAGGCACTCTTAAGCAAAGTCCAGATGATGTAGTAGAAGTACCTTGTTATAGTTGAATGCTGAATTAAAGTGTGCACCGCTGCTTGTCTGAACTTAAGGCAGGAGAGGGCAGAGATAACCAAGACATATGTCATGAAGTGGGTCCAGCCTAAACTCATTTGGGCACTAATGCCCCCCCCCCCTCCCCACATTGACTACTGCTCAGCCCATTGCATGCGATCCCAGTTGTTTTTATGTGTAAGGCTCCGCCCCTCGCTGGAATTACAGGAGGAAGCTGATGGACAGCACATGCGTCTGGCATTCCGGTCTTATAATACAGGCAGTGGATAGGAAGGGAGAGTCTCGGGAGAAGCCTATACATGTTCTACTGACACAAAATGTATGTGTCTTGGGATGTCACATTCATCTCCTCCTCAAAGAAATTTGATCCTTATCCCCCCCTCCCAAAAGATCTTCATAGGCTCCCATTGACGTGAGGATTACATGGAAAATTGTGCCAGACCTACAAATCACTTCATCTTGAGGAATCTGACTAAGCAGCACAAAGTCTCGGTGGTTTGTGGGGCAAGACGTATTTACTACTAGAATCCAGGCAGTACTAAACTAACCAAATGTTCAATCCGATTTTATTTTTATTTGTTTAAGGTTCTGCAACAAGCATGTAGAAATTTCGCTCCCCTCTTTCAGAAAAATAGTGAAGAGTCACTTCTTTCACTATTCTATGTGCATTTGTAGACTGCATGGCGACCTGTGGCATCCCAGCGTTAGCAGCACAACACAGAGTCCACCAAAAAATACGGGGGCCTACTAGTTATCAAATAGCCATGGGTTTAAAAGTTTCTGGAAATTGAGTTCATTGTCACGGAGTCTCATTGTGAAGAGACGGGTGTTCCGTAATTTGGCCATCATGTACACAAAGACTGCCCTTACCCTTCTCTCTCTTTATGCATGGAACTGTGACCTGGCGGGCATTGGTGGAGTGGAGGGCTCTATTTGACATATAATGGGGTGCCAGGGTTCTGAGGATAGGAGGGCTTTTTGTTTGGAGTGCTTTGTGTTTTATGCATTGTAACTTGAATTTTACACTTTGTTCGACTGGTAGCTAATGCTGGGTGCCGAGGCCCTGCCCTGTGGAGTTGTGTTTAGGAATATTCAGCAGAGTTCGGGCTGTTGCATTTAGCATCACTTGAATTTTTTTTTTCTTCATGACTGATTTTGAGGCTGCTGAGTTAAGCGAGTTCCTGTAGTCGAGACGGGAGAGAATATGAGCCTGGACCATGAGCCTTCTGGAATGGAGGGGTAGCAGGTGTAGTATTTTATGGAGCATTCTGAGAATGCCGTAGCAGCATGTAGTGTTGTGTGGCCCGAACCTCCTTGCCGAATGATTTGTCCAACCGTACCCCAGACTTTTAATAACCACTCTGGGGGCAGGGGGGAGTGCCTAAGCATTCGGGCCAACCCAAATTGAGGTGGGTGTTGAAGTTATTGCCTAGAACCATCAGCTCAGTTTTCTCCCCATTTCGTTTGAGGCAGGAATCGGCTATCCAGCTAGCTGCTTGCCTTTACACAAGGTCCTAGTGTGGGAGAATGGGAGTCACCTCCTTGTGTTCGAGAGAGCAGCAGTTGGGTGTCATCTACATATGAGATCATAGATATCCCAAATGACTGTACTATAACTTCTAATGAACCCTGGGCTAAGTACTTCGCTAGTGTTGCCTACTTCGCCCATTGCAAAGTAGGCGAAGCAGACAACTCTATGCCCACTCCTTGGGCGTAGCAAAGTTGCCCGCCACCCGCCTCCCTCCCGCCCTCCCTCAATACTTAAATTACCTTTTAAAAATGAGTAAAAACCACTTACCTTGTCTGCTGCGTCCCCGGGGCCCCCTCTCGTAATCACGCCCGCGCATGCGCCTAATGCGCATGCACGGCTGCCCTCGCATGCGCATTTCTCGCGAGAAATGCACATGCGCGGGCAGCGGCGCGATTAGGAGAGGGAGCCCCGGGGGACGCAGCGTACAAGGTAAGTGGTTTTTATTAATTTTTAAAAGGTAATTTTAGTATTTAGGGAGGGCGGGAGGGAGGCGGGTGGTGCGTAGTGGTGCTACACGAAGTGCGTAGGTGGGCGTAGTTTCTCGCCCACTTCACGTAGCTTTGCGTAGCCCCACTACGCCCACCGTTACTTCTAATGGATGCATGTATGAGTTGGAAAGCTCCGCACCACAAAGGAAAGATGTCAGATAAACCGGATCTATATAAAGATTTGGAAGGTCCTTTCAATGGTCAGATGTTCCAGTTTAGTGCCTGACCCATAAGACCTGCATTGTAAGTTCTTTTTATTGAGGATCTCATGGTTCACTGTGTTGAATGCTGCACCGAGATCTGGGATAACGATGATGATGGCTATCATACCTCCTTGATCAAGGAGCATTTTTTTATTCCTCTACTAGGACCATCTCTGTGCTGTGCATAGGGAGAAGCCAGGTCTGCGTGAGTTTCAGGATATTGTTTGTTTCAAAAAAGTCTGAAAGGCTTCTTTACATGTTTCTTTACCACTTTGCTCAGACCAGATAGCAAAGAGATGGGTCTGTAATTTCTTGGGCAATGTTTCCATGTGGCGGGGCACTATTCCTTTTGCTAAAGATAGGTTGGCAATTTCCAGCAACTCTGGGAAGGTGAGTGCAGCCACTTTAGAGAGAATGTAAGAAGGTGCTGGATCACATGGGGAACCTGATTTGACTTAATTAAATGTAAGTGTGAAGCTGTCCGGGATAAAAGTAGGAAAGTCCATTAGGACAATATTCTCCGCAGTTAAATTGTTATTAATTGGTCTGGGACTAGGGTTCTTGCTAGGTTCGGGAAATGTAAGCTAGATATCTGTGATCTGTGCAAGATCATTACATTGTCCTGCAGAGGGATTTGCCACTATTTTGCTGCAGATATACTAAAACCTGTTATTGGCCAGTGAAGGGACATTTCCTAGAAAATCTTCTTGCCTGAAGGAATGATATCCTCCATTGATGCATTTAGTAGAAAAAAAGTATATGGTTCACAGTTGGAGAACAGCTGTGGAGTATATAAGGGCACATTAGTTATAGCCTGGTGCAGGATTAACTCATAGAATATTTTGTCGTTGGCATGATTAAACACATAGCAAACATTGATCTAGAGTAGTTAGTTTGTATTGCCCCTGCACAACAGTTATGTGATATGTAGCCTCAGGATTTACAAATGACCTTAACAAAAGCGTAAAGTTAGTATCTGTGCATTATCTTAAAGTCTCCACGATTGGTAAAGCAATTTCGAAATCCTTAGTACATACACTAACACAGTTTTGCTTAAAGCCTCACAGATATTGGAGTTAATTTGCTGATACAAGACATGGATCCTCTGGCCTTTGTCCCCTTATTAAAATTATAAAACTCTAATTAAACCCTAAGATCATAAGTATTCTGGTGCTGTGTAGTAAAGCCTCTTTAGTTCAATTTTCTTTTTTTGGGGGTGGGGGGATGGAGAAGCATATTACATGGTATCGGTGATCCAGCGAGGCTTTTCACCTGGAAGTATGCACACGCCATCAACAGTTGTCTCATTGGCACCATTGGCCCTTTCATGTACAGCCCCGGAACGCTTCACCCTTGCATACATAAAAATGATTAGATGGTAGCATTGCTTACCATGCGTTGCCTGGACAAAGTTAAAATATGCTGATTTGCATAAAACGGGAGAACCATTCTAGTCTTTTTTTTTTTTTGTAGTGTATATTTCATCATGATGCCCAGCAAAGCAGTCACTGATTTTTTTGAAGACCAGTAGTTAGGCAAGGACTTGCAATGTCATCATGTAATGCCTTGGAACTCTTTCTTGGTTTCATGCCAGTGCCACATTTTAATTTGAGGGCACTAATTTGCGACTACAAATAAAAAATATATATTTTTGATATTTTAAAAACGATCACTATGAATGTATTTGGGCTTTAATTATTATAAAGCTTGCTGTGCAGGTTGTAAAACTGATTATTTGGAGGCTAAGGTCCCACTTATGTTTATTAACAAAATATGCCTGTGAAAAATCATCACTGATGGATACTCCGTTCCTGGTCTGGTTTGTAAGATCTGATCAGTTGTAATTGGAAGAAACCTGTTGCTAAAGCCAGCGTATGATCCTCGCCAGACTACTTTAACGAGACCAATCACTGAAAGCAAACTTTACCTTTTTGTTTTTCTTAAAAAATCGTTATTGCCTTTTACACATGTCTCCATATCTCTGCACCAATATTACATCTTTTAATTTTGCATTGCCTCTTTATACTTTATAACACATCTCTCCAACATGTTAAATATATTTGCCCCATGGACATCTCTGGTGCTGTAATGCTCGTTGTAATTCGTACACTTACTCAAAAGCAAACTTTATCTTAATTGTATTTTTGGACCCCAATATTCGTGCTAGCTGTCATTCGGAAAGAACATTGGCCGTTGGCA
This sequence comes from Lissotriton vulgaris, assembly GCF_964263255.1. NCBI lineage: Eukaryota > Metazoa > Chordata > Amphibia > Caudata > Salamandridae > Lissotriton > Lissotriton vulgaris. Next base: position 221,231 of record NW_028248043.1, read on the forward strand.
TGACCTCCTCAAACCCAATTTTGAATTGTAGTCTTCTTGTCCAACGTATTTCGTTATGCGTGAATGTATTATAGGGCTAGACCAAGGTAACTCTTGACAGAAGGCCAAAGATTGATGTGGGTTGTTTACTGCTTAGAGTTAATTCGACGTAGGAAAGCCTCAGATGGGATTGTATTTAATCAGTGGTGTGAAAACTACCTCCGGGTGAATTGTCTTGGGTATAAAGCTTTCAGACAAGGCGTGCCATGAAACGATTGTGTGTGGCGTCTCGCGGAGGGAATTGGCGGAGAGCAGAAATGGTGCCTGAAGTGGAAATGAAACTTTTACAGTTGAACCGGAACTCTTTCCGTAGTGTTCTGTGCAAAAAATGAAGACGTTTTACAACGTATAAACGTGGTAATAGCGCAACATGACATTTTAGTCTCTTACTAGACTCCGATACGAATTATTTGATGTCTTTATCTGCAATAGCAACGTGTGGGGGGTTATTTTTTTTGTTGTAACTTTTTTCACGGGCAGTCTTTTGTTCCCTCCTAGTAAGTTCCTTGGTTATTTGTATGGCAGCACTCTGATTAGTCAGTTTGGTTTGCTAGTACACTGCACGCAACCAGTTACTCTTGCTCCATTGATAAATCGCTGACAATCGACAGCAGCCATAAACGGATCTTATTTCCATCACAATTCCCTTGTAGCACTTTAAGCAGAGTTCTCGTGCTAACTTCTGAGCAGGACTATCGAAGTCTCACGGATCCGCGAGAGTACTTTACAGGGGTCTTCTCTGAAAGTCCCAACAGTCTCTCTTGATTTCTAGCCTCTCCAAAATAAAGACTAGAAATTAACAATTCTAAGGAACTTTAACTTTTGAAAAGTACGTGAATTTTGTAATTTAACTAAGTAGAGATGCACGTTATTTGTAGATTGTACAACATGAGTATTGAGTAAAGGGGTCAAAGATGCTTCTGATCTGGCGCGGAGGGAGGGACCTGCTTTCGTAGGGGATGGAAAGATGAGCCTCGTCTGGATAGCGATTGATGACAGAGCGGAATGGTCTTTGTTGGTTGTTTTTTGTAGTTCTGAAAGATGGAGATCTAATCTGTTCATACCAATGAACTACCATCAAGTAAACCGCTTCCCTATGGAAGCAACAGTGTGGATAGATAACCTGTGGTGTCTGGCTGTGTCGGATTACCTGCACATTTCACTACCTGGGTTTTCGCCAATGCTCTGAGATGAGTTTTCCATCACCCTCAGTCTACCTGTGAATGTTTCTGGTCCAGCAGATGCGCACAAGCCAAACTCTGATTGGTCAATATGGGACTTTCCATTCTCTTTTGTTTGCAGCCTGGCTAAGTCGTGAACTACAGCACGTTCTTTGACTAGGTCTATTAAGTTTCAGTTCCAAGTTGCATTCCTCCTTAGATCGGAGTACCCCTGTTTTCCTGGTTTGTTGTAACATCTGAGAAACGTACAATGTTCCGGCACGTATAGCTGGTAAAGTTGCTGTGCTCTGCTTTGTACTGTTGCATCTAGTTTTAAGTCCCCATGAAACCGTTTTCTACAACTACACCATGAGGAGGGTGTGTGCTTGTGTGTGTGTGTGTGTGTATATTATAAAATGTGTGTTTTTAGAATGAGATCTCAACGGGCAGCACAAAAGTTCATGTACATCTTTCAGCGGCTTATTCTAAAATGCGGGCTTTGCGTGCTTCCACCTAGTGCATTTGAAAGTTATTTGTCAGGGAGTCTCGTCACGCCAATGGTTGAATGTACTGGGGACAGTCTGACTGGTTGTGGTCGTTGTTCTTGCAGATAAATTAGATTTAATACCTTTTTATAGTACGCTTCATACGGCACTTCATTTGTTCCTAAGTGGTTTGAATTCCATGTGTGAACTAATTTGATGTGAAACATGTCCTATCCAGCCCTTTCACAAACAGTTCAAAGTAAGATTATTTTTTTATGCAGTTCATCATAAGGGCGCAATTGCTTTGATAGACACATAACTGGATCTCCAGCAAATGGTGTTGGCAAAAAGAAGTATGCACTCTTTGGCAATGATCAATATGGGCTTAAATATCACATTTTAACATAGGTTTCTAAATGTAATAAACCGTGCTGCATTTGTTTCTTTCTCTGGGAAGTGTTCCTTATCAACTGTTGACATAACCTTGCCTTTCCTGGACCCTTTTTGCCCAAGCAGCGCTCCAGCATGACGCTGTTCCTCTGCCATATCCTGTGTACAGAGAAGATCCCTGCGGAAGCCCAGTGCAAGCAGTGTCCTTATTTGACCTATTTCAGGGATTGCAAATGAGAACTCGAATGCATGCACAGGGCCCATCTTCTCGGAAGGATTTGAAATAACAGATCTTATTCTGAAGCCTTATAGCAACTTGTAAAGGTGCCACTATTTGGCTCTGTGGAAACTTTCTTTATTTATGCAGTGAAAGTAGGTTTGAAGAAGTAAGAAGTTTTAAGGCATCCTAGGGCTGTGCGGCACAAATTCTGATGTAAATGCTAAGGACCAATTGCAGTGCACATCCCCACTGCCGCAATTGTTTTGCAGAAATGGATTTTCATTTATACGATGCTCCCTGATCCATAGTGGGGTATCAAAGAAACTTTTGTAACACCTTCGCTGCGGGGGTAATTCCCCTGCTGTGCGGGTGACGCGCACGGCACCCCCATGCTCATGACGAGCTCAGCTCGTCATGAGGCACAGTGCACCTGTGCTCATGACGAGCTGAACTCGTCACGGCCACACCCGTTTTCGTGGAACGTTCAGCACAGCAGGGGAATTATCCCTGCGTGTGAGCGTTCCACGGCTCATGACGAGCTCAGCTCGTCATGAGCACAGGAGCACCATGCCTCATGACGAGCTGAGCTTGTCATGAGCATGAAAGGTGTTCATGAGACTAGAAGCTCAGCTTGACTGAATTACTTACATAAAGACCTACTCTGGTGGTCCAAAGATCATGGTCTGCAATGATAAATGATACTTCTAATGTGTTTCCTTTCATGTTTCTTATTCATAAACATTTATATTGCAAAAGATGCTACCACTCTCTGCCTGTGGAAAAGCCTCCATTCTCTCTCACACACACAGCACCACGTGTGGTATGATTCAAAGCAGTCCTCAAAATTCATCCTACACGATTGCTTCATATCATAAAAACAATGTCTTACCGACCTACTTTTGATCCACCCTGTCAGCTATATCAGCAGTCTTAATTTTATGTCATGCCAACCTCCTTTACAATTGCAGTGTTAAATTAATCTCTTTGCTACTGTATGAGGTCTTAGCTTGTTCATATGTACCTTTTTGATTTTTCCAAAAATGTTATCTGGATTCACAATCTGCACAATCAATTCTTGTGAGACTACAGATATTTTGTGATAAAACTCTAGATGTGACTGTGTGCACCTTTTGCCCGTCAAAAATAGTTCTCCACCACTTTCAAAGAAACTGATTGTGTAACTAAATGCGCTGTGGAATTCATAGCTAGTTCAGTCTTTACAGGGGAGAGTACCTCACTTATATGTTGAGGTGTTCGCATGTGTTCCTGTTCAGGAACGGCCTTTTGTTCATGGTGTGAACTCTAGCCCAGTAATCACTGCATAAGAAGAGGCCTTTTTATTAACTTGCCCTGGCAATACATAGGGGTCAAAGGATCACAACCTCTTCCCCAGCCATTGCACCCTTAGATTAGATGCTCCATAACTGGCCTGCATTCACTTATGCTTACACTTTTTTTAGGGTTCGCTTAGGCAGCGTTTGCGCTGTCTCTTCGAGATTTGCTATATTCAGGTATGGACTTTGAGCTCCGCCCATTTCCCGTCCATCTTTCCACTTGGCTCCTGTTACTGTCTTTTTTTTAAATGGTGACTTTTGATTCGTCAATATGCTTAGTACTACCTCCTTTTCTCCTGTTGTAGCCTCCCATGTGGCTACAACAGGAGTTGTTACTCTGTTACATGTGTTGTTACTCTGGATGTTTTTTTTTATATATTCATGCGCAAGCATTTGTTTGGCTTTTATAGGATTTTCGGTATGATGCACTTCAACTTTCGAATGTTGAAAGTTGAAGCGTCATTCGGTCATTGCTAAAAAAGTAAGTAAATGTACAACAAAGGTGGGTAGCAGCTTTTACATCATTGTCTGCATTACCCTCTAATATGGCGGCCGCCAGTCTTTTATTGTATTTATTGACAGCACAGCACATTTTAACTTTAAACATGTGAAGTTAAAGCGTGGCATACTGCAAAGGCTACAAATGCCTAAAACAAAATGCTTGTGCTCGTTCCATAAGCCACTGGGTAATAGAATTTCAATATTAGGGCTTAAGGAAAGGATGCAGTACCACAGGCTGTTACTGTTGGACACTGTACTCGTTAAATGATACCTAATCTAGGAATTCCATTACCCAGTGGCTTAAAGACAGAGTGCGAGCATTTGCAAGCAATTTTGTTTTTAGGCTTTTGTAGCCTTTGCAATAACATTTAAAAAATCCACCAATGAAGGACAAAATGCTTGCTCGCTCCCTAAGCCACTGGGAAATGGAATTTAAATGTTAGGCCTTGGGGAAAGGATGCACTACCACAGGCAGTTACTAGACGTCTGTGGCACACCTGATAACAGCCTGTGGTACTGCTCCCTTTCCTCCATTTGTGGAAGTACTTTTCTTATTATGCTACTGCTGGCATAATTTCAAATGAAAAAATAGACCTTAAAATTTGCAACACCAATAGCTCACATTTTCCTAATGCTAGACATAGGGCATTGCAAATGCTAATTTCATCCTGGAAACGAAGCAAGACTTTCCAGGAATTCTGTGGATTTAAACAACATGAACCACTGCTCTCGCAGAGCAATGAGTCAGGCATTTTCTGTACAGCCTTAAAATCGAAGCATCCATTCATTCAAGCAACTGTTCTTCACTAAACAATCATGCCTCCCTCTTCCCTTGTTGAAAGAGAACAGCATCCCGTCTCGTGTCAGAAAGAAGCGAACGGAACCCTGGATCAGTTCGGTGTTACCATTAAGGTGCCCAATATATTGTAGGTTTTTAATTTCGCCATTTTGTGCAAGATTTTTGTGCGTGTTGGAGAGGAGCTGGTTATGGAGTACCCGGTGCACCGAAGGTTAGGGTGACACCGGAAGGTAGAATAATTGTATTCATTGCAGGCATTAGCCAAGTGAGCACCCTCAGCCCGGCTAATCACCACAGGTCATGGAGTACACAAACACTAAAGCAGGGACACGTGACCTGGTTGTCCAGTAAACTCAATCAGAACACTCAAGACTAACAATACCACATAAATATTTCCAAAACAGTCACTGTTTCTACAATAACTTTTCGCTCATAATGAGGAAGCAATTGCAAGACAAGTCATTACCATCAGTATAAATCTAAAGATGTTTTCTTACCTGGAGGGAAGGCATTGGGCTGCACCATTTCGAGAAACACATGCACCATTTGTGAGAACCTGTGTGCTTCCTGGTGGCTACTCTCTATATGGTCCATTGGACGGCGAGGTATAGTCTGGAATTCCTTAGCTATTAACTGGAAAGCTCTGTATTATTTAATTTGCAAATAACGTTGATTGCCACAGCTGTGCCTATGTGTCCACTGTGGATGGAGATGTTTTCCTTGTTTCCATCTTGCACATTAAGTTTTCTATTGTCAGAACTGGGTGGTTCCTGCAAGAATACTCTTCTTGCGCAGTGTTTGTTGTACAACAGTCCCCCGCGTTCAAATTCTCACAGTCTGACTCCTACCGCAAACCTGCAACCCTGAAAGCAAGAAGGGAGGCAATTACTTCAGCTGAGGAAATGAAACCGAAATGATCTAAGCTGCCATGGAAAGGCACCAAGGTTTGATTGCTGATGACCGCAACGCGTTGACATCTCTGAGCGTGACATTTACAAGTCGGTATTGAGCGATGCTTCCTGTAGGCTCTATTTATTGCATGAACATGCATTGTATCGTGGTAGTCTTTATACAATGCTTTCTAAAATGCGTATGGAGTTATGTTGTAGTGCTGTTTCACACATCTGTGATGGGGTTTGTCTTGCAAGCTGTGTCAGTCTGTTCTACAAAGTTTTGCAGTGAGCTGCCTTGCAATATGCACTGAAATGGATAAACAGGCATGCAGGTGAACCCAGTGTAGTGGTCAAGCAGGTGTCCCATGGCGGTCAGGCAAAAGATCACAGTTTTAAATGGAATGAAAAAACTGGGTGGGCGGGTCTTGAGGGGGCATGGCTGATGTACTTAGGGCGTGGCTTAAAAGCACGTAAGCAGAAATTCCATGTTGATAGCACTTAAAACAAGCCAGTACTATTGGCTTTGTCAATGGTTGTTAGTTGCTTAACACAAATAAGCAACAACCATAGCATTGTAGTATAGCATATTGAAAATCCTTCAGTTCTGGAGTGGTGGGACTGTGAAAGAACTATAACGAGTCTCTTTGAAGTTATACCAAAGGTAGCGAAGTGTGGTACTGCTTTAGTTAGTTATTTTTTTCATCCTAAGGGTGAATGCAAAAAAGGGAGAGCCCGATAGAGGACCCGTCTCAGCACCTGCTTTTAAGAACTGATCACCGGCAGTACTCGGCCCACGTATAGCCCTGCCTGCGTTTAACGTCTAAGATAATGCTTTCCTGCATATGCATATAGAAGTGCATTCACATACATGTAACTGGAACTTTAAGGGTTAGAAGCCTTCTGGCAACAACAGTAGGAGTAGCAATAATTCATAACTTAGTCTGTGGTTGGTTCATGGAAAACCATGTATAGTGCATTTCAGCATTTTAATACATTTTTGGCCACATATGGTACTGCACCCTGCAACTTGGCATGGTTATAAAACATTGGCATTTATAGAGCCAATTACTTAAACTCTGACAAATGTGAGAACTATTGCATTTTCAGTGCTTGTTAAAGTTTTGCTGGTGCAGAACAGTAAATAGTGAATCAAATTAACTAAGCGACACAGACGCCACACACTGATTGTAAATGATTTGCAGTGCTTAGTAAGTGGGTGTTCCTTTGGACACGACCCTTGTTTATAGTATGCCATACAATTAGCAAGTTAAAACGAAGTTTACAGAAAAAAGTTCCTGTTGAAAGTAAACTTTTCGCCACACCATCTGCTCGCCATTTACCACCTTGACCCTATTTAAAGAACCTACACCTAAGAGTAAGGATATGCATGTTTGACTGAGGAACTCGCACATTGGGATTATCAGAATAAAACGCTTCATTTTGTTATTTAATTTGTCCTAACTTTTTGGATGTTGAAGCACTTTTTGACAATTCAGTGTCTCAAACAATTTTCTGATCCATTCTACTTTAATTATTTTTCATTTACACACGTACTGTTTCTCTCCCGCTAATCACTTTCCAGGTTATTGCCTTAGCAAGTTTTCACAGTAAACGTTCAATCCGTTTATCAGTTGAGGCTGCGTGTAAACGGAAAACTCCAAGGCCCCACTGGACCGCACAAGCAATAGTAGTTTATCATTCAAAAAGGTGGCGCTTCACCTCACAGGATCCTACTGCCCATGAGCCTTGCCTATTTGTAAATCAATTCTAACCAACATAGGGAGTGCTGCAGAATATCACTTGGACAATTAGTAGTTAATTGTAACTTGTAACAAAATAGTGCAAGTCAGTCTGGAACAGACGTTCTTCATTCAGTCCATGAATACACAGGAGCCATAAAGTTAATTCCCAAGGTTTTCGTCCCCTTAAGAGACGTTCATCAGGGATATATATACCTGTACACCTATCACAATTTTCTTCCTGCAAAGAACATGCTATCCAGCGTTTACCAAGGATCGCACAACATATTTTTCGCTATGTTGGCCCGTTTAGCCTTCAATATCCTAACGCGATGTGTCACTTTCATGAAAACTTCCGAACCAGAAACTCCTTTTTAGTCCGATGTTATTGTCCATTATTAAAACTGTTAGGATGAAGTGTGTACCTGTATATGCACCATGGCACTGAAAATAAATGTGGCCCAATAACGTTATTTAGAGTAGTTGTACTAAAAAAAGAAAGTCATATTCACAAATGTATTACAACCATATACAGATTAAATTTCAGTTTATTATGACACTCCAGCAAATTTTACATGAGAAAATCATTGTTTACGAAATCCGATTTAAAAATTGCGTTTACTTTATCCATGAAAACAACTCTCTGTATGAAGAGAGAGCCTCTTCGATGTGATTTAATGTACTGCGTTGATTTAAGCCCTTGCATCCCGGTGTTGCTTAATTATATATTTCAAAACAAACAAGATAAAATGACATGGCATAAACCAAAAATGCAGAAAATCTGCTTTTATTACAATTGTTGAGGAATGGGTAATCCCCCTGACCCCTAGAGCAATGTTTCCACAAAAATGGGTCCTAGGCTGTTCTTTGGTGGGATGTGAAAGTCAGAGCAATAAATAAATATGTCTTTAATTTCTGAGTTTAACTTGCCACATTTGCTGTGATCCAAAGACAGTCGTATGTCAGACTGAGGAATGGTGTTTGCTTTTCTTTCTGGGACTGCAATGCGAGAGGTGTTTTTAAAGTGAATTATGTAACAATGTAGGATGTTGTTTTTTCCAATACACAACAAAATGTAACTACCTGTAAACCGACTGTATGCATCCAGCAGGTAAGAAAGTAAAAAAGAACTCTTGTTGTAATTGTAAATTGTGCTGTACACAGATCTTAACAGGATCAAAATAAATCCAGAAACTTACTTGATGATGCACTAATGATAAATATTCACAGAAACCCGATTTCCACACATTATCATTTATGTACTATGTAGTTTTATCAGTAAAACGATATGTCTGTGCACATTTAGTGGCCATTTCAGTTGAAAATGTGCTGCCTGAAAATAACAGTTGCTGCCACACAATGTTTTATTTACATTAAAAAATAGTCCTGCCTCATGTCCATTAACCTCATAACGGCTATGGAACGTCCAGCTCTAGTGCTGGACGTTCCATTGCAGCTATGAGGCTCGAACGTTCAATGGCCGACGGCAGCACTCCTGAGGTAGTGGTGCCGTCGGCCACCGAACGTTCGAAGCACTTAAGAGGTTAAAGGTAGGTGGGTTATGAAAGTTTGTTATAAAAAGTGGGGTATGGTTCTAAAAAGGTTGGGAACCGCTGCGCTGCTCTAGAAGTTTCTCTCCGGAGCCATGAACCCTCCCACACTCAACAATGGTAATGAATAGCATATTACACTGCACATCTGCACGTATATTCAGTGACAAAATGAAGGGTTGAAGTGAAGTTGTGGTTAGACTTGTTTATAACGCCTTAAAAAAAGAAATAAACAAATTTAAAACCAGAGAAACACCAGAAATTGATCCAGAAAAAAATCTTATCCATCAACAATAATGCTTCCATTTCTAACGATAATGGCATTACTCCTAGTCCTACTCCCTCGCCTTCCTTCAGTACAATTGAGGCCCCGCCTCCCACCCAGACCCACCCCCAGCATAAAAACTCTGCCCGCCCCCACCTCCACCTGTACACAAACCAGCTGAGCTAGCACTCAGTTGAACCGCACCGGGAGGGAGGGAGGGTCCTTGAAGGAAGGCGAGGGAGTAGGACTAGGAGTAATGCCATTATCGTTATAAATGGAAGCATTACCTCCCGTCCCTCCCTCGCCTTCCTTCAGTACAATTGAGGACATAGCAAGCAGAAGAAAACAGGGACGGACAACTGAGTGACAAGGAACACAAAACAGTGCCCAAAACACAGCAGATCAACATCCCCGGCCTCGCAAAGAGGACCAGACTCTGAGGCCCGAACCCCCACCAGAGGAAAAGCCACCAAGACTGCGGACCGAAACCAACAACCCCACGGAGCGGGGGAAGGCAAACACCGGAGTCGGACCAAAGCGAACAAACAGAGTCCACCACCCGGAAGGACACCACAACCAGCAGGCACCACAGCAAAAGAGGCCGGACAGCCAAACAGAGCAAACGAGACTCTACAGCCAAGGAAGGAGCAGGACAGAACACAGGCAAAACCACCCCATGACAGAGCGAAAACGCCGAGCCACCGGAGGGACAAGGGACGGAACCGGACCCAAAACCAGCAGAACCATACAGACCAGACAGAAGGGAACGCACAAGACAGGGCCCAAACACCCCCAAGTGCCCCGCAGGGGCGACAGCAACCAAAAAACAAGGCCCAAAAGCCGAGAGTCGCAACCCAAGTCCCCAAGGAGCCCAAAGGGCGGACCGGACAGGACTTCCAACACAAGCAGCAAAGACCCCGAAGGAAAGGACACGACAGGGCAGGGAATCAAACACACCAGACCCGGTAAAGAAAACCAGGCAACAGACCCCAGGCAACATGCAAGGAAGCCAGTAGCATCAAGAAGCAGGAAAGCCGCCCCCCTGCACCCGCAGAGGAGCCACCGACAATCCCAGAAGAGCCCCAGAAGGAGCGAACCGCAACACAAAAAGGAGGCCAGCACCAAGGGAACAACACCAGAGCAGAACCCCGGGCCGAAAGGGCCAGCAAACACCAAGCATAGGACAGCCGAGAGGAGGACCGACGGGAAGCCCACAAGCCACCGCCAGCCGGCCGAGAACCCCCAACCCAGCCAAGGCCAGCCGCACAACCGCCAGGCAGCAGGGGCAAGCCCCGCACAGAACCCAGGGGAAGGGCACGGAACCACAGGAAGGAACCCTCACTGAGCGCAACACAACCCGGACAGGAGAGGAAAACAAGGAGTTCAAGGCCAACAGGGAGCAACCAACCCCCGAGAACAGACCCACAGGGCCCGCACCAGAAACGCCCAGAGCAGCAGAAAAGCAGCGAGGGGGAAGGGGAAGGCACACAGAAAAACCCAGAGGCCAAGGAGAGGGCCAGCCGCCGACCACCCCAAGAACCGGGCCCCTGGCCCAGAGACCCGAACCGGGCCACCCAGGTGCCGCAACAGGACCACCACAGGGAGGCCCCAATGACCCACCAACAGGCCGGACACAGGGAAGGAGTGAGAAACCCCAGGAGGAAGGAGGGACCCAGCACAACAGAACAGCCAGCACACAGGCCACCCGCCAAAGGCAGAGAGCAGACAGCCCCAGCACCCAGACCAGAGTCCACAGACACAGGACACAGGAAACCAAGGATCAAGGACCAGAACCGGGACCAACCCGACCACGGCACAGGACTAAGCCACCGGACGACAGACTGAGCCAACACCCACGGACCCCGCAGAGAGCCCCAAAAGGGCACCAGGGCAAGCCCGAACGCCACAAATCCGTCAGCAAGAGGACACCCGGGAGACCAGCAGGAACCAGAACCGGAACCCAAACAGAACCCAGCAAAGCCAAGGATAGGCTGGCGACCGAAGCCACCAAAAGCGGAGCCGGAGGAGCCAGTGAACAACCGGCCAGAAGGCAACAGCGGCCGAGCCACCAGGAGAGCACCCCCGGGGACGGACCGACAAGGGCAGCAGGGACAACAGACCCCGGAGACCAACCCAACAGGAGCCAGACGGACAGGCAGAGAAGAAGAAAACGAGCCCAGGCAACCAGAAACACCACAGAAGCCAGGTGCCCCAGCACCCGCAGCCACAGGACCGCCCAAGGAGCCCTGGGACAAAAAGGCCAAAACCCACAAAGGAAGAGAGACCAGGTACCCGGACAAGGGAACGGGGCCGAGCACAGCCCGAAGACGGCACCCCGACAAACCCCAGGCCCAGAGAGGGGATCAGCGAAGACACACCCCGGGCCACCAAAAGCCCGATCACCAGAAGAACCACAAAGGACCTCCTGAACAGACCGAGCAAAAAGACACTCCAGCCGTAAGTCGCAAGAGGCCGACCAGAGAAGGAAGAGGGAACACCCCCGCCGTAAGATGGAGAGCCACGAAAGCAACCGGACATGCCGGAAGACCCAGGCTGAAGGCCCGAGGCCGAAGGGGGAAGGACGCAACCCAGAAAACGTGCGTACCACACGCAGAGCCCGCGGAAAAGCCGCCCGAAAGGCCAACACACGGAAGGGAACCGGCCGAAGCCAGGAGCAGACCCCCAGGAGAACCGGAACAGGCACAAAGCCGCCGGACACCATAGCCCCAGCAAGAAATCGGGCCGAAGCCATGAGCAGACCCCCAGGAGAACCGGAACAGGCACAAAGCCACCGGACACCACAGCCCCAGCAATAAAACGGAGCGGGCCCCAAACCCGAGCCCCACCGACAGGAACCCAGCAGAGGGAACAAAAGGCAAGCAAACAGGACACCCAGTCCAGGAAAGCCACCCAGCAGGAACCGTAGACGGGCACCGGCAGAGGAACCCCAACGAACCGGAGGAACCGGCACCAAGCTGACCCAGCACCCATGAACCACCGCACATAGGACCCCGTCAACAGAAATGTCCCGCAGACACAGAGGAGGAAATGCCAAAGACGACCACCCACTGACAGGGAATCGACCAGACAGCAGTGACAGGAACCCAACAGGGCACGGCACCCAGAAAAGGAGGCAGCAAGCCAGGGTGAACAAAAGGCCAAAACCATGAGCACCCGAAAGCCAGAGGAGACACCCACAGCGGGGAGAACGGAAAGGCCCCAGTGCAAGGCACGCGGGAAAGGCAGAACGCCCCATCCCAGGCAAGGGAAACAGAGGGCCAAGGTGGTGACACCCAGCCACCACGAGCCGCCGACGCCAACTCTATGAAACCCAACATCAAGGAGGGCACAGAAGAAAAAGAGAACAGGCCAACCAGCGCAACAGCAGCAGCCAAGCAGAACAGCAGACCCACCAAGCAGCACGGCCAGGACAGAGCCCGGCAGCACAACGGGAGGAAAGGGGCGACCACCACCAAGAAGCAAAGCCACTGGAGGAAGAGAGGGAAGAGTAGCACAGAAGCGAAACCCCAGACACCAACCGAGCGTGTAAAGAAACCTGAAAACCTTTCAGGACCAACACAGCGCAGAAGGAACACAGAGGGCAGAGGCGAGACCGCCACGGCACGTCACACAGGCAACCGCCAGCCGGGCAGGCCACCGTGGACAGAGTAGCCAGGACAAGGCGCACAACAGGGGGAACAGCGTGGAAAAATACCACGCACGGCAACGCATGCCGCACCCACAGCACCACACACCACACCGGGCATGAAGGACAAGCCCTAACCAGAAGGGCCGGGAACAGCAAAGAAAGAACCCCACAGTTCCAGCCCGGCAGAAAAAGAGCAAAGCCCCCCCCATCCCCCGACCAGCGCAGGAGTCCAGCGAAAAACCATGACAAGAACCCAGAGCCCTACGCAACGCCAAAGGCGGCAGAAGGACCCCCCAAATCCCAGGAACCAGCCTGAACAGGAGCCGCAGGACGATGATGGGAGGGCACAGAAGCCACCGCCGAACCCCAGAACACTGGACAGAGCAGCCTCATCCAAGTCATGCAACAGAAGCAGACACGAGAGGCAGAACACCCCCACACGGAGCCCATGCGGCCAGGGCACCCCAGGGGGACCGGAGAACCAGCAGTAGGGAAGAGGCAGCAGGCCCCAACAACACCCAGCGACCCAGGGGCAGACAAGCGCCAAGGGCACCACCCAAGGAAACAAGGAGCAGTGGCCGGAGACGCACCCCAGGCAGCGAGAGCCCGAGCCACCAAAGGCACGAGAACCGCCGCCAAGCCACAGCACCAAGGGCCGCACCGCAGGGCATTAGAACCAACTAAGCAGGAACAAAACAGGAAAAATGGGCCGAAACCCGCCCTACCTGGCCTCTGGGAAGACAGCATACCGGGAGGAGGCAGCCACACAGCCCGACCCGGAAACGCAGCCCCAGCCACAGGAGGACCGCCGGACACCGCCGAGGATTCCTGAACCACCGCACCGCCCCCATACCACGAGGGAGACGAGGAGAGGCGGCACAGCCAGGAGAACGCTGCAGAGGGCACCGCCGTAGCAGAGAACCAGACTGAAGACTCCCCGGCACCGCCACAGAGAGGAGCTGAAAGGTAAGTCTCACTAGGGAGACAGAAAAAAACAGGTGGGGGCGGGCAGAGTTTTTATGCTGGGGGTGGGTCTGGGTGGGAGGCGGGCCTCAATTGTACTGAAGGAAGGCGAGGGAGGGACGGGAGGTAATACATATTGCTTCTGTGTGGTCTCCTACTACACGCCCTCTACATATTGGAGGGGCCATCTAGAAGTGATGCTGTTTGCGGTTTTACAACCCAACTGTACGTCATCAAACAAAGGTGTACAGAAATGCTTGAATTAATCTCATCCACTGGTAATTACTTGGGCCGCGTCCAAGTCCTTCATTTTGCACACCATGCCACCGCAGATAGGATGCAAATCAGTCTTGACCCTGCTTCAATGCCAGGTCAGTTCCTCCCTGAACCGGGACACAAGCAACCCAGGACCTGTTTCGCTCTAGTAAGAATCATCTGGAAGATATAGCGTGCTTATAGTGACCCAGTGTGCATTGGACCCTTTGTCTGGACGTTTCTGTCCCACTTAGGGCTACACACTTAAGTGTACAAAAAGTGATGGATAGAATACTTGAAATAATCTCAGCCACGGGTGATTACTTTAGGCAGCATCCCACCTCATGGTTATTTTGCTCAACATCAAACAAATCCCACGGGATGGAAATGTCCCATCAAAGGGATATTCAGAGTCTTTGGTGTTGGTGATTCTTCATGCTATATAATCGGGTCAGAAACTTTTTAATTTTCACTGGGTAACCCTTTTGTTATTAATAACCCAACGTTTTTTAGACTCAACACCACATATATCTTATCAGTGGATTGCAACTGCTGGTGGATTGATAGTATGCACACGGGAAAAAGCCTGTACCTGAATTGCAAAGATTTTACGTACATAACGAAATAGAAAAAAAAGGTATCATCATTTGTCTGTTTAGTGGAAAAACTGTTTTCCACTAGCCAAATGTTCTTTAACTGGTATTACTGACACCCCAGATGACGTTTTCCTCACTTCTATCACGGCAACGTTCATCCAAACAGACAGCCATTTTGCAACTTTTGTTGCTGCCTGTTGTTGAAGTAATAAAATGTAACTATTTAGAGCCAGGGATTTTATTGAACCTGTTCATGAATTCTGTTGGCGGCGCCTGCGATTTTCACTCAAAGACGACACGTTTCTTTGGGTTTGTTTTAACCCGAGATAGTGCGCAGTGATCCTTGTAAAAAAAAATATATATATATATATATATATTATCCAAGTATGGACAGGCCAGGGTGACCTGATTAAACAATAGTGTTCATTGTTTAAAGTCTTCAGAACCAACGAACCCTTAATGACCTCCTTTTAGATCTTTAACCAACCTAAATAAAAAGCATAAATATGCCTAAGTGACTTTGTAAGTTTAGTGGCATTCTTGGTCTGTCCCTGTGAGCACAGGTGGAAGGGGCTGCATTTCAGAACTATGGGTGGAAGCTGCAATTGGTGTAATGGGTGGTTGGGTCAACAATATTAGTTCCAGTCAAATTCACGTGTTAAACAATGTGTGGAGACATTTAGAAAAAGAACCGTAACTTCTTGGGCTTCTTTAGACCCCAGTTTCCAGTGTTTTGTCCACCAGTTTTATTTTTTTTCCAGATTCCAGCTGAGTATTCCCTATTTGCACCACACACTTTATATATCCAAATCGAGTTTATTCTTGTATCGATTTTACTATCTAATCTAGTTTTTCATCTGGTATGAATTCAGAAAAATTCTGCCAGCGAGATGTTTTTAGGTCTCGCTAGAGCCAGTGAGACATTTAGTAGAGGCTTTGAAAAGTGCTACAAGCTGCTTTGGCTGGCCTAGCGCTTGCGTTCAGCTTTCATTTTATTATTCCTCCCCCGCCTCAAGCTCCTAGTCGCTCACCCGCCCACTCAACATTGTTCGTCTCTGTTGACTTCTCCCCCCCACCAAAGCCTCCATTGCCCCTCACCTCTCCCGTTGCGGTCCATAAACATATACGGAATGCACCAGTTTACAAAGATAAACGATGCGCGCTCGCGCATCACTATCGTGGTTTTTTTTTTTACATTAGAAGCTTCCCGCGTGCCAATGCTTGTTTCTTTAACCTTTGTAGGCCATTCCTATCAGTAGTACCTTCTTAGCCTATATTTAGGCTCAACAAATCAAAATTGCTATTAAAAGGGGTTGCTGTAAGGTCCTTCTGCAAGAGGAAAGCGCAACATCAAATCCAGTTTTACAACAACATTACATTTATTTCCAAGTTTCTATCGCAAACTGCATAGGAGACGAGCTGACTTGGGGCTTCTGATCATCACTAGCTGGTTGCATGTTATTCGTGTACAAAAATGTTATAACATTCGCACATTTTTAACAAAAGTATTACTTTTTTTTAATAGAAATTGTCATGTGATAAAAGAATGTTTATCACTAGAACTAGGGCGACATTATGTGGTTATTTTCCTGAAGATCTATACTAAACAGCGTTAAAATGTTCCACGGTGAGGTTAGACAGTAAAACTACTTGTGTTAGAAAGGTTACTGCAGCTAAATGTCAAGCAGACGTGCACCCATACGCGACCCAGGCCGGCACACAAGCAATCTAGCCTACGCCCTTCAGGTACAGCATGATCACTCTCATGAACACCTTTCCTGGCGTTAGTGTGCAATCACTAAAATAAAAACGTACTGGCCCAAACAGAACATAGCAGATCTAATTAATACCCAGAAGAGTACAACAATTAAAAAATGTTATAGGCAAAAACGTGGCAAACGTGTATTTGCCAGCTATGCTCTAGCCATGTCGACAGACTTCTGCCTCTCCCCTCCACCCAACACCCAGGCATTTTCAGGCAAGTGATAACTGTCCAGACCCTGCGGTTTCTGAACTGGTTTCACCCCAATGCACAGGCAAATGTCACGAAAGCACTATTATGGGCAACCAATCGCATCGCATTGTTCAAATATTCCTAAAAGGTCACATTCTGCCCCTGTATAGTTTCTAAAAGTAACTTAAGATCCACAATCTTTGCGCCAATGTTTACATAAAACAAGCCGTTTAAAAGCCAATCAAAGATACTCCCACTCCGTGGATGCATAAGCAACATTGGCTGAAAAAACGGTCTGGTTCACGAAGACTGGGGCAGCGCCTGCCCAGGTCACAACCCAACAGCGGTCATCACAGTAGTGGAGGCAAACCAGCTGCAGCCGAGAGTGCCAATCTTTGTTTAGGTATAAAGATCAGGAGAACTAATGTGATATTCAATATTTGTTCTACTATACTGGATAAAAAAACGATGGAAATAAAGGTAATGTAAAATAATACATTCATTAGTGTTACCAAGTTTCAAAAAAAGGAAAAGCTTACAATCATCTTTTGGCCAGTCATCTATCAGGAACTAGATAGTATTCACCCTATTAATTAATTTAAAAATTAAAGGCACAAACTCATTTGGGCAAAGGAAAGAAGCATTACAAGTAAATGGTAAAAAATAACGCCTCGTATTTGCTACTAAATTAAGAGTTTGAAGTCATACACGTATTTGAAGTGCTTGAATTCCCACTGCCGAATATTACAGGGCCTATACATACCCATATTGATATATGGTGAACAAATGACACAAGTAGTTAGGTTGGCAGAAGCAGCGAGATGAGCGGTTTCCTTTTTACCCCCCACACCCCAATAATCACTCCTATTTCCTTAGAGTTAACTGGTTGCTCACTGGTAATTAGTTATAAACATATTTGATGTAAAATGTTATGGTTATTACATCAACTCACTGACTGCCTGCGCTGGAGGTATTTCTTTCATCTCCTGCCTCCTTTTTTTTGTTATTACAATATATGACCATATGATAAGTCGTGCAATGCTGTATCCGCTAACTTACTCTAGACCTTGTGGGGGTGCATTCCCCGCTCCAAATGTAATGTAATCCTAAGCCTACCTTATTTCATCCCTCATAAAGCTGTGATTTTGTATGGCGACCATGTCAAACATTTCAATAAATGGATCACAAAAAAAACAAGCATTAGCATAGCCAATAGGTCTCGCCTTTGGGACCTTATAAGTATTTAGTTATGCAGCACAATATTCTTGGTGCAACCACATCAAGTGTTGCATGGCTAAACACTTATAAGGTCCCAAAGGCGAGACCTATTGGCTATGCCAATGCTTGTTTAACCCTATTAGTGTTTCACTGTTTAGAGATGCATGTAATGAGACACTGTTTGTTTTTGGGATATTTGGAGGAATAATTACTTTAGCCCCACTACTTATTGTCAAAGTTTTGTAATCGACAGATCAGATCTGTGACATCAGACATAACTTTGACCAATGAACTAATCCGGCCCAAAGGCATGATCACTGGCTTGTTTCAATAACCAGCTCAGGCAGGCCTGTTGTATTGAGAATAAACGTTCCTGCAAAATAGCTATTAGGCATAAAGCTGTAAAATGTATAAATGTGTACAAAACAACTGTTGGCAAAACAATACACAACCTCTCAAATGAAGAGGCCTAAGAAGGATTTTCACTGTGAAAACCTTCTACCACAAGGGGTTTGTCAGGGGAATAACTAACACCAAAATCCAAGCCTTCTGTGGTAGTCTGTGAGCTTCCTTGTTCTAAAATACCAGTCTACATATGCCTTAATGTGGTGTAAAAACGTTACCTTGGGGCCTGTCCGCTTTGACACATGCATTTCACAATAAGTAAGTCCTGCCTAATGCTTCTGCCATAATATTAAAAAAAAAAAAACAGATTAGACCTATTGCATTTAAGTATCTTTTACAGAGGGACCAATCAGGCTTATAGACGTTATTGTTGGCTTTTCACAAGGACCATCTCGGTCCTAACCATGTGAAAGATGCAGTACAGGCACTCATTTTCAGCAGAAGCGCCAATCAAAATCCTGTAGATAAGATCAATTTGTAGGTGAAGTCAATCTTCTCCTTCACCACTGCTTATTAAAACGTTTTCTGGTAATTTCACAGAGGATGGTGTCAAGCAAACCTGAATACCGAATCGGATTGTGGCCACAATTCAAGCAGAGTGGTGAAGGCTGTTACAAGTAGTCCACCAGTTCAAGTTGTTCAAATGGGTTCAGTTAAAATATCCTCCAAGAGCCTTGCTAGACAACAAGTAAAGTTGACAATTTATCTCCAATGAGTAGGGGTGCAGATTCAAGATGATAATGTGGGTGATTGAAAAACGTACAAGGCAGGTTGCTGTGGCCAATGTGTTCCTCCATTGATGGACAACGAAGAAATGCTCCACATTAAATGACACGGCTTACTTCTACATATGATTTATTCTTATTTTACCGACCTAGGCATGTACTGACCGATCACTAATAGCAACCTGTCTTGAGCTCAGTTGTTTTGGTCACTTCTACAGACCACGTTAAGCCGCCTTCTGTCAAATATCTATTGAGTACTGTACCAATACTTTGAGTAGGCTTTGTCAGTCCGATGCTTACCATTGGTTTACTTTCATGGTCGTCTCATTTTCTTGCCTCTTATGTAATGACTGTTATTTCTGTTTTTAGTTGGTCCCCATGTCCTCTCCAGATTGAATTACTTGTATCCTTCCACGGCTCCACATTAGGAAATAACTTCTTTGAGCACTTCGTGGGAGTTCTTTTGCTCTTTCTGTTCTACGCTCCAGTTGTGCCACTACCTCCTAACATCCTCACCCCTGCCTTTTCCATGTTTTTCCATTCCACGTTCATCCTTTGGTTCTCCCTCCCAAGCTGCTCCTGTTTTTTTAATTTTTGTTTGTTTAAATTATACAAGTCCCCACGCCCCCAACACTGCCTGGTTACACTGTTCCTCTTTCCTTGCTCCCTGCTTCTTCTGTCCATTTGTCTCCACCCCCGCTCATCTGAAGTTGCCCCTTTTCCCCATCACTTTTTTAAATATAATTTTTTTTCTAGAAAGTCCTGGTAGCTGTAGTTTGTTCTGCCACTCCTTAATAAATAATGGGCTTTTGCATCCTCTTTACATATTCATTAATTTACTGCATCAAGATGGGCATCCTTCTATGCTGCAGTGGTAAATAAAACATTTAAAATGGCTGCTGCAGCAGTTACATGTACGCGATGGCACATGACAATGCGTTCATAACCAGGCTATTTTGTTAACCATAGTTATCATTTGCCAATGCTGAAGAGCAGGAAAAAGCACTGGCAAAACTAAAAGGCATGACATTTTAGCTTTACAGTGCTTGTTTCTGTTATGCCATGAGGATGTTTATAAATTTGAACATGTTGTCCTGATAGCATGTTCTCACATTTAGAATGCCAAATACAGTTTGTTTCACCGACTTTCGTGCTGATGTGATTAATTAAAAATGTTTTGAAATTCTTAAGATACCATGTCAAACCGCTGTGACTCGCAAAGCTGTGAGGATCTTAAAGCAATATATGTGATAAAGACCCCCGATGTACCCTATATTGCATGGATATTGTAAGTCACCACACAGTTCAATTACCACCTCGAATCCTTTGTAGGTCATAGAAGTCCAAGGTGACTTAGAATATTCTTATAATGTGCAGCAGGGGCTACTTTAATAAATTGGGCATTATTACAATCTGCTATTTACACTGCTTAGAAACGACATAAAGCACTATAAAAATACACCTTATTATCACTTCTAACATTTCAAAGCCAGTATTATGGTAATATATTGTGAAAGTTAAAATCAAGGTATCCTCTGGTCTATCCATTCATGCCTAGATTTCAGCGGGCAGTGCCTATTTTCCTTTGTGGTACAGTTGCTACGCATTTACGCTTACTCAAGGCTCCTTATGCTACCTTAAGACTGTCTCTGCAAAATCAAACATTGGATGGACTTACTCTGGTTAAAGACTCATCTTGATTGTTTGCGAAAATCATTTGTTATCGTCTTTTTAGGTCTAGCCTAGAGCTGCGCATGCACTGTACTCTGGCAAGACTTTTAGTAAGGGCTACAGAAAATGCTACCACTGTGGCCTAGAGCTTGCGTGCATGTGCGCCGGCACGCGCTTACGAGCAGAGGCGCCATATGGCTTTCCTCTCGTCATGGGTCACAGGCCCTGGCTGTTCTCTCCTCCCTCTGCATTCCATTCTCCTTATCTCCAAAGTTGAAAACAACCCAGCGCGGTCCCCTCTCGACCCCTCCCATTGGACAGGGAGGAGTGAAACTGCTCCTGTTTGCAAGCCTCCCCACTATTCAAGCCATGGAAGTTTGTCATTAGGGCATGAACAGTGCATTTCATTTCTCAAAAACAAGTGTCCCTTTCTCCCTTTCTACTCTGGGCTGCTCGCTCCTCTGGCCCCCACCTCTTGGCTTCAAGGTCCCAGTCTGCCAGCAGTTGCGTCTGCAGCTCTTCTCTCCTCCTTCTCTCCCCCCCCCCTTTCAGAGGGGAGGGGAAGGGAGGCTGGGTCCATTGCAAGCTTCTCAACCAGCAGCTTTAGGTATGTCATAGAAGTGACCATTTTACCCTTAATACGTAGTGCTTACCCCCTCTGCCCGCTCTGTCCTAACACTTATCATCCGGTTCAAAGCTCGCTGTGTTTACCCCCTCTGCCCCCTGCTCTGTCCTAGCACTTAGCAGGTTCAAAGCTCGCCTTGCTTACCCCCTGCCCATAAACTTATCATTCGGTTCAAAGCTGGCCGTGCTTACCCCCTGCCCCACGCACTGTCCTAACACTTATCAGGTTCACAGCTCGCCGTTATGCAGTACAATATCCTTGGTGCAACAACATCAACTTGCATGGCTAAAAACATATAAGGTCCCAAAAGCGAGACCTATTGGCTATGCCAATGCGTGTTTAAATTTGGCCCAATTCTTACAGACCGTCTCCAAAACCGTGTAGCATCATCAAAGGTTTGGGTTAAATTATACTCGCAGTTCAATATGTAGCATCAAACCTTGCATGTAGTTTTCTTCCTGTACTCTTCAAATGAAAAAGATCAAGCCGGTTCTTCACTTCCTTATGTAGGAAGGTAGGAGATCTTCTATCTTCACTTTGATAGGCTCTAGATTGGGTTGCTGCAACAAATTATTATTTACTGTTTGGTAAAAACCATCATTACTATATAGACTACAAGGAATTGAAAACAAAGCAGACAGGCTGACTGTTTTGGCCCCTTGTTTTGCTAAAGTAAGATTTTTTATGACACGGCTGCATGTATTTCCTGTCCAGCTACAATTCTTTTTAGGATTCTACTTATGGCCCATAAATGTTTGCATGGATAATCCTCTCCTTTTTAAACCTGCCAACTCACACTGTGTCACTTTGACACACTTTATCTGCTCCCTTGACATGGTCACACTAAAATGAGTTCACACAGTTGAAGCGGAGGCGATTTGGAAACCCCACCACTCAGTAAGTTTCCAGGTCATTTTTGTAGGTGCTAACTATGCAGATGCCTATTAAGGGTTTTAAAAATACTCCAGGACATTGGCGGCAAGCTTTTTTTGGGGGGTGGGGGTTGGGGGGGGGGGATGTGGAGCTGTTGGTCAAGCTGGCAGAAGTGCCTCTTGGGTAGGCCTAGGCGTGAACACCTGCTCCCTCCTCAAACGGTGATGTATTATTTTCATGTCTGTAATTTTCTCTCTGCAAAATTATGCAGACACTGTCCCTGTCACCAATTTACATTCCTCACAGCACTGTCTAGCCTTTCACAAATCCTCAATTTGGAGATTGCACTTTTTGTGTCCTTGCCTAAACCTTTGAAATTTCTGGCCTCTGGACTTTAATGCCATATCCTCCCACATTCTCTTCTGAAAGTAGTTCAACACGTTTTTTTCTCTTGTCTGTGAATAAGAGACTTGTCAGAATCCATTTGTTTCTTATATCCGTGCCAAAAGTCATTTTTGTGCAAGAGTGCTCTAGAACTATTATTGAACATCATTGTGTCTCCTAGCTGTCCTTTTCTGATGATCCTCCTCCTCCACTTCTCTGGTTTATCTATTTCTCCTTCCACTTCTTTTACTCGGCCATTGCATTTCTCTTCTCGCAGTAGTTTTTCACTTTTTGAATCACTTTATGTAGTGTTCCCTTATCGCTCACTTCTTCCAGCTACCTGGCTTTTCAATGTTAAATTTGCATTTCGATTTTCTGCTTAGGTTGGACCCATATCCTTACTGCTCATATACCCTGGGAGTTCGCAGATTGCTTTGTAAATTCTCAAACTATATAGAAGTAATTAAAACCGGGCCAGCCTAGGTTCATTCCTTTCAGTTGAACTGGTTTGCAACCCTCCTTCTCTTCTGTCTAGTTCCTCCCTGTAGCTCTTCCACTCTGGCACTCTTACCTTGTTGTTGGACTTGAGTTACTTTCATGTTTTAGACTTTTTTTATTACCTCACTTTATTTGCAATATCATTTTCATTAGTCACTGTTAGAAACTGGTTATTAGTTCAGTGGGGTGTTAACACTGCTCAAGCAACAGCCACGATCCCGGTCAGGGTGAACCACAAATGTCACTAAATTAACCTGTGCGTAACCCTCTGGTAGTTTGGCACAAAAGTAGTCAGGCTTAACTTAGAGGAAATGTGCAAAGTATTTATGCAGCACACAAACGGTGATAATGTGAAAACACCAGTGAAAGTTCACCAGTTTTGGAAAAACGGAGTACAGTTTAATAGTGTGGCTCAATGGTTAGAGCGGCAGACCCTGATGCAGAGGTCTAGCCCGGGACCAGGGTTCAATTCCCCGCCTCGGCGGGTTTTGGGCTAAAAATTCCACGGACCTGATAATTCTCGCCTCGGTGCCTATTCTAATCATAGAGTCCCACTCTGCAACTCTGGGCAATAGCTTGCTTAATCTCCACAACTGCCCTCACAACACTAAGGATGCTTGGCCTCCACCCTGGGGGTGTCCAGGAGTGGACGCCTCACAGGGAAAGCCAGGACGGGTTCCACAGCGGTATTCGTACAAGCGCCTTGAGACCCTTGCGGGTGAGTAGTGCGCTATACAAGTATCAATTTACATTTACATTATTTGACACTAAAATAACAAAAAAAATCTAATCAGTAATTATGAATTTTTAAAGTTTAAGAAAATCTAGCACCTAAAAGATAAAAGCGCCTACCACAGACATATATTCACATGAGTCCAGGTCCAAGTCGAAAAATATAGCTGACCGCGATGGAGAATGAGTTGGATACAAAAAGTGGACTGGGCCCGGTCAGTGCTTACCTTAAGAATTAAAAGCTAAGTAGAAGAAACGTTTTCTGAGATGGTTAAGTTCAGTGGGGCAAGGCTGCAAGCAGTGTCTGAGGAAGGGGGTATTGTCATCTAGGAGCTGCGGGAAGAAGCCACAGTGAAGATTTTTTTTGTTTGGATGTAGTCACTTTTTTTTTTTTAAGTTGATACTTTCAAGCGGGACGAGGCTGGAGCCTGTAGCCAACGAGAGTTCCACAAGAAAGGATTCCCTTTTGGCAAAGCACAGGATTTGCTGCTGTGGACAAAAACGTACCAGGAGCTGCCGCTAAGTCAGATAGACCGGTGATGCACTTTGGGTGCATAGACGAGCAGGTTGGTCCCTGTCATGTCTCGGTTCTCAGAGCAGTTTTTAGACAAAAAATGTCTGAAGTCCCAAGTTTTGCATTTTGGCTGTCTTGGCACCTTAAGCGCCTCCAAGGGTCCAGGACGTGAAGGGCACAGTTTGGGGGGCTAAGACTCACTCAGGCTGGGTCCAGGTGCTGGTTCAATATGGTTACAGCCTTTTATGTCCCTGGGGCTCTGATCAGGTGCCAATCAACTAGCTCTTGGAGTCACGCTCGTAGTCCTTGATTCAAGTAGTAGACCAGAGATCAGCCAGCAGAGCAGGCCTTTGAGGGTTCAAGGCAGGCTTCAGGCAGCACACCATTCCTTCCAGGTGCTACAGAGCAGTCTTCTGAAGTACGCAGCAGGCCACAGCAACACGCAGTCCTCAAAGTCCTTGCGCAGGTTCAGTAAGTTAACTGGAGAGTGGGTCTGAGATTCCCCTCTTTTACCCCTTGTCCCCTTTGAAGTAGAAGATTCTAGAGAATTACCTTTAAAATGCGTGAAGTTCCTGCTTCACCTACCATAGCTCCAGGTTGGCTGCATTAACAAGTCATTTATGTGAAGCAGAGCACATCCTATTCAGTTGTAAGTGGGCTTGTGCCCAGCTTTGCCAATTCCCTATCCTGTCAGTTCATTGCCGATAGCAGCACACCTAATTCCTATACTGTGTGGCTGTCTTGGAGGAAAAAACTAAATCGAGCTGCCAGCTAAACCCAGTAATGTGACCCAGGAACAGGCTGCTGACACCAAAAAGGGAAGGAAAATGCCAGCTTTCTAAAAGTGGCCTTTTCAGAATTTGTAACTTAAAATTTTACTTCACCATTAAAGAGGATTGCTTATTACAATTTTACTGAATCCAGATATTACATTTTCAACTGTTCCCAGTCAAACATTAGCATGTATTATATGTAATACGGCAACCCAATGTTATCCTATAGGAGAGGTTGGCCTCACAGTATTATTGAAAAACAAATTTAGGTGTTTTTCACTACCAGGACATGTAAAACTTAAAAGTACATGTACAACCTTTTCACTCTGCCCTACGTGCTACCTAGGGTCTACCTTAAGGGTGACCTATATGTAATAAAAGGGGAGTTTGAGGCTTAGCAAGGAGTTTGTTTTGCCAAATCGAATTGACAGTTAAACACTGCTTTCAGGCTCTAATGGCAGGCTTGGGACATGTTTTAAGGGGCTACTTAAGTGGGTGACATAACTGCTGCAGCCCTACTAGTAGCATTTAATTTGCAGGTCCTGGGTATTTGGCATGTTTATTTTACTTATATTGTCGTAGTACAGTGGTATCCAGTCAGGTGTCAGCTAATGGTACCATGTTTTAGGCAGTGAGCACAATAAATTTAGAGCTGGTTAGCAGTGGCAAAGTGCACAGATTCCTAGGGCCAACAAAATCTAAATCGGAAAGAATAGATTTGGTGAAGGCAAAATGTTTTTCGGGGTGACCCTACAGAGAAGGCCAAGTCCAACAGTCACCTTGCACTACCCCATTTTTTCCTTTTTTTGCTTTTCAGTGTTCATATTTTTTTCATTTGTCCCCCTCCTTTTTTCAAGTTAAGCATCTTTTTGTTTTTTGTTTTAATACTGTACTTGTATAATATCAATGTTAGCGGATCTGTCAAATCACAGTATTTTTCCTCGAGCCATTTTGATACTTTCAATCAAAGGCCGATAGTGAACTGTCATGTTTGTTTTATCTCTTACACCTGTATGAGATTGCACCAAACTGTTTCCTCTGTTTTCCCTGTGGCAGCGTATAGAAAAGGTGCGTTCTGGACTAAGTAAAGGGGATAACTTTCTCAGGTCCTTAGCTTTTTTCTTAATTGTTCCCATTTTGTTGCATGCAACAAAGCTTCTGACAAAGACTTCCTTGTTTATTCTGTTGGACTTCAGTAGAGATGACTTAATAAGATTTAGTTTAACCACTTACTTGTCATTTAAGTATTATTGTGTCATTCTGTCAGCACAAGGCCTCCACTGTTTGTCCTTTGCTTTAGAAACCTGCGCTGGATACTAGCATTATTGTTTTAGAGGGTGGAGAGGTGGGGAGAAGATTGCTAAAAGGAATCTTGGAGTACAAAACAATGACACACCAAGATGGTGGAATGATTGCATAGTGTGACTTTGCGTGTGTCAGCTATGCCGTAACAAGATCTTCCTGATCTGATTCAGTACATTTCTGTTTTCCAACGAGACTTCAACATGAACGGTAAACGTGTTCAGCATGCCCTACTTCATGTTATTCCGATGTCTCTCTTAAGGTTGTGAGTTGTTTAGCTAAAATTTGTATGCATTGTTTGAATATTTGGTGTTTCTAGATGTGCCATTAAACCAAATACTTCTGTCCTCCCTTGTAAGGGCAAAATAGCAAGGGCAGCGGTAGTTGGTAAATTGCAGTCAATCCTGAATCTTTACTTTCTTATGGTAAGAAAACTACTTATGGGTGAAATGGTTTTGTATTCTTTAGTTGGTTAAATCTGGGTCACCTTAGTAGTTTATCTTGAGTGTTCACAGGCCAAATGGTTCCCATAATGCAGTGAAACTCAAAGTACGGCCAGGTGGCCGCTTGCAGCCCTCTTGACCTTTACATGCAGTCCCCTTGACCTTTGCATGCAGCCCCCCAGCTAAACAGCAGCATGAGCTGCTGTTTAGTTGCTGAGCGCTAATATTTAGTAAAAAATGTTTAATAAACAGGCAAGCATTTATTAACCTGCAAATAAATGCCTGCCTGTTTAAATTTTTTAGGCCTCCTTGCACAATCCCTGACCCACCCAGACCCTCTACCGTCACCCTGCTGGCATCAGTGCAGCCCTTGGTCACACCACAGACCGTACTTTGTGGCCCCTGGGAAAATGTTTGTGAGTACCCATGCCATAATGAGTACACCAGACTATGGATCAATGAATAGTTGGCCAGAGCTACGTTTTTATAACATTCAGTTACCTTAAATCACTGAAAGCCGGGCAGCTTCTACTTGTATGCAGAGTGGAGTCAACCAGTTTTATCATCTGACTGGAACGGTTTTATATTTTAGTTGACTCATGCCATCATCTTAGCTTTTTATTATTAATGAGTAAACTGCACTAACTTTCCCAGGAGTGATGCTCTGTTGAATAGTTAATACCGTAAGCCTCGGATACGTTTCGCATCTGATGATTACTAACTTAGCGGAAGCTTTCGTTGTATAACCCTCCCTCACATGTCCTTGTACCAACAGTGCCATTGCGTACAGCTCTGCTGCTGCTTGGCTGGCTCACAAATAGCTTGATGCTTCTAAACTAATTTCCTTTTATGAATCAGACTCTTCTGAGGAGAATCTCCTCTTAACTGCTGACGTCTTTCTCAAACGCTTATGGAAGAACCACCTATTGCTGGATTTGGTACCAAAATTGGCGGAAGATCACCACTTCGTCTGTTATATCACTGCCGTACCCTTGGCATTGAATGCCTGATTTTTGTCCGATGATATTTAGAGGCCTCCGGGTTTCTTGTTCCTTAGGATTCACTACCTAGGTCAGTCAATTTGACTACTTCACAGCCCCTTCTTAAAGGGCAGAATGCGCTATCAGTCGTTCCCAAGCAACATTAAAAGAAGTCATGAGGCATAAGGCAAGGACTTGATGTTGAATGCGTGGTAGGCAGTACATGTAATAGCTATGCACTAGTCACACCTTCATGGTGGCAAGTTTCAGCACATTGTTACTTTCCAGCGTTGTGAATTGTCCACGTTAATCTTCTCTAGTACACCAAGTTTCTGTTGGGAGACCTTAGTATAGGCCAGCGTTTGGTTTTGCCTATACAATGCAGAATATTTACCTCCCCCGTACTCCCTTCTTTATGGATTGGCAGTAATTCATAACTTAAGCCTCACCCTTGTTGCCTGGTTGACTACGCAAAGCAGTGCTATTTCCAGGGAATTACAGCATTTGTAATAAAAAAAAAAAGTCCAAGGAGCTTAAAAGGAAATCTTTAAAAATTTTGACAGCAAACACTCAACTCCTCCAGTTGGAAACGGAACACCCCTCATGTCATTGAATCTGGATCTGATATATTTCAAACCACCAGTGACTACCTTACTCCTGGAGAGGAAGGGACTTCAGTTTTTACTACTAATGGTGCCTCATCCCCATAGCATCTGGGTTTGAAACTAGATGGGAGCTTGAATAAAACTCTCTTTATGGTCCTTTTTATCGCATTTGCTTCATGTATACTCTCTCCTTCTTCTGAAAAGCTCCTGGACTTCAATGTGACACTCTGTGACCTTGATTAGATACTTTTATTTTCAAAAACCAGGATGATGGGCAGATTCTAACATGACCTGAGAATCTTGAGTGATTTTGCAAAACTTCTGCAGTTTCTCAAGTAGATACTGTTTCGAGGTGGTAAATGACTTCTGCTTCACTGAATGTAACTCTCATTCAGTTTACCAAAGTGCTGTGTTTAGTGCCAGCACATCTACTTTGTTACTAGGTCCTCCAGTAAACAGAGTTCGAGTGGGACCAATTCAAGCTTCAATTCATATGGACCAGCACAGCCTTAATCAGAGAACTGTCTTGTGTCATGCCCATATCTCCGCATCAAAAGAAATCGGGATGTACCCAACGCCGAACACAGAAAAACTGGTCGAGTTGCTTCTTTTAAATAAAGAGCAAAATCAAATGAAGGAAATTTCTAACGGCGAAATCTTATGCACTTTGAGTTTTGTCCATTAGTCTTATTTTCATATTTACATGATAAGTGGGAGAAGTGTGGCTCACTGGTTAGAGGAGGCAGACCCTGATGTAGAGGTCAGACCCGGGACCAGGGTTCAATTCCCGACGCGGCGGGGTCTTGAGCTCAAAAAAATGTCCACAGACTCGATAATTCTCGCCTCGGTGCCTACGAACAATGGGTTCACACTCTGCAACTCTGGGCAATAGCTTGCTTAATCTCCACTACAGCCGCACCGCAATGGGGTGCCTGGTCTTCACCTTGGGGATGCCCTGTAGGGGTTATCTCGCAGGGAAAGCCAGGACGGGTTCCCAAAGCAAGCGCTAAGAGACCTGTCGGTGATTTGACGCTATATTAATCGAAATTAACATAACCTAACATAAACAGAACAAATTATCATCCACAAGTACAATGTAGACTTATTAATGGATAGTTCTGAAGGAAGGTGTTTTCTAAAGAATACACATGATTTGTTTTCCTTGTTTCATTTTAGCACAGAGGAATGTTGGTGGCATTTAGAGCAAAACTATTGTTCTAACTTGAAGAGGAGGAACCTTTAAGACTGCAAGTGAAACTTCTTTACTGATATTGTTGGGCCACTTCCTGTCCTGAAAAATGGCACTTACGTGGGTGTCTGTCAAGCTTCTGTGGGTTGTGGGGCAAGCATAGGCTGGTGTTTTTTGTTTTTTTATTCCTTTTTTTAAGCAAATCAGCGTCTTGCTATTTTGGAACATGGGCATATTTTTTTCTTGCAGTGGGAGGTGAAGGAAGCGTTGTCCATTTCTCTGTTTCATAACTACTTCCCTTCTAAAAATGTGTTAAAAATTCCGTTAACCAGTGTAACATTTGTGAAAATATAAGTTCCAGGGCTCTGGTCAGGACGCCACTACAGCTTGCACCACACGTTGTCCTACCCATGTTCCAGAGATCGTAAAAACACAACTACTAACCATCACACTCCTATAAGTGCGACAATTCAGAATTTTTCAGGCCCACAAAGCAATAAGAATTACTTAGGCGGCAGGTAATGGTAATTTTTAACCAATAGTGAAATAATAATTATTGTTGTGGTCCTCACTAAATTACCCAGACAAGAGCCACCTTGTGGCAGACTGTCACAAGCGCTGGTGTTGACAATTAAGTGCTGATGCCAAGCACTGGTAACCATCAGCTCCAATTTAAGCATGGCTTTTAACTCTCCAGTCACACTCTAATGCAAGAAAGGACAATGTCATTCCTCCGTGAATGCTACGTGAGATTATGCGCACAGACAGACTAGCAAATCTGCCCACCATTCCTTTCTCCTCTGGCCCGCAGTACAAGCTCTCATGTCGAACAATATCTGGTAGCTTTGGAATTTGCGCTTTAGGGACTGTTTCCTTTTTAATTTACAGATGGCCTGGTGCCAAGAGCCCTGAGCCATGAGCCCTGCTTCGGTATGAAAAGCAGTGTCCGGTGCCTAACTTTGCCCGATCGGCGCAGAGCAGAAATAGCGCATTGAACTGCGCTGGTGCTGCGAGCAGTGGCATAAATTACATATGCAGAAGCCGCCTTTTTAATTGGGTCTAGAACACAGACTGCTTTTGCTGGGTTGCCAGCCATGTAAATGAATACACCAAGAAGAGTGACTTCTCTTTGCACATGCTGATGTATATTGCCTCGTTTTCTCAGACCTAGAATCTTTCAGTACCAGTTATTGATTTGGTATTAATCTCCTCAGACAGAATCAAAGGTACCTTATTATGGATTTAAGGTGTGGAAATGCAATGCAATGCTGAAAGACGTCACTTGTGCATAGTTTTAGTATCTTAGCACGTACTTAAGCAATACTTGTCTTGTTAATTATGGTTTTTATGGCGCATGTTACTGCTTTTTCCCTACCTTGTATCTGAAGTGTTGGTAGAACTGTGGAGCAGTCAGTCACATATCTACATAGGGACAACGTGTCATGAGCTAAACTCACTTTCTTATACGTTTATTAGCAAACAGGTCGTCACTAGCTGAGGGGTAGGAGCCTGCACTTATATAAGAAAAACACAAAACTACAAGTCCCAGAAGGTAGCGTGCTACTGGCTAAAAATCACAAACTGGCGGACGATGTCTTGCGTGGCAATGAACAGCTCCGCAGCACTGCAGTCAGCTGTCATTGTCATCTTTGGTAGAGGAGCAGCACATGGGGATGGCAGGACTGAGGGCCAAGTGGTCACAAGCCAGTATCACGTTCCTGCTTTCTGTTTGTTCGGAGCAGAAACCTGCAGGTGTGAGGAGCTTTCTTAACTTCACTTCAATTGGGCCCAAACTAAAGGCCCGATTGAAAGGGCCATCTGCCCTTCTTTTGTTGAAGTATCATCCGGGCTGGGAGCCATCTTGAGCCTAAGCCCTAAATGCCAAAAGAATGTAAGGAAACCAAGGCACAGAGCTTGTTATCACTTCACAAGTACTTCAGAGAAACTATTGGAGACTTATTTTGAACTTTGTTCACCCCCGCACCCCCATGTAAGAGATGTACATGTGCTGAAGAATGGCAGATGGATCTGTGTGTATTGACACAAATAATGATTTAAATGGCACCTACTATTTTCTAGGATTGCATTATATCGACTTTGGAAGGATGGAAGGCCGAGTAGATCATCCATGATTTAAACCGGTGACCCTGGGGCCAAGTACAGATGCTTGAAGTGGGCCCATTGGTCAGCTGAGCATGTCTGTAGTTGGCAGCAGAAACTGGGTCCCAACTGATTTCAATGGTGAAAACATTAGGAGCAGAGGAAAGGACCAATATGAGGTTGCTTCTACGGAAGGTGGGATATGCCTAAAAGGTAGGTAAGTGCCCCTACGGAGAGAGACTTACATTTTAGAAGGACTCGCTTTTAATCTATTAACTGGGACTTTCTGTGGGGCTCTGTTATTAGTGTACAGCTGATATTTTATTTAGAAATTGCAGTTGTTGCACATTGCAAGTTTGTTTTTAGTCAGCATGGCGGAAGAAAGTGGATCTCCTAAGTAAGGAGGACATTACCGGTAATTCTGATAACCATTTAAAAGTAAATAAAGTTACAGGACCTGTCACCTGTATCAGGTGTCGAGCTGAGTTGCCCTTTACTGACCCAGAGTACACAGTGACGTAAAACAAAAAACAACCTCTACCTCTGGTACTCTTATGATAAAAGGGGGACTAATCAGTGCATGTTCCTTAGTTAAACATGCATTGGATATTAGAGAGTTAATCTTAGAAAATGAATTGGACTTTTCTTGTATAACTGAAACCTGTTTAAATGAAAGGTGCAACCCAGACATTGTAGCGGCACTCCTTCCCAACTACACGATCTGTAGGAAGGATAGAGGGACAGATAGAGGAGGGGGGTTGGCTATTATTCATAGGGACTCACTACAATGTAAAAACGTTGATCTTCGCTCTCCTACGGGAGCAGAAAGCCTCGGTTTCTGCTTCATAATAAATGCTTCCTGCACTGGTGTATCGCCCACCCGGCTCTAGTTCTACATTTCTAGAAGCTCTAGGGGAAACGCTCAGCCACTACCTGCTCAAATACGCTAACTTTACCATCCGTAGAGATTTTAATCTCCATCTTGAAAATTGTAGCTAACCAGGGGTGGCCACCATCATGGAAATAATCAATCCACTTGGACTATGCCAATTAGTAAGGTCGTAGACACTCCTGGCCGGGCATACACTTGATGGAGTTTTGTCTTAATTGTTCCCTCCTCTCAATAGACTCTTATACCTCAGACATGGTCGGACCATGATCTCATCTCTTTAGAAATCACAATACCTAATACCACCTACATACCCAAGAAGGCCGCTGTGATACAGCCTGGGCGTAAGTGGTCTCAATTAGCTTCCAACCCTATGCTGGCCAAAACCGCACAAGACTGTACCCCTGCCCTCATTGGGGATTGTATAGGGGACTCCCATCGTTTCAACACTTGGATGTTGTCAATAAGTGATGAGTTAATCCCTCGTCACCCTTCCAGAAAGATAGGCAAAGCCAAATCACACAAAGATCCCTGGTTCACTCCAGGTTTATCTAAACATCTCCACTGCAAACAGAACGTAGGTGGAGAAGGGCTTATGACCCAGTAAACCGGCAAGCTTTCAAAACAAGTAGGGAACAATACCAGACAGATATCAAAATAGCAAAAAGAGATTACTTCCATAACAAAATAGTGGAGGCCAATAACTATCAAAAAACGATTTTTGCGATTGTCAAATCCTTCACTGATCCAAAAGTATTATGTAAAGAAATTCCCCTCTCTCAGACCCTATGTAATGAAACCGCAAAATATTTCGACAACAAGAGCATTCAAAAGGATTTTGAGACAGTAATGATACCAGAATCCGACACTGACCAGGAACTGGATCCTGCGGGCAGTAGCCCCACCATGCATTTTTCAACCTGCCTAGTTGGAGGATACACGGTCAGCAATTGCAGCCTGTAAATCAGGCTCCCCATTTGACGCTTCTCTTCCCATGATTTTACATCAAAAGTTACACATCGTCAACCTTTGATTATCACATTGTAAATAATTAATTACTCACTGGTAAAGTTCCTGACAAATGGAAACTTACTATAGTGAAACCTCTGAAGAAAAAGCTGAATGTAGATCTCTCCAACCTATCAAATCTTCGACCAATATCTTGGTTACCAATCTTGGGAAAGATCACTGAAAGAATAGTCAATAAAGAGCTTTCAAAATTTCTTGAAACCTCTATGGTACTCCACCACGCCAATCGGGATTTCGCCCAAAACATTCAACAGAATCCCCCCTACTAGAATTATCCAATACACTAAAAATTCATCGCAAACAAAGGCAGGAAAGCAGTATTAATCCTGCTTGAATTGTCTGCTGCGTTTGATACCATTTCACCAGATGAAGTCTGTCACTTTCTTATATAGGTTCCACCTCTCTCTTTTTTTGCAGGACCTTAACTGGCTAGCGCCAGGATGCTCCTTTCGGAGTAACAGTACGCGCTCTATAAATTCTCAATTCAACTGTTGCCGACAGTGTCATAAGAGTAGTTAGCAAGAAGGAAGCGAATGAACATAAATGAATATAGGAAAATAGTCACTGGAAAACTCCAATAGTAGTGTACAGATTACGCAGTGACGTACCACTGCAGAAACATTTGCACATGATTTGTAAAACTCATGTTTGCACAGAAGGGAAAAGGGTTTTAGGGGAGTTAAAAATAAAACTGGTGATTTTTAATATCCAGGGGTTTTTTAGGGGTGTTTATGAAATTACTTTTGACCACTTAGGAGAACTCTACATTTTATGATATTCTCTAGAGTAAATTAGGCACTTGAACGGCCGTACGAGAAGCTCTTCCACTAGAGCGACTGTTTAAATGGGGGCTCTGGTGGCTGTTACTCGTACAGACAATTAGTTCACTCCATTCAAGGTTGGAAAAAAAAGCCCACAATCTTGGTGTATAGTCATACAGCTCACAATCTGCGGGAGTTGCGTCTTGAGTAGTTAACATACAGTAGCATTAATGGCATGGAATGCTGGGCTTAGGTGTGACACGGGTAACAAAAGCACTATGATTAGCAAGGAAGCTGTTGAACATTATGTCGGTTTTTGAATTCTAAAATCGTTGCAAAAGCTGTAGAACACGAGGCTTAATGACTACCTGTCCCCTGAGGAATTGGTGACAAGAATGTGCACGCGTATGCATAGGACTTGGAAGTGCGACATAATAGGATCTTTAAATGCTGGGGGCGCCTTCTAAATTATACGGCCGAAAAGGCACCTAGGCCCTGTGGGCGCTATTTACTGCGTGAGATAAACTACTTAACGAGTTGTGGAAGATTAAACATTGTATCCTCCCTCAAACTTTTGTTTTGTTTGCAGTCTGGGGCCGGGGGCAATTCGGCGCTTTAAAAGACAACCAGATTATTTTGCACAAGCTGCTCCTGTTTTTCATACCTGGAATTGGCGCAAAAAGTATTTTAAAAAATCGGTGATGCGGTCCTTGCCACTAATCCAAAAACACGTTATTTCAAGCTATTTGAAGTCAGGAGCGCAGAGGTGGTAAATGTGTTATTTGTTTGCGAATTGTGAAGCCCTTCTCTCACACAGGTGCAAGTGTGCGCAGTAGAATTGATTTGACGTAATTGCCTTCTGCCTTTTATTCCTTCTACAAGACACTGTTTGTTAACTAACTGAATTTTAAGAGTCCAAGAGAGGTGGGTGATGAGGTTAAGGCTTGGCTGGCCCCTCCCTCCTGCCAGTCACCGCATTAAGCGGCAACTTCTAGGGGGACCGAGGTCAGGCTGCAGAACTGGCATTGTGGTGACGGGAGCCGGGTCTCGCTGGTGGTTTCAAGGGTATTTTTCTTATTTTTTTTCACCTCAGGCACAAGGTCCGCGGGATGGCACATTTGAAGGCGGGAGAATGGGGGTATTTTTTTGTTTGGACCCGACAGTGCGTTTTCATAGTCTGGCATAGGAAATGTAGTTCCATTCACGGTTCCACTGATCGGACAGGCACGTTGGCAGCGGTCGGTGGTAGCTTGCACTGTCACCGTTTTTTTTGTTTTTTTTGTGCAGATTTATATAGCGCTTTACATGAGCACCGGTTACGTTACACAAGGACACATTCGGGCACGGGGAGATTAAGTGATTTGCCCAGAATCGCAGGATGTGGACGCGGCCCGGGGCTCGAACCTTGGATTCAGACCACATCCTCTCCCCAAGGACGGGGCACTGTCGGCAGTGTCCCTCGTTTGTTGGTAGAATGTGTGAACACGTGTAGTTGAGGTAGCAAATACAACGCTGTATTCACGAGTACACATAAATATAGACAACCATTTGGTGAAATCTATTTATCAGAAAGTGAGAGCGTTTCCTTGGTGGTTACCCGGGCCTCTGGCCACACACCCCGTTACAAAACGGGGGGTTGAACCCATGCAGTCAGCGGGGACCTGGGTGTTATGTGATACATATAAAGGGGGTCCCCGTAGAGAGGGCAAGGTGTATTGTAGGTTACATACACTATAATCATTCAGAGAACATTAAAGCAAATTTTTGAAACAGTTGGAACATTGGCATATATTATTTTATCACCAATACTACGTAATTGTACAAAAACAAAATCATACAGATTATGAACCCCAAAGGAGGGGGGAAAAGGGAAGGGGGGAAGGTTGGTGCTCAAGGAAGTGTAAAAGGGAATTGACACAGTATCAGGAAATAACAATACAAAATCTGAGGACAAATATCAAAACAATTATGATACAATAGCCCGAATACAGGGCAAAACTTATGAAAACAATTAATAATGAGATTTCAACGGTCACATCTAATCATTAGAGCATAGAGGGTAGTGCCGGAAAATCAAACAAAAGGAAAAAACAGTCGACGTTTCGACCCCTATCCGTAGGCCAACTAAAGTCCTTTCACGGGGTCTTCATCAGGACGTCACACGGGGGGGGGGGAAAGGATGTGGGGCCATTCTGTGTAGAAAGTTATAATTATTTTACTATAGTTAATGAAAAGGACGCAAATCATCGTCCTATCTAAAGTTATAGAGGCGCATAATTTTATGAGGCCACACACCGGCTTGTCTTTTATGTTAGCAGTTTGTCTGCAAGCAACTAACTGGTCGCCAGGTCTCATCATGTTGCTTCGCAGATACAAGTACATGTAGAAAATAAATGATGAAACCAGTACTATTATGGTGTCTCTTGTAAGCATCTATCTGGTTTGGCAGGGTGGTACAAAAGTTGCTATTGCTACAAAATGATAGAACTCTAAAAAGTTATAATGAAGATTTAAATGTCTCGGTTTGTGATCATTCTTTTAGGTACGTTATTCTAAAAGCAGTGCAGAATTTGATCCCACGGGGCTCACCGGCACTCTTTTTTGGAGACTGTCTGGGCCAGTTTTTGTTAAGACCAGAGCCTGGTAAGGTACTCTGCATTGTTGCACCGTCCTATTCGATATGAACACCGATATTGTCTAATTTTTTTCAGTTTTTTGCGACATTTCCACACATGTCTTTGATTCCATGTGAATGGAGGAACTATGACTGGCAGAGTCCTAATGTTCAAGGGGCAGAGAAGGGTAATGCGTTTCATTGTGAAGGTGATTTTGCAATGATGCTAAACAGAGTAGATCAAAAGATAAGGACACCAAGAAGATACAAAAAGTGCAAATAACTGATTGATGGTGGGTGGATGGGGACATTACTCCTCTCTCCCGGCTCATTCCCACATGTGGTTTCTCTGCCACGTCTAGGGTTTGGACCGGACACTGCTTGAATGCTGTTATAAACAGCGGGTTGCATAATGGTACAGCCCTCGTCTCCATGCTCAAGGCATGCCCCTCCATCCCTGCTGACATTCACTCTTTTGCCACCCTTTTGCCTAACCGAGTTTCTATTTTTCCCCATCTTTTTCCCCTTTATCATCTTCGTTCATGTTGGTTAGCTTCTTCTGCAATGCTCTGGTGTTTTCACATCAATTGTCACTGGCGATTTACAGCGGTGGACTGTCACTGACACAACTTCTGCATCTATTGCCTGGAGGACTACATAGAGCTATTGTTGGTTTGAGGTCCCTCCTGAAAGGCTGGTTTGCATGCAAGGTGAGGGTTCGCTTATCCAGCAGATCTTGGATTTCACCAAAGAAAGGTGAGTCAGGTAATGAGTACAGCGCCTCGGTCACTCGCAGTACTCTGAAATGCCTTTCTTGTCAGTGAGGTTTCCTCTAAAGGGACACTCCACCTCCTGAGTGATGTCACATCCAGGTACTTTGCAGTCCGTGCGAGTAACCTTGGTAAAGGTCGAAGCACTAGGTTGGTAATGAGTTTTCTTCTGGGTGTGGGGACTTTTCCCCTATTATTCAAGGGCACTGAGCAAGTCTCCTCCTGCAGGCCAGGGGACACTGTTGTCCTCTTTTATTCTGGCGTGAATGAGTAACTAGAGTCCAGATGCTCCTGTGCATGCCCTCTGATGGCTCACCTGACAAACCCAGTCCACCCCCTGACAGCTCCTCCAGTTGGCAGGTTAAGCTTCGCTTCTGAAGTGCAGTAGGTTTATGAGGGGGTAGAAATAGCCCAGTCAGCAAGCAACAATCTTTGTTTGGAAATGCAAGATTCCTGCCTTTCCAATTGTTTGAGCCCACACTCACTATGAACACATTTGAGGCCCAGGAAGAAGCTTGGGCACCAGCAGTCACTGGACTCTGACACCTCCCTTCAAGCCATAGTCACAGCAGCCATGTTGGAAGTTTTCTTCGACAAAGAGGATTCACTGGGCCTCTCATTTTGGAGGATCAGGACTTTGCACTGGGCTCCCTGGTGCATAACCGACTCAAGGCACCCTGCTAGCAGTGGTGGCTAATCACCTTTGGACCCAATAACTCTTAGATTCTTTTCTAACCCCCCCTTTCTCACAGAATGGGCAATAATGGAAAACAAATCCAACTCATCTGTACAGTAGTCGCAAGATCTGGAATTGCTTCAACCTTCCCTGCTCCCCACACAGGGGCGGCTCCTCCGCAATGGCAGAAGAGCGTCGCCCCACTGGTTCAGCGCCAGCAGCAAATAAATAAAATATTTTATTATTGTTTTATGTTCAAGCCGCTGGCTCAGCCAGCATGTGAAGGGAGGGGTGGGGCCGGGGCATGGGAGGGGGAGTTTCTAGTTGCCTTCCCTAAGTGCGCATATATGCTTAGCTGGCCGCCTCAGGCCGACCAAATCACACTTGCACATTTCAGTTTCTCTAACCCAGCTGTATAGAACAGCTGGGTTAGAGAAACCCCAAAGACACCCTGACCTGAGTGGAGCGACTTTCCAGCCCTCTCGGGCCAATCCCCGCTGCTGTGCAGCTCGGGGGTTGGACAGGGAGGCTGTGACATAGTCAAAGTGTCTCCTGGGACAAGGAAGACACAGCATCGAAGCACAACGAGAGGCGGCTGGCAGCAGCTAAGTTTAACTTAAAAAAAAAAAAAAAAAGTATCTATGATTATACACTCCCCCGTTCCCCCACCCACGCTACCCCACCACTTGTATGTGGCGGCCACCTCTGTACCCACAGACTCCATTCCACTTTTTGCCTCCATTTTATCTTCCACTAGAAGTTCAGACTCTTTCTTGGACATTTTGAAACAAAAGGGCAGTAAGACTGATCCACCTCTCCACTCCCAGCGCTCCTGGTGCGGTTCGCAGCCCATCTGGTGCGTCTCCCTATTCTGTTGGCCAGCTCCAGGTACAGGCTTGCTCATCTCTTCTGACACACCGGTGTAGCCCCAGCTCCTGGTACTGCATACTTTTCTGTTCTATGTAGTAATGCTATCAAGAATTTGAGGCAC
This sequence comes from Lissotriton vulgaris, assembly GCF_964263255.1. Taxonomy (NCBI): domain Eukaryota; kingdom Metazoa; phylum Chordata; class Amphibia; order Caudata; family Salamandridae; genus Lissotriton; species Lissotriton vulgaris. Next base: position 260,790 of record NW_028248043.1, read on the forward strand.
CTGTGAGTCCATCACTCAGGCTGTCAACGGGTCTCACTTTGAGCATCGCAATGCAAACGCCGATCTTACTACTACTATTAGAAGCCATAAAGATCTGCATCCAAGCAAGTGCTACCACTCCGGAACCACTAGGGCCCAGGAAGTACTTATTGAAAAGCCTCCCAGGGAATGAGGGCATGTATGCTCTGATGGCAGCCTTCGCTTCCACACCACAGCCAGTTCACGTCCTATAAAGGAAGTCCCATTGGGATCCAGCTTTCTAAAAGTCCTTGGGGGGGAAGAGTGTATCATACTCCTTAGGATGGAACATTCTTTGTCTCCAAACACTCCTCAGCTCTAACTCTTTTGGTGCTTGCAATTACCAAGATTACAAAGCTGTGTTCTATCATGTCTTGAATGCTGCAGAAAAGCAATTTGCCAGTCTTGCAGCCTCTCCCTTGGGGAGACGAATGCCTATTACTACAGCCATCTAGAGGCAACTACTGTGGAACGAGTTTGACCACAACCCATCTTTACACTCAGACCATGCCCAAGAAGAGAGTAAAGCTGTATTGGTTTATGATTAATCTAGGCAAAGAAACCGCTTAGTAAAAACTACAGCTGTCTCAGGTCCTCATCAGCCCTGCGGCCAGGACCACTATCACCACTGTCCATTTACAGGCAGCTTTGGCCGATCAGGCCAAGGAGAAAGTCCCTTACCTTTGGGTTGATGGCAATAACTTTTGTGGTCCTCCACCTAGGTATCCACCATTGTAAAGTAACACATTGTTGGCCCCATCATTATACCTGTTGTCTGTTTTCTGTGTATATCCAGTCCTGGAGAGTACTTTTAAGTTGTAGTCCGGCGGATTGTTAACGCTATACAAAACCGGTAACTGTGTTTGCCCTGGAGCACATAAGCGGCTTATTTAGCTTGCCCTGCAAAGTGTATACACGCCTTCTGTAAGAATGCTTTCCTCAGGTAAGTAATTTAATGCCTTGCACTTTATCCTTGAGAAGGACACGTCAGCCATTTAGTCCAGGAGCAGGTGATAATGCAGTACACTTTGGAGCACTTTAGTTATATTTGCACACTGTGATGCTCCTGACAAGTCCAGATTGAGAGCACAGCTGTCTCAAGTACCTGTTACCAAACGTTGAAATCTACAAAGCATAGGCGCTGGAAATTGGGGTGCTGGAAATGCTGCAGCACACCCAGATCTAATCATGCTGGAGTTCAGAAGGTGAATGAGCAATAAAAATGCCTTTTAAAAGTTGTGTTGAACTTGTCACATGTACTGCGCGTTCAAAGACAAAGGTCACATATCAGTCTATATCTTCTGGCAAACTGCTACCTATTGGGATACAGTTGTGTACTTTTAATTCTTTGACACAAAGTGAGAGGGTTTTGTGAAAGTGATCTAGGTGACAATCCAGCTGAGGTAAGCAAAGGTTGTAGCATGCCAGTTTTTTTCTAACGCACAACAACATTTAAATATCTATTAATTATACACATTTCAGGTTATATCAGTAAGTCGGCATGGACAAATGAAGTACTTGTTTCTAATTTTGCAGTGTGATGGAAACAAAGCTTTTAATAGGATCAAAAAAATCAAGTCACTTTTCTTAGTGATGTGCAAGTGATGTATTCACTGAAACACGATTTCCACACATATATTCGATTTGCGCTATATTCTTTACCAGTAAATCTTCATATCTATGCAAATTTAGTTCCCAATTCAACAGAAAATGTGGTGACTGTAAATAAGTGTGCTACCACACCAGTGCTCCAAAATACACCATCAGCTGCATACCACTCTCTGCTGAATGGGCGAGGCACATTTGCTACGCTTGTTTTTTTGTATGATGCCTGGATCTTTCACAGTCCCTGTCAATTCATTGATCTAAAATTAATGGCAGCAACCCACTCTAAAAAGTGTTCCAGCACCACTGCTACATAGTGGGCTTTGATTCTACCCAGAAGATTATTTCCCTTTTACCTCTTGTTAGTGGATTTTTGGTGTATTATTCCACCTCCTACAAAGTGCTTGGATTTCCCGAGCACTTATTTTGTTGAGGATGGAAAATATATTTTAACCTCTTTTCTTGCAAAATAAACTCTTAGCACAACTAGGTCAGAAATACATATCTTAATTGTCTCCTACAGAATATAACGTTAAAAACAGCGGCCTTTAAGATATTTAGACATTGGTACTATGGAAAAATGTCGCTTAAAAATTAAAAAAAGAAGGGTAGACTGACAAGTGCACGTTTTATCAAACACCGCTTTGTCACCTTGGGTTGGTTGAGGACAATCTGGTGCCTGAGAGGTAAATCTGACCTTTTGGTGGCGGCAAATGGTATGTGAAGTTGACCCAAACCTTCATGGATACACAAGGAATGATCTTGAGTTGCATTCTAACCTCCCCCGTTTCCCCCTTAACCCACCAAATCTCTCCTGACTCCTTTCCCTGGACAGGGCATGCCTAGCTACAAAATGCATTTCGATTATCTTCAACATTGTCCTTTCATCTTGAGAAGTCTCATATTTTTCCATTTCACGTTGTTATTAACATCCTCAAAACTTACTTTAAGATGCAGAGCTTGTGATTATCTTTCCTTTCCTGCTTCCTATGCGAGTTTCACTTTACTGCTGAAAGTGCTAGCTCGAAGTTCCTTTGTTCACTCCAGATTTTTCGGATAAATGGAGTGTGAACTCTAAGCGCTCTCAACAATGATGGTCTTTCGTCACAGCTGTTGTTGACCTCAGCCGGACTGCCCCTGAGCTCCACTCATGCAGTCAGGGACCAACTTGTACCAGAAAGGTGCATTCTTCTCAGAATGCAGAAGATGCCTTCTCAGCCCCTATTTCCGCACAAAATAGCAGCTAGTCCATTACCTTACGTCGTGGAAGAAAATCTTTCTCCAACTGTAGCTAGATGTTTGCCTTCTCCAGACCTGGTACGCTTCTTCTGTAATCTTTTATTTGTGGAAGGGCACAGTAGATCGAATTCTTGATTGTATTGTGTTGGTCCCAATTGATTCAGTGACCTAATCGGAAATGCCAAGTCTGGGGACTATTTTGCCAGGCACATAGCTCAGCAGGTTAATGTGCGTGCTTCAAAGCATTGTATGCCTCACGTGAATCTTGATTCGAGAAGGGGTAGCCACAGAATTTCACCTTTTGAAGATAGTACAGTGACCACACTTTGATGCCATTCCTGCGAGTGTTGGGGTAGCCAGATGATTCCAGGGAAGTGGCTGCAGTGAGTACACTTGTTTTCAGGATTTGTGCAAATTTCCATACCGTGATAGGAGAGTCAAAAAGGCTTACTTTGACAAACACATCAACGCCGCCACCTAATTGCATCATTGTAACCTCCCTGGTGTACCTTATATGTGTAATTATTTTAGTTACCCTGGCTGAAGTGGCTCATTGTACGGGAGAATTGTTCTATATTCGTGATATAGTAAATTGTTAGTTTATGCATGCATTGCCTGGGCAGTTGTGTGGTCAGACAGAGAATGAATGGCTTGTCTTTAAACTCTGTTAACCTGCACCATTTGAAGAGATGATGCACTAAAGTGAGGCAACTCTGATGTAAAAATAAAATCGAATACATATGTGCTTAAAATATATAGATCCCCCCCACCCCCAAAAAATAGTTCCCTTGTAGACCTTGTGAGACCACAGAACATTTATAGTTCATCTTGGGTGACAGAAAAAAATTGAACTGAAGATAGAGGTGCTGCATGCATGGGGGGGACAAGGGGAGGGGGTCACATGGGTGAATCATGTAAGTATATGCTGTGTGTGTTATTTGTTTGTGTTCTGTTGCTAGATCTACCCGTGTTGTGAGTGGCTAGATCCATATAGTCTCATTTCTTTGGCATGGAATGTCCCATGCGGATATGTAAATCTAAAATGGGAGGCATGTCCTTTTCTTCTCTGGGTCCTACCTTCTGGAATAACCAGCTGCTGGTTTGGAGATACCTCGCTTTCGGAAGAAGCTGAAAACATGGCTCTTCTTGAACAACTAATTCTGCGCCTTTGTATCTTGTTTCTGTGTTTCCTACATTGTTAGTGCAGAGCGCAAGGACACTACAGAATAACAGCTGCGCTTCAGAAGTTACCTGCTGCACGTCATGCTTGTTCCAGGGCCCATGCTGTTAGAAGGCTGTATGTAGGTTTGTCCTGTGGCTCAGGGCTGCCTGTGTTTGTTATTGCTGTAGCATAGGGTGGTTTCCAAGAAGTAGTTTTCTGAACTGTGAGCTCAGCCGGTAGGTTCTCATCCTTAGGAATGCTGGCATATGCGTGTGCCAATTTATGACGACTCTGCGGCCCTCGGGCTACAGATAAACTGCTGCGCCCTGCAGGTGGGAGGGAGCGACATGTAAAGGGAAAGAGACACGGAAAGAGACAGATTAATGGAAAAAAAGAACAGGGCCAATAGGGGTTGAGAAAGGGCCCTTATCTTTACTTCCGTGTCTGTCGTCGTATTGGTGTGTAGTGAGCGGAGTCCAGAGCAAACTTCTAAATCGGTTCACTGTGTTGGGTCTAACCGTGTCTACAACACAGATATTTTGGTTGTCACTCATTTTAGGTTGAATTACAGGGCACAGCAGCGATTATTTTTAGCTTGAGCTAGTGTGGTTATTTTCCCACAGGATAAAGTTCTATAAATATCTAAATTCGGATGGGACGCTCACTGCGTAAACCTTCGGAGGGTTACACCCTGCCAGCTCGCTTATCTCGCTGGAGTTACGTAGATATAAAATAGTCGGAGTAGTGTGAGTTTATTCCACAGTCGGACCCAGTTCAGCGCTCTGCACAGCAGCTCTAGACAAGCGATATCCGAGATTAGAAACCAGGTTTGTACACGCAGCAGATGAATGAGCAAAATTAAATTAAGCCGCAGCCTCCGAATAAAACGATAAAGCTATCTTAGTGCATGTAGGTGTAATTGTAGAGTACGCAATAGCAAATATTTGATTTTAAATATAGTTGTCTTGCTTCTTCTACCTCTCGCCAGTCTGCACGCATGACCAGTGCTTTTAAATGGAAAAAAATAAGTGCAGGTACTCACCAGCTTTAACGAAATGGGCGGGGATTGGGGCGTGGCTAAGGGCGTGGTTGGGAGATAAACATTTAGGATTTCCTTGGTGTGCAAGTGTACACAGTAAATCAGCAACTGTTCTGACATCTGTAGAGCATTCTTTGGGTCTCTGCGTGTACACAAAGGTGAATTTAACGGTAACTTTCACATTTTCTGTGTGCAATTTGACTCTGCGCTTATGGATCATGAAAGCTATTTGTATTGTCACATTATGCACAATTATGGATACTGTGGGTAATTTGTGCAAGAAAAATGCGCAATAATAAACCATGATCCTTTTCTAGTTAGGAGATTGACAAATTTTGAGAGCAAAAGAGAAGTTGCTTCACTGCAAGTTTGTACAAGGAGTGATAGTTCAGAAGAGAGAAAGAAGCATTACATAGGGGGTGGTAGGTTGGAGAACGTTTTTGAGTTCACTCTTCAATAAGATTCTGACTGAGGACAAGCGATTTGCAAAACAGGCCTCTGCGGTTCTCAACTGTTGAGGGACTTCCAATAGATTTATCTTTCCTTGATTACAGATTTGGCTGTGGCCTCAAGCCAAAACCCTGCTCACTTGCACAGTTTGCACACAGTCAAGAGCATGGGGATGGAGGCGTATCCAGACAGGTAGGCATTTGCATACTGAAGGGCCAGGGCAATGTGCTATTCAAAGAACCATAGTACAGGGTCGGCTGATTTGAAGGTTGCAGCTGTGGCACAGATATTGAGAATAAAACACTAAGCTGATTTTATAATTGCATCTATATCCTTTATATTTGTTTATAGATCAGCATTTAAATGAGCTGCAAAGCGTATGAGGCGTATACATTAGAATAGATTGCTAGCGCCCCTACCAAATTCTTGCAGTACTCTTATCAAACACTGAACCACTTGACGATTATGTTAGTTGCCAGATGACCAAGCAAAGAACAAAAAGAGCCGTTCCTAGAGATTCCCTTGGTGATGCATTGCTACGTGGTGTCCACAGGCATTTTCAACTTTCTTTCTTCCTGATGTCTCCTCCGCCTACCCATGAAACACCTATTTTCCATGCCCACCCATTTATTCTCACCCCTTGACTTTTGTCTATCTCACATGCCTAAAACTTTCCCTTGCTAGTTTCTACTTTCTTTCCCTTGTGTCTTGAACCTGTTTTTTCGTATCTTATATTTGTCTATCCACACTTCTCCTTTCTCTCCTATGCCTCGTCTGTCTTATTCTCCCTTGCCCATTCTCTTTTTATCCTATGTTTCTCTCCTCCTTCACTCAGTTGCCTTTCTTCATTCTCTTGTCTTTCTAGAGCTTTTCATCTCTTTTCCCTGTCTTTACCAATCACTCTGTCCACTTTCTGCATCACTCTTATCTCCCTACCTCTCTTCCCCTTTCTCTCTCTTTAATCCAAGCAGTTGTGGAGAAGCGCAGGCCCACCTCTTTCCCCCTCTGTCCATCATGACAAGCGAGATAAAGCTCAATGCAAATTAATGTTGGTCAGAGCCCCAGACAGAACACCTGTGTCTGCTAAAGTGCGCCCGGTGGCCGGGCACTCAATAGGCCTGCTCCGAAGCACACCGGAACATACCACAGGACGGGCAGACTGATTGTGCATTCATTAGCCTGCACAACAAGACTCATATAAACATAATCTGGCAATGAGAATGGGTGGCTGTGTGCAAGATGGCGATGCAAGACCTGATTAATGAGCACACGTTATTCATTCATTCAAACAAGTGAAGATACTGCTCGTTACTGATTGCAGCGCAAGCTCTGCTGTCTGATCACATGCCACAGCCTGCCAATCAGATGCTCTGTGATTCACTAAGAGTCTGGGAATCGCTAAGAACTATGTGCTGGCAGCCCCTGTGAGTACCAGTACTCTCCTTCTCTAATGGAAAGTTCCGGTACTCCAGGTAAGAAAATTGAAAAGTGCCGGTACTCTGTACCAGTGAGTACCGGCCCATTTAAAGCACTGTGCATGACTGTAGAGTTTTTGTTGCCTTATTTTGATATTGACCTTGATAAAATTCCAAGTTTCTCTTCGCTCTCACATATCACAGCCTGGACCAGCTAGCCTTCCCACCCTCCTGAATGAAAAACGGTCACGCCTTCCTTTACAGTGGCTAGGGAAGAAGTGCTTGTTAAGACGAACATCAGTTAGTGGGGACAGTGCCATGCGATTGCACTGACATGCGATACTTTACTCCACCTAAGTTTGCATTTTATTAAGGGCTCACCTAGTTTATGCTACAAGAAAAATTAATCCTATCTCACCGATTGTGCGTACTCCTCTTTGGCGTTTGTAGAAGAGTGTGTGTTGTTTAAGGTAAAGACTTCGGGCTCTGACCATTCTTATAGTTAGGTGGTCTGCTTTCTGGGTGGTGTAAAACATGATTGTCTTTATTTGCCTCCATTTCTTTTCTTCCTTTTTAAAGAGGTTGTGTTTGACTGATCATCCTTAGGGTGGTATTTCCCCAAACATTTTGTCACTTTCCCTCTCTTTTTGCTGAAATTCTTTTTTTGTTGGCCTTAGGGGACTATGAGATTTACCACATTTTGTCACTTTCCCTCTCTTTTTGCTGAAATTCTTTTTTTGTTGGCCTTAGGGGACTATGAGATTTACCACCTATAATCCACACAAAATTGCTTGTGCGCGCTCCCCTAAACATGGTAACATTGGCTTACACATTGGCATCTTTAATTTACTTAGAAGTCCTTTTGTGAAGTGGTATAACCTATACCCATGGCCTGTTATTTAAATGCCACTAGTGGGCCTGCAGCACTTATTGTGACATCCACATAAGTAGCTTTTTAAAACATGTCCAGGCCTGTCATTGAAGCCTGAATGCAGTTTTAAATTTCCAGTTTGACTTGGCAATATAAGTCCATTGTCAAGGCCCAAACTCCCCTTTCATATTGAAAGATTTTTATTGGTTTAACAACAAACAAGATGAAGCAAGAAATGAAACCCAGGTCATGAGCCAGCAACCATCGTATTGCTTCTCAGAGCATCAAAATAAACTAGGTGAACCCTCGTGCCGCCCTCTCTCCCCCCAATTCCCTCCCCCATTCGAGCTGCTTTGTCAGAAAGATGGTGATTGGGTCTGGCACATCATTAATCAGTGCAGTGGTAGTTGGGTCATGTCATGGATCAGCGTGAGTAAGCGGCAGGATAGCTCACCGAATTCAGAGCATAACCAGGCAATAAAGGGATGCCACTCTTCTGCGAAGGAAGCCTCATCTACTTGAAGCGAAAAAGAGATGCACTCCATGCCAAGCACATATAGTTGTGGGGTCTGTCGGATACTCCCAAGAAGACATATTCAGGGAAGCGTAATAGTGTGGTATCAAAGTGACGGTCAATCGCGTCCAGTACTTGCGTCCAGTAGGTTGTGAAGGTAGGGCATCCCCATAACAGGTGTAGTAGTGTACCATCTGCATCGCAACCCCTCCAACAAGTGGGGGAACGGTCAGGGTTGCTTTTAAGTAGTCTGGAGAGTGTGAGGTACCCGTACATCATTATCTTAGTGGCTGTCTACACACTAGAAATGTTACGCGCTGAGTGTTTAGCTTTGTAATGAAGATCTGCCCACTACTTGGAAGTCCATGTCCGTCCAAGCTCAGCCTCCCACCGTCTTTGGGCTGCTGACTTAACCACCTGTTCTGGGGGGCGTAAGATGTGATACAGTTCTGTAATTAGTTGCTTAGTGGATTGCTTCGAGAGCTGCCATTACTCTTACTGGGTGAGCCGCCTTTCTGCTCCAGGGCCAACCTGGGGCTCCATAACCCAATGACTTATTTCAAACTCCCCTTTTATTGGATATGTCACCCCTAATGCAGGCCCTAGTTGACCCATGGGACAGAGTTCATTGTAATCAAATGGTTGGATATGTATTTTTAAGTTTTACATGTACTGGTAGTGAAAAATTCCTTCATTCATTTTCCACTACTGTGAGGCCTACCAGTGACATAGGATAACATTGGGTTGCCTTATCTTCATGTTCCCAATTAAAGGTTAGCCTTTATTACATTTAAAACATTTCATGTTTGGTATCTATAAAATTGGATTTAAAAGTTCTGTAATAGTAAAATCAGAATTTAATTTACAATTTTGAAAATGACACTTTTAGTAAGTTGCCATTTTCCTGCCTTTTGCTACTAGGTGCCTGCAGCCTGTTCTGTCACATGACTGGGTGTAGTGAGCAACTGGACATTGTGATTTCCTTCCAGACAGTCACACAATAGAGAGATCCGGTGTTCCTTATTTGGCCATCTTCTGGCAGGATGAGGGGGAGGAGCTGGGCCTAGTCCCACTTGTCACTGGATAAGCTGAGCTTTGCCTTCGCACAAATGGCTTGTCAACCCTGCATTGTCCCTGCAACCTGGAGACAGGGCAGGGGAGTCAGGAAACTTCAAAGAGAAACCTCTAGAAATATCTCCTTCAAAGAAGGCACCATGTATAAAAAATAGACCCTCCGACCCACTCTTCAATTCAATTTCTGGCCCAGCGAAATGACTCTCAAAGGACAAAGTCCAGTCCTTCAGAGCAAAGCCAGAATCCTGTGGTGCCATTACAGCGCCCGCAAAAGAACAAGCACATAAGTCCGGATTTGTTCAGCGCGTAAGGCGGTATACCGACTTGCCTTAGAGGCGTATTAGTGGAATGGTTTGGTTTAAAGTCCAACACCTTTCCCACTGTTGCACATACTGGAGTTGGAATAGTAAATTAATTAACCTATTCCAAAATCCAGCGCCCCCTAAGTCAAGTCGTTATAACTTGTGTGCTGAACGAATGTGTACTAAAGATGCATTCAGTGTAATGATAGTGCTGTGAAGGCATAGCATAATTCCGACTTGCAGAATAAAGTGACACATTCCTCTCGGAAGGCTTCCTGCTGCTGTGGCCTGCTGTGTACTTCAGAAGGCTGCTGCTTTGCTGCACCTGGAAATTCTGCTTTGCTGCCTGAAGTCTGCCTTGAACCCTCAAAAGGCCTTCCCTGCTGCTCGAGCCCTGCTTCATCACTTGCACCCAGGACTATCGGAGTGACTCTAAGGCCTAGTTTCCTGGCCCTCTGTTCAGCGCCTTAGGGACATAAGACTCCCACTATCTTGAACCCACACCTAGTCCCAGCCTAAGTGAGCCCTAACCCCTACAAGTGGTGCCCCTTCAGTCTGAGACTCTTGGTTGTGGTGCTAAAAGTGCCCAGAAAGCCACAATCCAAAACTTGGGGCTTAGCACATTTTTGGCTGAAAACTGCTCTAACAATTTAGAAGACTGGGACCAACATGCTAGTCTATCTGCTGAAGATACATTGCGGTCAGCCTGACTTCACAGCAGCTCCTGCTACGTTCTCAGCAGCGGCAAGTACTGTCCAGCAGTCGTTTACCAGAGGGGCATCTGGCCTCATAGAACTCTAGTTAAGTGCGGCCTCCTACCTTGTCCAGCTGGAGATTTACTTCCAAAAAAGAGACTAAGTCTGAAAGTTGAAATCTTCGTGCGACTTTGTCAAGCTGCTCCCTGATGACGACGACACCTTCTCAGACACAGTATGCAGACCTGCCCTGCTAAAATGTACCTATTCAAAACTTTTTTTTCAGAATTTCTAAGTCCAAAGGGAAGTGCCGACTAGGCCCAATCCACTAACTGTATCTGACCCACACTCCATAGTGGTTAGACATATTTTCTACTTTGGGCTAGTCTTGCGCGGCAAGATGTCCCTGGTTGGTACTTGGATCTTTTAGGTGTTCGTTTTTACCTTACATTTTAAAAGTTCATAACTCTGGTTCTACTCATTGTATTTTTGTCCTCTTGGTACAATTTATTCTATTTTTCTTAATTGATGTAGGATTTTTCTTGTGTTGTGGTTTCATGTCATTACTAGTTGGTTGGTGCATAAATATTTTATGCATTGCCTCCAAGTTAAGTCTGACCGCTTTTGTGCCAAGGGTTAAGCGCAGGTTAATTTAATTACTTAGTGGTTAACCCTGTTAGGGCCTGCCCCTGTTGTTTCAACAGGGGCCACCCCCTCCCATTCAACCCGATTTCTCACCGGTTTTCAAATCTTTTCAAGTTTTTTTTATTAAGAAGGTATCCTGGTTCTCACACTCCCACACTGTCACACTCTCACTATTCTGCCTTACATCTGTGACCCCCCCCCCCCGCCCAATTGAATGTTCTCTTTTTTTCCTATAACATACCTTGATGTATTTTTTTTGTTTAATAAATGTGCTTATCCTACTTTTTTGCAGCGCAGTTGGAAGTATTAGAAATGGGGGTCTCTAGTTGGCAGTGGCTTGCCCGTTGTCTATGGAGGGACCCCTATTCTAGTCAGGGTAAGGGAGTTAAACACCCAAGATAACCCCTGTTTACCCCCTTGGTAGCTTGGCATGAGCAGTCAGGCTTATCTTTTTTTTTTTTAAACAGATTTTTATTGAGTGCATAGTAAGCATATATATATCGTAACGCTCTGTCACCCAGAGTCAATCACCAACATCATGAAATCGGAACACCTATGCAGTCATTTTCTCACATTACAGCATAAAAAGAAAGAAAAGTACCAATCCAGGATATGACAAACTGGTCCCTCAAACGCCCCCCCCCCCCACCCCCCCACCACCCGCAACTCCTTTCCCCTCCCTGCGCACTGCTGCCTGCTCTATTTGGTAATACACATTCAGTATATAGTGTGGCACTGCCACTGACAATGGGATATAGGTGCCAAGGTAGTCCGCTACATTCGAAGCTGGTCCGTGGTGTCATCGGGAGGTGGGTCCAGCTCCAGGCCACGATAGTCCGCCCACCGTTTCCACACCCTATAATGTTTGAGTGGGCACCCCCTGGCCACAAACACAGGCTGCTCCATCCCCATGCAAAAGTCCATGCCCCGCTTCCATGCCGCCAGAGAGGGGGCCTGGGGCGCTTTCCACGAACGCGCAATGTCACGTTTCGCCAATGTTAAGCCCAAGAGAAGCAAGTGGCGCTTGTATCTGTTCCCTCCCACCCCTGCCATAACATGTAACAGAATCAGTTTCGGGTCTCTCTGAAGTACCCAGGCTAGAACTTCATCCAAGCACCGGAGCACTCCTGTCCAAAATCTCTGCAACGCCCTGCATTCCCACACTGTATGCAATCACGTTCCAACCTCCGTCCCACACCTGAGGCAATCCGGGGATGCAATTGGACCCGCCCTACATAGGCGCTGCCTAATATAGTACGTGCGGTGTAGGTACCTAAATTGTATGAGTCGCAGGCGTGTGGATATCGCAGCACCCCTTGGGCTCTCCAGTGCCTCCACCCAATCCTCCTCATCCATGTCCCCAACGTCTTGTTCCTATGTTGTTCTAAGGTGCTGCAGGTCTGTGGTACAGTGCCGAACGATGGATTGGTATATTCGGGACAGTTTCTTGTCTGGTAATTCCCCCATGAATAGTTTCGCCTCTAGCGGGCTAAATTCGGGCAGATCATCCAACCCCGCTATATATGGTGTCAAAGCATGTCGAAATTGAAGATATTTATAAAACTGGGTTCTCTGCATCTGATATTCTACGCGCAAGTCATCAAAGGACTTGAGCGCGCCCCTCGTCATGACATCGCCTAAGGTGGAGATGCCAATCGCATCCCATCCCCGAAATCCCAGCAAGGTGTCCATCTGGGGCAGGCGGCCATTGCGCTAGAGTGGGGTCTCACGGGTTAGCACGTTCCACCAACCCATTCTACGTAGCGTCTGCCTCCAGAGTTGAAAGACCACCTGTGTGGCCGATGGCAAGGCTTTCCTAAGTGATGCCGAATATAGCAGCGTATGGACCGACGCCGTACCCATCAGAGCCCTCTCCACCGCGTAAGCGGAGTCGCTCCTGTCGGCATACCACCAGTCATTTAGGACCAGCAAGTGGGATGCCTGGTAGTAGGAAAGAATATCCGAAGTGGCCAGGCCCCCAGTATAGGTGGACCGGAAGCAGGTCTGCAGGGCAACCCGCGCCGTGCCCCCCTCCCACAGGAAGCGGCTGAGCGCTGAATTGAGGCGCCTGAACCAACCCTGCGCAATCAGGACTGGGTGATTCTGCAGCTGGTATATCAACCGCGGGAGTGCCACCATCTTGAAGATGGCCGACCGACCATGTATGGAGAGTGGCATTCTGGACCAGACTTTAATGTCGTCTCGGGTGCGCTCCCACACCGGGGTAATGTTACGTTCCATCGCAACGGAGGCGTCCTCCGACAAACACCCCCAAGTATTTCATACCGTCTGTGACTATTTGGAGCTCCCCCGCCCAATCTCCAACGGGCTGCGGGCTGCCCAGTACCCATAGTGTAGACTTCCGAGGGTTCAAATATAGTCCAGATGTTTCACCAAAAATTTGCCGGATTCGCAGGAACCAAGGCCCTGAGTGTTCCAGGTCGGTGATGAAAAACAGCACATCATCGGCGTACAACGCTATCCTATCCGTCACTCCCCCGGCCCACTGGAAGCCCCTGAGCTGAGCGTCTATCTGCACCCACGCCGCAAGGGGCTCCATGGCAAGGGCGAACAAATATGGGGAGAGGGGGTAGCCCTGTCTCGTCCCACGTTCAAGCCGGAAGGAGCGGGAAATCTCCCCCCCAACTCGCACCGCCGCCGTGAGATCTGTATATAGGAGCCGCACATATGCCAAAAAGCGAGGGCCCAGGTTGAGACGCCCCAATAGTGCGAACAAATATGTCCAGCTTAGGGAATCAAACACCCTATCCATATCAGCTAAGAACAGTGCAGCCCTTTCCCCCAAGCCGTCTCCAGGCCGAAACTGCAACCTGCGCCCGTCGTATGTTATGGCGAGTAGCCCGCTGCGGCATAAAGCCAGCCTGGTCTGGATGCACCAGGTCGGTAATGTACGGCTTGAGTCTATTGGCGAGGGCCTTAGCTAGTACTTTGACCTCCGTGTTGAGCAGGGAAATCGGGCGATAAGACGCATGGGCCTCTGGTGGTAGTCAGGCTTATCTTTGAGTCAATGTGCAAAGCAGTTGTGCATAAACGCACAGTAACAAAGTGAAAACGCTACAAATGGACACCACACCAGTTTAGAATAATAACCAATCTATATCTGAATAATTCTAGACCAAAACAATGACCAATCCAATATAAACAAGCAAAGATATCACTTTTAAAAGTTTCAAAACAGTTCAGTACATTGGTAACTATGGATGCATCGCTTTTTTGACAGAATACCTGGGATGCATCGAAGATGACAACAGGCATAGGGGAGATGAAGCGCCGGAAAACAAAGCGATGCGTCGATTCCTTACTCGGAGAGGTGGTGATGTGTCCGTTCCTTACTGCAAGGGGAGGTGATTCCTTACTGCCGCGCAGGGGAGGTAATACATCTATTTCTTACTGACAGGAGAGGCGATGCATCAGTTTCCGGACGCGCAGCCTCCTTTCCTTATTGCTGGGCTACGTCAATGAAGAACCTGGCGCACAGGTGCGATGCTTTGAAAATCGGGATGCTCTGGGGTCGATACAACAGAGGCAAAAACATGCGCAGCATTGATTTTCCCAGCAACGAGCAGGTGATGCATCTGTTTCTTCAGCCACACTTCAGGGCCTGAGTCTGACTCCGAGCGGGTGCGAGTTGCTGAAGTTTGATGCATGTATTTTTGGGCTTCTTTGCAGCAAAACCACCGCAAAGGGCCCAGGACTGAAATTGGCACCACTTGGCAGGTCAAAACTCCCAGCATAGGAGTTCAGAGGCTGCAGGTGAAGTCTTTGATGGCTCTGAGACTTCTTAACAGGAGGCAAGCACACACTAGCCATTGGAGAACCTTGGCAAGCAGGATGATGAAAGCAAAGTCAATACCTTTCACTGTCCAAAACAGAGCAAGAAGCAGGCCAGCCCAACACTGCAACAAGCAGAGTAGCATTTCCCCTCCTACAGCTTGCTTCTGCAGCTCTTCTTGGCAGAATCGCCTCTTCGTCCAGACATGTTCCGAAGTTCTGGTGTCACAGCTCCAGTTCTTATCCTAGTTTCTGCTTTGAAGTAGGCAAGCATCAAAAGAAAGTCTTTGCAGTGCACAAGTCCCTGCTTTTCTTTAACCTGGCTCCAGACTACCTATAGGAGTGTGGAGATGGCTTGGTGCGAGGACAGGCACAGCCCTTTCCAGGTGTCGGTGACAATTTCTTCCACCACTCTAGCTCAGGAAGACCCATCAGCCCAGTGATGGGCCATTAGGATATGCAGGGCACACCTCAGCTCCCTTTGTGTGACTGCCTAGAGTGAATGCACAAACAGCCCAACTGTCAGTCTTAACCAGACGTGGATTCCACAGATAAGCAGAGGCAAAGAGTGTTAAAGTAAGAAAATACCCACTTTCCAAAAGTGGCATTTTCAAACATGCAAATTCAAAACCAACTTTAATGGAAGATGAAATTTTAAATTGTGAGTTCAGGGACCCCAAACTCCAAATCTCCCTCTTCCCAATTTAAAGTTGCACTTGTAAGCGGTTACAAAGCAGCTCCAATGATAACCTATGGGAGACCTAGTCCATACTATAGTGAAAAAACTAAATTGGCTGCATTTTACAATCGGGACATGTAAAACACACCAGTATATGCCCTACCTTTCTCATACACTGCACCCTGCCCATGGTGCTACCTTGGGCCTACCTAAGGGGTGACTTACAAGTAGAGAAAGGGAAGGTTTTGTCCTGGCAAGTTGGTGCACATGCCAGGTCACCATACCAGTTGAAAACTGCCCACAGAGATACTGGCAGGCCTTAGACATAGTGCCACTCACATGAGTAACACTACAACTATCAGTGCTGCAGGCTCACTGGTAGCATATGATTTGGAGGCCCTGGGCACACCTTGTGCACTTTACTAGGGATTTAGTAGTAAACTAAATATGCCAATCATGGATAAACCAATTGCAGATATACTTTAAACGAGGAGCACATGCATTGATCAGCAGTTGTAGTATGCCAAGAGTTCAAAAACCAGCAAAAATGAAATCCAGCACACAGTCAAAAACAGGTCAGAAGGAAAAATACAGGAGAAAAACCTGCCAAAGAGGCCAGGCCAGTAAGGTAGATGTTAATTTGTATTTAACTAATTTGTCATTTTGAGTGCTCAACCCTGACCCACAAGATTGCTTAATGTTTTTTAGATTTTTTTTTCTCGTTTCTTAGTTAACAGTTGACTTTTAACCAGGATAAGTGGCAAGGGAATCCTATTTATTCCCTGGGCAACGGAACCTCCAATTGTCAAAGTAGATTCATCCGTTTCACTTTTGCTATCCTTAAGTGTCTTTCGATTTCTTTAAACTTAGCACTTTCCCTTCTTTTTTGTTGAAAGGCTAACTTAAACCCATTGCTTTCAATACCGTTTAGGCACTATTAGTGCTTTTGTGCCATTGATGTGCTTATTTTGTTGTTCACAGCAGTTGTTTTTGAAGAATTTATACTTTTTGTCACCTGACCCCAATTGGTATCACTTCGATCTTTGTGGTGGTGTTCAGCCTCTAGTGAGGCTGAAGCTAAAGAAATACAGTGTCAGAAGTAAGATTGCTTTGTATGATGTAACTCCCTTGTGGCTTTTTGCCCGGGCCTTCTGTTATAAGCATTTGTGTACACAAGAGTTTCCTTGAGCTGCTGGCAGCAGAGGTGTTGTGTTGTACATTGCCCAGGGTTATACTTCAACAGCCTCCAGTTCCTGTATATTTAGCGAATGTTTGTAGTAGTAGTAGTAGAAAAAAATCATGCAGCAGGCACAGTGCAGCAGTACAACTTTAGGTGCAGTAGCAGGAGTAAAGCAACATTTGCAAAGCCAATAGGACTCACTTATGCGAGAGCTATTGGCTTTGGCAATGTGTTATAGCCATGTTTTACACCAGTGTACCTCTGTTCAGCATGGCTAAAAGTGGGTGAGGTCAATTGACAGGTGGGTAGATTGGAGGTTGGGGTAGGTTGGGGCAGATTAGGATGGAGTAGGTTGGGGCAGTTTGGTTGGGGTAGGTTTGGAAAGATTGGGGTGGGGGTAGGTTGGGGCAGGGTAGATTATGGTAGATTGGTGTAAATTGTAGTGGGACAGATTGGGGTGGGGTAGAGGGGTGGATTGGGGTGGGGTGGTTGAAGTGGGTGTGGATTGGGATGGCTTGAATTGGAATGGGGTGGATTGGATTGGGGTGGGGCGCGTGGTGGATTGTGGTACTTATGGGGTATATTGTAGTAGGGTGATAGGAGATAGGTTAGAGTGGTGTAGATACAGGATAGAAACTGGGTAGATTAGAGTGGGGTAGATACGGTGTAGACTGGCAGATTGAAGTGGGTTGATACTGGGTAGATTGGAGTGGAGTTGGTGCAGGGTGGATTGGAGTGGAGTTAGTGCAGGGTGGATTGGAGTGGAGTTAGTGCAGGGTGGATTGGAGTGGAGTTGGTGCAGGGTGGATTGGAGTGGAGCTGGTGCAGGGTGGATTGGAGTGGAGCTGGTGCAGGGTGGATTGGAGTGGAGCTGGTGCAGGGTGGATTGGAGTGGAGCTGGTGCAGGGTGGATTGGAGTGGAGCTGGTGCGGGGTGGATTGGAGTGGAGCTGGTGCGGGGTGGATTGGAGTGGAGCTGGTGCGGGGTGGATTGGATTGGAGCTGGTGGGGGGTGGATTGGATTGGAGTGGAGCTGGTGAGGGGTGGATTGGATTGGAGTGGAGCTGGTGCGGGGTGGATTGGAGTGGAGCTGGTGCGGGTGGATTGGAGTGGCGTTGGTATGGGGTGGAGTGGATTTTATTTGGGGTAGATTGGAGCGGAGTTGGTACGGAGTGGATTGGAGCAAAGTACCTATTGGGTAGGTTGGAGCTGGGTAGCTATTGGGTGGGTTGGTGCGGGGTAGCTATTGGGTGGGTTGGCACGGGGTGGATTGGGTGGGGGGTAGGTCTGGGGAGGGTTGGAGTCGTGTAGATTGGAGCAGGATAGATACAGGGTAGAGTTGGGGTAAATTGGAGTGGGGTAGATTGAGTTAGATTGGAGTGGGGTAGGTACGGGGTAAATTGGATTAGGATAGATTGCATTGAGGTGTGGAGGGATAGATTAGAGTGGGGTTGGGAAGGGTAGATTGTGGTGGATTAGATTGGAGTGGGGTAGATTGGGGCCGATTGAATTGGGTTCAGTAGGGTAGATTGGACTAGGGTGCGATAAAGGGGAGCTAAAGCACTTGGAGGGAGGGGGCGATGCAGTGGCAGGACGATGGAGACAGTGGAGGGAGGGGCTTTATTATGATGAAGTGCATGTTTCTTTCTATTATCAATAGCTGGGAAGGCAGTTTATTTTGAAAAGTGAAAAAAATACTTTTCTGGCCCAGGACACACTTGTCCCATTGTAGGTACACGAAGAAAAATACAAATATATAATTTCAAATGCTTGGGAGCTCTTTTAAATGTAGGTATTTTGTTAATAAAACATATACATCTTTTCCCCATAAATTTGTTTTGCTTATGGTGATGAATTATATTTCACTGCTTACTACTTTGTGTTGCATTGGCTAGAAAGCCGTTCCAGGGTTCATTTGTATGCCCATAATGCCAAGGGCTTTAATTGCAGAATTTGGCTGCTTCCTCCTTTTTTAATGTTTTTTTTTTTACCTACACCAGCAATCTGGTAGAAAGTTGTCAGACTGCACAGACTGTATGGCTAGTGCAAACCAAAATCAATCTCACTTTCAAATCTTTTCATATTAGGGCTATATATACCAATCTATACAATTTTGTTGGAGCTCACGTTCTGCCTGCAAAACGTTGTTGCTTCTCCCGCTTCCAAGTGCGAAGGGGAAGGAACAGCAATTTAGAAGCAGGGGTTGGGGGAAGCATCATGGCATACCAAGTCAGTGCCATTTGCTTGCTGTTATGAAAGAAATAGAAACGGAAGCACTCATGCAGAGTAAACAAAGGGCGGCGGGGATGGGGGAGGTATAGAAAAACCAGACTGGGGTGAGGGTGAGCCAGAAAAGAAACCACACGAA
This sequence comes from Lissotriton vulgaris, assembly GCF_964263255.1. Taxonomy (NCBI): domain Eukaryota; kingdom Metazoa; phylum Chordata; class Amphibia; order Caudata; family Salamandridae; genus Lissotriton; species Lissotriton vulgaris. The sequence goes on from NW_028248043.1 coordinate 279,837, forward strand.
TGGGGAAAGGAGCGAATGAAAATGCAAGCACTCGTATGGAGTACGCAAACCCAATTTAAAAAGTAGCTCCAAAAAGCATGAGCAGTGGATGGACACAAGTACTTGGTCCATGCTCAAGGGGAGGGTCAAACACAAGAAGAGGCAGGACGCACACATGCCATGGCAAACTGCAACAAAGGATATGAGAGCGACATGGAAGCAAACGAATAGTAAGCCTGTGGGCAGGCTGTAGGCCACTAACTGTAAAAAAGCAAGTCTGCAAGAGACAGCTCATCCGCAGTCTAGCTGAGACTTAAAAAGCGGGTGCATATCAGCGGTACAAAAACGATTTCCGATAGGATAGAATGAGAGGATAAGGATGTAAGTTCTTTCATTGAAAGAAAATATTAATGGAAAGTGGGTGGCGGTGAGACAAGCTGGAGCGGACTACGGTTAAACGAAAGGTTATTGGCAGTGCACGCATAATCTAGGATGAATGAAAAGGGAGGGAGGCCGTGAACAGCAGATGAACTGAGAAACTATACAAGAACATTTTGTCTTCCGTTTGCATATTGATGATCATAAACCATCAAGATGATTGCTCACGTGGCAGCCAGTCTCTAAAATTAGGTAAATATATCGCCCATAAGCCAGGTGGGCTACTAGAGCCAAATTTCAGGGGGGGGGGGTGTGTAATTCTTCCAGCCATAGGCAGAGTGGCTCTAAGAAGGGGTGAACCCCAACAAAAGCCTCATTAACATGTAAATGGTCTTATAAAGACCTGTGAAGTACTCTGGTGCAGCTGTGTGTGCACGCAAAGCAGTCTCAGCCGGGCTGACACACATGACGGGGGGGGGGGGGGGGGACACAGAAGCCTGGTGAGCCCAATGAGTGTTGGCCCTGCCAGAAGCCTGGCTTGCCCAAGCAAAGGACTCCAAATAACTTAACAAAATCTGAACAGTTAAGCAATTGGTTTCCTACAGTGTTTTTTCTCCATCTGTTATTACCTAATGCCAAGCCTCGTCTTTGCTGTACTCTATTTCTACAGTTCACTGCAAGTTTGCGTTTTTTTTTTTTTTTTTTTTGGTTTACCACTCTGCCCCAACTCTCCTGCTTTTTCTTTATGCCACTTTTTTATCATTAATGTATGAATTAATTCGGACTTTCTTTGTTCCCATATCTATTTGTTTCTTTTTTTAAATCTTCTCTGTTTCCCACTGACATTCCTCTGGCCTCGAGTGCACCCCCTGTCCCCAGTCACCCCGCCCACTGCCTTCAGTGGCACCTCCTCCGCTAAGGCAGAGGAGCGTCGCCCCACTGCTTTTAAGCAGTGTCACTAAAGGAAAAATAAAATGATAATAACTCTGTTAGCAGTTTTATTTTTTCCTTTTTGCAGCAGCTTTGTGGGTGAGACTGAGCAGGACTGCTCTGCTGAGTGAGCAGGGAAGTGCTTTGCACTCTCTAAAGGGCACGTTAATGTTTGGCTGGCCCTCTGGGTCCGGCCAAACAATCAAGCGCACTTTGGAGAGCATGCCCAGCCTCACATTCTCTGGCTGAGCGCAGATCCACGGCACACAGACCATTCACAACGTTGCATTGCAGCGTTATGATTGGCTATCTGGAAGCTAGGTGCCAAGTGCATCCTGCCCTGGAAGCGGGGAAGAGGACTGGGAGGAGGAGGTGACAGTGGCAGACAGGAAACTGCGTGAATTTTTACATTTTTTAATTAATTTCCTCCTCCTCACAACCCGCCTCTCCACTGCCTTCAAATACCAGCCGCCACTGGCTGCCTCTCATGTGTAAATTCTCCTAGTCGCACAACATCTGCACACATTCTGCTTCAACAACCTTGACAACCCCCGCCTAGTTGCTTACATAGCAAACAGCACACAGTCCGCCCCATAACTAGATCTCCGATCCCTCCACAGCCCTTGTGACCATCTAGGCTGAATCAAATATTTTTCATTTCTTTAATGTCTGCTTCCTTTAACAGTGATACTGACCAGTACCTGCAATCTTGTACTGGGCCGCTTTCGATGCAGGGCCTGGCTGATTGTAGTGCTATGCTACAAGTTACATCCTTGTAAAATGGGGGAAATATCCCAAATAACCTTTACTGACTTCAATAAAGTGTTTACAAAAAAAAAAAATATATATCCCAAATAACCTGGTTCATGACCGCATGAGCTTCATTTGTCTGGATAGCTCTGGGCTGGAGTTGTCTGGAACATTACGGAGTGGGGAGCACCGCCTCTATTGTTTGAACTAGACGACTTCTGCCGATCTACCCTGAATGAAGGTTGCTTGGGTAATAATGTCAACTAGTTTTTGTCCCAAAGCTTCTGGGCCTGGACTACAAAGCACTTTTCTAATCTCCTCATAAGACCATGATTGGAGGACCTAGCTTCTCCTGAGGAACACTTTCCAGAGCTCAGGGCAGCTCTTTCTGTGTCCTCCCTCATACCTGGCAGGTCCATCTCTCGCAGTGGCACTTCCCAGGGTTGCACCCTGGAAGATGGCGCAGTCTGTTGTAAGGGCCATCTTGCATCATTCAGTCAGGCGGCTCTCCACGCAATACTTCGGGATAACTCCAGATGGGTTGCAGACACACTTATACGTCCACATTGTAAGTCACACACATTTAGCAGCGCTGCACTACACACGCAGTCTATCACTCTGCACCCTCATTAATGGGGGAAGGCTCACTTTTTACTGCTGTGTAAGGAGACTAATGAGTTCACACAACAAGAGCATTCACTGTACTAATATGATCTAGTCTTTGCATTCACCTCCATCTACAGATGAAAGAACCAATGATTGTAGAGCAGCAGTCACTTAAGGTCTGAAAAGGCCGGGTTAGGACTAACAAAGTTGTCTCCCTGTGCTCTGTCAGAGGCTCACGTTACTCCTTCATTCAAGACAAAACGTAATTATTTTTGGTTCTCGGCTGCTTTTGTCATTTTTTTAGACCTTAATCATTGAACCATACAATCATGATTTATTCCTTAACTCAAGACTCTGCTCGGTTACGTTTCGTTCTTAGCCTCTTGTCATTTTTTTTAGACCTTGGATCATTGATCCATGCTTAACATAACAATGGACTTGGGCTATATAGGGAATTACTTTACAAGCAGAACTAGCCATTGGATTAGTGTGGAGGCTCCCAACAGGTGAAAACCATGTCTCCAAAGTACAAGGGCTTCCTTAATTTCAGACGACTCGTTTGCATCCTTTGCTACTTGGATTTGAAGGTCCAGAAAATTGTATGCACAGATTTTTTATTCTGTGCATTGCTGAGGGCAGAGCTATTTGTGTAGAGCAAGAGGTTACATTTTCACATAGGGTTGGCGCACATGAAAGCATTCCAGCGTTATGGGTTGAAACGGTCTGCAGAAAGGAATCGTCTTAGTATGATCCGAGTTTTTGGATCATGCAGCCTCCCTGTGTATGAAACCGCATTTTGTTTAACATGTTTGGATATGAGTATACCAGAATGGAGGTTCACTGAGCTGGTGATACCAGTCTGTCAGACATGTGCCCATGATGTCACATTGACATGCTGTCTATTGGGAGACACTAGGAAATCAGCAGGAAGTGCACGACTCTGTTATTACTGTTACAGATGCCCTGTGAAGATCCCTTATGTACGTACTGCTTGAACATGTCACTATATTAATGGATGACTTGAACTGGTAGGGCTGTGAATGTGTGCAATATGATTGAGGGGCTTGTGTGAGCCCACCAGGAGAGCGAGTTTTTGCACAAATTCCACTTTTTAGATGTACCAAACTCTTGGGTGTCCTGGGACCTAGCCCCATAATCTTAATCCGCAAGGGAGCTTTGTGGGATTTCCAGCCACCTTAAATTCAGTTGCCCTAATCCAATAAATATCTCACTTTTGGGGATTCCAGTGTTGTCATCTATACGATGCCAGAAGCAGATGTGTAATCTCTTGTCTAAATGCTGTGTTGTGCCAAGTATGCTAACTCGGCTAGCAGCCTTCTGTGTTGCTGTACTGATTCACTCATGGAGTTACCTGATCTCTATTCAATGCAGCCGCCCGTTTGGTTAAGGGGCACTTTCATTTAACTCGAACAAAAGGCGCAGAAGCAGATTCGACTAAGGTTCAGACCTTTTTACATCATATGCTTTACTTATTGCATGTAGAATATAGGTCCCAAATTAATTACATTAAAACCTACTGTTTACTCTGATGACCAAAATATGTAACTGGTTGCCAAAGTTTTTTTAAAATAAGACTAGAATAATAGTTTCTTAATTAGTGAGTAGTCTGGCTTACATGCTTTGTACCAGTTACGTACAGCGTCTATCCTTGCTGGTCCCCACTACTGCCATGAACAAAGTAGAAGCAGTTATGATTAGGGTCTAATTTAGTCACACCCCTTAATGTACATTTAAGGTGGAGTTCCTCTCCCAGAGGTCAGTTTCCTGGTTATCAAGATCTCTGCTCTCTTGAACTCACTTTGATGACGGATAACCCTCTCATTTACTGTGCTGCTCCTGAAAGCAGGGGCATATTCCCATTTAGTGTCTGCTGATGAGATTAGCTGCCTCTGCTGGGTGATTAATGGGCAGCTGCGCCAAAAACTAAAATGTATGTCAGCTTGTCCTCTCCCGTAGAGCTTAAGGACCACGCTGAATTTGCAAATGAAAAGTTTTTTTCCTTTGAGCTTCCCTGTAGGTTTTCTACTTGTGTACTTGAGAGAAGTTCTACTTTCTTGTTCTTTCTGTAACCTATGTCAGATAAATGACAAATTCTGTTCCGTCCAACATCCACATCAACACAAACATCCGCGACATATGACTAAGATCCCACCAACATCCAGTTCTTAGGAGTTGCTAGTAAGTGAGGTAGAAATCTTGATTTTCTCCTTAGTTTCGTGTTGATTTGTTGAGCATACTTTCATTGTAGCCAAAACTGAGATCTTTCCTGGAACCCAACAAGTATAATCTTCTCAGTTTGCCTTTGCCTTTTGTTTTAGAACTGTTGCACAAGTGTAAGCCCATGAAGCAGGGGCTTGGTGTATATATATTTTTTTCAACATGCAAGAAAGCCCTCTGCTTGCACTTTAATGTGGTGCCTGTGTATATGTGAGTAGCATCATAGCCTCCAATAAATAATTCAGCTGTACTGTTTTTCTGCGCCTCCTGCAACTATTGTAGGAGGGGGGGTCTACATATGCTTTTGGGGTATTTTTTGGTTTATTTAGTGTCTACATATGTTGATTATATTGGTCAAGAACCCAGTATTGTTGAAATCTTAATCTTCATATAGGGTCTTCCTTGGAGATACCAGGCTCATTTTGTTCAGAGTAGGGAAGCTGTGACGTTCTTCATGTCCCCTTTGAGATCATCATTGGCCGCTTCAGTCTTCGCTCAATTAGATTCATAAATATATACTTAGTTTGACTGGGGCATGATTTTAGTGGGTTGTGTTGTAAAATGTTTGTGACAAGTTAGTGTTTATGTAACTTTTTACTGCTCAATGATCATTACTATTTTGTTCTTTTAGTGTGTCTCCATTGGGAGTTCGCCTTAGGGAGAAAATGCATATTAGCCCGTAGCAGTAAGGCGTACTGTGTAGGGGTTTACGTTATTGTCCTCAGCACATTGGGGTTACAGACGTGACTGCTGTGTATTTTTCCTAATTTTACTTGTTTTTGTGGAGTTTGGATTCTTTCTTTTGTTTTTGTTTAGATCAATATTTCTTAATACAAGTGTGCATCCACAGGTATTACTTATTATTGGCTACACTGTCACCAATGGGCTATTAACAAGCCATTTATTTACTAAATGGTGAAAGCTATCTGGGGCACAGTGTACGAACCTGAACTTTTTCAGAGGTCTGGTATTTAAAATGTATTTTCTAGGTGTGGACTGCATGCCTGCCAACTGGCAAGATATGTTTGAGGGGCTGATCTGGTGTGACGAGAACTCTGAAGCACCCTGCCCCTCAGCACGCTCCCCTATTCCCTTCAAAAAAACAAAGGGTTATCGAGGTTGACGCCAGCGTCCTGTGGTGTTTTCAACCCTTTTTTTTATTTAAATGTGTTTCAGATTTTCACATTTCTTGGTACAGATTGTTGTTGCATCATTAACATACCAGAACATATAATTGCAGGTATTTGATTAACACTTTTCTTTGATCATACATCAACACAACTTGGGTTGGCTGCCTTGCATCCATCCGGTAGTCACACTCTAACTTGGCCTGACATGTTGTAATAGGTCATGTGGCTTCCACCCTTTTATAGACATAGGCTGTTTACAGCCTCCGAAACGAGTAAAAAATCCACTATTTACAGGGGTTTTGTGCTCATTTTTCCTGCCACTGTGTGATTTCGGCTTCTCCTCGGGTACCGTGTGAAGGTAGCCGAAATCGTGTGACCCACGGTAGCACTGTGTGAGTTGTCGCGTCTGGGATTGCAAGTTCGAGGGACTGAAGCTATGGAATGTTTGATTTTGTTTAGGATACCTGTGACTAAGTAGCTCTGTCTTTCTGGGCCTGATTCATGAAGGTAAATGTACACTTCTGTGTAAGTTTATGATTTTTTGAAATTATCAAATAACTTTTACAAGTAGTATATTTACCACTGCCTATCTCTTTATATGATGAGTCTTCTACTAGTACGGGGACATCATAGTTCTAAAGATACCCGTAAAATTATTTTGTGGATTGCAAAAAGTCGTAAACTCAAAAGTGTAAGTTTATCAGGGCCTCAGTGTCTGAAGACAAGCATCCAACCCGCATCCCCATAGAGTCTGAAAGATGCGAATATTTTAGTCAAGGCCTGTTACCGTAGTTAACATTTAAGTTGACCTATAAGTCTGATCTTGTTATATGCTTGCAGTTGCACATTCCAGGTAAGAACTAGATATGTATTTAAACGTGTTTTTTTTTTGGCACCTAATGTTTTCTGAGGAATTGCTGCCTCGTTTGTTTAAACTTGTTCGTTATGTTTTCAATTAGTATTTTCTCCCTATATTCTTCTTTGGTGTTAATGGTCTGTGTTTTACTAGAATACAGACTTTCTGTTTCTCACAAATGCGAAACGAATTGACAGTGTGTGCTGGCTTTTCCAATGCCTTATGAGTAAAAGTAGCTTAAAAGCTCAAAGTGAAACGCCTCATGTTAACGTTTTCTGTGAGAAAAAAAAATGCGTAGGACTGGCTTCACGTGCCAAATTTGTTTAAAAATGTGTGCTGATATTATTAAAAAATGTTCCATCGGAGTAGAAAAATCGCAAAACTGCAAGGTTTTATGTTTTTAAATCCTTATCGGGTGAAAGCTATTTTTAGAAATATATTTAAAAAATGCTAAGGAAAACCTAGATGTGTTGGGCTAGAAATAGTTAACTAATGCAGATTACAAACATTTTCACTTAATCTGAATTTTTTCTGTTTTCCTCTGTTAGGATAATACTTGGTCTCCTTCCACCATGCGGTCTGTCTCATGTGAGGTGCACTGAAAACCTTTCCAGGACAAACACTGTGGCGGGGCATTATTTCGCAATTTGGAATGCAGACAACATCTGAAATGCTGAAAAGAAAACGTCGTCACTGTCAACTGAAACGTTGCAAGTTTCTCTTAGTGGCTGCCTTTACTCTTCTGACACTCTCAGTTGTGAAAATCCACCAACATGCGTCGTTCGTGGACCACCGCCACTTGGAGATCAGAGAAGACCACCCCAACAGTGCTGTAAACTGCACGGCCATCTTAAGGGGCGACGCGGAGGCCATTGCTCAAGCCAAGCTTGAAACATTGAAGGTGTCCTTCAGGAATCGGCCAAAGCTCACCACGAATGACTATATTAACATGACCAGAGAGTGCGACTCCTTTATAAGGTCGCGCAAGTACATCCTGCAGCCGCTGAGCAAGGAGGAAGCTGCTTTCCCTATTGCGTACTCCATTGTGGTTCACCACAAAATAGATATGTTTGAAAAGCTTTTGCGTTCGATCTACGCACCCCAGAACTATTACTGCATTCACGTGGACAAAAAAGCCCCAGAATCCTTCTTGGCTGCAATAAAGGGTATAGCTTCTTGTTTTGAAAATGTCTTTCTGTCCAGCCAGATGGAGAGCGTGGTGTACGCCACCTGGTTCAGGGTGCAGGCAGACATAAACTGCATGAAGGACCTGCATCGGACTAGTGCCAAGTGGAAGTACCTGATCAACCTCTGTGGCATGGATTTCCCAATTAAAACCAACCTGGAAATGGTGGAGAAACTGAAAGCTTTGAAAGGGGAAAACAGCCTGGAGAGTGAACGAATGCCTTCAAATAAAGAGTGGAGATGGAGAAAGCATCACGAGATCATTGACGGAAGCATCAGAAGCACGGGAGCAGAGAAGGAAGCTCCTCCCTTTGAGATGCCCATCTTGTCTGGCAGTGCCTACTTTGTCCTCAGCAGGCAATTTGTTGAGTATGTCTTGGAAGATGAGAAAATCCTTAAATTTATTGAATGGGCAAAAGACACTTATAGCCCGGATGAATACCTCTGGGCTTCCATTCAGCGCTTTCCTGGAGCTCCAGGCTACCTCCCAAATAGCGAGAAATATGACGTTTCTGACATGAATGCCATTGCCAGGTTTGTGATGTGGCATTACTTTGAAGGGGACGTGTCTAGGGGAGCTCCGTACCCGCACTGTAGCGGGGTTCATGTGCGATCAATTTGTGTGTTTGGTGCCGGAGACCTGTCCTGGATGCTCCGAACACACCACCTGTTTGCCAATAAGTTTGACACAGATGTGGACCCTTTTGCAGTTCAGTGCCTGGAGGAATATTTGAGGGACAAAGCGCTGTATTACCAAAGCTAGGAGTGTATGGTTAGCACTATGGTAATTGCACTGTTGGATCCTGTCTTGTCTCAAAATGTAATCTGTTTCGAACGGTGTGACGCCATAGGACCCGAAGGGGTGTGACGCCATAGGACCCGAAGGGGTGTGACGCCATAGGACCCGAAGGGGTGTGACGCCATAGGACCCGAAGGGGTGTGACGCCATAGGACCCGAAGGGGTGTGACGCCATAGGACCCGAAGGGGTGTGACGCCATAGGACCCGAAGAGATGTCGCGCCATAGGACCCGAAGAGATGTCTCGCCATAGGACCCTAAGAGATGGGACGAGCGTTTTTATTTATTAGACTTTGGTTATTAAACAATCTGGCGCTTTAGACAAGAACTTGAGTCATGCGGTGGAACTTGAAACTATACAATTTTGCAATGTTTCTAGATCACTCCTATTATTATTTCCAAAGATCTGCAGCAAATATTGAAACCAAACCTGTTTTTGTAATTCCTTACGTTCAGAAGGCTGTGCTCGTCTGTGACTGAGAGGTAAACGTGTGCTAAGAAGCCCTCTCCAGATGCTCTCTGAGCTAGGTTTGCACATTTGCTTAGAAAGTCTGCAAGCTGCATGCACAACGCACCAAAATTGCAGTTTCCGCCATGTGCACGCAATAGTTCACATTGAATATATATTCCTTTCTCTAAAAAGCACTGACAATAAATTTTAAATGCATTTACTGTGACACATGTTTTAATTGTAGGTACCTGGCAGATGTAAAGTTGATGAGTAGAAATGAACTCAGACGGCGAGGTGTTTTGCTTTTCTAGAAGTGCAACTTTACAGCAACTGTAGATACATTGACACTAAGGGTGAGCGTAGTTCGCGAAGTAAACGCTACGCAAAGTGCACTTCGCACTACGCGAACTTCACGTAGCACTACGCGAGCTGCGTAGTAGCATGTTCGCACTGTGCAAGATGTGTTCAATGATTGCACAGTGCGGACAAGCATCTGGCACTGTGCAATCATTGAAAACGGCTTCTTGCACAGTGCGAGCTGTAGTTTTCTGCTGCTCAAGTAAATTATTACTAGGGCTCCCGGTTTTCCGTTTAAACGGATTTCTACATATAAATACAGACGGAAAATGATTTTTCCGTTGTCTGTATTTATATGTAGAAACGGCAAAATACTAGTAAATTTGACCGCGCTGCAGTGCTTCAGCCCAGAGTTGCTAAACCCCTGTTCCTTTTCTTGCTGCCCCAGCCCTTCTTTTGAATACGTCACTCCAGGGCTCCGCTGCTCGTGTGAGCTCTGTGCCAGCCAGGCGCTATTTCGCAAGTTAAGTGTTTTTCTGTGGCCTCAGGGGGCAGATTAATGATGGCCTCACAGCGACCCAGGACACTACCCCTTGAATGCCGCTCCGCATAATGTCTGTCCCACTGCAGCCTCGGACTCTGGCTCCGGCCCCCTACCCCGTATGAATAGGCCACCAGGGGGGTTGGTATCGTTTTTTTGTTTGTTTAAAACAGCAATTAACGTTCATTGATGTTACGGATTAGGAGAACTGCAGCTCATGGATTGTGCATTGTATTTTGCGAGCTGTGCCTTCAAATAGTCAAGATGATACATTTAATAGTTTTGTTAGTTTGGCCCTTGAAATAACGAACGCTCAATTCACATCCTGCCTGTTTTGTTCACTATTACTACCTGATCATTTACGTGTATGGCTATTAAGGCTTCCTCAGACACCAGGCTTTCAGAGTTCGGGAAATAAATAGGGATGCGGTGCCAAAGAAATACCAGATACAAGGATTAAGAAAAGACAACTTCATGACCTTTAATTCACCAGAGTGAACTAATGATCCGATGTTTCTGAGGAGAGGTGCTGGTTGATATTTTTAGAGCTTTTGTTCTGTTCGTTAAAAGTCCAGAGGCCTTGTTTGTTGGTATACTGACTGTGCAATACACCTGTGAACTGACACTTTGTGTGGGATATCGTTTCTCAAAAAAGGGGCTTAAAAGCTCGAAATTACATCAGTAAATAGTAAGCAACATTGCCACCGGCAGTACTTTTGTCTTTTTTAATATCAGACAATTTGCCCACAGAAGAAAGGAATGCATGGACACCACCAGTCATAGGTGTTCGAAAGGCAAAGGGTAGCCATAGCCAGATGGTTGCAGTGCCTTCTTCAGTAACACAGACAAAACAAATGCAGCAGCGCTTTTAAACTCAAACCCCCAAAAAATGTCCCTCTCATTTAATCACATGGCAAATTATATTCACTGTTTGAAGCCATGTCTAAAGTGTTATATAAATAAATGAATAGTTGGATGGTCAGTCGATCCATGGTGAAAACACAGTTGACAAACCTTCAGCTCTTGTGTCCGTGCACAAGCAGTTGCACATGTGTTTTTTTGGGACTGAAATAAATGTGGAAAAAGACTAGCTGTGTCGTCGGTCTTACTTGTGGCAAAAATAAATGTGGATAAATACAGAAAAAATGCCCCAAAAATAAATATGGATAAATACAGACAGAAATGGACAAAAAATAAATACCATAAAACTGGGAGCCTTAATTATTACTCAAGCTGCAGCTTTCTCAACGCGAACTGGTAGTTTCTCATTGAGAGCGGTCACGAGCATGCGCAACCACTCACAATGAGAAACCTTACCTCCCCGTGTTGAGAATCTCGCCGGGATGTAATTTTGCTTGCTCGCGGTCGCGAACATGACGTTCAGGACCGGGAACAAGCAAAAAATGAGCACTGCACTACGCTACGCTGCACTAGGCGGGTTCGCACTGTGCTGCGTGCAGCTCGCGTAGTGTGAAGTTGCGCAAACTTCGCAAACTCCGCGTAGCGTAGTGCTTCGCCCAGGCCTAATTGACACGAAACTTGGTAGAACAGTGCCTATTCCTGGCAGTGTGTTTATAATACAGGCCAGCTAAGCTAGATCAGTAGATCAAACTCGTCTTTCTCGCCCATGGCACTACGGTTGGCAACTTTATACAGGCGTTTTGGATATGCTGCTTGTCTCCCCATCCCTCCTATTCCTATATTTAGCCAGTCTTTCAGAGAGAGTTTCCCATAATCTCATCTTAAAAGAAACCTTCTTTGCAGAGGTATAGGGTGGCCTTTCCCTCCTTTTGGCAACTGTTTCCATAACATTTTATGTGAAGGCAGCCGAGCACACACTCGTTGGGTCTCCAGCCCGCTTAGCATGCTGGGAACCACGTCTCTTGTGACTATTGATCACACCTGAATTTGATCTGAGGAGGATTTCAAGAGATCCATTCAGTGTCGGTGAGAATACTGTTCTGCACTTGCCGTCTGGAACTTTTTGCCAGTATGCCTTTAACTAGATGGGGTCATTAACTCGATTCTTCAAATAATTCAAATAAAAAAAAACTCTAGAAAAGGCTGTGACGAAATGGGGGGAGCGTGTTGTATAGTTTAAGTAGAGGTGAATAGGAATTCCGGGCGCTTCACCGCAGGATAAGCACTGACCGAGGCATCAAGTGGGTAGGGTGGGTTAACGTTGGCTTGCCATTTGGGCTTTACAAACTGGCACTTGGCTCTTCGGTTTTCATAGGGACTTGAAATCGAAAAGCATATTTTTTTTCAGGCGTGGAAGTAATCCTCCCAGCTGTCAGTACATCAAGCCGCTTGCCCGAAGAAAGAGCCAAGGTGTAGTGTGATTCTGGCCACTGTAAACCTATTACAGCCTTTGAAAGTGAATAGCAACTGCAAAGCAGAGAATGGTCTGTGAAATGTTAAGGGAGAACAGCCAAAGAATGAAAAATTAGGCGGCATTGCTTAAGTGCTCCCTACACAGAATAGACTTTCCCATAGATGTACAGAAACTTAAAGACCAATTAATGATGGCATCAAAACAAAGAAACTCTGGTGAGATATTGGCTCCGAGATTCTACCACAATGTCAGAATTTTCGCATTTACCCTTTTAGAAACCAATCCGGGTTGTGCACAGTGCTGGAGAGGCCGTTTATTCCAATGGGCATTTCCCCGGTGGTTTGAAGGCCTTGGAGGCTGGTTCTAAAAGCCCGGAGCAGCTCATGGTGCCGCGGTCTCTCTTCCCAGCTCCCGGAGGTTAATTGTAGCAGGCATGGGGATGCTTCAAGAGATAGAGTTATAGAGGGAGGGAAGGTTAGAGAGAAAGATCAGAGAGCGAAAGGGAGGCGAGAAGGAGTGAGTGAAGGGAAAGGCAGGGAGAAGGATCAGAGTGGAGAGAAGGAGAGCGAGAATCAATAGATGAAATGAAAGATTGCGAGAGGAGACGTAGGAAGTGGGGCTGGTTTGAGCTTTTCTTTCGGTGCTGTTTTTGGTTCCCCAGGCCCTCCCTGGCCGCGCACATTTGTACGTGTGCTTAAGAGCAAAATTAGTTGGAAACCACAAATGAGTCAGTTTGTGGGTATTCATGTACCTCTTGCATGTGGTGTCCCCACCCTTGAAATTGGCACTAATTTACTCATGCGAAGGACAGGAGTAAATGTGCTCCCAGAGTGTGATTAGAGAGGGAGTACCCCCATACAGAATGGTCGTGCAAGGCAATATTTTCCATGCAGAAAAATAAGTTGAGGGTTCAAGAGCACTGTGCATTTGTACCAGAATTACTCTTGCAGAATATATAACCCTTTAGAACATCGTCTTGTATACACCGTACAGATTGGGATAGTCCGGGAAAGCTGACGCTATCGTTGATTTTCTTGAGCATTTTGGAGGTCAGTTGTAAATCTCACGAAAGTCAATTTCGTTTTCCAAATGTATGACTAAGGCCTTACTTCACCACATTTCTGACTTCCAAAAAACAGAGTTTTTAGTTGGGCCTAGCATATTCATTTGTTTTTGCAAGCTTATATCTGTGGTGTCCCTAAAAACCCACACACCAGTGAATAGTATGAAATTTAATTATTCATAAATGTTGTGCAGACTTTGTTGCAACAGAATGTGTATAGGGCAAAGTCTGACCCACAGGGGTAACCGTTTAAGTCCGTTCATGTTGCCAAAGGCCAAATAATTGTTGGATGCATTAGTTCTATTATAGCAACACTTTTTAACCTAATGATGGAACACAATACAATATTTGTGATAAAATGTAAGCCTAGGCGTCCTTCCTTCCTAAAAATGTATTTAGTACAAAGCTGCTTAACAGTGTGTGTTTTCTTTACACCATGGATTCTCAAAAGCAGTAACTGTGGCAGCAGACAATGTGAAAGGAATAGTTGTGGGTTGGGCGGAGGGTGTAGAACCAGTGATCTAGAACATATGAAATTGAGTTCTCGCTGTAGAAGTGTACCAGAAAAATAAGGACTGCAGTCCTAGAATATTTTTGGGGCGTGGGGGCTCTAACTATGGTAGAGGTGTCCAAAGAAAGATCAGGGATGCTTGTCAGATTTTAAAAATGTTCTTGTAATCAGAAATGAGAGCGAGAGAGAAGCTGCGATGGGGGCTTTCTTCAGGACCAATGGAGAGCACGTTGTCCACTCGTCACGTGCAAAGGTAAGTTGTGCACTTACCCATCTTCTTAAGTGCTCTTGTTCGCACACGAGTTGTAGATTTGTGTCTGCAACTGAAATAGAAAAAGACCGTCAAGACAAAAGATAGCAGTACATAACAGCATCATTATGACTATTGTGTTCGAAATTTTTGTAAGAGGTGATGCTAGAGATTCAGATTTTGAACTTTAAGTGTTACTGGAAAGAAACAACAATATTCAAGGAGAAACACACAACAACAATAGCTCTGGTGGACACATTTGTCTGCGAGCTGAGCTTGTAAGTGATCGTGGAACACAGTAGGGCGATTAAACTTGGAAATCAAAACAGAGAAAATGGCGCATAATAACATTGCAATTAGTCCTGCTTTATCAATGCTTTTAAAAATAACCACAAACTTTGTCAATGCCTTTAGTTTATATTTATTGTATGTCAGTTTCATGTGGCTAGCTTGAAACTAGGGCCTGCATATTGATGGGAGCGCGGGCTCACCTGCTCGTTTTACCATACTCACCTGGGCCCATAAAACCATACACCCTTTGTACAGGTAAACCTACGCTAATCAGAATTTAATTAACCATTTAGTATCTATACCATGACTTACCAATCCTTGTCACCGGTACCTAGAGTCGTAAGGGATCAAGGGTGTTAGCATAATAGGCAGTAAAACAACATTTCATTCATAAAATAACCACAGACTCGGGAAAGGTTTAATCACTTTATCTATGTAAATTCTTAAATGTCGGAGTCCATACCAATTTAATTAAGGCATGTTCAATTAGGAAGAAAATAATCAAAGCAAGATGATGTGAAATTATTACGAGATTTTCTTTAAGCATTGAAACCTAAGAAGGGGAAGAAAAGGGGAAACTATACAGTGACATACCCACACTAATTTATATTTACCTAGTATGGTGTGAAAACCAACCCTGGCCACGGGCTGGGATTAAGGACAGGACTCCAGATAGTTCAGGTGCTGACAGGACAGGACAGGTGCAGACCAGAATGAGGACAAGTACGGACCAAATTGGATCAGGACAGGACCACCGCAGGTCAGGACCGGCACCCACAGCTAAAGTGCAACGCCAGCGTCACACCCCTCTCTGCAGCGAAGAGTCAGACCCTGTTAGGTTATCGATTCTTCTGACAGTTCTACGCCAGCAACTCTGCTCTCGATCGCCTATTGAGTGCGTTGGGTCAGTGACATGTCAGCTATTCGTACAATCTAACTAGCTAAGCCTAACTTAGATATAACATTTTCCAGTGCAGTGTACCACCTTCCAATGTTGCAAGTTCATGTATTCCCTCAATTTGATTGGTCAAAAGCGAGGAGAGGTCATCACACCATACCAGTTATGAGATCATTTCATTCAACTATTCGAATTGATGTTCCCTCCCATAATTTTATTTTCCCATGCAGTTTTATTCCACCCGACAATGGATGTTTCAATAACAAATACAAAGTATACAAAGATTTGTAAGTTGTGTTCCTTTCTGAGGGTTAGGAGTTCATTTTCCCAGGCAAGACAGTCGCTGGCATGGATTTAATGCCATAGCTTGTGGACTTGGAAGAATAGAGCACATGCCCGATGAGAGTTTCAAGATGGAGTTCAGCAATGGCACATCAGGCCCAAATATGAGCTAATAGCAAAGTCAAAGAGAAACAGTTTTAGAACAAAGAATAAATGAATGCACTGTATACCACTTTATTCCCGTTACATTATTTTAACTATAGCGGTAGTGGTTAGACAGAACGAACAGGGTTTAGTACAAGTAGCACTGCAAGCATTGGCATGTGGAACATAGAGCAGCCATCTTTAGTTCTAGTGTGCCAAAGCAAAGTTTCCCACCAAAGCAGAGAGGACGTCATGTCACGTGAGTGTGACAGACGCATGCGCAGTAAAGATCCCACATTGCGGCGGCCATATTAGGTCACTCGAGTTACTGTTAGTAAAAGCACATAAATAAGCTTCCTCTAGATACTATAAATGTCGTGTGGTGCATTATTAGTAATACGAAACATGTTTATTAATGCATTATGTGTTATTTCGAGAGGTTTGAATCCGAGAAAGTCTCTTTACGTGCAAAACCTTGCTCCATCAATCCCCTCTTTGATGATATTTTATATCATCACAAATTAAAGAAACAGATGCCAACTTTTAACTTTTACTCAGCTCTATTTCGTCATACACTTTTAGATTTTTCCCCATTATTCATGTGAAAGTTTTTCATTTTCTTGTATAAATCCCATTTAATTCTTCAAGCTCAATTTCATTAAAGTTTCTTTTCTTTCCTTTATTTACTGTATGTCTTTTTATGCTTGCGACATTTGCAACAAATTATCCCTAAAATCAGTAAGGCTACTCTCACAATTGGCATCGGTATTCTACCTATAAACCTTTTTCTTACGTTACAAAACCAACTACCTATTGAAGAGAGACCACTAATTAGTCTCTTCCATGCACTGTCAACCTCCAGTGGTTTCAATTTTCTCTCAAATGTGTACTGTTTCCTGCATATTTCCCAATTTCAACACTTTCGTCTGGAATGTAAGTGCAACAATATTGCGTCTTCAACATTCTACAGACTCCGCCCTCTTTTGCCAATAATATATCAAGAGCAAGTCGATTTTGTAAAATCATTGATCTTACAGCAACTAATTCGGTATTTATCTTCAAAAATCCACTAGCAGTGTCAGTCGATAATCGATCCACCACTGTTGACAATTTGCAAATTCTTTGAGTGTTCAGAACCACTCCCACTGAAGGTATTATTGCACTAAATATATCGCCTACAATTTCAGCAAATGTTGCTCTTTTGCAACGTGTTAGTCCATTTGTTTCTTCATTGTTTCCAGTGATTTTCTTTACATGATATACCTTTGGGAATACTATTCCAAAATAGCAACTCCCATACCAATGATCAGACAATTTAAAGTATGCTTTGTTCCCACAAATGTAGTAAATTCCAGGAAATACTGGTGCAGTTCAATCTTTGAAACCCCAACCCCCAATTACTTTGAAATTATGATCACACTCACTGGAACCAATGAATATATTGTTGTAATAATCTGTTTTCTCTCTATGGAGACAGTGTTTCCCTTTCTTTTCAAAATCCAGTAACATAGCAGCTTGAGTCTTGCCATTTGAGGTAAACTCTTTATTTTCAGCCTATTTAGGATTCTTTCGTTTCTGATCAGAGGCTTTTCCATGGAAATCCAGTCTCCTTTTCTCTACTAAATCTAGAAAAATCTTTTCTTTCTCGTGTAATGTACATGCTAGATTGTCTTTGTGAGCTTTAACTACTATTAATATACTACATGTGCATATTCTACAACATGTCTTTAGTCCATTTCTTTTCGGTTTTCCGTTAACATTATAATCAGCCATTTCTGACTAAGGAGACTTTATCCTCTCTTTGTAACTTTTCCACAGACTTTAACCTGTGAATCTTTTCTCAAGTTGGTCTCGCTTCTTCATCAGTCGGATCAACAATCAGTTCCTCATCACTCAGTTCTAGATTTTCGAAATCTTCAAATATGACATAGGTCCGCTCAGGTTCTTTAAAAGACTGAATAACAATTTCAAAGCGTGGACTTCTCCTTCTCGGTTGCTCTGTGGAAGGTCCAGCTTGGCTTGATATTTCATTTACTTGCTCTGGTTCGTCATTTATTTTTTTTAAGGCGAAATGTCAGTCTTTTGACAAACCTAGGCCCCTTATCTCCCTTTTCTGAGTCTTTTAGCTGGCACTATGCTTTGACTTTCTTCAGATGCTCTTTTATTTTCATTCAGTTGTGGCACATCTGGTTCAATGTCGTTCTCTGTATCCCTCTCTATCTGACTCGGTCCAGGTCTTAATTTTGTTTCTTCTGCATGGATAATAATCTGCCCTTGTTCAGGAGTGTGCTGAGTTTGACTTTGACTTTGTTTGCCGCCTTCTTCCTGAACACGTTTTTCTACACCTATCTGGTACTGCTCAAGTCTTTAGATTTCTTGATTGTCTTCTGCCTGAGCTTTCTCCCTAATACCTATCTGTCCCTCCTCAGACTCAGGACTTCTGGCTGGAGTTTCAAATGTCTGAGTACATTGATCTCTCCTTATCTGGTCCTAGTCAGAATTACCATTGGCTTGGGTTTCTGTAATCTGAGTACGTTCTTCTATTCCCGACTCATCCTCACTATCACTCTGTCTATCTAGATAGGTTTGACTTCTGGTTCTAACAAATTCTGCAGGTATGCCGACTACTGGAATCCATTCTTCCTGACTGGTGCTCGGTTGTTCCTCATCAACTACTTCTGGATCAACTTCTTGAGACCCCTCAGCTGCACAACCTTCAGCTCCTACTTCATCAGGTTCTGTTACCCTCTTGGTGTGACTGACATGGATCCAATTCGGAATTCCCCTGTACTTCACAGCTGTGGTGGTAACCAATATCACTTAAAGTGGCTTTCCCCAACTTGGTGCTAGGCAAGATTCGCAAGTATGTTATTTTATCACTACCCAGTCACCTGTATTCAGGTCATGTGCTGGAGATGATTGTCTGGTGACAGCGTCTTCCCCCAACCTGGTGAGAGATAGAACACACTTGGTCAGCCAGTTCTTTGCAGTACTTAAGCTGATAAATATAATTGATGATTTAGTGCTCGTGTCCTGGTATCCATGCTTGCCTCATTGCTCTTCCCATGAGTATCTTATGGGGACTCAAGCCTGTGTTTCTGTCTGGGATGCTTCTGAGTCCCATCAGAACAAGAGGTAAAGCATCGGGCCACTCCAATCGGGTAGATTCATACATCTTTCCCAATGAACATCTGTTATTCAGCGCCAACAGACCTCTGGGTGAATGTGCGCTTTACAAATACACATGTTATGTTATCGTGACTTGATTGTGTCATTCACTTGTTCTACCACTCAAGAAGCCTCTGGGCGGTGTGCACAGTGCAGTCTTTGCTCAATTTGGAGTGCTTCACAGATCAGATTAATTATTTCATTATTAAAATGAGACCCTCGGTCTGATTCAATTGTTACTGGAAAACTGAACCTAGGTATGAGCTCCCTAAGTAGAAGCTTGGCTACAGTGAGGCTATCATTCCTGCGGATAGGGTAGTCTTCCACCCATTTTGAAAACAGGAAGACAATCCTTGGCAGGGGTTATTGGATTAAATCAATCTGAAGTTGTATGAAGGGACCTTCTGCCTTTCCAATCTTTCCTGGTAAGACTACAGTTCTCTTACCAGGATTCTTTCGTTGGCAGGCTATGCACCTCTGGCAAAGACTCTCTGCTACATTTCTGAATCTCGCATTGAACCAACTGTCTAAATAGCTTAACCAGCGCATCCCTATCTATGTGTGAATTTCCATGGTATATTTTAGCCACAGGAGCAAACATAAAATCTGGTAACACAGGTCTCCCTTCAAGGTAAATAATAACACCATCCTCAACCCTTCTCCGACATCTATTTTCTCCCACTCTTCCTTTTCCTTTATTTCCTGCTTCATTTTGCAAATCTCTCACTTCCTCCCATGTTTTCAGTCTTTCAAGCTACAGAAGTTGGCAGCTGTTTCCACATGCATCGATTTTCTTATTTATTGCCATCTTATGTTTGGCACAATGCTGGGCTAGTTGGTCAGCATATCGGTTACCAGCTGTCACTGTCATTTCCCAATTTGTGCGCAGCACACTTGACCACAGCCACTTCAATTGAATTACTTAGTAAGTCTTTTACGTAATTTCCATTTTTAATAGGAGTACCCGAAGAAGTCAGAAACTCCCTTTGCATCCAAAGTTGGCCAAAGTCCTGCACCACCCCGTAACCATACTGACTATCAGTGTATATGGTCATGCTCTAATTTTTCCCAAATTTGCAGGCTCTTGTCAATGCAACAAATTTGTCTATTTGTGTAGACTTGACTCCTGGTAAATAGGATGCTTCAACTGGATCCCACAAAGTACACACAGCATAAGCAGCACTCAATCCTCCTTCCTCATGTCTCATGCATGAGCCACCTACAAATAGCTCATATTCTGATTTTAACAATGTCTCTTTTCTTATGTCTGGACGGGGCTTAGAACTGTATTCTGTGAGGTCAATGCAATCATGCTCGACTTCCCCTTTCACCTCTTCAAAACGTGAATCAGGTAACCGTGTAGCTGGATTTAGGACAGTGCATCTAGCAATGGTCAAATTTCCTGCACCTAAAAGGATTCGCTCATACTTAGTCAGCCGACTAAGAGTTGGATACTGAGTACGTGTTTTGGTTAACCGAATCCCCACTGCATGTGGGACATAAACAGTTACAGGGTGTCCCATAATGATGGATTCACTTTGCTCAAGTCTCATGCAAGTTGCAGCTGCTGCTTTCAGACATCCCGGCAATGCAGATGCCACTGGATCCAGTGTAGCAGAAAAATATGCCACAGGACGTCTCATTACCGTGAGTTTGGGTCAGGACATACAATGCACAATTGTCACGTGCATCACAGAACAGTGCAAAGTCTTTTGAATAATCAGGCATCCCTAAAGCTGGAGCTGAGCACAGACCGTCTCGCAGCTTCAAGAAGACAGTCATATTTTCATCATCCCACTCGACTGGGTCTTTTTCCTCTCTTCGTTGTCATTTGTATCAGGGTTTTAGCTAGGACTGCAAATCCCACAACCCACTGCCTGCAGTGACCTACAACGCTGAGAAACATTCTGATTTCTTTCTGTGTTTGAGGTGGATTCATGTTACTGATTATTTTGATTCTTTCGGAAGTAAGTCTTCTGACACCTCTATCTGGTGCCCTAGATATTTAACTGATGTGGTACAAAACTGTATCTTTCCAGGTGACACTTTATGCCCTCCTTCAGCCAAATGATTCAGCAATGCAATGGTATCTATAACAGTCATTTCGAGTTTTAGACGCTACCAACAGGTCGTCTATATATTGCACCAGAACAGACTGTCCGGGCACGACCAGGGATTCAAGACATCTGTTCAATATTTGGTTGAAAATCGATGGACTCTCTGTGTACCCCTGAGGGACACGATTCCAGACGTAAACCTGGTCGTTGAATTTGAATGAGAAAAGAAATTTCCTATCTGGATGTAATGGTATGGAGAAAAATGCATGGCACAAATCAATTACTTTGAATCATCCGGCTCCCCCGGTATCTGATACAGAATCAATGCAGGATTTGGCACAACTGGACAACATGGGACGACATTTTTATTAACCTTGCGGAGGTCTTGCACGACCCTATATTTTCCGCTCGGTTTCTATATGGCAATTATAGGTGAATTACATGGACTGCTCATTATTTCTTGTAAAATGTCTTGCTCAACCACACGCTTCATTTCTTCTGCAACACCTGTTTTTATTTCAGGGCTCATTTTGTATTGTCGAATGTTTGGGTAAACTGTTACGTTATGTTATGGTAATTTATTGTGCGCACAGATACTCCAGCCAAGGAGCGTCCCGGCGCAGAGACAAGGTAGAACATAACACAACAGGAGAATAAAAACAAAACAGCTAAAACAAGAAGGTTTTTATAGCCCTCCGGAAGGTCAAGAGGTCCTCCATCAGACGGATTTCAACAGGCAGGGAGTTCCATGCTGACGCGGCCATTACCCTAAACGAGCGGCCTCCCATGCGACTGAGCCTGAATCTGGGGACCACCGCGAGGGCCAAACCCTGGGAACGGAAGCTACGGGTAGGAACATAGAAGGAAAGACAGCTCGACAGGATTTCCGGGCCAATACCTCTCAAGATCTTGAAGGCAAGACACAGAACCTTAAAGAGGATACGCTTCCTAACCGGAAGCCAATGTAGGGAGCGAGTAAACTGCACCTTCTTTCACTGTCACTTTTATGGGGTCAACATTTGCCATTAATCCTACATCTTTCCCCGTGAAATCCCACACCTCAGGATTCACCGTATGCTGTAATTCTTTTTGGAGATCTTCCACGATCATCTTTTTATTTTCAGTTTCTTGTTTGGCTAAAAATGTATACACCATCTTCGTCTGGGGTTTGAATGTCAACACCATTTGGGGTGCAAAAGATTGTGCAATTCATTTTACACGGTAAGTCCCTACCGAATAGGTTCACTGGACTGGAGTCGCACACTACAAATGTTTGCTTTTTCTTTAAAATTCCCTATTCTGACTTCCATTGGTTCTGTAACAGGGGTACTAATTTGTTTATTAGAAATGCCCATTTGTTTATTAGAAACGCCCACTACTTGGATCGCTTTTCCCGAGAGGGGTAGGTTTGGAACGTCTGCTGTTCTCACAGTAGAACGGGTAGCGCCAGTATCCAACAAAAAGGTAACATCATTTCCCTCCACTTTTCCCTCCATGTATGGATCTGACTGATCTACCGGCAAGGATGCGCCAAGTACGCACTCCTCGTCCTCCCCTCTCAGGCACTGTCAGTAACTATCTTCCTTAAAAAATGCGTCACTCAAAAGAAATTGTGATGTCACTGCGTCTCTCCTACCACTTCCCTCCCAATTTGTGGTATCCACGCTGTATTTACCTTGGCTCCCAGAATGTGGCATAGGTGCAAGTGGTAACTGGTACTGTATTACCTGTTACTGTTGCTTCCTTGACACCATTCTGCGTCTGTGGATTCAAATTGTCAGTTTGTTCATTATTACTCAGCACAGCCTTACACTCGTTCCTTCAATGCCCCATTTTACCGCATCCATGACAAGGAAACTTTTTATTTGCCTCCTCTGTTCATTCTTCCTCTCGGTTTACCCCCATTTCCATCTCCTTGATTCTGATTATTTTTCAATTGATTCAACTGGAGTTCCTGTTGCTCTGCTAACTTTACATGTGCACACATTACCTTTTCTTATAAATTCTTTCATTTATTGTCAATTTCATCCCCACAATATTTCGCACACTTGAGTAGTTCATCAACAGGCTTGGCCTGGCAGCAGATTTTATGATCTTTAATCATCTGCAAAATTTCTGACTTTAACCCTGACACAAACCGATAAATAAAATGTCATGTCTTTCGTATCCATGTTTTCCAAACCACTGTACTGCTTGAATACCTGTATAAGGTGCTCATAATATGCATGTACTGATTTATCTTTCTTTTTGGGTAGTTCTGTCTATTCTTGTCCAATCAGTCTCTTTTGGGGGTACTTTCCCTTTCAGGAAGGTTATGACTTGATGGTACTTTTTCATCACATCATCTGATGGTGCTCCTGTCTTTGGATCTCTTGAGTACTCGCCACTGGGCCAATCTATGGTGATCTTACATTCTGTCCACAAATCTGCGGGGACTACAATATCAAACAACCCATCTAAATCTTTTAACAGTACTTTTGAGAGTTTTACAAATCTTTCGACTTGCCTGTACCACTCTACAGGTTTTTCTCTGAGTTTCGGGAAATCATTTGTAAATGATAAAATATCCTGTCGGGACCATGGGACATGTACATACCCTCCTCCTGGCACTTCTCTCATTGGACACAACCTTTCTACCTTTTCTGGTTCTTTTAATAAATATTCAGTTGCAGTGCTTTTTGCTTGGATTTCCTCTTTTTGTTTGTCCATCTAGCTTTCCACTTGTCTAATTCACCCCACTTTTGCAACAATGACAATAATTCCTTTATTTGCACTTTTCGTCCTGACACATTCATGTTTTCTAAATTTTTTTCAGAAAATACAGCTCGGTAAGGTTTCTGTAACACTTTAGATTTTCCAATATCAATTCCCATCTCAAAAGCCAAATTCATTATTTTTCATGGAAAATTTTTGTATTTCGAGTAATACTTCAACATATAAACAACAATTCATCTTCACTGAATCTATCTAACCCCACATTTCCAGCAAGCAGGTCTTCCAATTAAAGTCTTAATTTGAAAATATCCAATACTTTCGGCTGTGATTTTGGCCTTTCTATTTCTCAAGACCATCTCTCTATTTCTTCTGGGGACACTACAGTAGCACTTCTTGTACCTGATGAGGTTTCCATTCTTACCTCTCTTACCAGGAATTTACGACTCCTCGGTCTAATTCGATTCAGATTGACCCCTCTAAGTCATGGGTGTCTGCCATTGCCAATTTTTTCACCAACAAGATAAAGCTGATTCAGGATTCCTTCCCCACGAGGCAGATTGATGCTCCTCTTAGCCCCGTGGATGGGCCAGTTCCCCCGATCCCCGCAGGTCCAGTCCTGACGGTGTTCCCGCCATTTTCGATATCCGCGTCTTTAGCATTTATGGCTAATCTTAAATCTGGTTCACCTCTGAATCCTTGCCCTGCCAAATTCCTGACGAAAATGGCGGATATTGTAAATCCTTTGGCAAACCCGCTCTTGAGTCTTTCTTTGAGTCAAGGGGTGGTCCCGCAAGCGTGGAAGCAGGCAATAGTCATTCCCCTCCTTAAGAAGCCCGGCCTTGCCCTAGGGGATCTCGCCAATTATAGGCCTATCTCGCTTCTTCCTGCACTGGCTAAGATCTTGGAGAAACATGTACATATCGTGCTCTCCAACTATTTGGAGTCCCACGATCTACTACATTCCTCCCAATCTGGTTTCCGCCCCAATTTAAGCACCGAGATGGCGCTGCTGGAGGTGTCTGAGGCCATTAAAGAGTCGCTGGATTCGGGAGGCAAAGTCATGCTCGTCATGCTTGATCTGTCAGCGGCTTTCGACACCGTCCCCCACAAGGGTTTCCTCGCCAGTCTTTGAGATCGGTCTGAGGGGGACGGTGCTCAGCTGGTTTAGATATTTCCTAGCTGACCGCCGACAAACGGTCTGGGCCTCTCCGAGCTCCGCCGAGATGCCGCCTCATTGGGAGTCGGAGTCCCTCAAGGCTCAGTGTTGAGCCCGACTCTCTTTTTACATCTTTATGACCCCTCTGGTGACATTGGTGGAGTCTTTCGGGGCCCAGATCGTATCTTACGCCGACGATACCCAGCTCCTCTTTTCATGTCAGAAAGGAGAAGATTTCGACGTAGAGAGTATACGTGAGTGCCTTGGGGCTGTTTTCAAATGGTTCCAGCTAAACAACCTCAAGTGCAACTCAGATAAATCTGAGATACTCTTCTTCGGTTGCTTATCTGACCCAGAGTGGCATGAATGGTGGCCTGCCGACATGTTCCCTCCAGCACACTCGTCCCAGATAGCTAAGAATCTGGGAATTAAGATAGACAACGGGCTCTCTCGGGAACCTGCTTTGGCCTCCTCAAGATGCTCCGGAAGTTCTTCCCCCTGCTCTCGGAAGAGCACAGGAGGTCTACGGTCCAGGCATTAATCGGCTCAAGATTGGATTATTCCAACATCCTATATCTTGGCCTACCGGAGTTTCTCCTGCAACGCTTGCAGGTGGTGCAGAACGCGGCCGCGCGGGCTATCTTTGGCCTCCACAGACGTGCCAGAGTATCCAGCCTATTGCAGTCACTCCATTGGCTGCCCATCCGGAAGCGGATAGAGTTTAAGGCCTTGACACTGGCCCATAAGGCCCTGCATGCCACGGGAGCTCAGTATCTCCAAGGGAGACTTGCCTTTTACCACCCGGCTCGCTCTCTGAGGTCTGAGTCTCTGTTTTTAGCTGAGGTTCCCCGAGTAAAAAAGGCGCGCATTGGAGGCCGCTCTTTCAGGTTGCGAGCTCCGCAGCTTTGGAACTCTCTTCCACTGTCACTGTGCAGTACATCCAATCTACTGGCCTTCAGGAAGGGCCTTAAAACATGGCTCTTTGCCTGATAGTGTTCTTTCTTTCCAGTGCTGGATCTCTCTACTCACTGTAGTAGTTCTGTTTTATGTTGTAGATGTCTGTCTTTTCCGGTCACCAATTAAAGCGCTGGGACACTCCTTTGGAGTAGCCGTGCGCTTTAGAAGACCAACCTAACATCTAACATCTATGGTTTTCGGGAGTGTTTTTCCTGTTTGAGCTACCTCTGGGTTCCCTCCGGGTTCCCTTATAGGTAAATCCATTAGGGATACTACTGACTCACACTCACTTGCTTGGCCATCAACAATCATGGTTTCCTTTCTTGGCTGCACTACAGGTGTGGTCAAAACAGGAGTTTCAGGACAGATTTGTTTAACTCCATTCAAGGTAACAACAGGGCCTATAGTTACCGGTATAGTTAAGGTTACAGGACTCTTACTCAACTGGGAAATTTTCTGAATCAATTCATTTCTCCGTTTATTTATTGCCTCTTTCCCGTAACTTTTTTTCTAGTGAGGGTTCATGTACAATTTGTGGAACCAAGGGTTGTGTTAAGAAAGGAGCACTAGGGTTAACTCTACTTGCTTCATCATAGTAAGTTGGCGGATTTTTCATTACCAAATCCTCCAAATAATCATCATCAGTCACCACTAGTTATAACATTTTTCCTTTTCTCTGTGCACTTGCTTCCTGATTGATTCTTGGTTCTTCTAAAGTCAGTACATGATATAATCCTTCCACTAACCAGGATTGTCTCCATTTGCTTATCTCTGGTTTCTTTGGGAAAATCTAGGATAGAATTTCCTCCAATTTCTGTCACTTCTGAGTCTATCTCGCTTAAAAGCCTCAGTTTCCCATTCTTCTAATGCTTCGTACTGGGTCAATCTAGGTCTGGGATATAATCAATTCATGCGTGTTCTCCGATTGTACAAAATTCTACAATTAAAAGTAAAATTTTCTGGAAATGCCTAAACTCAGTCATCTTTGGTGTAGCCCCTTCCTACCATCATGTATGATGCTGGCATATTTGGTGGTGGAATAATAATCCCTTCTCTAGTTTTAATCATTTTATCTTTCTTGAAGAAATTCTTAATTTTATTCAAAAGCGACATTTTTCTCTTCCCTCCGTACATGATGAGATCGTCCTCTTATGAACTGCTCTTGTGAAAAACCTAAGTACCTCCTATCGGGTCTGTTTCCTATAATTGCTGGATCTATATGCCACATATAATTTGCACCTATAAATTTAATATGCAGCTACACTCAATTGTTTATTAAATGTTTCACCAATACTAGCGCATTTCTTATTTTCAGTAACCAATCAGTGTTTAGATTTCAATTAAATTTTGACTAATAATTGCGCAGCTTTTCTCGTGAGACAAGTTCTCATGCTCCTGCACTCACCCCTCCTTTACAATTATTACCTCAGCTACACACCCACTGCCTCAACCAATACCAGCAGGCTCTTGGTGATGTCAGCGCAGCTTCGCAACTGACTCCCTCCTTTGCAAGGTAATATGAGAACTTATTTCTTTTCACTTTTAAATATTCATTAATTAACGTAAAAACGTTCGCCACTGTGCCTGAGTGACTAATTCTAAGGAAAGATAATTTTCTCTCACTGCGAGTAAATCCCTTCCACTTACTCTTCATACACAGCGAGTAATCCCTTCCTCTTACTCTTCACACTAGCATCAGAGAACCTGTTACTCCCTCAGGCTTACCCTTTCTAGGAGATATAAGGCCTAAGTTTCACTAGCGAACTCCTTTGCTATCATTTATTCAAATATTTATACAAAAAAAATCCCAAATCAGTGCTTCAAGTTCTACCTAACTTTATACACACTTACTTCCTTAGGCCAGGGACCTCACTGCAGTCTGGCTTCCATTTACCACCCGCTATTCTTCCCCCGGGGATGCCAAACAAACATAACAATACAAACGGGTTTTGGTTAATACATAAAATCAATACAAATTAAAATAATCGGTACAAGACTAATTACCTATCTAAGCTAAACCCTAACCATTACTCTGCTACCAAAAGAAAACTGATAGAGCGCGGGCTCATTTGCTCGTTTTACATACTCACCTGGGCCCCTAAAAACATACACACTTTAAACAGGTAAACCTACGCTAATCAGAATTTAATTAACCATTTAGGACCTATACCATTGACTTACCAATCCTTTACACCGGTACTTAGAGTCCTAAGGGATCAAGGGTGTTAGCATAATAGGCAGTAAAACAACATTTCATTCATAAAATAACCACAGACTCTGAAAAGGTTTAAACACTTTATGTGTGTAAATTATTAAATGTCAGTCCAGACCAATTCAATTAAGGCACGTTTAATTAGGGAGAAAATAATCAAAGCAAGATGATGTGAAATTATTACGAGATTTTCTTTAAGCATTGAAACATAGGAAGGGTAAGAAAAGGGAAACAATACAATGACACACCCACATTAATTTATATTTACCTAGAATAATGTGAAAACCAACCCTAGCCACTGGTTGGGATAAAGGACAGGACTCCCGATAGTTCAAGTGCCAGCAGGACAGGACAGGTGCACACCAGAATAAGGACAAGTACGGACCAAATTGGATCGGGACAGGACCACTGCAGGTCAGGACAGGCACCCGCAGCTAAAGTGCAACACCAGCGTTACACCCCTCTCTGCAGCTAAGAGTCAGTCTCTGATTGGGTTATCGATTCTTCTGACCGAGTTCTCCGCCAGCACCTCTGCTCTCGATTACCTATTGAGTACGTTGGGTCAGTGAGCGGTCAGCTATTCGGACAAGTCGGACAACCTAACTAGCTAAACCTACCTTAGACATTCCATTTTCCAGGGCAGCGTACCACCCCCCAATGTTGCAAGTTCATGTATTCCCTCAATTTGATTGGTCAAAAGCGAGGAGAGGTCGTCACACCGTTCCCTCAATTTGATTGGTCAAAAGCGAGGAGAGGTCATCACACCATTCCCTCAATTTGATTGGTCAAAAGCGATGAGAGGTCATCACACTATACCAGTTATGAGATCATTTCATTCAAATTAATGTTCCCTCTCATAATTTTATTTTCCCATGCAGTTTTATTCCACCAGACAACGGATGTTTTAATAACAAATACAATGTATATGAAGATGTTTAAGTTGTCTTCCTTTCTGAGTGTTAAGCGTTCATTTTCCCAGGCGCATCACATGCAAGACTGTTGCTGGCATGGATTCAATTCCATAGCTTGTGGACTTGGGAGAATTCAGCACATGCGCGATGTGCGTTTCAAGATGGAGTTCAGCAATGGCACATCAGGCCCAAATACGAGCTAATGGCAAAGTCAAAGAGAAACAGTTTTAGAACAAAGAATAAATTAATGCACTGTTTACCACTTATCTCTACTCTATTCCCGTTACATTATTTTAACTATAGCGATAGTGGTCAGGCAGAACGAACAGGGTTTAGTGCAAGCATTAGCATGTGAAACACAGAGCAGCCATCTTTAGTTCTAGTGCGCAGAAGCACAGTTTCCCACCAAAGCAGAGAGTACGTCATGTCACGTGAGTGTGACAGACGCATGCGCAGTAAAGATCCCACATTGCGGTGGCCATATTGGGTCACTCTAGTTACGGTTAGTAAAAGCACATAAATAAGCTTCCTATAGATACTAGAAATGTTGTGTGGTGCAATATTAGTAATATGAAACGGGTTTATTAATGCATTATGTGGTATTTCAAGAGGATTGAATCTGAGCAAGTCTCTTTACGTGCGAATCCTTGCTCCATCAATATGGACCTACTTTGGCCACCACATACTAGGCCCAACGAATGGATGTGTATCTTTCGTTTACTTTATACTGAGGTAACTAAGTTTGGTGTGAGGACTGTTGCTTTGATAATTGTTAATTTGGGACCTAGAATAACTGTTTAGGAATTGGACAATTGAATTTTTATTTGAGCGAAATAATATTACATTCTGTGAAAACAAACTGGAAATTAAAATGTCTATTAGCCAAAATGGGTCGAATAACATTGTTCTGTTGAAAGAGGGGCTGAAGGGCATTTGGCTAACAGCAGGCTCCTACTTGATGGCTCTACAAAACAGCAATGTGAAAGGATTATTCACAGCCGAAGTGTCTATCATTTTCGAACATTTCTCAATAGTTTTCTTTTCCAAAAGTTGAAATGTGAACCCAGTCGGGTTAGACGTCCCTTAATGGTATAGGTGTTGCTTAAATAGATGTGTTCGTCTGCGGTTTGGCCTCTGCAAGAATGCATTCAGTTCTTCTCTTGCAGAGGTGAGAAGCGCACTGATGTGTGCTGTGAAGTGCACACAGACACGAGACAGTGAGCCTGCTGACTGCTAGCTCGCTCAGTAATCTACCCCTCTCGGGCTCTGGGCTCACAAAGTGTAGCTGAGCTACGACGCCCTGCCAAATGTAGCTATAAATAGCAGTTGTTACCTTTTGGACAAAATCTGACATATGTTCATGTATTACATATTCAGCACTGTGTCCTTCTTTGTGCCCAGAGTACCCTTAAACAGGTACGCTGGCACGAACGAGGACAATATGCCCTAATCAAAGTAATGTGGTGCCCCAAGGGCCGCTGAAAACGTGTGCTACCCTAGAGCCAGTGCATTAGGGAACAGACCGGCTGACTAAAGCAGCCAGTTTGACCACTGTGAAAGCGGCGTCTGCACTTCAAAGAGGGAACAGAAAGCCCCCTGCCGGTGGCTGCTCTTCCTGCAGAACTCTGGGGGTTCCTTGGGACCCCCATTACCCTCCCCTGCAGGAGATGTCATCAGTAGGCTCTGTGATTTTGTGCTCCACTTTTTTGTGACACAGTTAGTGCGCTTCCTGACAGCTACTTTGCCTCTGCGCCTGCGTACGTAATAGGGTGCAGAGGCAAAGTAGTCCTCATTAGCATTAGACCACGCCTCCATGTTAATGAAGGAACTCCTCCCAATGAAGATGGCACTGGTGCTCCGTTACAGGAGAGATTCACAAGCATCTGCACCGCCTCCCCTCATACTACCATACACAAGGGGGTGCAGAAAACAGGCGCACATGTCCTTTGTACCCCTAGCAGCGGTACAAAAGGGGGTGGTGATGGACGGAGCATCCAAATCAATCAAACACACA
Source organism: Lissotriton vulgaris (assembly GCF_964263255.1). NCBI lineage: Eukaryota > Metazoa > Chordata > Amphibia > Caudata > Salamandridae > Lissotriton > Lissotriton vulgaris. The sequence continues at coordinate 310,940 of NW_028248043.1, forward strand.
CCCAGTCAAAAGATCTGGGTTCAATCCATCACCGTTCTTTAGCCGACTCTGCCACCCCAGTTCAGACATGGCTGTATGCAAATCAGTCTGACCCTGTGCCTCATGGGAACAGTGCAGATGCTCCGTCCATCACCACCCCCTTTTGTACCGCTTTTGGCCGCCATAAGTGTGGCAGGGTATGCTCAGACGTGAGTCCCTTGCTCACTTTGCCACTGGATTCAAGCAAGCCGGGCTGAAGACGGCTGGAATGCCAGAAACTGGTCCTCGGAAGCTTGTTTCTGGTCCAGGGAAGACATGGCTTGGCAGTTCGGGCTGGACTGTTCCCATGAGGCACAGGGTCAGACTGGTTTGCATATGGTCATGTCTGAACTGGGGTGGCAGAGTGGGCTAAAGAACGGTGATGGATTAAACCCAGATCTTTTGACTGGGTGTGAGTGTTTGATTGATTCAGATGCTCCGTCCATCACCACCCCCTTTTGTACTGCTTTTGGCCGCCATAAGTGTGGCAGGGTATGCTCAGACGTGAGTCCCTTGCTCACTTTGCCACTGGATTCAAGCAAGCCGGGCTGAAGACGGCTGGAATGCCAGAAACTGGTCCTCGGAAGCTTGTTTCTGGTCCAGGGAAGACATGGCTTGGCAGTTCGGGCTGGACTGTTCCCAGGAGGCACAGGGTCAGACTGATTTGGATATGGCCATGTCTGAACTGGGGCTAAAGAACAGTGATGGATTAAACCCAGATCTTTTGACTGGGTGCGAGTGTTTGATTCAGATGCTCCGTCCATCACCACCCCCTTTTGAACCGCTATTGTACCCCCAGGGCACGATTTGTAATAACACCCCAAAATTTGTTTGAACACCTTGGGCCCTATTATGTATGCGGTGCACTTTCCCTGTTTGCGCTCTGGCACACCTTAAAACAGGTGCACTGGGTGCAAACAGGGAAAGTGCGCCCAATTACAGAGAATGCGCTGCCCACAGGGCAGCCGCAAACACGTGCAGTCCTGGGGTCTGTGCATTCAAGTGAAATACGGAGCGTCTTTGAAGCAGCCGCTCTGTTTCACTCTGCATGTGACAACCCGCCAGCACTTTTAAAGGGGATTGGAGATCCCCTTCTAGGCGAGTGCCGTGAGTGTCGCTATCAGGGGGCGCCCTGAAGGTGGGGCACTGTCAAAGCGCCTTCTGAGATCTTGAAGAACAGATCCTGTGCACATGCAAGTGTAGTGTGTAGTCCTTATGTGAGGACTAGCGATTCTACTGAGAGAAAATTGTTGCTTCAAGGTACAAAAGAACGTAGGATATCAAGGTTCATGTGAATAAAGTTTTTATAAGTCAAGTAATGGTCAATACATAAAAATAGTAGCCAGCCAACACGTGTTTTGTCACACCGTGAAGGAGGTATGACTCATCAGGGCTGCAAGGCTACAGTAGTGATGAGATCGGTAAGGCACGGAATGGTGGACATCTAGCTACTTCTGTGTGCACTGTAGGTGAAAAAACGCTAGGGAGCTGTTGAGCTAGCAGGCGTGGAGGGCCAGGGCGGTTGCGTCCTGGGCTTTGGTCAGGTGCCTGTATCAAGGGAGGAGCGCACCCGATACGTGCGTCTGTAGGTCATGCGGGGTCAGGGTAATGGATCCATTACCTTGAAGCAACAATTTTCTCTCAGTAGAATCGCTAGTCCTCCCACCAGGACTACACACTACATTTGTGTGTGCGCAGGATCTGTTCTCCTTCCGTTTGGTCTAGGCCTCCCTACACCATTTCAGGGGTGTTTTTCCCGTTGGGTTTGTGTTCCCCTGTCCTGTTCTGCACCGCGTGCCTACTGCACAACTATCTCAGTAACAAGATCACACTGCTCAGAGCGCCACTACTTCCTACTCTCCCAACGCAAACTCAGCCTCTCACTAAAGCCTTCTGAGATCTTCTTTGCCTCTGCGCCCGCGTCTATAATACGGCACAGATGGAAAGGGATTTCCTCATTTGCATGGGACACTCCCCATGCAAATGAGAGAATGCCCCCTTAAAGATAGACCTGGTGCTTTATGTGCGCCAGTGCTTTCAGTATTATAGTAGGGGCTGCACAAGCGTCTGTGGCCCCTTCTGTATAATACCAAATTGTCACTGGGGCGTGCACATTGGGCGTAAATGCCAGTTGTTTCCCCAGGGCACTTTGGGCCAGATGTACGACCCTAAATTGCATGCACAAACGGGTTTGCAACCCGTTTGCGCATGCAAAATGGCCCAGGGACATGTTTAATTCCTAAACAACGAGTCTCAATTTATTTGTGACTCGCTATTTAGGAATTGCGAGCAACAATTAGGAAGGCCCGTTCCCTGCCAAATTTCGTCCGCAAATCAATGTATGAATGTTTTGTGACGGCCATTGCGGTTGAAAAACACTTGCAAATTACCACCCTCTTTAAGAGGGCGGGTAATGCAGTCGGAATTTGGAAGGGGTCCCAGGGGACCCCTTCCATTTTGTGACTCTCTTAAAAAATATGTTTTAAGGGCAGGCAGTGGTCCCAGCATCCACTACCTGCCCTTAAAAAAAGAAAACAAATGTTGCGTTTTTTTTTTTTTTTTTAAATGCATCCCTTTTTCCCTTAAGGAAAACTGGCTGCATTTAAACAAAACTGTTTTGTTTAAAGCAGTCCCCAGACATGGTGGTCTGCTGAGCTCAGCAGGCCACCATACCTGAGAGGACCTGTCATTCCCAATGGGCTCACAAATTGTGAGAGGCTCATTAATATTAATGAGACTCGCAATTTGCAACCCCATTGTGAATTGCAAACCGTGTTAAATACACTGTTGTGGCAAATTGCAACTAGCAATTTTGCTGGCCGTACATCTATAGCCAGATTCATGAAGCCGAAATCTGCTCGCAAAGGGCCAGATTCTGAGAATCTGGCCCTTTGCGAGCGCTATTTTTGCATTTAGGATTCATCATCCCAAATGCATAAATCGCAATTATAAAAATCGCTAAATTGCAAATAATTGCATTTAAGGAATCTCAATTTGCGATTCCTTAAATGCAATTCATGAACTATTTTAAAATTGCGAATTCGCAATCTGGGGCCGCTATTTACCGCGAAGTGTAACTACATGGTAAATAGCGAAAACTTAGAAAAATGCACTTTAGTGCATTTTTCTAAGTTGTATGTTACACACACATGTCCTTTGGACATGTGTGTGCGCAACACCTGTGTACATTACCATTTCAGGGGTGCTACAGGGTGTCCTTTGGACACCCTGGCACCCTTGAAATCGCATCCTTATTTGCGAATCGCTATTTGCGATTCGCAAATAAGGAATGACTCCCCATTCATTCCTATGGGCAAATAAGGAAGCTGTAGAAATCTCAATAAATATTGCGATTTCTACATGAATCCCGTTTTGCGAGTCTTTAATAGCGATTCATTAATAATCGCTATTAAGGACTCGCAAAAACATGACCATGATGAATCTGGGGGCTAGCCCCTTGTGTAATACAGCCCCGTTGTAGCTCCCCTTCTGCCAGGTGGATATTGGAATCATTTCATTCCATTTTGGCAAAGTGCCCAGACTTTTCCATTACCAAGTTCACGATAATTAAAATTCCTACTTGAACGTGTAGGGTTTCTTTTTGGCACAGCGGTTTTTGCAGTGGAAAAGCTGAATTTTTTATTAGTTTACCTAGGTTTAATTTATTTTATGAAAACGACGTTTAGCAGCTGCACGAGCGAAGTGTTTAGTTTGTACCTTTTATGACTGTCTTCATTTTACGGCTTTAGGAGGTGTTGATAAGCAAGCAGCTAAGCCAAGGCCTGAGTTTCACATGACGGGTTCCTGGTTTGAGACCCATGACAGAGCCCGGTCCTCCGAAAGGCTTTACCAGTTCAGAAATAAGGGCAAGTTGACCAGCCCTCCATCGGGTATTCTGAGTATTTTCAGCTTGCATAAATCTGCTGTGCTCAAAGCTGATGGATCAGCGATCACACTCGGCAACTCTGGGCATTAGCTTGCCTCATCTTCACTAACTGCCCCACCAGACCGCCGGGGATGCCTGGTCTCACCCTGGAGATACCCATTAAGGGACCATCTCTCAGGGAAGCCAGGAAGGGTTTCGCAGCGGTCGAAGCGCCTTGGGACCCTCCGGGTAAGTAGTGCGCTATATAAATGCCTATACTATACTACTACTAATGGAAACCTGGTTTGTTTGGGAGGTTGAAATGTCCTTTCCCGGTGGTAAAAAGCTAGACTTGAAGGCTCGCTGCACATCGGACTGAAAGTAGGCGCACATTCGGCTGCTCTCTGCCCAAGAGATGGGACACAAGTTAAGCCTTTGGGATCGAAGGCGTAGGGAGTGTATATGTCCATATACGTTTAGGGCACGAGGCGGAACGGAAATCTTTTCAGAGAATTAAGTTACAAATGGGTATGTTTGACATTAGTGTCTTGTGTAAAACTTGATAAACAAGTGTTCCTGGATGGTTGGCTGGCCTTTCTTCCTGTGAATACATTCCTGTTTTTTAATAAACCTTTTTATAAATGAATGCTTTTTACCTGAAGGAATGCAAATGTTTTACATCATTCCTCGTGCGCAAAAGCGGCATTCCTCCTCGCCCAAAAGCATTCGTTTCGAGCCTACTGTGCAAATAAAAGTGCTTTGGACATTGAAGTGTGTTGCTTGGTGAACGACAGTTTCTTCCAAGTAAAGTTTTCTGTAATATTAAGTAGTATCACAATGTTGTTCTTTGGGCCTTTCACACCCTTCGAACATTCAGGGGGTAAGCTTACGGAAAAGTAAGAGGCTAGGTAAGTCAACATTTACTGTGAAGTGGTGCAAAAGCAACGTGTAATGGTGAAAATGTGAAATTGGTTGCAACTTCTCACATAGCTTGTTTTTACCTGAGAAGAGCTTACATGTTTCTGTTGCTGAACTTTGCTAAGGGATGGAAGCATAATTCATTAAAAGAATTTTCCACTGCACCTTATGCAAATGGCCTTTCCTACACAACCCTTTCTTTACTGTAATAATGTAACGTTTGTTTCTTGGCTCTGTCTACGTATAAATTCCTCTTTGTATTTCAACTTTTCCCTTGGTTTTCTGTCCTACGACTGGTGATAATTTGTTAGTTTCTCCTCTACCCATTGTATGTATGTGTGTTTCTTGCATCTTGCTTTTCCAGCTTGCTTAGTTGGAATTCTTTTCTACCATAGTCCTTCCCAGGACATTGGTTTTAAATAAGTCAACCGTAATCATGACGTTTGCCTACACTTTTTCTCCATAGACATGAATGAACACCAGCGTATTTCCTGTATCCTGCGATGCCACGGAGCAGTGTAAAGATAGCTCCTCTATTTCATTTTGCTAGTGTTGTATTGCAGTCAGTTGAGCGCTCTTATCACCAATCCAACCACTTTATCCCACAACTTCATGCCCTTCTTCGAACCAAAAAATACCCAACTTTGTCCAGGGGGAGCAGGGTCAAGACAGATTTGCATATAACTGGGTCCAAACTGGAATGGCATGGTGAGTGAAAAATCAATGGATTTAGGCCTATATTTCTGTATTTGGGGTGAATGTATGACATTGTTTCAGCATTCCATTCATCACCTTATGTGTCCTGAGGAATGGAAAGAGATGTTGCACAATTCTATAAACACTCGCTATAGATTACAATAAACTCCTGAGCATTCCCAGCCATTGTTCTGCTTCAGCCTTAAGCTTTGGGACCATATGTACAGAGATGTTCTTGGACAGTGGATCCACAGCTATTTTGTTTCTTATAGCTGTCTCCGTAATGGAATTGGGTAACTGGCATCTTTAACAGACTGAAGTTGGTGTTTGGTAGAGGAAGTGGCTGGCTTATACCTCTCCTGCAGGCATTTTCAGTGAGGAGAAGACAGAAGAGAGATGTCTGTTATTAGCATTCCTTCATGTGCAGTTTTTCAGAAGGTACATTCCCTCAATAACTTTTAGTGCATTTATGGAAGGTGCTTATTAACCCCTTTTAGACCATACAGACGACTGTTTCAACCCCAAGCTGCTAATATTTGATCAAGTTTTCACGAAATTCTGCCGGTGTAAAGTTGATTCTGATCTGATCATGTTTAATCTCTCCAACCTAGGGCTTTACCAGGAAAAAAAATGCTGTATGAAAGGAAGAGGAACGCTAGATCCCAAATGCACTGTTATATCCTCTATATTGCATTTACATGTAACCAGCCTAGTCCTCCTAGCTGCTCAGCCACAGTGAGGGATGGTAACGGAATGTTGGTGTGACTGTGATGCGTGGAATGCCTGGGTGCCTGTGTGGATGAGTGGTGACAGTTGGAGATGGACTGAACAGCTAGGCAGGCTGCTCCTGATGGGGTTGGTATTTGACCAGAGCTGGCTGGAGTTAAGATTGTTGTTATTGGACATTGAACTAATAAAGAAGAGACACTATTTGACTGAAACTATAACTTTCAGGAACAAAATGTTAAAATTACTCTGGTAATGTAATTGTGGCGACCTGTAGCACATTGCCTTGTCCAAGCACCTGTACATTTAAGATTTGAAAATGGCATTTCCTTTGTTTTCCTTCATCGTGACACGAGAGAACAGCGGCCTGGTATGTATCAGTGCATTATTGATGGTGACGGACAGGTTCGTATTTAGTTTCCAGTTTTTTAAAATCCCACCCATACTCTTATTGGCATCTCTATATTACTGCTGCTCCGGTTTATATAAATTTGGATATTGAAATCATGACTACATTCCACCCTTTCCTTATAACCTCCTTGACCATTCTCCACTTTTAAATTAGAAACTATGCTTTATTGTTCCTTGAGCAACAATCTGATGTACCAACCTCACATTCCACCATATTTGAGAGTGCAGTGAACCGGGGGCCAATAATCTAGGCTGGACATGCCATCCACTCTAAACACACTTCAGCTCAAACAATGTTTCTCAGTCTAAACAAAGAAGAAAGTTCAGAGTCTTGACTTAGGTAAAAAAAACAGCTTAATCACACAATACTTCATTCAGCTGTCCAGAACTGAACCACTCTCCTTCCCTTTCATGGTTACCTTAAGAACTAACCCACAGGTGATCTAAAGATTCTACAGCAACCAAAATACTAATCTAATAACATACTCTGCATAAGCAAAGTCTAGAGTACATACTGGAGTTCACCGCTACATACACATTAGTTGCCCTACCGCTGTCTGATCGGAGTCCTTTCTGATGACTCGGTGAAACTACTCCTGTTCATGTCCGTGCCCCTCTCACTTCTGCTTGGCACTCTGTTTTCTTCTCTTTTTATTCTCCTTGAACTCTCTTCCACTTTTGATATCCTAGGTCAGTGTATCCTTGATTTTCTGAAGCAATGGATATTTACTTCGGAGGCTGGTTTCCAGTGGAGTTCTACTTCTACTCCTCTTTGGAGTCTCTACCATCGGTATTTTTGTGCTCTGTTGTCTCTTAAAGGATTTGGCTCTTGGTTTTTACTTTTATTCTTTATTTTAAGCACCTTTTTTGATTATCTCCTCAGAGATTCCTTTCACAACTGCGCTGATTTTCAGATCATTATTTTCATTGCTTCTTTCGCACTGTCTTTATACGAATGTATCTGCATGTCTGTCATGCAGGTTTGGATGTTGTAGCACTAAATAGCATTTTTTTGGTGTGTGCATTTTCTGAGTTTTGCAGATAACATTCATTATTAGTTCTTACCCAGTGACGTGCCCTGTTTTTACCCAGTGGCGTGCCCTGAAAGTATGTGGGTAACACTTGCTAGATTTCTTTAGGCCCAAGAGGAAACTATAACCTCTTCTTAGAGGACAGAAAGCGTGACACCTGGAAGTTTGGGTTGTGTTCTAATGGAGTATGATATAGGGCGATAGACAAACTTGCAGAAACTCTCTAATCTCTTGGTGGTTTAGCAAAGCCCTGCTATATATCCCGATAAATGCAAAAAATACAATTGATGGACAGAATGCAGAACAATGTCATAGATTCACCTCAGTACAGAGATCCAGGCCTAAATTCATTGTTTTTTGGCTCCCTATGCCATTCAAGTTTGACCCCAGACATATGCAAATCAGTCTGGACCTGGTTCCCTTTCTCACCCTAAATGCGCCGGGTATGTCCAGAGGTGGGTCCCTGGCGCTCTCTGTCACTGGATTCAAGCTAGCCTGGCTGATGTGGGGTGATGCCCCGAAACCGGTCCCAGGATGCTTGTTTCCTGTCCAGAGAGGATCGGGCTGGACCGATCAGTGAATTTACCCACTGGGTGATTCCACTTTCCTGCGCTATTTGCTGCACGTGCATTCAGTTTTTGTCGACCACGTAATGCTTTTTTTTTTTTTTTTTTTTTTTTTAATCCTCATTTGTGTGCATAGCTCCAATCTATCAAAACCGAGAAGAAAACCACCACAGAGCAAAGAGCCAACTGGTCATGTACTATGCCAACTCAGCTTATAGCTGGTAAGGGGATTTGTCTAACGAGAGGCGAGGCCAGTTCCCTTCAGCACTAAATACAGTGACCAATCTTGAACTCGCATAGGATGGTTCCTCAGTTGATAGTGCCCGAATCATCAAGACCCCATTGGAATCTAGACTATTAGTCTTGATAGCCAGGATAGGCAATGCTCACATTAATCATAGGACCTGGGGGGAAAAAAAAAAAAACCCCAGGTGAGAACACGACTAACCAAGCATTGCCCAGAATGCTCTAGTATTCGGATTTCCTACCCTGGCAAGGTCAAGTTTGGAAATTTGGAGGAGTGATGTTCGCCATTCGTGCACTGTAGGTGGTAGAGCATCCTTCCAGTGTCTACATATCTCCCTACGTGCCGCAAGGATGGAATAGAATATCAATCTTGTTGCTGCGTTGTGGGTTTTATTTCTCAGACCAAAGATCACAAGAGCGAGGTCTATAGTAATGTGTTCACCCACAGAATGCGACAACTTATTTTTAATAGCTTCCCAATATTCTGATAAATTTGGACAATCTAAAAACATATGTGTATCCGTGGCTGCAGTTAACCCGCATCTAGGACATGAAACTGGACCTGTTAATGAGAATTTTGTTAACCTGTGAGGAGAATAATATGCCCTATGCAAAGTAAAGAGGTGGTTCCGACGGAGCCACGATGGTTTAACTAAATCCCAAAGCAATGAACAGGAAGCAATCCAGAGCTCTTCCACATCAAGGCCTGGCATTAGTTCTGCCCACAAATTTGTTGGTAATTGAAAACTAACATCTATTTCGTCTAGTATTTTGTTATACCATCGCGAGATTTCTTTTTTTGCCACTGGGCTGTCTAATAAAGAGGTTACCAAGTCACTAAGGCCGCCTATAGGTTGCTTGTTGCGTCGCATTGGCTGACTGTTATATGACTGAGCCCAGCTGGAAATCTGAATATATTTAAATCTTGACAGCTCAGGGCCGACTTTGTTAATAAGATAATCCCATGGAAGTAAAGCCCCATCCATGAACAAGTCGTCCCAACAATAAATACCAGCTTCTATTAAGGGGTTATTAAGGGCGTCTATTGTCCATAAAGGAGGGGCACGTAATGCTTGTTAGAACCTGCGGTAGATGGTTCCCACACAGGACATCTGCTCGACCGCCCCAGCCTCTCATGACCCTAGAAATGGTTTCACTCATCCCTCATGGGCCTTAATGTAGGCCTGCTGCGTTTTCAAAGCACTGTGACCGCCGCTCATCAACTGGCAATGATCGCAAACTTTAAAGGTCAGCACCGTGGGCAAATGAATTAACATTTTCCAAATTTTCGGTTGTCTATGTTCTCATTGATGCTAGAGTGACAATTCTTTTTATTTTTTTGTTTTTATTAGAGGATGCAGCAATGATGGAAACTCACTTTCAGCTTCATGGACCCAGGGTTTCCTGGTCTGACAAAAGCTTGCTAAACTTCACTGGTAAACATGCTACATAAGCCGCCATGATGCATTCCTTGCGGATTTATGGTGCGCTGGACAATTCTGAACATCCCCAGGGCTGTGTGCAGCTGTAGAGGCCTATAAGCATAGAATCAAGCCTCATAAGACTTTACATGTGTCTCACAATTCGGTTAGACAGCATGGCCCATGTGGGGACATTACGAAGGCATCACAGAGTTTTAAAGCTGGCTTCCATTTGGTCAGCAACTGATGATGTGTCACACATTCAGCGCAGGCGCATCAAATCCCACCTAGGTGAGACGCAAATGATTTTAATACTCTCTCCTGGGATATGTCGTGGTAAGCCCTATTTATGGACTGATCAAACACAGCATTTGGTTACCATTTAGTTGTGTTGCCATAAACGCCCAACGCTGGTGCTGGAAACCAGGGTTCGAGCCTCAAGGTCGCGTCCACAGCCCGTGATTCTGGGCAAATCATTTAACCCCCCTGTGCCTAAGTGTGTAATGCAAATACGGTGCTCATGTAAAGCGCTCCAATACCTTCGGGTCGAGTTCGCGCTATGGGTCAGGGCTTCTTCTTCGTTATTTAAAGATCGAAGAGCGGGGTCCATTAAAACACAGGATCTGGGGCAAAGAGTCCCAACTTTACTCACTTTCTAACGACAATGGGTGGCGCAATTCAAGAACTACCTAAAGACACAGAATATTCTGATAATAGGGTCAGGCATTTACTGATATCGCATACAGCAGGAGGCAAAGTGCCCAACTTATTCAGGTTGCTGCCTGACATAAGGACCACTTATGCTAGTGTTAGATGGCAACACACACTTCAAGCCAATAAGAAAAGTTTCAGCTATGGAAATCAATCAAAACAAGAGTCAAATGATGTATTTGCCAGCGAGCATGCTGGTGATGACATCAGAGGACAACTTGTACAAGGCTGTAGGATTGCAAAAGTGCTTTCACTAATGTACAAAGAACGTTATACTTCCTCCAGCACATTCTAGCGGTAGGGAGATCTCATGACGTATCAGAGGTAAGAGCATACCACATGTGCAAAGTTCATATCCAAACTGAGCCCTGTCAACCGGTTGCATAGGAACCATCAAACCACCAGAGGCGTGTTAGGCTGACTGCTGACCATTCTGCTTGTACTATTGGGATATATCACTCAAATATTATGTTGTGAAGGGTCATCTGCTACAAATGCCAATCCATTTGTAGGATGTTTGCTTCTTAAGGAGTTCTGGCAGTTCTATCCCTACTGTGCATACTATCTGATTTATACACAGCGCAATGCTGGCTGTCCTTGACATGCGCGTCCCAGGAGTCCTCAGCCAGGGCCTCTCTCCACTGCACACAAATGGCAATTTGCACTCCGGGCACTATTTTCTCAAATACCTTTCTCCTGCCTGCTGTTGCAGGCAGGGCATGCTCTCTCCTAATGCTTTTTTTTAAACCTCTTTATAGCACCGGTGCTGAATGCATTTGCAATACAATAGGTCTCAATGCCTTTTATTTACCTTTTTTTAGAACTACTCATAAATAAAAGGAATTGTCATTTACAATGCAAATAGCTCAAATGTTTGTAAATGCGAAACAGATTGCATTGCAAATGCTTGTTTATTAGTGTATTGCAATCGCTGGAGTGAGGAGGAGTGTCCATTTTCAGCCCTGGTGTCTGCGGCACAGGATACTGACCAATGCCTTTGTTCAGCAGTAGGAAGCACACCGAAGGTGTTATATCTTTTGTTTTTCACAGGCTCTTAAATTACACCAGGTCTAGCTTGCCTTCTGGTAGGGGGAAATGTCGAGCTCTACAGAGAATGGAGGAACACCCCTTCTTTGGCTGTTCATTGTGAGCATTAGAAAAGATGTGCCAAGTGAGCGCACCTATAACAATAGGTTGTGGAAAATTTTGCAGCTAATTTTAGCCAAGGCTCTTTTATAGGCCACAAAGCTGTGTCATTTTCTCCAATGTATTCAGTTTGCAACAGTGACTATGTTAACATACAGCGGGGCCTTTATTGTATATAATATGTCAACCTAAATAAAATATGTGCCGTGTACATCATCAATTAAACGGGACTTCGAACATACATTTCTGAAGCATATTAGGCTGAGGTGGGCTTGCCAGAATTTGTACTTGTGACCTTAATGTCACATACAAATATGAAAGTGCACATTTAACATGTTGGCCTGTCTTGCCATTCTCTCCACTTTAGTTGATCTAAAATGAAAATAATTTAATTCCTGCTGTTCAGACTTTTTCACCACACATATTCCTTCAAACTACATTCTTCCTATCCTGCTGCATGTCAGCCCAGCATCACAATTGGTTAACATTTAACCTTGCCTACTTACTGCGATCTTCCTCACCTGTTTTTTTTATCTGTATAACCTCTGCACTTTCAATTTTTATGCAGCCAGCAAAGTACTCTTTCAGACTCCTTGGCTTCTCTTCTCACCGGGCTGCCTTTCTGTCTGCTTCCATTCCTTTCTTCTTTTCCTTTCCGCCCAGCTGTCCGCCTACTCTTCCTTATCCTGTCAATATTTGTCTCATCACTGCTTCCCTCTGCTGGCTCCTCACTTATTATGTTAAATTTCACTTCCTGAATCCTGGCTTCAAAAGGTTGTGCGTGTGACACCTCCTTATCTCTGCTGTATTATTTCTCTTTAATCGCCCCCTAGTTCAAATGTTGCTTTTTTTTTTTTTACTCTTGCTAAACTATGTACTAACCTACTTTATTGTATTCTATAATTTCATTCTCTTCAGATCCATAAAACTGTACCTTTTCCCTTCACTTTATCCCGTCTCATGATTCTAAAGTTGCTCTTATTTTCTATTGATAGGCTATCTTTTCTTCCTAGACAATGAATTGGCGAAAGCGATATATATACTCGCCATATCTGCTGCCTAGAAAAGTCATTGCCACGTTTGTAGCCAAGTATAATGAGAAACACAAGCTAGTCCCAAGGATAATATATTGGAGTTTTATCATATAAGAGTGTGGTCAAATGAAAGAAATTGGATGGCTCGCGTTGATTATATTTATAATACGTATTTATTTGTCAATGAATACCCAAGTGGATGTAAATATAGAAATAGCATAAAACATATAATCTGCTACAGATGTCAACCAGGGTAGAAACATACCACAAACGTTGCCATTTTGTGTTTCATGTTCATTACTGTGACCCAAGCAGTCTGCCCTCACATAAACAGAATCCTCCTATTCAATTAAATTGTAATCTCAGAGCAAACACTTTAGAAACCAGAATTAGTGGCTCAAGTTTGAAGCTTGCAACTACAAAAATTATACAAGGAAGAAGACGTTGATGCTAAAGAACTTGGACTCAAAGCAGATCTAGAACATGGTAACTACCCTAGATCAAAGAGTCCCCAAACATTAACTTGTTCACATGCTATTTCATGGACAATGTTGAATGCATGGTGCATGGTGTTGCAGCCAAATACTAGGGAGGACACATATTTTCCTTCTGCAATCATCTCCAAACAAGAATTCTCCAATGTCACTACCGACATGAAATCAACCAACCAAATTAAACACCCCTCCGTATAGTCTGGGACCCTTATCCAACAACCTCTGAGCAACATGGACCTGTCCGTAGGTGCTGAACTTTTCTAAACATGACAGGGTAAATTCACTATTAAACAAATGTGGGCCTAGACCCTCCCAAAATCTCTAGTCTTCACCAATCTACCGTCCAGGTTTAGAGACCAGAAACAGGTAGTAGTTCTGAAAGACAATCCTATATAGTAAGCCATTTCTGAGCCAATAACGCAACTTTCAACATCGCAGTCTATTGCGGGAAAATAACGCTGTGTAAACTAAGTATTCACAACACGAAGGTTCCATGCGATAGGGCCCCGACAACGCGCAAATGTCTGCGATAAATTCAACCCGAAGCCCCAAAAATGCGACACACGAACGCAAAAAAAGTTGAAATGAGGCCAATCTCGATACAAAAAGCAGCGGCAGGCCTGCAAATCCCATGCGTCAGGAGGGAAAATGCACTATAAATGCAACCAAAAACAATTCAAAGTGCACACTGACCGAGTGCAGAGGTGAACACCAACCCCACAAGCCCCACAGAGAACCAGCAAGGAACAACGGGGTCAGGGAAGGCTAAGGAGAAGAGGGAGAGGAAGACTGAGTGCAGTCCGCAGGCAAACCAGATTAGCGTCTCGAAGGTGACAGAACATTACCTTTAACTGACCCACAATTGGACTACTGTAAATGCAGTTGGAGTGTCAAGGAGGTCAATGGAGGAGGCAAAGATGCGCTGGCATGATGTGAAAACCAACCAAAGCACAAACCTGCTGCCAACGGGAAGGCAGCAACGGCGACAGGAGGTGGGAGTCCTGCGCCACAGGAGGAGCTGGAGGCCACAGTCATCAGTGTGGAGGCGGTGCAAGGAGGTGGGAGTACGGACACAGCTCAATGGGACCTGACACAACATCAACTGGGTGAGTAACGACCAGGAACTGGGGGGAGATGGGCACAATGGCACACATGTACAACGATGTGTAGCACACTGCGCACCCACAATGACCCTGGATCATGTCCCTGATCCCTGTGGCACACTGAAGCAAACACAGCAATCACAGCACATCCCACGACAACGTGGTACAAAGTGCAATACCAACACTGCGGAACAGGGGACACAACTGGGTCCCCTCATGGCCAGAAACGGGCCAATCACATCAAACCGAGCAGGAAACTGTGAGATGCATATGTACATGTACAACCTCATATCCGTCATGTAGTCCAAATGGCCACAGTCCCCCATCAAATTGCCAGCACCGCCCAAACAGTCACAATGTACATTGTCATACAGTCTGCATGTCAACAAGAGCAATGCGCCAACATAAATGTCAACACCACGTCAAAATGTATCTCCCCTTCACATTACAGAGGGACTAACAACACCTCTGGCAGAGCAGACCAGACGACCCATCAGTGATGCTGGAGAAAACCACCACACCTTCGACACCCAGGATCTACAGCAGCTCATGGACATCTTAGGCAACCCACCCCCAGGAGCAGGGCAGCCAAGCTACATAGAGGAGACCCCAGCCCCTGCACAGACCAGACAGCAGGAAGCACCCGCCACCACAGCTGGCTCTCAATTATTCTCAGAGGCAGACATCACATTCCAATGCCAGGTGTCAGAATGCCAAAAGGAGGTGTCTGAACAGGTGCCGGTGGGGTCAGAGCTCATGGAAGCCGAACTACATCACATATGGGGTGTCTAAGTCCCATCAGGGACCACCTACTCCCCACAAAGGAGACCCACACTGCGACAGAGACACATGTATTTGCACATTTCCTTTACTGAACCACGCCCACAGCCCTGGAATTACAATTCACACACCCATGCTGGTCCTCCGTACGATGGCCCAGTACATCCCTCTTATGTATTGAGTGGCTGATGACACAGCTACATCTCCAACTCTGACCTGCTGCCTGCGATGACATGGTTGCGTTCGCTATACACAGCACAATCTAATGTTGTAGGGCCCGGGGCCCTCATGCACACATCATGACCACAGGGACACACGCAGATAGTTTGTGGAACTGGCTATGGGCATGTGCACACGCCCCTTTATTGGCAGTGTCGCATGTACAGAGAAGCCTGTGCTGGATGTGTGTGGGGTGAGTGTAAGCCAGCCTTCAGGGAGTTGTTGATGCTGGCAACAAATACAACAGTGAACACTATGAAGACGGAAACAGGAAACCCCAGCATTACAGAGACCACAGCAGAGCATTATGGTGGTAGCCGGAGCAAGTACAGAGATCACCCAATGACCAAACAGAAGTGTCCATGAGTTGCAGTGTACTGAGGTTGGGGTACTAGAGCTGAGCGCGCTCGTGTGAAGAAAATGTCTAGGATTGGGTCCCTTCGGGGACCCAATCCAGCTGCAGAGGGGGGTGTCACACCTACATAATCATCCTCATCATCGTCCCAGGTCTTCCACACTGCTTGAGGCAGTAACATTGCTGCTTGAGCTCTCCACAGCACATGACCAAAACAGAAATGGACGATGACTCGCGATGCGCAGAGTTAGTGGCACCTGGAGTGCTGAGCAGGGGATTAGGCAGATGATGGCATCCATGACCGGTGTGAGCAACTCCGTTAGTGTGCCAGTACGACCGTTTCGACACTGGCGGTTGGAGGTCCTGGCTGTGGTGGCGTGTGCCTCCTGTGGTGATGCGACATTCGGGCCGGTGAGGACTTTATTTGATGTGTGAGCCCTGGTGGGCCTCAGTTGAGGCCAGAGGCAGCAGACAAACACATGGTGTTGATGACCCAAGTCCATTGTCTCAGAGGCCATCTAATATCTCAGAAGAGAGGGTCCCTGACTGGAGCTGCACAGTTAGTGGCCCCGGATGCACAGCAGCCAGCACAGGCACCACGCCACAGGATAGTGCCTTGCGGTGCACTGAGGCAGGGCAACACTGACTGAGCGGGTCCTCGTCGATGTCCAAGGGGAATGTGGCGGAGTGCTGCGGGGGACAGTGAGGGTGTTCTCCAGGGCAGGATGCAGAGTGCAGAAGCTGTCCTGAAGCAGCAAATGTAGGAGTGGAATGCTACTGCCTTGTTTTCACCACCATTTCGGTATCAGCTACATGAGGATGAAGACAACCCCCAGTCCCTAGACTCAGTCGCCACAGAAGTTCTACCAGAGAGTGTCCATGAATGTCGGGGAATAGACTTAGTTGCACAAGGGGGTTAGAGGGGATGCAGTCTGCGATGATGCCCGTACAATGACATGAACTCGGCCATTGCCAAGTCGAGATTCGGTTCCAAATGTGTGACCTACTCAGCCGCAGTGTTGGCCGAAGGCGTTTCCAGCAAAAGACCACAGACACGTGTGGTTGTAATGCTATGCACAGCGTCGGTGCCACCACATTGAAGGGAGTATAGTGATTTGAACTCTGCATTAACTTATGTACTCGGCCATTGCATAATCAAGACTCAGTCCCAAATGTGTGACCTACTTGACCGCAGTGTAGGTTGAAGGCAGTGGTCAGCAGGGGTCCACAGCCATGTGTCGTTGGCTCGCGATGCAGTAAGTGACACCAGGGCTGTTGGTAGTGTTCGATCACCGCCGTAACAATTATCCTTTTTCCCTCCTGACTGAAACGCGTCATCCTTTTACACCTCTCCTTGTGTACAATAATATGAACTCTGCCATTGAAAAATCAACACTCACTTCAACATGTGTGTCGTACCAGAGCGCTGTGTGGCCCCAGGGCAGTAGTCCGCGTGGGCCCAGAGACACGTGTGGTTGTAATGCTATGCACAGACTTGTTGGCACCACATCCAAAGGAGTATAGTGAGATAAAATCAGCCATAAATAATGTTCTCTGCCATAGTGTAATCAAGACTCAGTTCCAAAAGTGACCTACTAGTCAGCTGTGTGTATGCCGGTAGAGTACATCAACGAGAATAGAGTACCGCGGGCCACGCTCGCGGAGGCTGTGATGGTCCTAGAAGGTTACTAGGGTTGCAGGCCTCGGGCTTGGAGCTTGCACTGGCACGTGGTGGGCCCTCTTTGACACATGCCGGTGTCTGCAGGTGAGCATTGAGGCCTGGGTGTGCAATGGCGAGCAAGATGGGTTTGGGGACCAGAGTCCCAGGGTGCAGCAGGCGCACAGGGTCGCAAGCAACACCGCTCACGGTGTCGGCCTCGTGGCAGGGTTAGAGGCACCACCCTGGCAGACACGTTGGGCATTCCGGAAGAGGACCATTCCCAGAGTTGCGTGCCTTTTATTCACACCCCTATGCTGGCCTGGGATTTGCCGCGCCAGCCCACTCCGCTCACGCTTCCAGGGAGTACATAACCAGCTACATTTCCACGATCTTCACCACTGGCTGGGGTGACATGGTTGCGTCCAATGTCCACTACACTCCAAAAACCAACAGTGTGTTGACATGGATATGTCTGTGGTCTGCATACTGCAGCCTGGCCATCACATCCACGTCACACTTGGCATTGTGTACATTCTCATTCAACAGTCACATGCCTCCTTCGCACATGCCTGGTCCCCCCCTCTCCCCACAATCTGCTATTGTGTGGCTGAGGTGCCATGCCGTTGATGGCTTATGTGCATGGCTGGCCCAGGTTCCCACTGTGAGTTGTGCTGTTGTCTGGTGGGTGGGCGGGCATGTTGTTTGGTATATGAGCTTGTAACGTGTGCATTCTCAGTGGTGTGCGTTGCATGATTGTGGAGTTGAGCTGTGGTGTGTTCAGTTGTTACTTGCCAACGAGCAGTGCTATTCTGTACATGCCACCCTGGTAGCGCTGGTTGATGATGGAATGTGGGTAGATTTAAGAATCATGCACACTGCCTGGGTGGTTGGCGTTGACTTTGGTGGAGATTCCCAGGTAGTCCACTGTTGCCTGCACATTGATGGAACATGTGTGCTTTCTGTTGTGGTTATTGTATGCAGTGTTGCCAGGGGGCACAAGTAGGACATGTGTGCAGTCAATTGCCCCCTCACACATGCAGGAAGCCAGCTATGGCGTGGATGCCTTGCCTGGTCTCCAGCTGTTCCTGCACAGTTCAGGGGTAGTATAGATAGTGGGGTACCAAGCTGATCTTGTCACCCACGACCCTTGTGTGGAACTTTTAATGGGCTGGCTGTGAAACTCCTCAGACTGACAGTTGTTGGTTGGAGAGTACCAGTGGCCCACACATGCGGCACAGCCAGCAGCTTTGTCTGAGGTAGGATGTTGGTTGTCTGCTGTGTTGGTACCGTCAGCCTGTGGGCAATGGTGGTCAGGATGCAGAGGATGGTTGTCCCTTTGAGCCTGTAGTGGGCAATGGCATTCTCTGGTGTTGGGTCTTTGAGGTTGGTGCATTTTCCGAGGGTCTCTGTCTTTGCCTGCGCTGCCTCAGTGTTGGGGCGGAGTTGGTGGTGGTGGGAGTTGTTGTTCTCTTGGGTGTCCATCCTCCATACTCAGTGGCTCCATGGCCCTTCAGTTGTGGCTCTGGCCTTGGCTCCCTTTTCTTTTGCAGGCTGTGGTACGACTTTACACCAGGTCAGAGCAGGTTGTAATTTAATGCAGCTAATGCACCTTATCGCATATTTTGTGACTTATTGCTGATTTGGCTGGCTGTTGAGAATGTTGCGGTGTGGTGTTGTCACCGCTTTTTGCACGGTAACAGCCTACTCTGCATCTCATTAGCGATAGTTGCGGGGGTCATCTGTGGCGATGTTTTTTGCGGCTACTATCGCTGGTTTGCTGGTGATATGGGCTGTTAGCACCAGCTTGTAATGGGGTGTTAGTTTTATCGCAACTTTGGCTGCGATGAAGTGCTGATAATTTAGCGATAGCTCCTTTAGAATATGTTCCGAAGAGTTTTCTATAGCACGGATTTCACTTCATTAAGTAAAATCGAATTTCTTTGTATTTAGACGTTTGGCTGCCCATCCCAATTTCGTTTTTTCTATTTAGGACTCCACAGTTTTGAGATTTATAAATTTAGTTTAGTCTAAAATGTATCCTTTTATATTATTTTAGAACACCTCTAGTAAGCAAAGATTACACATTCACTTAGATCTTTAATGTAGAAATGGACAATCAGTGTAACTTGCAAGAATGTGAAATACCCTTCTTAAACTGTGCATTTACAACATGTGCCTTAAGATGCCAGGGACACGCCAGACTCTTAACAAAACCCTAACGAAAAAATAGGTGCTAAGCCTTGTTCAAGTCATAAAGCTTGACTAGCAGAACTTCAACTAATCGATCAATTTACTATTCAACAGTATCCTTCACACTTGAATGTTTTCACCTAATAACATTTGTGATTCAATTTTCCTGTCAAAACCTAAAAGCACAATACTGGGATGATTGGAAGGGCAATTTAGCAAACACTTTTTATACATCTGCACTTTTTATACTGTCCTTGCAGGAGCTCAAGACTACTTGGTGTTGTAGCCCAATATCAAAGCAAACACAAGGGGATGATGGAAGGAGCGCTGAATTTTTCAGACACTCGCCCTCAGTCACAGAACTGGGCTGAATGAATCATCATTCTTTAGCTCACTTCACCACCACAGTTCAGACCCAGCTATATGCAAATCAGTCTTGACCCTGTGCCTCATGGTAACAGTCCAGCCCGAACTGCCAAGCCAGGACTTCCCTGAACCAGAAACCAGCATCCTGGGACCGATTTCGGAGTAATACCCCTCTTCAGCCAGGCTAGCCTGAAGCCAGTGGCAAAGTGAGCAAGGGACCCACGTCTGGGCATACCCTGCCAACTTGGGGCGAATAAAGCAAATACAAGGAGATGATGGTCGGAGCGCTGAAACTTTTCCTGTCAAAACCTAAAAGCACAATACTGGGATAATTGGAAGGACAATTTTGCGAATGCTTTTTATACATCTGCACTTTTATACTGCCCTTGCAGGAGTTAAAGACTACTTGGTGTTGTAGCCCAATATCACACACAAGATGCTCTACATTAGTTGGTAAATCGTTCTTTTATTTTAATACTTGATCATATAAGGTTTGTGCCATCTGGTGATTTAGTAGTTGATTGTGTTGCCAATTTTATTGACTTACTAATAATCTAAAAATATGCCAGAGGCATAGGGCAAATTCCTGCATTTCAAAAATAGTGCATGTGTTAAAGTCAAGCTAACAATTATGACTGGTCTATATTTTTCTCTTTATTGGGATCGTACAAGTTATGTATAGGGATTTTAGAGTGAGGCGACCTTTGTCCTGAAATTCACTTGAGCTGCTCAGTAGGACAAACGTATAGTTGCAATTAGGGAGCAAAGGTTCTTTTCAGGGTGCACATTGTTCATGTTTGTTGTTTAGATGAACACCCATTAGTGTAATATGGCAGACTCCGAATGAGACCAGGTTACCAGACGATCAGGAGGTTTTGCTGGTTGCTGGCTTTCATGACTGTAGTGACATTGCAGAAATCTTTTTGGGCAATTGGGGTTGAAGGAAAATATGTTCCTCACTAGTATTGGCTTGAACATTTTGTATCATGCATTCATCTTAGTCGTTTATATAGCACATGAGCAGATTAACCCCTTGCCCGCGGCCGGAATTCCGCTCCTGTGCGACACATTCCGATCGCGGGTGTGGTCGTGACGGCTCCCGGCGGTCATCAGCACACAAGCACCGTGTGCCATGACGGACAAGAGCCGTCACCAGCACACAAGGGGTTAAAGAAGCTTGGAGTTTGTTGACTCTGCTGATCTAGTGATGTTACAATGTTTTGTTCTGTGACTGCTATTAATGCAAGCATTTTAAGATCACTGACTTCTTTCTGGTATAGTTTTTGAAGTTGAAACTTTCATGTAGGACATATAGTGTATGGAATTTAAGCAACTAATTTTGGTTACTACAGTGCTTGCTCTCTGCGATTATAAAATCACTGAACAGGAGCACATAGAAGTGTGGGGGCAGGCTGTTTGGATAACAGTGATGAACATGAACAACAAATAGGCAATGTGTTTGTGGTTTGTTTAGGCAGCATTTATTGGGTGTATTCATTGCTTTCGTCAAATGGCTGCACAAGAATGAAATTATCTCATGAAAAAGTCTACCCAGAGCGCACAAATTATAAAACAAGTACCAAGTGTGGTATAAACAGTTCTTGAGTAATTACATAAGCAGCCAACATGTGTTTCGTCGTGCAACGTAGTGCACCAAGGACTTCTTCAGGGCTGCAAACCCAAAACATGAACATGTGAATATGAACTTCTCCAAATCATACAAGAACATATATACGTGTTGGATGCTTATGTTTGTTTGGACTGGAGAACTTTCAAATCAAATTGCGGAATTGGTTGCTAATGTCTGTATGAATAGGAGAACTGTTCATTCATATCTGTGGATTTGGGTCCTATACTGTGCTATCAACAGGACATTTTAATAGAAGAAAGTTTCATAAATCTTTGGACATTGGAACGTTTAATGTTTGGATCCCTGTGATTACTCCAGAACTGTTTATACTATACTAGGTACTTGTTTTATCATTTGTGTGCTCGGGGTAGACTTTTTGATGTGTTTTGTTACCCTCGTGAAGAAGGTAAAGACAAGATTGTATAGGTAACCAATCTTTCTTCCCCTAGCAGCACCACTATTACTATGGACTTATAGTTACGTTTACCCAGACTTGGTGTAGAGCACCTCATAGTCTACCTGGTTACCTAGAATCAGATTTATTAAGAATAAAATTAACAGCAAATTAGTTGGATATGTTGGAGAGCATAGGTATAGGCAAGCTGCATAGATCTGAAGAGAAGTGTGAGACAAACTAAAAAAAACAGGCTTGTACTGTAATTGATTCAGCCTTAGTAATAATCATATTAGTCATAAAGCACGCTGTAAAACGGATTGGACTCTGTTTCCAGAGGCTCACTTAAGTGTTTTATTTTGTTCTTGAGTAGTGTATGTTATTATTTGAAATTACAAAAAATTGAATTTATTCTGATGATGATCCACCTGCTTCACTGTTTCAAGGATTGAAATATAGACTGTCTAGATTAGTTGCTTGTCCTAAAGTATTATGAAAATTGTATAGATCTTCACACTCTTACATATAAATAACTGTTTTATGCCATATCTGTATGTAAATCCATATATATATATATATATATATATATATATATATATATATATATATATTTTCAAAGTTCCAAAATGATAGTGCTCTTAGCTCGCAAAACAAACGCGTTTGTTTTGCGAGCTGAGAGCACTATCACTTTGGAACTTTGAAATTGTGTTTACCGGCGTGCTTGGCCGGCATTGGTGCCACCTCCCTCGGGGCCGCAGGCAGCACGCCAGAGCGGACTTTGAAAATATATATATATATATATATATATATATAATCTGTTCAACATATAAAGCTGCAATGCTAGCCAATTTTTCATTTCGAGTAAAAATGAGGATAATTTGGACCTCACTTTTAGAAGTTATTTATTAATATTTAACAGTTCAATCATTCAGGTTTGAGAAGTGATGAACGATTTTAATAACACATTGATCTATTTAAAATGTAGTCCTGGTATGCTGCAATTAAATTGTATTTCCATTTTAGTTGATATTACATAGATAAGTATTGTAACAAATGTCATTACGTACATCCATGAACTTAGCGTATGGGTGCTTTTCTAGAAGCAAGTCCCTGTTTTTTCCCTTCAGAAATACAGAAGTAAAGGGGAGGAGTAAGTGTTTCTTAGAGGTGTACAAGAAGAACTTTTCCAGAAGAAAATATTTTTTTGTAATGTAGAAAAAAAAATGAGTGCTAATATAGGACCAAGACTTTCTAGGAGGACTGCTGGAATTGTGTGTGAATCACATCGAATTTGAAGTCTTCAAAGACATAGGAGTAATGGGAATAGATTTCACTTTTTTTACAACTTTGACTGTGCAAGTGGAACCTTTTGCACCAAAGTGACTGTGTCTTTGCACATTTTAATACCTGGTTAGATGAGAAAGGTTTATTTGAGCTCCCCAGAGTTATCACAAGATCCGAATATATACTTACCCCCTAAAAAAAATTCATCAGTCAGTTATTTTCAGCTAACATATATTTTTGTGAGAATTGTTGCAGTGAAATTCAACTTTATCTCTGCTGCTATTTTAATTTTCATCAATTTACTATGGTTGTGTTTGAAATTGTCCTGATGCTTTGGGTGCAGAAAACTCAGATATGCATATCACTTATTCATTGTGGATCTATTTTTAAAGCATATCCTTTGAGCACTTGTGTCGTACTTCAGGCTTGGGTGTGACTTACTCATGAGTGTTATGACCTGCATACTCGCGTACCTGATTTCCAGTAAGTAAAATTGCCTTACACATGCAGATTCATGAGAAATGCTTTGTGAATAGATTCATGCTTAGTAGGAGGCTAAAATAAATATAAGTTCAAACATACTCCATTAGCCTACAACAAGTATCATTTTTATCTTGAATGATACATTTACATATATTTTAATTTGTTTTCATTTAGCATAGCTAAGGATAAAAAACTCAATGAAGTGTATTTGTAATTTTCATAAGGTGTGCTCTATAATGGTCCTTGACCTTTTGCATGGTCAAGGTTTCTTTTTACCTTGTTTGCTATAATGTGCAGAAGGGCTGTGTAGCCTTGAAAACATGCACATTTTCAATCAAACACACTATAGATGTAACTGGGTTATGATCGGGTTTACCCTTCACACACATTTTCTGTAAACTCAAAATAAGAACTAACATCCATAGGTCTTGAAGGGCCAGATTCCAAAACATTGTTCCTACAGACTAGGGTGTGCCTTTATTTCGAATGACATGGATTTAGATTTGCTTACTCAGTCATGTTGTAAATTGCCCCTTCTAGTCACCAGGATAGCTACTATGTAGTAGTTGTATAACTTTAAAGAGTTTTGTAGAGAAACTTTGGGACTGGTACTAGCTTATATTAAGCTCAAATGTTGAACTTGTGGTAAGTGTTCTTTACGGAATATTTTGGTGAATACTACCTTCACCTATATTGAGAGGAGACACCATACAGAAGTAAGCTTGGGTAACACTGAATGACAAGTTCAGTGCCTTAGGCTTATCATAAGCGTGTTCCTCTGGGTGCATGTATGAGGAACCTCTTTATGCCTAACTTGTCTGTGAGCTAATGTTACTGGCTGGGCTGAATTGTCCTCTAACCAGCAAGGCCCTACTGAATTTGACTGGCTTGTGTTGTGTCCTCCTTGTTGTGGTGGTTCTGTGGCTAAAGACACTGGTCTTATGATCTTGTGACGTGTAAAAATGTGTCTAAGTTGACCAATTATCTTTACTGGTATGAGACAATTAGCACATTACCAACATCAATTTTCCATGTTTAGACCACATTTTTATAACTGGCCTACATGTTTCATTACCTATAATATATAATCAACAAAAAACAAGTGCCTATACTGATAGTAATTTAGAACGGTTTGGCTACCAGAACAAAGAAAGTTTTTCAGGGCTGGGGTGTGCTTATAAATTGCTTTTTATTTTTAACATCTAAGTCAAAGAAGAGAAAAGTATATTTGTCTTAATCATATACATTTGAACAAAAACAATATTTTTTGTAAACACAGGAAAAATTATGGACAAAAAACCGTGAAGCGTCAAAATCCAACATGCAAGTTCATTCATATCACAATCATACCTTGCCATTCATACACAAAACACATACAAATACACAACACGACTAGATAAAAATATATAGTCGTGCTGGGTATTAGGTCTGCTGCAATATGTACAATTATATATACAATTTAATACAGTGACTTTACAAGTATAAATCAAATAGATCAACAGAATCAAGTACGAAATCAGAAAAACAATATGTACAACAATTTATAGCCGGTAATGTGACAATATGTTCACACTACGGGAAGAACCACAAGGGAGCAGACACTGGACATGAAGGGGCCTACGCGTTTCAAATCCCTATGGGTTGGAAGGGATTCTCATCAGGGCCAGGTAGCTCTAAAGAAAAAAGAAGAAGAAAATTCTATTGTATACATCCGAACCAACTTAAAAAATACCAAGAAACTCGAGTGAAGGACCACCCAAGGTTCCTTCTGCTTACCACTATGGAGAATATCCGAGAGAGGGGTAACACCTGTGTGACAATGAAAGACAAAGAAAAAGACTACATAAGTAAAGGTGAGTGTTTAGAGAGGACTATGCATGGCCGTCATCGGAGAAAGCTTTTACCTTAAATATATGCGGTGGCAACGTTGTTGTGGGTTCAAGTTGAAAAATAGACGGTTGAATAAAGCTGGATGGCCTGAAAGACGACATGTATTTAATACGCTGAAGAGACGAGGTACGGTGTGTTATAGTCGGACACTAAGCCAAATTTCTTACTGGGGGATCGTGAGTGTTCACGTCCAAGAACAGGATCGTGGATTGTAAAGAGTTTGAAGATTTTTCTGCCTCTGGCTGGGAAGAAAAAATAAAGGAATCTTAGTTCCGCGTTCAGGGTGTATGCGAACAAGATTCAGTCGGTTGAACTGGTCGAACTCTGGCTTACCGGTGTAGAGCAATGGATGTTTCGAAAAGATCACCGGCGTCTCCAACAGCACTAGTCTCTTGCACATGCGTAGAGTGTAATACTGCTTGCATGCCTCTTCTATATGTAGTGCTTGATTGCGCATGCGTGGAGTCTTTGAAAACAGTGACTACTGTGTTGCCAAACGGGAGAAAAACACGGAATGGCCCTCTTAGAGTTTGTATATCTCTGATATCTCATTGAGTCCTCTAACTGCTGTGTCGAATTTAACAATTAGATAGGCTTCTCTTTTTGACAATTTTTGATCCATATCTCCTCCTCGTGGATCCTTTTCAATGCGAGAGATCACTGTCCATTTGATATCACTCATCAGATGTTTGCAACGTTTCCAGTGGTTAACCAATGGAGCAGTTTCAATCCCATTTTTTATCCTGGATTTGTGTTGAGTGATTCGGGTACGGATTTCTTGATTGGTCTTCCCAATGTAGAGAAGTCCACACGGACAGATAATGCCGTAGACTACATACTTGGATCTACAATTGCTGAAACTATCTTGTTTCCATGAGATCCCATAATGTTGAAACAGGGATCCTTCGATGGTCAATTCGCAACAGAGACACGTCCCACATTTGTGATGGCCTGTAATGGGGGACAATCCCATCATCTGTCTCAAGGACGGCTGTTTGTTTGTTTTTATTCCAGCTCTTATTACATGGTTAGCCACGCTGTTCTCTTTTTTAAAGGCGAACAGCGGGAGAGCTTGCAGGCTAGCGTCCAAGTTGTTTACAAGATGCCAATTTTGGATGATGATTTTTTTGAGATTATTGGCGTTTGGACAGTAGGTGGTTACACACACTTGTCTGTTGGAAATGGGTTTATTTTTCCTTTCGAGGAGACTGTCCCTTGGGGTCCATCTTGCCCTTTTCATGGAATTTCGGACTAGTTTTTTAGGGTAACCCCTGTCGCACAATTTGGAGACTAGATTTTCTGCATGAAATTTGTAGTCCTCGTTCAAGGAGCAATTTCTACGAATTCGTAGAAATTGCCCATAAGGCAAATTTTCTTTTAAACTCTGCGGGTGGTTGCTAGAGAATAGTAATGCCTTATTCCTGTCAGTGGGCTTGGTGAACAGAGATGTTGCTAGTGTTCCTTCAAGTGGAAAAACTTCAACGTCCAGGCAGGAGATTTTTGTAGCTGAGTGTGATATGCTAAATTGTATGTCCAGTATTCTCGCGTTGAGCCAATTGTAAAACGACAAGAGAACTTCTTCTCCCCCAGTCCAAATCATGAAGACATCGTCTATAAAACGCCACCAGGTGGCAATGTATTCTTTGAAAGGATTATTATTGTGAATGTACTTGTCCTCGTAGAGTGACATAAATAATACTGCCAGCTCCGGGGCAAAGGGGCACCCCATAGCAACCCCCTTCGTTTGGAGGTAGAAATCGTTTCTGAAACTGAAATAGTTCTTTTTTAAGGCAAAAGAGACCAAATCAACTAGGAATTTTGTGGGTACCTGGACGGGTCTGGGTCGTAGATCTAAAAAGTATTCCAGTACAGCCACAGCTTCATCTTGAGGTATTTGTGTGTAGAGCTGTGTGACGTCCAGTGTTACGAGCAGGTCTTTTTCCTTTTCAAATTTTATTCCTTCCAACTTAGTGATGAAGTCCGTTGTATCCTTAAGATAAGAAACAACGTGGTCCATGAACTGTTTCAAAAAACAGCCGACGTACTTTGCCACCGGTTCCAACAGGGAATCACACCCCGCCACAATGGGTCTACCTGGTGGCTTCGTTAGATGTTTATGGACCTTGGGAAGGGCGTAAAATAGAGGTATTTTTGGGTGTTTATTTCGTAAATACTCCAGCTCTTTTGGGCCTAGAAAACCTGCCTCAAAACCTTCTTGTAATATGGGAAACAGAAGGTTTTGGAATTCCAACGTGGGGTCTTTTCCGATCTTGCAGTAACACGTTTGATCATTTAACTGCCTCATTATTTCGGATGTGTAATCGATTACACTTCCGAAATAATGAGGCAGTTAAATGATCAAACGTGTTACCGCAAGATCGGAAAAGACCCCACGTTGGAATTCCAAAACCTTCTGTTTCCCATCTTACAGGAAGGTTTTGAGGCAGGTTTTCTAGGCCCAAAAGAGCTGGAGTATTTACGAAATAAACACCCAAAAATACCTCTATTTTACGTCCTTCCCAAGGTCCATAAACATCTAACGAAGCCACCAGGTAGACCCATTGTGGCGGGGTGTGATTCCCTGTTGGAACCGTGGCAAAGTACGTCGGCTGTTTTTTGAAACAGTTCATGGACCACGTTGTTTCTTATCTTAAGGATACAACGGACTTCATCACTAAGTTGGAAGGAATAAAATTTGAAAAGGAAAAAGACCTGCTCGTAACACTGGACGTCACACAGCTCTACACACAAATACCTCAAGATGAAGCTGTGGCTGTACTGGAATACTTTTTAGATCTACGACCCAGACCCGTCCAGGTACCCACAAAATTCCTAGTTGATTTGGCCTCTTTTGCTTTAAAAAAGAACTATTTCAGTTTCGGAAATGATTTCTACCTCCAAACGAAGGGGGTTGCTATGGGGTGCCCCTTTGCCCCGGAGCTGGCAGTATTATTTATGTCACTCTACGAGGACAAGTACATTCACAATAATAATCCTTTCAAAAAATACATTGCCACCTGGTGGCGTTTTATAGACGATGTCTTCATGATTTGGACTGGGGGAGAAGAAGTTCTCTTGTCGTTTTACAATTGGCTCAACGCGAGAACACTGGACATACAATTTAGCATATCACACTCAGCTACAAAAATCTCCTGCTTGGACGTTGAAGTTTTTCCACTTGAAGGAACACTAGCAACATCTCTGTTCACCAAGCCCACTGACAGGAATAAGGCATTAACACTATTCTCTAGCAACCACCCGCGGAGTTTAAAAGAAAATTTGCCTTATGGGCAATTTCTACGAATTCGTAGAAATTGCTCCTTGAACGAGGACTACAAATTTCATGCAGAAAATCTAGTCTCCAAATTGTGCGACAGGGGTTACCCTAAAAAACTAGTCCGAAATTCCATGAAAAGGGCAAGATGGACCCCAAGGGACAGTCTCCTCGAAAGGAAAAATAAACCCATTTCCAACAGACAAGTGTGTGTAACCACCTACTGTCCAAACGCCAATAATCTCAAAAAAATCATCATCCAAAATTGGCATCTTGTAAAAAACTTGGACGCTAGCCTGCAAGCTCTCCCGCTGTTCGCCTTTAAAAAAGAGAACAGCGTGGCTAACCATGTAATAAGAGCTGGAATAAAAACAAACAAACAGCCGTCCTTGAGACAGATGATGGGATTGTCCCCCATTACAGGCCATCACAAATGTGGGACGTGTCTCTGTTGCGAATTGACCATCGAAGGATCCCTGTTTCAACATCATGGGATCTCATGGAAACATGATAGTTTCAGCAATTGTAGATCCAAGTATGTAGTCTACGGCATTATCTGTCCGTGTGGACTTCTCTACATTGGGAAGACCAATCAAGAAATCCGTACCCGAATCACTCAACACAAATCCAGGATAAAAAATGGGATTGAAACTGCTCCATTGGTTAACCACTGGAAACGTTACAAACATCTGATGAGTGATATCAAATGGACAGTGATCTCTCGCATTGAAAAGGATCCACGAGGAGGAGATATGGATCAAATATTGTCAAAAAGAGAAGCCTATCTAATTGTTAAATTCGACACAGCAGTTAGAGGACTCAATGAGATATCAGAGATCTACAAACTCTAAGAGGGCCATTCCGTGTTTTTCTCCCGTTTGGCAACACAGTAGTCACTGTTTTCAAAGACTCCACGCATGCGCAATCAAGCACTACATATAGAAGAGGCATGCAAGCAGTATTACACTCTACGCATGTGTGAGAGACTAGTGCTGTTGGAGACGCCGGCGATCTTTTGAAAACATCCATTGCTCTACACCGGTAAGCCAGAGTTCGACCAGTTCAACTGACTGAATCTTGTTCGCATACACCCTGAACGCGGAACTAAGAATCCTTTATTTTTTCTTCCCAGCCAGAGGCAGAAAAATCTTCGAACTCTTTACAATCCACGATCCTGTTCTTGGACGTGAACACTCACGATCCCCCGGTAAGAAATTTGGCTTAGTGTCCGACTATAACACACCGTACCTCGTCTCTTCAGCGTATTAAATACATGTCGTTGTCTTTCAGGCCATCCAGCTGTATTCAACCGTCTATTTTTCAACTTGAACCCACAACAACGTGGCCACCGCATATATTTAAGGTAAAAGCTTTCTCCGATGACGGCCATGCATAGTCCTCTCTAAACACTCACCTTTACTTATGTAGTCTTTTTCTTTATCTTTCGTTGTCACACAGGTGTTACCCCTCTCTCGGATATTCTCCATAGTGGTAAGCAGAAGGAACCTTGGGTGGTCCTTCACTCGAGTTTCTTGGTATTTTTTAAGTTGGTTCGGATGTACACAATAGAATTTTCTTCTTCTTTTTTCTTTAGAGCTACCTGGCCCTGATGAGAATCCCTTCCAACCCATAGGGATTTGAAACGCGTAGGCCCCTTCATGTCCAGTGTCTGCTCCCTTGTGGTTCTTCCCGTAGTGTGAACATATTGTCACATTACCGGCTATAAATTGTTGTACATATTGTTTTTCTGATTTCGTACTTGATTCTGTTGATCTATTTGATTTATACTTGTAAAGTCACTGTATTAAATTGTATATATAATTGTACATATTGCAGCAGACCTAATACCCAGCACGACTATATATTTTTATCTAGTCATGTTGTGTATTTGTATGTGTTTTGTGTATGAATGGCAAGGTATGATTGTGATATGAATGAACTTGGTATGCATGTTGGATTTTAACGCTTCACGGTGTTTTGTCCATAATTTTTCCTGTGTTTACAAAAAATATTGTTTTTGTTCAAATGTATATGATTAAGACAAATATACTTTTCTCTTCTTTGACTTGGATGTTAAAAATAAAAAGCAATTTATAAGCACACCCCAGCCCTGAAAAACGTTCTTTCTTCTGGTAGCCAAACCGTTCTAAATTACTATCAGTATAGGCACTTGTTTTTTGTTGATTATAGATTGTGGCTCAGCCTTGCTGATTTCGAGCCAACCCCAGTTGTTTTCAGGTCATTACCTATAAGGCACAGGGCCTGAGGATCGGTTTTTAATCAGTATCACCAGGCGCTTGTTAAATTTAAAACGAGGTAAGGTATCAGTAACCATTCCTTGGTATTACCGTATTCTTCAAGTATTTTTATTTTTTACTGTGGGCCTGCCAATGAGATAAGCATACCAGCGGGTGTTCATACATCTCAATTAGCTGGCTGCCAAATAATGCTACTTCTGTGGGCTCCATGAACCTCGCATATCAATACAGACTGACTTATTTTACCTTTATTTCCTCTACTACAAAGGGATTGGAGTCGCTCTACCTGGGCACCCCATACCTTGCATAACAGCACATGCTGATGTTCACTCTATTTACTTACTGTATAATACGGGGGTAATAGTTTCTAATCGCTATTTGGAATACGATGGCTCCCTGTGGGGTTTCCCACATTCACAAATAAGCAGCTGAAGTTATTTCCCAGGTCATCACCCGACTAAATGGTAATGTATCTCTACTGAACACTCCACAGTGCATATTCAATAACCCTGGTGATAGTGATTGAACTAGCACATCAGCCTCTGATAACAATTTCCAATAAGGCGCTTCAGCGAGCAGAGGAAGAATCTACTCATAACGGGAAGCAAAATAAATATAAAATATATATTTTATTTTAAACTTAAATGCATTCAACCATTTTGATGCCATTCGGTATAATCCGAGGATCCCACTTTAATTAAATTCCATTTTGTGGACTTTCACTGCAACACATTTTTTCTTTTGAACTTTTGGCAAGTTAATTCCTCTTGTTTCACTGCATATTCATTTAGAATCCGCCTTGATTAATCACTGCCATCTTCTGACTACCTGGCAAGCAAGAAAAGGTGGCCTTTTTATGGTGCTATGCATGGAGTACACTACGGACCCGTCACTGTCCAGATTTGCAATTGACAGAGTAACTGGAGAAGTGTGGCTCACTGGTTAGAGGAGGCAGACCTGGAAGCAGAGGTCAGCCCGGGACCAGGGTTCAATTCCCGGCTTGGCGGGGTCTTGAGTCCTAAAATGTCCATGGACTCGACAATTCTCGCTCTGGTGCCTATTCGATTCACGGGTTCACACTCTACGACTCTGGGCAATAGCTTGCTTAATCTCCACAACGGCCCCTCGCGGCGGAATGCCTGGCTTTCACCTTGCGGATACCCTGCCGGGCTTATCTCACAGGGGAATACCAGGACGGGTTCCCTAAGCAAGCGCTTAGAAACCGCTCGGTGATTTGCGCTATATAAATTCCTGTACATTTACATTTACATTTACAACTTCAAATGAACAGGCTACTGATTGTTAGCCATCCTAAATTCTGTCTGACTTCTACCACCTTATCAGATCTTGGGAAAACTGAATCAAGTGCGCAGGGCTCGACTCGGTCTTCAGGAAATGCAGCCTACAGTCCCCGCAGATCCATTGATGACATTGTATCTCATTCAGAATAGAACAAAAACTCCAGAAAGAGTCACATGCTGCCAACTTGGGACATAGCACCTTGTAGCCTATGTTTGCGTAAACCTTTCTAACCGCTACTCAAAACTAACGCCTTTGAGCATAAATGCTGTTGAGAAATGATGTTCAAACTGAGCCATAAACACTTCAATGATATGTTTTAAATACATTAATAGATGAATTATGGACTGTGAATGTAAGCTAAATGTGATTATAATGCAGATCGAGGCTGCTTATCTATGATGGTGTACATTTTTCTCAGAGCAATACAGGGACTCTTAGAAAGCTAATCAAATGCTGCATGCTTTGTCATGATGGGTTTTTATAGATTAATAGCCTGGACTTTACTGAACTCCAATGACAGAACTCTGAACACTCTCTGTATACATGTAGCAAAGTCGTATAACTTGGGCTCCTGTTCCACCATCTCTCAGTGGCATCACTTCAACTAGCTGTGGCTTGGACCACACCACCTCATTGTGACTAACCATGTAGAATCATTTTGAAGCTTAATGAGTTTCCAAAAACATTTTAAATAGTTTGATCGATGCCAAGCCTCTCCAAGGAGTAGCTTGGAAGCCACTGTTGTCCCTCCAGCAAACTGTAAGTAGCACTCGTTTGTGTATTCTAGTCAACTAATTTAAAAGTGTTTGCTTGGTTAATATTAAACCTGTCAACCTTGGGGTGGTCTGCCCCCAAAACTTTTGTCTTGCTCTTCCATATTTTTCTGATCCGTTTTTGTTGGCCTTCGGTCTCTATCACTATCACTGCCAACCGGTGTTAAAGTGTGTGTGCTCACTCTCTAAAAACATGGTAACTTGTAAAGTGGTACTCTGTGTACCCAGGACATGTAACTACTACTAGTGGGCCTGCAGAGCGTTTTGTGTCACTCACTGAAGTAGTGTCACTAACCTGTCTCAGGCTTGCAATTGCAGCCTGTGTGTGTAGTTTAAACTGCTATTTTGATTTGGCAAAGTAAACCTTTTGCCAGGCCTAAACCTTTTTTTTTTAAATACATAAAATCACTCCTAAGGTAGGTCCTACACACCCCAGAGGGCTTAGTTATGTTATTTATATTTCTAAAGTGCAGCAGTTACCCAAGGGAGTCCTACCGCTAGCTACTGCCCTCTGACCAGAGGATGGGATGGGAAACCTACATACTGAAAAGCCATGTTTTCAATCCTTTCCTAAACCCTATTAAATCTGTGGCATTTGTAACATGGAGAGGGAGATCATTCCAAGCCCTTGCGGCACAGGCAACAAAACTTCTCCCTCCACAGTTGACTTTTTAAAAAGAGGGTACTAACAACCTCTTTGCTCCTTAAGAACAGAGGGCTCTTTTAGGGATGTACCATTGAAATTGGCATTTCGGATATTCTGTTCCTGTTGCTTGAAGCGCTTTAAAAACAGTGCACAAGCATTTCAAATGCACCCGTTGTCTGACTGGGAGCCAGTGCAGCCCTTTGATTTCCTTGGTGACAGATACAAATTTTGGTGTGCAGGTAAGCAGTCTAGCTGCTGCATTTTGCAGAAGTTGAAGTTTGTTCAAATGTCTCTTTTGAATGTTCAACTAAAGGCCGTTGCAGTAGTCCAGCTTTGATAGAATAAGGATGTTATAACTAAGTGATGACAGTCCTACTGCAGAAATGGCATCATATTTTTGATCATTGTAAGGAGGTGGCAGCTGTCAGATGCAACCACATTTATCTGGTTCCCGAAAGTGAGTTTTTCGTCCACTATATCTCCCGTATTTTTTACTTTCCTAGAGGGTTTTGGGAGTGTGTCTAGTTCTTCCAGCCACCAGTTTGGGGTCCAAAAATTTGCATTATTTCCTAAAAGAATGACCTTAGTCTGGCCAGAGTCTAACT
This sequence comes from Lissotriton vulgaris, assembly GCF_964263255.1. Taxonomy (NCBI): domain Eukaryota; kingdom Metazoa; phylum Chordata; class Amphibia; order Caudata; family Salamandridae; genus Lissotriton; species Lissotriton vulgaris. The sequence continues at coordinate 345,435 of NW_028248043.1, forward strand.
TCAGGCAGTTCTGGGTCATCCACATCTTGACTGAGCTCATACAGTCATGGAACCTCTTGCCCTTCTCTGACTCCTGCCCTGGAAGCAGAGCCACCACAATTTGAGCATCATCCGCAAAAGAAGTGAGCTGAAACCCGAAGGATCTAATCAGGTCCGTCAGGGGAGACACGTGCTCATTAAATAGTGTGGGACTGAGGGAAGACCTGTGTAGCACGCCACAAGGCAAGGAAAAAGGTTTTGAACAGAAAATGTCCAAGGCCACAATTTGCGTTCTAGCTTCCAGGCTAGGCCTTGAAGCCCACAGGCTGGCAAATGGTCCATCAAAAGATCATGGTGGACCTTATCAAAAGCCACATAAAGGTTCAGCATAATTAGTGCAGCATTTTATCTCTGATCCAGGGCTTTCCTTATTTCTTCAGTAGATTTTATAATGGCAGACTGTGCTGTGTCCTTCCCTAAACCTGTACTGGGTAGGATCTAAAATATTATTCAACTGGAGGAAGGCACTCAGTTGTATGTTCATGGTCATCTCTACCAATTTCGCCAGGAATGGAAGGCGGGAGATTGGCTGGAAGTTATTGGTATCCCTAGGGTCTAGATTTAGTTTTTTGAACAGTGGAAGAATTTATGCTGTCGACCACTTTCTTGGATAATGACCTGACACATGTCATTAACTACGGAAGTAAGTGATATAGCAATAGATTGAAGGTCTAATTTAATCACAGAGACTGGACAGGAGTCATAGGGAGAGCCTGATCTAATAGCGGCAAGGAGGTTTGTAGTATCTTTGTGACCAGTGGGGAGAACTTGCCGAGAATAGGCGTTGGATCAGTTGCTGTCGCTATTTTGGCCACCATGGATAGAGCATCCGTTCCTCCCAAGGGGGAGAGTCTAAAAGACTAGAAAATAACCTCCACCTTTTGTAAGAATAAAGTGGAGATTTCCTCTCACAGCTCTTGACTGAATTTTTGGAGGGCCGGAAGCGGCCAAGCTGGCAGCAGTCCTGAAGAGTTCTTTGTTTGACGATTTAGCCAGTTTGATTTGGTGCAGCGTATTTAAAAAGTAGGACATGTTCTAAATGCCCTGGTAGTGAAAAACTCCCCAATCAGTTTTTCACGACTGCACTACAGCAAGGTCTGCCTCTACCATAGGATAACACTGGAGTTGCCATATTACAGTTAATAAGCTCTAATTTCCAATTGGGAGCAGGTAGACCGTTCATGTTTGGTGTCTTTGGAAATGTAATTTAAAATCCTCCTCAATGGTAAAGTCGGATTTTGAATAACGATTTGGAAAAAAAGCACTTTTAGAAAGTTGGTGATTTCCTGCCTTATCCATTTGGAGCCTGAAACCTGCTCCTGGGTCACATGCCTTGGTGTAGTTGGCAGTTGGACTTTGTTTATACCTCCCAGATAGCCACACACAATAGAGCGTAGGTGTGCCAGGCAGCCACACACAATAGAAAGTAGGTGTGCCTGGATGGGCCATCACTGGCAGGATGGGGGACGGAGCTGACCTAACCCCCACTCACACATGAATAGGCTGTGTCCTGCCTTCAGACAAAATATTGCATATCCCTGTAGTTAGTCTGGAGCCAGGTAAGGCAGGAAACCTGAACGCTTCAAAAGGAATTCTCTAGAAGCTTCTCCCACTTCAAAGAAGGCACCAGGTATAAATATTGGGCCTCAAACACCAACTCTTCAGATCCCTGCTGGGCCTGGGAACTTCCCAGCTGTGAAGTCTGACCTGTTTTGCTGCACAAGGGCTGCTCTGCTGCCCAAGGACTGCTGTTGGAGCTTCAGGAAACTCTTCTCTGTGTCCCAGGACTCCAAGATGCCCAATGGTCAGTCAGCTGACCTCTTATTCTCAAGCCACAGGAACACAAAAGGCTTTTCTGCACCAAGCATTTTCTATGCAGGGCCACGTATTGCATTGACCGCTCCATAAGCCTCGAGCAACGTGACACATCTTGGCGGCAGCGCCTCACAAATCCTCACAGCTCCAATGCAAAACCGTGCATTGCCTTGGTGGCTTCGCAGGCAAAACCCAGCTCGATGCATCTTAATGCGGACAACCAGCCGAACTCGACCAAAGTCCTTGCAAGCCCCAGTGGCTTCACCTGCACTGTCCCAGCACGACACACGCCGACCTCAGAGGCAAAACATAGCTATGTGCGTCTTCGCAAGCCCCAGTGGCTTCCTCGGCGATGACACAAGACCTTGCATCACGAGCTCCCATTGACGGGCACTGACTTTACTGCGTGACACATCTGGACACAGTACCTCTCATCAAAAGTTCCACGTCAACGGTTTCTTGATGCCAGCCAGCGCAACGTAACGCAACGACTCTGCATCGCTCCACAACCAGGTCTTTAGGTACTTTGCAGTGGCGGCTCCTCCGCTAAGGCAGAGGAGCAATGCCCCACTGCTTCAGCTGCAAGCTGAATGCAAAAAATTGAATGATAATAACGTTCGTTCTTATCATTTAGTTTTTTGCTTTCAGCTGAAGCCAAATGGGGCTGGTTGGGCTTCACACAAGAAGGAGGGGTGGATGTATGATGATTTGACCAGCCCTCCCAGGCAAGCCAAAGCGTCATGCACACTTTGCTTGTTCTCCACCCAGGCTACATTACAGCCTGAGTGGAGAAAATGCAGAGCTTGCCAGTCCCTGTCTGAGTACTGAACCAACTAAGGCAATGTTGTGCTTGGTTAGGGGATTCTGGCAGGCTAGATGCTTCCTGCAGAGTAGAGAGGAGGACAGAGAATGAAGATGCCGCAATCAGCAGAGAACAGGTAAGTGCATTTTAAAAACATTATAATTTCCCTCCTCTCCCTAGGTCCGCCGCCTCACCACCCCTGGTCGGTAGCAGCCGCTACTGGTACTGTGTTCAGCGGGCCTAACTGGGTCCCTGTAGCCGGCCCATACTCAATCGTGGTTGGCCTGAATGGCAGCAACCAGATAACCACACTTGGCTCTTTGTGCTTTTTGGTGCTATTGCAGATCTACGGTTCAATTGATTGGTGTTTTTCATTTTATTCATTAAAATGTACTCTATTCTAATTTTGAGTGGGACTTTTTGTGGGCTTTTTTTTGTTATTACTGTTTGAAGTGTTGCACAAATACTTTACACATTGACTCTAAGTTAAGCCTGACTGCTCTGTGCCAAGGTGCCAGAGGGTTGAGCACTGGCTAATTTGAGGTTTACTTGTAACTTCATCTTGACAAGGATTGTGGTTGCTGTTTGAGAAGTTTAACCCCCTCACCCAGTAACCCCATTTCTTACAGTTGAATTGATATATCTATACCGAAATTAAAAAACATGTATTTGAGACGTAAATGTGTGTATTTTCAGAACTCCTAAGCTGATATTTGGGGAACATGGTTACATTTCCAGAATATATGTGACGCTAATATTTGAGTGACATAAAACTAAATGGTTTTGGGGAGACTTATCACTAATGTTAACTTGGTTTTGGGGCATTGCAGCTATAGCTGTTATGCATTACCCACGTAGAAGCATTTTTCCTGTACTACTAGCAACCATGCCTGATGTACTGAAGTTATCACTGCTGGTAATCTTTGACTATGGTGGCCTCCAATGTAATCTTGTCTGATGTGACAACTATTACATCTCTAATATTAGTTGCTCTGGAGGATTGTCATTGAACATAAGTAGCTCTTATTATAAAAAAGGTTGGTGACCCCTGATCTATGCAACGCTTGCTCCTTGGTATCTGGCTTTAAAAGGTATACCAGGCGCTCATCATTGCTCTAGCTGACTGTTGTACTCTGCTTTCCCTGTGTTCCTTGTGTCTGCTTGATTAGGAGTATAATCCTACATGGCCCTTTACCATGTCACTCCGAGTGTCAATCTGACAGTTACACTAGATGAGACAGGAAGATGAGAAGGGAAGTCTTTTCCTCCTAATGGGGTATCCTGTAGCTATATGCTTGTAGCCTGTAACTGCACCCTATGTTCCTGAGCATTTTCCAATGTGTAAAAAACAAATGGTACCTCTCTATACTTTGGAAATTGTTTACCATATACAAGGTACTTTGTAACACTTACCCAGAAAAATTTCTAGCCTTTCCATGTGAGAGACCCTTGAAGGTCCATAACTGCATGTTTGATTCTTTTTCGGCACACACCAGGAATAGACCATGAAGCTGGCAGATAGTGTTGGTACGGCTGATTTTAGGTCCGGTCTGTGCTGTCTGGTTGCAAAATACCTATTTCGGACTTAACCAAGAATTTATAGGGGCTTAAAGCCAACCCATTGCTCACCATTGGTTGGCTATATTGGCACATTCAGTTCCTTCTTATTCAACGGCTTTCCTTGTCTCAGCTTGTCCGTCTTGTGTTTGTCCCGTCCCTGGAGCATAGCCTCTTTATCATCTCTCTGATTGGCTGATTCCACAACTCACGTTTAGGGAACTTGCTTAAGAACACCATGAGAGTGCAGGTGTATTCCAGCTATTTCCCTCCACCAAATACCTGCCCCCCCCCGGTCTCCATGGTGCTCTCTTCAGTTTTTTGCAAGTTCTCTCTTGTGTGCATCTCATGCCCTCCATGTTGTCTTCTCGCTGGTATGCTTCTCTCTATCCCCCATGTGCTCTCCCATGCTGCTCCTTTTCCTCCTCCCACCCACACCCTGTTGCAGCCCCCAATTACCCACTCTCTATTGCTTCCCCTCACCCACTCCATCTTTCCCCGGAACCCTTTTTTTAATTGAAATTTTTTTTTTTATTCTATTGGTGGGTAGCACCTGGTGGCAAATTGATGGCTGCTCTGCCTTACAAAAAGCTACTCACGCTACTTCTTTTTCATTATTACTTTGTTTAGGGTAAGAAAAAAAACAAAGAATACTTCCCACGTAATTTTGTAGGCATGCATGTGTAGTGATGCTGTACAAAAGGGGGCGGTGATGGACGGAGCATCTGAATCAATCAAACACTCACACCCAGTCAAAAGATCTGGGTTTAATCCATCACCGTTCTTTAGCCCACTCTGCCACCCCAGTTCAGAAATGGCTATATGCAAATCAGTCTGACCCTGTGCCTCATGGGAACAGTCCAGCCCGAACTGCCAAGCCATGTCTTCCCTGGACCAGAAACAAGCTTCCGAGGACCGGTTTCTGGCATTCCAGCCGTCTTCAGCCCGCTTGCTTGAATCCCCGTGGCAACGTGAGCAAGGGACTCACGCCTGAGCATACCCTGCCACACTTATGGCAGCCAAAAGCGGTACAAAAGGGGTTGGTGATGGACGGAGCATCTGAATCAATCAAACACTCACACCCAGTCAAAAGATCTGGGTTTAATCCATCACCGTTCTTTAGCCCACTCTGCCACCCCAGTTCAGACATGGCTATATGCAAATCTGTGTGACCCTGTGCCTCATGGGAACAGTCCAGCCCGAACTGCCAAGCCGTGTCTTCCCTGGACCAGAAACAAGCTTCCGAGGACCGGTTTCTGGCATTCCAGCCGTCTTCAGCCCGGCTTGCTTGAATCCAGTGGCAAAGTGAGCAAGGGACTCACGTCTGAGCATACCCTGCCACACTTATGGCGGCCAAAAGCGGTACAAAAGGGGGTGGTGATGGACGGAGCATCTGAATCAATCAAACACTCACACCCAGTAAAAAAGGATCTGGGTTTAATCCATCACCGTTCTTTAGCCCACTCTGCCACCCCAGTTCAGACATGGCTGTATGCAAATCAGTCTGACCCTGTGCCTCATGGGAACAGTCCAGCCCGAACTGCCAAGCCATGTCTTCCCTGGACCAGAAACAAGCTTCCGAGGACCGGTTTCTGGCATTCCAGCTGTCTTCAGCCCGGCTTGCTTGAATCCAGTGGCAAAGTGAGCAAGGGACTCACGTCTGAGCATACCCTGCCACACTTATGACGGCCAAAAGCGGTACAAAAGGGGGTGGTGATGGACGGAGCATCTGAATTAATCAAACACTCACACCCAGTCAAAGGATCTGGGTTTAATCCATCACCCTTCTTTAGCCCACTCTGCCACCCCAGTTCAGACATGGCTATATGCAAATCAGTCTGACCCTGTGCCTCATGGGAACAGTCCAGCCCGAACTGCCAAGCCATGTCTTCCCTGGACCAGAAACAAGCTTCCGAGGACCGGTTTCTGGCATTCCAGCCGTCTTCAGCCCGGCTTGCTTGAATCCAGTGGCAAAGTGAGCAAGGGACTCATGTCTGAGCATACCCTGCCACACTTATGGCGGCCAAAAGCGGTACAAAAGGGGGTGGTGATTAACGGAGCATCTGAATCAATCAAACACTTACACCGAGTCAAAGGGTCTGGGTTTAATCCATCACCGTTCTTTAGCCCACTCTGCCACCTCAGTTCAGACATGGCTATATGCAAACCAGTCTGACCCTGTGCCTCATGGGAACAGTCCAGCCCGAACTGCCAAGCCATGACTTCCCTGGACCAGAAACAAGCTTCCGAGGACCGGTTTCTGGCATTCCAGTCGTCTTCAGCCCGGCTTGCTTGAATCCAGTGGCAAAGTGAGCAAGGGACTCACGTCTGAGCATACCCTGCCACACTTATGGTGGCCAAAAGCGGCTTGGCGGTTCGGGCTTGACTGTTCCCATGAGGCACAGGGTCAGACTGATTTGCATATAGCCATGTCTGAACAGATGCTCCGTCCATCATCACCCCCTTTTGTACCGCTTTTGGCCAATTGGCAGTAGTGATGCACGCACGTGTAGTGAGGCAAGCACGTGTAGTGATGCAAGCACGTGTAGTGACGCAAGCACAAAACCAAACATACAAAATGACGCTGTGTCATTGCACGTTTTTACTTTTTTCTTTTGTCCATGTTGTACTTCATCTTACTGATACTGTAAAGCATCGCCAAAAGGCATTGGCCAAGCCATTAGGTCCCTCAGGCCAGACTTATTGGATCCATGTTGGAAGAAGGACTGAATGTTCCAGTTTTGTAAATAGATCATAGCACCATCCCTTTCTTTCCTGTCACTGTCCACTTCCATAGAGAATATATTGCGATGTATTACTGTTTGTAACCAAGTAAGTCAAATAAAAGGTTCTTTGGTTCGTTTCATACAGATTCCCAAATTGAATTTAACTAGACGATCTACAAAGAAGCTCTGTTTCTTTAACATTTCCAAAGCTTGCTTAATTTGTTGGTGGCTAGCCAAACGCATGACACTTGCTTACAAGAATTGTGCAGTGGGTATATATTAATATTACACATTGGTTGTAACAATCTCAATATTTAGCCACTCACAAAGCCCTAGGACTTTGGACATATAACATTTCAATTATTGGTTATAAGAATAAAGTCTCTATATGCTGTACATTTTTGTAATATGTGAAAAAATACTCTCTTTTAATCCATCAATAAGCATTTTTTCCTCTTATGGTCCAATAATTGCCTTTATAAAACATACTTTTTATCCAGATTGGCAGTCTTTCATGAATGATCTCTCTTTATGTAACAAGATAAAAATACATTAAACAAAGCAAGATAAAATGTTCCTGGCACGTAATTTTATTAAACAAAATTCATTGTTCATCTAAAGAGCTGAAAACGCAACCCCAAATTAAAATCAGAAGGAAAAGTTTGTTGCTAGAGGTTATCATTTTTATGTTTGAATGTCTTTGAAGTCAGCCCAGGCTCAACTCCCATAGCCAGCATTTTTCCCTTCAGATATTCAGGCTGCTTGTTTTCCCATGAATACGCTAAAGGTTAAACTCTCACGAAAACCTTTTTTTTAAATTGCATTTTAGTTTGAGGCATGAGTTATTAAAAATTTTCAAGTGAACAATCCAGAGTTCACAGGTTAATAAGAAGTCTTCACTGGTGAGGTATATTTTTACTGTGCATCGTGTAATGCGTAATAATTGAAGGATACAAACACATTCACTTTTTTGTCTGGCTACTTAAACAGATTCGGTTGTGAACAACTGCAGTTTGATTTTTTTTATATAAAAGACTATTCCTAATAAAGGAACACACCTACCTATAAAATTCACTGGATGATAAAGTAGGCATTTAAGTTGGGCTGCTATCAGCGTTTTTCTAACATTTTTTCCTGCATATCACCACAGAAAATACCAATATGCAAGTAAGCGGTGAACCTCTTTATGATCTCTACTTGCCACAGACTGCTACTCCTTATTAGGTGGCAACTTTCTATATCTATTGCGGCTGCACAGATGTATTTTGCCTATTGTCCCGACGACTTCCTGTTGACACTTTGCCTCTGACAGGAAATGGGTGTTCAGTATCCCGGGGAGAAGTCAGGAGGATGTAGGGGGCTGCTTCTTCCATGTGATGAACCACTGCCCCCTTTCTAAATAAAATACTCATGAGTGACAGAAAAAGCATCACAGAGCAGAATAGAAGAGAGAGCTGCAGGTTATACTTGAGGACATGCTTGAATGTCATTGAATCTTTTGTGTCCATACCTGCTGGAAGATTTTGAGTGCCAATTATGTGTGACCAATGTTGAAAACTAGGTGTCTGCCACCGCAAATTTGATGCGATCTTGTTATTTAAAGAACTTTATTTATAAAGTTTCAACAATCAAAAATCTTGAACAGTCGTCTACAGAATCCTTGGAGACAATACTTAACGACAGATCTTTAGGTCACGCATTACAGTCCCAGGCGCTATTACAGGTAATTATACTTTTACACTTTCCGTGGCTTAGCAGCGTATTCAGGGACATAATACAAAGATCGTTAGGGTTGACACAAGCACCTCACGTACTATTATCCCATCAGACCCACGAGACTGTTCACAGCCTGATCCTACTGAAGACAACCGTTCTCTACACAACTCTCTCCAACTTGATATGTCCTCATCCAGCTTTTCGTCTCTTCAACAGACCTTGATATGCAATTCCTCGGCCAAAGACCACTCACCTACATCCCTTAGCCAATTCACAAAAGAGGGAGCTCTCTCGCCCATCCAACAGATGGCTACCCTCCGTTTAGTTAGCACCAGTGCCAGGTGTAATAGTTTATTTGCCTTCTTTCTTTTCTTGCTCTGCTTTGCCAACCCCAGGAGGCAACCTCCAGCGCAATTCCCACCCTTCAGCGGATTCACGCTACTACATCAATCCAGGACTGGTGGACCTCTGGGCACTCCCACGCCAGATGCATGAAATGCGCATGGGCTCCATGACATCTAAGACATTCATGCGATCGGGAGGCATCTATGTGATGGAGTCATGTATATCCGTTGCAAAAAATGATAATGTAGCAACTTCAACCGGGCATTGCAGGTCACCTTACGCGTTAGCGTACATGCTCTTCCCCACTCCTTTTTCTGCCGCGGTCCTAAGCCAAATCCTTCACATGTCTGCACTAATGTGAGGTAGGTGTCATTAATATACAAATCTGCCAACACCATGCAGCCCCCCTCTCTCCATGCCTGAAAGGACATGTTGTCCACCATCTTGCGCACCAGAGCAAACTGCCAGATGGACAGTTCCGAATGGAAGGAGCCCACCCCAGTACTCGTTCAACAACTTTTTGCCACAACCAGGCTATTTGCTTAACCACATACGGCAACTCCGGACTCGCCCCAGCACCTTCTATCAGAATCATGAATAGGTCCTATGACAGCCTTCGTCCAGCAAGCAGATGCTTTTCCCAACAATCCCCTTTATCCATCCACTTCACAGCATGCAGCAAATGAGCTGCATAATAATACAGATCAAATCTGGGGACCCCAAGTCCACCCTCCTCATACCGCTTTTGGAGCACATGTTGCACAACGCTACTACGCTTCCCTGCCCAAAGCAGAGTTACCAGGAGAGAATTCGATTCCCGAAATACCTTTGTAGGGATCGGGCACAACTCACTCTGTAAAGCATAAAGGCATCTTGGCAGCATCACCATCTTTGCCACCACTATTCCAGCGTATGCCAGAATTCCATGAAGCACCTCAAGGACTCAACCCCCCCAGCTAATTCAGCCTAGTATCCCCGAGAGCCACCTGTACCCCAAGGTATCTGAAATGGTACGTCTCCCATCTCAGTCCCAGTCTAGACAGTTCTCCAGCCTCTCTCTCATCCCTGCTAAGGGGAGCACGAGGGCTTTGCGACGGTTAATGCACAGCCCTGAATAAATTGCAAACTGGTCCATCAACCCCAACAATTGCGGTAGTGCTTCGCACGGAGACGTAACATAAAACAACGAGTCATTGGCATAAAGCGAAATGAGATGTGAGCTAAGCCCGATTTGTATGCCCCAGCGGCCCAATTCCTGCCTACACTTGCCCATACTGCCATAGGTTCTATAGCCACAGCAAACAGTACCGGCGCCTCAACGACCACTGCGCCGACCAAGCGTGGCCCATTCTCACACACACCGTGGGATCAGTATATAGAATTTTAACCCATCTCCATGAATGTGCCCAAGTATATCCAATAAATACCCTCAGTCCACTGTATCAAACGCTTTTTCATGGTCAATGGGCACCAGAGCCATCTCTTCAGGGGTCCCTTGTGGCTCATGTAGTACATGCGCCAGCTGTCGCACATTCATAGATGTACTACGGCCCGGTATAAAACCGCACTGATCCTCGTGAACAAAGTGAGCCATATGCGGCCCCAAACAGTTGGTCAGAACTTTACATAAGATTTTTATATCTAAGTTGATCATTTTCAGTGGCGGTTACTCTGCCGGGTCCTGCGAATCACTACCCGGCTCTGGAATCAAACAGATTTCACCCTTGCACATTGTAGGGGACAATATTCCACATTCACAGAGACAGTGTCTATTCTGTCCTCCAGCGTTTTTCTGTAGCCCTGTATGGCCGTCATTAGTTCCGCCCTAGTGGGATCCGGTCTCTTACCCCTCCCGCCCGAGTCCTGGTCTGCCCCTCCAGTTTGTCTGGTCAGGCGCTGAGGGTTGCCTAGGCGTGGTACACTGCGTAAATGAATTGGGGCGCTGAGGGTTGCCTAGGCGTGGTACACTGCGTAAATGAATTGGGGCAAGCAGTCTTCTGGGGCTTGTCTTTGCCCATTGTGACCCCAGCGCGTGCACTTGGCACCCATACCAACGCGCTATTCATGCAGTGGAAGTCTCTGAGCAAGAATACACTGGGCGACTGGGTCAGCAGGTGGCATGACACAAGGGGCTCCCACCCCACACACAATGTCTTTGGCCCAGCAGTGCAACACCCGCCACTCTTCGGCCCCAAGGCTGCAGGCAAGGGTCGGCTCCAAGGTGCCCAAACACGTCTGCTAGTTCAGCAGCGGAGTTCAGCAGGGCCACTGATGGGCAGCATGCACTTGCCGCTAGTGTGCACAGGTCCAAGCAACATCTAGCCAGGTGAACAGCGTAGGCCACTCTACAGCATGCCCAGCCCTACCACACTACTCAAGAAGGCACAGCTGTAGTCTCTGGTGGCGCTGCACACTCACCAGGGGCACCGCAGCAGCATCAACAGGCCAACTCTTATAGCCATTTCCTCCACATTTTCAATATTGTCCTGAGTTCTCCCTGCTGAGAATGGGGAGGGCAGGGGGGACCCTACCAATGGCCAAGACCCTCTACTCCCGCTCTGTCTCGTGTTTTTGAGAGCCCCGCACTTTATCCTCAACTCTGGAGGGGGGGTGCGCCGGGCACGGCCCGTACTCCATGAACCAGATCCAGTGCCTGCCAGGCCCCGGCCACGTAAGCCACACTCTCCCCAGGCTCACTCATCCGCTCCAGTCAAGTGTCCAATCAGCCGCAATCCACTCCCAGACACCGATGGAAAACAGTGAGTCACAGGAGCTCCAACCTCTGTGCCACAGATCCACGCAGGGCCGCCTCATTCACAGGAAACGGGGAGTGCAGCACACTCTGCCTCAGATCGCCACTCCGCAGCAGCCCAAGTCATGCAGCCAGCAGCCCCCATCAGCAGCTATCATGCAGGTAAGGCGAGGTTCTTCATTCAGCACGTCCTCTCCTCTGCCGGGACAGGCTCCCGACACTTGGGCTCCAGGCGCAGCAGAACGTCCAGTGCTGGCCTGATTGGCTCTATGCACCATCTCTTTTCGGCACAGCCGCCAGCTGCTGCCTCACCAGATTCTATAAAAACGGACCCAGCAGGGTTCGCAAATCATTTCCCGCTCCAAAAATTGCTTTTCAGCATGGCCTCCAGGAGTAATTTAGGATGTTTTAGGCGGACAGACGGCGAGCTGAGAAGGCTCACGTCCTGTCGACCATATTGCTAGGCCACGCCCCCAAAATATGATACGATCTTTAGTCAATTTCCCTGCGGTTCTAATGGGAGCAATGATTTTTAATTTTTAATTTTTTTTTTATTGAAGCCGGAAATTTAACCCTTTCGCTGCTGATGACGAGCTCAGCTCGTCATCACCCACGGGTGTCGTGTGCTGATGACGAACTGAGCTCGTCATGAATAATGGTAATAATAAATCTGCAGCACAGGGCAAAAATCCCCGCAGCAGCCATGTGGTTAAAACATAAGCATATAAACATATAAATATTGCATCATTACTTCAAAAAGAGACAAAAAGAATCTCATCTAGGGCAATTTAGACAAATTCATAATACATTAATAATACACACAGCAAGGATCAATATCAACATTTACACAATCAAAAGTTCATAAAATTCAACACCGCAACCCTACCTACAGAAGCGACATAAAAAGAGTCTCCCCCCCTCGTTTTAATCAAAGTAGATACCCCATATCTTGTTAAATTTCTTAGTACTTCCCATTCGTAGTGTGAAAATGCATTCACTTTTCTTAACTAATTTCATCTTATGACCCCACTCCAAGACTGAGGGAATCAAGTCTGTGCGCCATTTTTGCAATAGCAGCGATTTAGCTACTGCCATTGCTATATACAAACATTTTATCATTGAGTCCATAAAAGAAAGGTCTGGATCAAAACCAAATAGAATTAATTTATCATTTACTGCCAATTGGATATTACACTTGTGTTCCAAATAGCTGAATAGATCTACCCAATACTTTTGGACAGCCCAACATAATATGCGACCAATTGGCTAATGGATGATTTGTACATCGAAAACATTGAGAGGACTGGTTAGCATACATTTTCGAAAGAGAATGAGGAGTTTGATACAATAACCATTTGCTAAAAAACAGCATCCTACGCCGGTTTGCCCCTCTCAATGTGCTAAAATTAAGTTTATTAATAGTTGACCAGATATAGAGAGACATCTCAACATTCTCATGATCCGACCATTTATTAATAGCCTTCAGCTCAATATCCACTCCCTTAATTGAGGCTAGATATTTCTTTTAGGTGCCTGGTTTTTTATCCGATGCTCTAACTAGTAGTTCATCAACCAACTGGCTCTGTACAATTAGAAAAGAGAAATCTATTTCTGCAAGATATTTATATAGCATGCTATATGAATTTACCAAAATAAAATCATTTGAGATCAATTGTGACATTTCAGCTATTGTCACCCAATTCCCATTTCTCAAAAAGTCTGAAAATTTGGTAAACCCAACCGCTGCCCATTTTGATGCCAGATATAAAGGCTGTCTTACCCCTGCCAAGGGCAAGATTCCTTTCACCAATTTAGCAACATTAATTGCAGGAATACAGTACTTTTTGAGAAAGGTCTGTCGTTTTTTAAAAAACCTTTAAAGGAAATTATAAAGCACCAGTTTCGGGGATCTAACAATCAACAAAGGGGAGTGAATTTGACTGTCTCTAAAAATTAGGTTAATAAAATTATTACAATAAAGGTTTGGTTGCGGTGAAGGTTTGAATCTAGGTGCTGCTCCCGTTTCCTGCAAAAGTAATCGAGAAGACCGTCAACAAGCAGCTGGCCGCCTTCCTCGAGACGAACGGACCCCTCGCAGTCTGGCTTCCGGGCCAACCACAGCACCGAGACCGCCCTGATCGCAGCTACCGATGACATCCGAGCCCTGCTCGTCAACGGAGAAACAGCGGCCCTCATCCTCCTAGACCTCTCCGCGGCCTTCGACAAGGTCTGCCACCGCACCCTAGTGCAGCGCCTCAACAACATCGGAATCCAGGAGAAGGCACTGGAATGGATCACCTCGTTCCTCGCTGGAAGGACACAGAGAGTCCGCCTCCCACCGTTCAGATCAGAAGCCACCGAAGTCATCTGCGGCGTTCCTCAAGGCTCCTCGCTCAGCCCAACCCTCTTCAACGTCTACGTGAGCCCCCTCGCAGCCATCGCACGCCAACACAACCTCAACATCATCTCCTACGCCGACGACACCCAGCTGATCCTCTCCCTCACCAACGACCCCGCCACCGCCAGAGCCAACCTACACGAAGGGATGACAGACGTAGCCAAGTGGATGATGAGCAGCCGCCTGAAACTGAACTTGGACAAGACGGAAGTCCTCATCCTGGGATCTTCACCCTCCGCCTGGGACGACTCCTGGTGGCCCCCCGCCCTGGGCAGTGCACCCAAACCCACAGACCACGCACACAACCTGGGCTCCATCCTGGACTCCTCCCTCTCCATGACCAGACAAGTCAACGCCGTCTCCTCGTCATGCTTCAACATCCTGCGCATGCTACGGAAGATCTTCCGGTGGATCCCCACCGAGACCAGGAAGGCGGTCACCCAGGCCCTCGTCACCAGCCGTCTGGACTACGGCAACTCCCTCTACGCCGGAACCACCGCCAAACTCCAGAAGAGACCCCAGCGGATTCAGAACGCCTCAGCACGACTCATCCTGGACATCCCCCGTCGCAGCCACATCTCCGGACACCTGAGAGATCTGCACTGGCTCCCGGTCAACAAGAGAATCACCTTCCGTCTCCTCACCCACGCACACAAGGCCCTACACAACCAAGGCCCAGGATACCTCAACAGCCGCCTCAACTTCTACGCTCCCACACGCCAACTTCGATCGACCGGCCACGCCCTCGCCGCCGTCCCCCGCATCCGAAGAGCCACCACAGGAGGAAGGTCCTTCTCCTACCTGGCCGCCAAGACCTGAAACTCCCTCCCGACCCACCTCCGCCTGACCCAGGACTACCTCGCCTTCAGGAAGCAGCTCAAGACCTGGCTGTTCGAGCAGTAGCGGACCCCCCCCCCCTAGCGCCTTGAGACCCTCCGGGTGAGTAGTGTGCTATATAAATGCTGTGATTGATTGATTAAGTATTGTGAAAAATAAGCATCGTACTATCCCTAAGGTTTAGAAGGGCTAATCCTCCCTGATCCAAATCCTCATATAAAGTGCTGAGTGCAATTCGAGGGGTTTTCTTTGCCCAGAGGAACGCTGTAAACATGGACTTTACCTGAGTGAAAAAGGAACCTAATAAAGTGCATGGTATTGAGGAGAACATAAAATGAAATAACGGAAGGACAGACATTTTGATTAAGGCCACTCGGCCTAAAATAGAAAGGGGGAGCGTGCTCCACCGAGAAAACAAACCCTGAACTTTCTTGATAAGAGGAACACAATTCAATTGATATAAATCGTTGATAGATTCAGAAAGAAAACCAAATATCTCTTTGGGCTGATATTTACAGAATTACGAATATCAGGGTGGAGATCTAAAGTTACCCTCCCACATTGCAGTACTTCGGTCTTCCCTTTATTTATACGATAACCATCTAATGCCTCAAAGTCTTCAAACAACTGGAAGACTTTTGCTTGGACCTCAATTGTTGGTTTAATTATGAGCATGATGTCATCTGCATACAGTTTTAATTTTGGCATTGATGGAATTGGGGGGCAGATATCAGCACAGTTCCGAATGGCTATTGCCAAGGGCTCGATGAAAAACGCAAACAGAACTGGCGATAAAGGGCACCCTTGCCTTGTGCCTCATTTAATTTTCAACGACCCTGCCACGGCCGTATTGATAACTACATTGGCTACGGCGTCAGCATACAGAATACGGATTAAAAATGTAATCTGCAATGGAATGCCAAAATACTGCAAAATTGTGAACAGTGTCTCCCAAACCACGAGGTCAAAAGCCTTCTCGGCAACAAATAGTAAAACTAAGGCGGGTATCTTCTGTATATCGAAAATATTTAAAGCCTCTGTCAAAAAGTGGGTGTTCGTAGCTAATTGTCTGCCAACGATAAACCCACTTTGATCCGAATGGATCAAATTTGCCGCATGCATATTAAACCTAAGTGATAAAAGTTTGGTGACAATTTTATAGTCCGAATTAAGTAGCGTTATTGGGTGATAGGAATTGGGATCCCTCCTGTTCTTATTCTTTTTCACAAAACTCACTATATTCCCCTATCTGAAGGATTCAGGTACTACCCCTCCTTCTAACAGAGAATTTATCAACTGAAGAAAAAATTCTGAGAATGAATAAAAAAAAAGTTTAAAACTTCAGATGGAAGACCATCCGGGCCACAAGCCTTCCCATTAGGTAGGCTTTTCACAACTTCCTCCAGCTCTTTCAAGGAAAAAGGGTTAACCATGGATGATTTCTCTGATTCCGAAAGAATAGGTGGCGGATTATCATGGAGAAATTTTTCTAGTAAATGATCGTCCACCGTCTGAAGCTTGCCATAAATGATCACATATTGATTAAGCATTATGTCCCCGATTTTCACTGGATCCTCTGTAAATACAGCAGTCAAGGGGCAAATTAGTGATTTCATTTGGTTCGCAACTGCCTGCTCCCTGGCCTGCCTCGCCAGGAGTCTGCCAGTGAAGTTGCTCTCCTCATACGTCTTCTGATGAAACTGTTGATAAATAGTTTTGCTTTGGGTATAGTACACAGAGCAAAGCTCACGTTTGACCTGGTCAAGCTGGATTTCTATGGGAGCAGAGGGATTATGTAAAAATGACTCATGGAGTACTTGGATCCTATCTTCCAATTTTCCTTTATCTAGCCTAGCTTTTTCTGAATTTGTTGCGTCCTTTCCTATTATTAAACCCCGAACAAAAGCTTTGAGTGAGTCCCAGACTACATTTATTGCAGCAGACTTAATATTCTGAATTAAGAATTCTTTAATCTCCGACCCCATAAACTTCACCCAATCCTCATCATTAAAGTATTGTTTATTTAAAATCTAACGCTTCGGGTGTCTCGTACCTCCCCCCAGATTGATCTTTAGTGCTAGCATTGCATGATCGGAAAAACCATTATAGAAAAATTTTTGCTGAAAAAAAATTAAGACACTGAGATATCCAAAAGAAATCAATATGAGATGAGGAGCAAAACTGACCTGACCAGCATGTGAATTTAGTTTTCGAGCGAAACTCTGCTCGCCAGGGGTCACCTAGATCTAAAATTACTCCATAATTTTGCAGGACCTTAATAGACTTAAGTTTTGTTTGTCTTTTCCCCTATACAGAGGAATCTTGTTAAGGGTTTATCAAAATATCAAAGTCCCCCCCCACAATTATATTGCCAGGGACCAACGGTGCATAAAAACTAACAAATGTTAATGGTCGGAATTTTGCTCTAAAAGAACATGTAACCCAACACCACCGCCCTTGTTGATCTTTACCTGAATTAATATAGTCGGCGTGTACGTTTTTGTTTACAAATATTGTAGTCCCTTTATGAGAGACTGAGGATGAGGATGACGAAAATCCCCTATAGGCCGCCCAAGATTTAAACATAGAAAATTCTGAGAGTTCTGGAATGTGGGTTTCTTGCAAAAGAATCGCCCCTGGACTTTCAGTTTTTAGCCACATTTCAATTGCAAGCATTTTTCTCTGATTATTCAGACCATTGACATTAAATGAGACAACTTTCAACTTTGACCTGTTAGCCATATGCAAATCAAAATCCATAAACTTAACCCCCCACCCTCTTTCCAGAGTCACTTAGAAGTAGATGCAAATAATTAATACAACCTTGAAAAATAACCAGCTTAATTTTTCCCCTTTTTGTATTGTGCCCCCCCCCCCAGAAAAGTGGACCCTCCTCCCTCCACCACACCCACCACTTCTCCCTCCCCCAATTCAACTCGGGTGTTGTGTCGTTACACCCTGGTGATCCTGCCCCAACCTCCCCAGCATTGTGGCCTACCCTTCTCTCATAATGCCTTATATACGACCCTCATGATTAGACCTAACATGCTGTTTAATTTCGCTATTCTGACTTCATAACAATAAAAAAACCATCCATCCATTCCTTTCCATCCTAGGATTTTTACCGGAGATCTATATTACCCTTACCCCCACAGAGGACAAAACAGAAGAACTAAATCATAGAAAAATATATTCTTAGCCCCTCTAACCCTTCGGAACCTGAGAAATCTCTTTTAGAAATTCCTGAGCTTCATTTATATCAGAAAACATGAAGAATTTCCCTTTCACCAAGACTCTCAATTTAGATTGCTGGGCGATTGAAGCTTGTGCCTCTTTCGCCTTGAATAGATGAAGAATTTTGACAAATTCCTTCCTACGGCGGGCCGCTGCGGCTGTTCTGTCCGAAAAAATTTGACACTTAGTTGTCTCGTTTACCACAAATTGCCGCTGCTGAATCGCTTTAGTTAAAATTGTCTCTTTTATACGGAAGTCGGCAAAATGTATCAATATAGTACGTGGGAGAGACGAGTTGGGGAATGGATGAGCCGGGACACAGTGAGCTCTCGTGATCGTGAGGTCCCCTTGAAATTCGGGAATGACTCTTTGCTTGATAAAAGGGTTCACCCATTGCAGGGTTTGGGACCCTTCCACTCCCTCTGGAACACCTACTATGCGAAGGTTCGATCTTCGAGAGTGGTTCTCCAACTCTTCCAGTTTATTTTCCAACGCATGTTTGCTTTTAGCAGGTGTTTTAACCTCCTGCATAAGTAAGGATAGCTGGCCCTCTAAGGCTAATATCCTCTCTTCAGCCTAACTGGAAGACTTCCCATCGTACTTTCAATCTTCTCTAGTCGTAGATTAAGAGAGGCCAGTTCAGCTTTCTGTTTTTTTTTCAAATCACGGACCTCCTCTAAGATCAGATTTAACATGGCTTTGATGCTCATTTAAAAATGCCCCCCTGGCTCAACCATTAAGTTAGAATTGGGGTTAGCATCAAAATTGAGGTTGGGACTGACCGAATTTACAGTTGGAGGTAGCATTCCTTCCCCCAACTACTCCTGTGGAGGGGGTATAGACTGAGCTAAGGATCTCACCACAGGTATCGGTACAATACCTAAACTCAGAGTATCCACAACCTGATTTATAACCTGATTGTCAACTTGCGTATTCTCAGTATTTGACAAATTTGCTGCAATCATCTCGCTCTGATTAGTGAATAGAGCAGGCTCATGGCGAAAAGAGTTAAACTGGTCAGGCGTTTCAATAATAACAGTAGAGTCCCTCACCCTCCGCCTGGGACGACTCCTGGTGGCCTCCCGCCCTGGGCACCGCACCCAAACCGACAGACCATGCACGCAACCTGGGCTTCATCCTGGACTCCTCCCTCTCCATGACCAGGCAAGTCAACGCCGTCTCCTCGTCATGCTTCAACATCCTGCGCATGCTACGGAAGATCTTCTGGTGGATCCCCACGGAGACCAGGAAGACCGTCACCCAGGCCCTCGTCACCAGCCGACTGGACTACGGCAACGCCCTCTACGCCGGAACCACCGCCAAGCTCCAGAAGAGACTCCAGCGGATCCAGAACGCCTCAGCCAGACTCATCCTCGACATCCCACGCACCAGCCACATCTCGGGACACCTGAGAGACCTTCACTGGCTCCCTGTCAACAAAAGAATCACCTTCCGCCTCCTCACCCACGCACACAAAGCCCTACACGACCAAGGCCCGAGCTACCTCAACAGCCGAATCAACTTCTACGCTCCCAAACGCCACCTCCGATCAGCCAACCACGCCCTCGCCGCCGTCCCCCGCATCCGAAGAGCGACTACAGGAGGAAGGTCCTTCTCCTACCTGGCCGCCAAGACCTGGAACTCCCTCCCGACCGACCTGCGCCTGACCCAAGACCACCTCTCCTTCAGGAAGAAGCTGAAGACCTGGCTGTTCGAGCAGTAGCAGCACCCCCCCCGACCCCCAGCGCCTTGAGACCCTACGGGTATGTAGTGCGCTTTATAAATGTCAGTGATTGATTGATTGATTGATAGTCAGCATTTGGGGCATTTGGAGGTACTTGTGCATTGTCCGATCTTGGGACTTCAGATCCTAATTCTGGTACATCACTCCTTACCGCGGTTCCGGTGATGCCTGAATGCTCCTGGGTGTTCTGTATGCACAGACTGAGACTAGGAGAGGAAGCCTGCGGCATTGGTTTTTTAAGGAAGAGCGACAATTGTTTGAGCTCCTTTATGGCACTCACACTCTTTTGCATATGCAATCCAACTTCTTCTTGCAAATGTGATGGAGGGCTTGTAGTTACTCCATCATTACCATGGACTACCCCTTTCTGGGCTGGCTGTTGGGCTGGCTGTTGTATAGCTGCAGCCATAGCTGCAGCCGCGGATTTTCCATCCTCTCCCTCAGAGATTTCAAATGTAGAATCAAGGCCATGTACATGAGGGGTGCTTTCCAGCCCAGCCAAACGAGCTGCCTCTTTTGCCTCTCTCACTTCCTTGGCTAGAAGTCGTGGAGTCTTGACCTTAGGAAGACGAGTTTAATATTTCCCCATTCTAGTGCCTTAGACTCAATTTCCCAGAATACAATAGTTTTCCAGGGGAATGCCAGACTATTTGCCGCCGACTCCCTCTCACCTACTCGTCACAATGCTCGGGTCGAATTGACCCCCGGGGCCTTTGCTGAAGCCAACTTTCAATTCTGCTTACTCTACCATGCGGCCCGGTCCGAGAGCGAAATCTTACCGCAGCACACCAGGGGAGTAGTCCGCAGCAGTCCGGAACAATACGCAGCAATCCGGAGCAATCCGCAGTGTGGCCAGACCTTTCTGCCGCTCGAATCAATTATTACACCATATTACATCTCCTTTTTTTTTTTTACGAGCTCCACCACTTTCCGCTCGTTCCGCAGGCCGTCTATTGACTTTCAATCGCGCAACTGGTTAACAAACAAGAGCGCAGAGACGCCGAACAGTCCATCGGCCAGGGCAGCCCGCCATCGCTGAGGGCGGGGGCAGGGATCACCTGTGATTAAATGGAGGCATGGTTCTCCGCAGTCATCCCCACACTTGTAGGTAGCAAGATCTGACCTTGAACATACATAATGGGAGCAATGATGAAGGGACCGCCTGTTCCATTTTAAAGTTAATGTTTTTTCTGCTGCTGACCCATGCACCCTCTTGGGCGTCTGCCTCCTCAGGGACAGCACACCTCTATAAAGACCACCTCTTAGCAGTACTGATTCTGCATTCCACTTTCAATGGAAGATTGAAGTTGGAAGGGAGGGTGGGTTTTTGGGGAGAGTGCTGGAGGGAAGAGCTTCTAGAATGACAAAGCATCATAATTACAACATGAAAATATGAAAGCAACACCACATGAAAATACAGTATTGCTGATAAAACTAACTCCTGCATTTTTTTTTAGATGTGTATCTCCTAGATGCATGTACTTGGTAACACAACACATATAACGCTACATTATTCCCCATTTTCCTAGGTGATACTTAATATCAACACTCTTTGGTAGCCATGTGAATTCTGTCAGCTGTATGAGGTACTTCTGTTACACAAAGGTTCATTTCTTAGTGTTCCACTGTCATAGAAAATAAATTCTGCTCCTGGAAGCGTGCTCAATGTCCGTGCAAGATCTTGTTTAAGGATGTTGAACGACCTAGTACTGGGCAGATTGGCATCTAAGGTTTACTTCCGTAATGTGGGAAAGAAACTGTACCCCAAATGTAGGCACTCCCAAATTGACCTCATTTGGTTCTTGCCCAGTTTACCGGATCATAGACGTTGTTAAATCTCAATTTCATTAAAGTTAAAGGCTTTTATTACAAAAAATCTATACAGACGGTACAAAGTCATTGCCATAAAGTCTCTCAAATGCAAAGTATAGAGAGAGTGTAAAAAAACAGGAAATATTTCAAGTCCCAAATGAGCAGTAAAATAAGAATGCATTCGAGCAGAATCCCTACTAGAATCGGAATATCTTTGATCCCACCACAAAATCAAGGGTCTCATATACACAATTCCTGCACAGTAAATTCGAAAAACTGCAAAATCATTGTGGTGTGAGCAAAGGTGTAAATTCTTGCAATCTGATATTGATGACAAATGTCTCAGGGGCAATCGGTTATGCCGCCAACCCTTTCTTCTCCTTGACTATTTTTACTTCCATTTTACTAATGTATTTTGTGTATTCAATTTTAATGTCCTGGCTTGTTTGCAGCATTTCTATTGGTGCTCTATGTGGATGCTTTGTGCCTTTGTTGTTATTGCATGGCATGTCGCTATAGCATCAGTGTCTTTAGAACTGTTAAAGTAAGGCTTCATTTGTTTAATTGTTTGTATAATCTTTTGATCAGGGAGTTCCTTGTTTCTTGACAATCGCTTCAGATGATTAAGGTATTTTTCTTTCTTTGTAGAATGTTGGCCTCTTTCCAAGATTTCCACCTTAAATGGAAATCTCAATAGTCTCACAATACTTTGTACAAAGGGTGCAACCTTTCTGCATTGACTGGTCTTCCTACTTCTTTGTTGGGGTGCCTTCGTATTTATTTTTGCCTTTTAAAGATGGCCGCCACTTTCCAAGTGCAACGTCCCCACTTGACTACAATGAAAGCCGTAACCTACTACTTGAGGGTTTGAGTAAACCATTTTTCATCATAGCAAACGTAGTTGAAGCTGGAAATACTTAGCACATTACATAATCGCATTATGGTCGAAGAAATTCATTGAGGCTTAAGGAAAGGCACTGACAGACTTAACGCTTTTTAGATCCCCATCCACCACTGAGGAGGTACGAATCCCAACCTCCTGTGCTTCCCTCTCCAACACCCCTCCCCACTCACCACAAGATGATCAGTGAATTGGTAGTGGGTGTCACCTGGACGGCAGAATTGAAAGGCTATAAAACACAGCAACCATTGAATCTGCAATGAGAAAACAACTTTTGAATGCCTTGAATTTTCTATTAAACCTTTTAGAAAAAGAATTTAGTTAAATTATTGCGTGTCACTGTGGATTTGATTGTTCTTCTTGAGGGGGTCAATACGATGGCGGAAACCCCGGCACCGCCAGCCGTGCATTGGCGGACCCTCTGCCATTGGACAGCAAGTTTCCCCCCGACACATTACGATGGCGGGGGAAAGGCTTTCCGACCGGCGGTCGCAAAGACCGTCCGCCATGCTTCTGCCACAGGCAATCGTACCGATTGCCTGACAGAGTGGTCAGCATGCCTAAAATTGTGGCGGTCTCCAGCAGGCACTGTCCGCCAAATTACAATGCTGGCTGTGGCCAGCCTTTCCATGGCGGTGAAATCGCCATGGAAAGGCAGGCGGGGATTGGTTTTGGGGGGCCCATTGTGGGCCCCTCTTGTTTTAGGGGAAGGTGGTGGTGCACTGGGGGGTACCCATGGTACCCCCCACATTTCCCTGCACTAAGTGGCAGGCACCGCGTGGTGCCTGGCAGGTAGTGCAGGGAAATGCACGACATACATTTTTAACATTGCCGCGGGTGCTGAAGCCAGCAGCACCCGCTGCAATGGTAAAAGTGCAATATGCGACCGCCACGGTGCCGGTCGCATTGTAATTCTACATGTGGGACCGCCACCATACTAAGTTTGTGGTGGAAACCAA
Organism: Lissotriton vulgaris; assembly: GCF_964263255.1. Classification (NCBI taxonomy): domain Eukaryota; kingdom Metazoa; phylum Chordata; class Amphibia; order Caudata; family Salamandridae; genus Lissotriton; species Lissotriton vulgaris. The sequence goes on from NW_028248043.1 coordinate 369,072, forward strand.
GTGTAAAACCCATGGGTGAAGTCCAGGAAAACTATAGAAAGTAGACACAATCAAAATTATGTAGGGGCTCATTTGTGTAGATACTTCAAAAAATTCTCAAGGAAAATAACCATTGAAATGAAGACATTTTAAAAATGAGTAGGAAAAAACGGCCATTTGCGACGTTTTCATCTGTAACTTTGTGTCACGATGGTTGACAGAAGCGATATACCATTATGTCCGCTTGATGCTTCTGCTTAAAGGGATATATAGGGTTTGTAGGCTCTCCTAGAGGCCAAGGTACCCACAGCTAACAACTGAGCTGCACCGTACAATGATTTTTGATTGTGTACTAGAGTATAGACCAATTAATGTGGAGAAAATGTAGAGTGGAAACAGTCAGAACACTGTAGCCTCAGCCATGCTTGTTCTAACATCGCAAGCGCAACCACGCTTGCCTCAACAATGTTTGCCTCAACCACGCATATGTGTGGTTACGGTAGTGAGTGGTCTAGCTGGTGGCTGCTGCAGGACGGAAGCAGGAAGACCTCGCCAGAAACAGAGCTTGAGGATGCGGTGAGGTAAGTGGTGCAGGGCAGGGCTGGGGGCTAATTTTCAGGGCTGGGGGAGGGTCGGGTATTTTTCAGGGTAGATTTTAGGGTTTGGGGGGGGTAGGGTCATTTTTTTAAAATTTAGGGGTTAGGGTTTTAGGCCTAAGGGCTGTGAAAGGGGTTGGGGTCGTTTTAGGTACTGCACGGGATTGGGAGGGGATCTGGTATTATATGTTAAGGAGCAGGGTTTTTGGCCTCGGGACAGGGGGAGGGGAATGGGTGGTTGGGGTCATTTTTCAGGCTTATGGGAGGCCGGGTCAGAGTATTTTTTTAAAATTTGGATTTGGGGTTTTAGGCCTAAGGGCAGTGTAAGGGACATGGGTAGTTTTAGGGACAGCGTGGGGGTCTGGTAGTGTATGTGAAGGGCTTGCGACATCGTGGGGTGGGAGGGGGTCTGGTTGTGAATGTTAAGGGGCAGGTTTTTAGGCCTCAGGGGTAGGGGAATGGGTAGTTTTTCTGTTTTAGGCCTCGGGCGGGGGCAGGTAGGGGATTTGTAGCTTAGGGCAGGAGTCGGAGTAGTGGCAACCTTAGCAATGCATACCCCGTTACCATTCATGCATTTACCAAGAAATTGCCTGGTAAAGACATGCGTGGTAAAGGAATGCAGGGTTAAGATTCATTCATGGTTGGGGCTGTGTGGTAGAGGCTTACATGGTTTAGCCATGCCTGCCTCTATCATACAACCATGTAGAGTGAAAAATGGGTATCGAGGATACCTATGTATTTCTAAAATGGTCACAAGATATGATGTTTAGGAGCAGTGGTTATTTGTACATCTCTGAATGTGTGGGTGCCCATACATCATAGAGGGTGTTTGTCAAAATGACTTCTTTCTTATACACTAGATTACATTTGAAAGGCACAAAAGCAGCAAAATCTAATTGTTATTCGAATATTGGAATGTTGGGATCTCCATTGAAGACAATGGAGTAACTCTGGGCTTATGATGGCTGGTATAAGCTTGGAGCTCCAACATTCTAATGTTTGTCTACATGTTTCTCCTTTTTTAATTTAGTACATTCTACTCTCAGTGGGTGAAATGTTCTAATAGCCATATACCCTTCTGCCCTGGGCTATACCGGTTGTTAAAGACTATCTCCTGCATTACAGGCCCTCTCCGCGGGTTCAGGGGCTTTAGCAACTGGTATAGCCCTGGGAAGTGGGCTATAAGGCTATATTAGACCACTGGAATGTTGAGTGCTCAATTGTAGAAAATGGAGTGGCTCTGGGATTATAATGGCTGGGATAAGCCTTCTGCTCCAACATTCCAATGTTTGTCTTTATATATCTCCCTTTTTAATTTAGAAGAATCTAACCACAATGGGCGGAATGTTCTAATAGCCTTATAACCCTTCTGCCTCGGTCTATAGGGTTGTTAAGGCCCTCTCCCTCTTTATAGGCCCACACCTGCGGATTGGGCCTTTAACTCAGATTCATTGACTTTAACAACTGGTATAGCACTTGGCAGCAGGTTATGAGGTTATAATAAATGTTCTACTATTCTTTGCTCCCACAATTCGACTGATAGAAATGGTACCTCACTTGTGTGGATAGGCCTAGTGAAAATATAATTTTTTTCCTTAGGGAGCTTTATTCTGGAGCAAGGGGTAAAGTTGGATTTGCCAGGAAGAACATTGTTACAGGAGTGCAGGGACATGCCCATGATAGCTAATAGCTCTGTCCCTGCACTCCTATATGCAGATGACGCGGTCTTGATGGCCCGGACGCCAGTGGCCTTGCAAAGGATGGTTACATCTTTCTCCCAATTCATGACAAATTTGGATTTGAGAATTAATTGTATGAAAACGTTATGTATGAATTGTGGTACTGGTGCAGATAAAAAGGAAAAAGTAAAGTACATTAATGTGAAACCATTGGATTTTAACCCCACTGTTCCCTACTTGGGAATACTGTTTGATCAGTCTGGATCATGGAATAACGCAATAAAATCAAGAAGGTTACTGTTCTGTAAATCCTTACTGGCTTTCACTAATTTCAGTAGAAAAATGGGCAGACGACAGATTGGGGAACTTTTATGCGTTTATGGAGCAACCTGTGTAGCAATTGCAATTTATGGTGCCGGAATATGGGGCTATGTAAATGTGAAATCACTACAGAAAACCGCTTTATGAGGGATCTTCTAGCAGTCCCGGATTGTGTCTCCACGTACATTTGCCATGCTGAACTTGGACAACCATACCCAGAAGATGTTATCAAGGTACAACCGGTTCTTCTGTGGCACAGGGTATGGACTACTGAGGATTGTGTTTTTAACAGTTTGGTCTTGAAGGATGCGATGAGTGTTGATAATGTTAGTAAGATAAGATGGATATACTGCGTAAAGACGTTCCTTACACAAATAGGCCACCAAGAATACTATAGTGATCCCTTATCGATGTGCCAGGTCTCCAGGAAAGAACATAAAAATCTTTGTATGATGCATTTGGGAGATTATAGAACAAATACAGAGATGAAAAAGATTTCTGTGGTGGCTCATCCTCTAACAATGACCACTTTTAATATTCAACCGTATGTTAAGCTGCACATGAGTGATTTTGAAAGGTTTCTTTTAACGCGGTTTAGGCTAAACATTTTATTTAGATTCTTATGTTTCCCCAAGATGAATGACTGGACAAGACAATTGTGTAAATGTCCATGCGACTATTTGTCCAGCCAATCGGACATGCATATCTTGTTGTTTTGTAAATTTTGTACTATTTCTAGGACAAGATGGATTGTACCCATATTGAAGAGTATGGAACTCAGGCAATGTCATCCTGCCTTTTTAGCCATCCAGAAACTAGATAATATATTAACTGTTGCATTTATTTCTGCGTTTAAATTTTTTTTTTATAGATTACAGAAATCAATTCATGTATGAAATTTAATCAGCTTATTTATAATGTACCATGGTTGTTTCTATATCTTTTTAAAATTTGAAATTGTGATATAATAATTGTACTTTTATGGTTATTTTTTCAGCATAATAACCGAATAAAGTTATTGAACTGAACTGAACTGGGTAGGCCTAGTGCCCACAATAGGAAATGGGCCAAAACAGAACATGGACACATCACATTTTTCCACTGAAAACTGACCCTTTTTTCTAATGCGGGTAGCTGTAGATTTTGGACCCAAACACATTTATGAAACTAGACACCAACAGGTATCCAGAGGTGGGGTAACTTGCATTGCTCTCATCAGGTTTTAATGCCCAGAATTCCTTACAAACCCCAAACTTTGAATAAAAAACATATTTTCCTCACATTTCTGTGATAGAAAGTTCTAGTATCTGTGGGCAGTCTAGAAAGTTCTAGTATCTGTGGGCAGTCACAAACTTCCTTCCACCTGGAAATTCCCCAAGTCTCTGGAAAAAAAAATGCTACCTCACTTGCGTGCATGTGCCTAGTGCCCACAACAGGAAACCGGCCAAAACACAACATGGACACATCAAATGTTTCCACTTAAAACGGACTCCTTTTTTTCCAATGAGCGTAGCTGTAGGTTTTGGACTCTAGCTCAACCGGCACCTATGGAAAACGTAGCAAAAACTTTTTTTAAAACACCAAGGGGTATCGAGGATGGGGTGCCTTGCGTGGCTCTCAAGTTATTTTTACCCAGTATACCTTGGAATCCTAGAACTTTGACAAAAACACATTTTCCTCACATATCTGTGATGGAACGTTTCGGAATCTGCAGGGAGCCACATACTGCTTTCCACCTGACATTTTTCAGATGTCCCCCGATAAAAATGGTGTCTCACTTGTGTGGGTAGGCCTTTTGCCCGCAACAAGAAATGGCCCAAACCACAGCAGGGATACATCACATTTTCCACGTAAAAAGTGACCCTTTATTTTTGTAAAGAGGATAGCAGTGGATTTTGGGCCGTAGCTTAGCCGACACCTAGGGAAACCTAGCAAACGTTCACATTTTTAAAGTAGACTCCTGGAGAAATCCAGGGTAGGGTGACTTCCTTGGCTCTCCCCTGGTGTTTTACCTAAAATCTTAACTAAAAAAACTCAGAATTTTCGATCACAGAAATGTGAGGAAGATGTGTGTTGTGTACCAAAGTTTGATGTTTGCAAGGGCTACTGGGTAAAATTACCTGGTGAGAGTGATGCAAGTCACGCTCCCCTGGACTCCCCAGCTTGTCTAGTTTTCAAAAATGTTGAAGATTTGCCTAGATGCTGGCTTAGCTAGGGCCCAAAATCACCAGCTACCCACATTGCAAAAATCGAGTGTTTTCACTGCATAAATGTAATGTGTCTATGTTACGTTTCTAGCATTTGCCAATTGGAGGGGCTACGGCCACCCACAAAATTTGTGTTTGGTTTTTATGTGGAGCCACATGGGAACGTTGGTTGGTTGTCAATTTGTGGAACTCAACAGATTACAGAAATTTCCAACACAAAATGTAAGTAAATAAGTAATATTAGCCAGGTACACACTTTCAAGTTTTGAATGACATTATGGGAAAGTGAAGAGAATCAATGCAAGTTACACCATGCTGGACACCTACAGGTGTTTAGATTGCAAGAAAAACTAAACAGGAGATCTTCGTAAAGGTTGACAAAGGAGGCTGAGGACTTAATGTCTGTCATGCTTAGACTACTTCAACAGCTAAATTTAGAAATGAGTGACAAGCTTGCTGTCAATTAAAAAACATTTACAGGAGCTGCCATCACTGCTCTTCCTCTCAATGCCTTTTTAGGTTTGACGCACTACTCCATCAACATGATAAAGCCATTGATCAATTAAAAAAATTATTTTCAAAAACAAAATCCCAAAAGAGGATTTTCTTTTAAAAAAAACAAAATGCCCCTCTCACCATGGGTGCTATCTTTCATGGCAAGGGGGCATTAGACAGTTTTCACTGCCCCTTACCACCATGATTTCCAGTGAGAACGTAGCAAATGTCACGTTCACTGTTATGTGCAATGCTGTGATTGTAATGTACTTGTCGCCTGGTTACGAGTTTGGTGGACCATCGGACAGCCAGACTAATAATCTGCCCACTGTATTATGCATATGGCTGTGAGACCGCCAGCAACGCCAGGGGATCACGTATCTTGCGGCAGTCAGATACCCGAATATGCTTGGTGGGGCTGCTCTGGCACCACCGAGCACATTAGGACTTTCCTGACTGCCTCTCTTTCAATGGTGGTGAGCCTGCCATTACAAGTTCAGCATTGAGGAAACTTAGGGAGTCCCACAGGGGACCCTGTTGTCTCCGGTCCAGGGGATGCATACCCCTGTCTGCATGCAATCCTTTTCCTGCATGGTGTGGACTTTGCAGTCTGTGCCATGCAGTAACAGGCTTTGGCTTTATAATTGCAGTGCCTTTCTAATAGACACTGCAGTGGGAACGCCAAAGGACTGCCTGCTGGACCAGGAGAAAACTCTTAATCTGGTGAGCGGTTGGACTATGGTTTTGGCGGTCCTGGAGCTGGCCACTGGCATGGGTGGCCCGCTCCAGGACTGCCAAACTCTTCATCAGGCCCCAAGTTCTATCAGAGGATGAATATGGCAAGCAAGATAAACATTTTACCCATTCATGAAGCATTGGGTGCAGAATTCTGTGTAATGTTATGATTTTTTTGTAACGTGCATTATCACCTGGGAGAGTATTTGGTCGCTGATTCAACAGCAGTCAGGGCTGATACATGGATTAACCTAGTCAAAGAGCCAAATGTTCAGCTTTGTGTGGAATGCACTAATTTTAGACAGCGCATATGTGCAGAGGAAGGCTAGTCTGCCCTTTTGGAGCAAATTAGGAGAAGTCACTACTCCTTGTTCTTGTGTGCCCTATGCATTGGATGTGTGTTAGTACAAGTCTGGCTAATCAAAGGTGTTTGGAAGGTTTCTGAAATCTGAGGCGGTATTGAGGTAGGCTGGACTAGTGTGATCTAAGGTTTTGAATGTGTGTTGTAGGAGATTGAAAAGAGCTGTGGATGGTGAGTCAGTGAAGCTGTTTGAGGCGCAGGATGTGTGCATGTTAGGATGTGGAGGGAGGTGGCTGCCTGCTGTGTTCTGTATGGTTTGTCTGCTTAGTTGAGTGAGGAAATAATTCAGCATCATGTCGAGTGCAATGTCAATGGGTTTAAATATGTAGGTGAAGATGAAGTAATGGCATGTGTATCTGTTCAACCTTTACTATCTGCCTCCTACCCATGTAATATCCCTGTGAAAGCACTCCTCGCCTAAGCTTTTCATACCTGTTCATGTCTCTGTCCTCACCAAAGTCCTGACTAATCCTGTATATTTGCCAAGTTAACCTTTACTAATGCCTTCTGTCACTAGCTACTTGGCGTTCAAGAAAACTTGTCTTTAATGCACCTTCATCGCACTCACTGTGCTAAATCCGGCTGCTTCTAGTTTGTGGATGAAATTTGGGGGTATCCAAAAAAGCCTCTAATCTTATACACCTCAAACTGAGTGAGCATATCTACCTTTGAAACTAAGGCATGCATGCTGAAGAATGCTGCCTAAGTTCCCTAAAGTAATCTAAGCTATTGCCCTGCGGGACTCATTCACAGACACTTTGAAAGTGTGAAAACTACATTAGTAACTTGCATCATAATCAATGTTATTGAAAAAGGGTACAGGACACAATATCTTTTATGATGATTTTCAAATTTTTTGTATACGGACAAAATACTTTTCGTTATGTGTCCAATAAGTGCAGACATCGCAGTACTAAGCCAGTGAACAAATATATATATATATATATATATATATATATATATATATATACACAACAACATAGAACAAGACACTGAACGGATCCCAAGGTTGCATAGGATTTTATATCAAACAAACGTAAGCGGGTATCCTGTCTGTTCATAACAGTGTAAAATCCTTGGTTTTGGGTTAGCCTCATAGCAGATTTTTAAGAAAAGGCGTGCTGTGCATGCATCAGCAAAGGTAGTTGTTCTAAAAGCCCATTTGTGGCAGTTGTATTTTCTTTTGTACCAAACTAAGAACCACAGTTTGAAAGCAGTCTTTCTGTAATGAGTAGAGAAGGCCAGCAGGAACACTATACTGATGTCTGAGTTTTTAGTATTTGCGAGATAGGCCAACATAGCACACCATGTATTAACGGCTTTGCTAAGCTTGTAATGTGAATAATCTCACAGGACATTAATTTAATTGCCCATTTTTTACCAAATACAGTAAGTCGGCCTTTGCTCACGTGTTCATCTTTTCAACTGTTCTTCCTGCACTGATTCTCTGACGGAGTCCAGTTTTCACTGCCGCCAAATGCAGAAGTTCTGCGTACTTTGCATCTCAGATTGGCACTTAAGTGATGATCCACACGGGGAACAGGCATGCAGGCACCATCTGCACCTCATCCTGGGTAAGGGCTCCCACACACACTTGCGGTGCATTTGTAACCCACATTCGGAGGAAGACCTGGTTAGCTTATGGCTCAGACCACGGGGACAGGACAAGCTAATATTCTCTCTTGAATGCCCAGCAGATCTCCGCACACCTTACAGCTATCCCCATTCACATAGCTGCCCCCAGCCTTAGGATAAATCAGGAAACACCTATTACAATTCAGGAATTACATTGTAGTGCCTTTACAACGCAGTCAGTACCACAACTATGACGTTACTATGAGTTCTATTACAATGCAAATCATTAGTGGAGTGGTGTGGCTCACTGGTTAGAGGCGGCAGACCCGTAAGCAGAGGACGGCCTGGGACCAGAGTTCGATTCCCGACGCGGCAGGGTCGTGGACCATGGCCAGCGGGCTTGATAATTCTCGCCTCGGTGCCTACTCCAGTCAGGGACCACACTCGGCAACTCTGGGCATTAGCTTGCCTCATCTTCACAATGGCCGCCCCCAGACCGCCGGGGATGCTTGGTCGCACCTTAGAGATACCCATTAGGGACCATCTCTCAGGGTGAGCCAGGACGGGTTCCCCAGCGGTCGAAGTGCGGAGATACTCCTCCGGGAGTCGATTCCTAGCGCTATATAAACCCGCAATTAAATTAAATTACAATGGCTTGCTTTAGGAAATGTGGTGTTGGACTGTTGCTGGATTTTAAGTCCAACACCTTCCCTACTGATACACCAACTGGAGTCGAAATTGTGATTTAAACTATTCCAAGGTCCAGTGCTTCCCTAAAGCAAGTTGTTGTAAGCACTTGCTTTGTAATGGAACTCATGGTACTACACTGTAGTGGTACAGACTTCGTTGATAAGCCACGAGTGGTTTCAACATGCGTGGCATCAGATATAGGTAAACATTAGGGCTCATTTAGTTATGTTTGACTTGCCATTTTTGACCACTAGATTTAGCTATAATAATAATTATATTTATTATTAGGAGTAGTATTGTTAATATCATTACTTTTACCACTACTGATCCAACAAGGACACTCCCACTGTCCCAATCGGATGCATTTCAAGTGTCCTCAGTACTTTGTGAATCACTAGACCATTGTTGTTCTCATCAATTTCAATTTGGAAGCTTTGTTTTTGGGCAATTTATTTGGAAAATGTTTGGAAATTGATAACCAGCCAATCACTGGATTATGTTTCTTAAGCCACAGTTTTACATTACGTATCTGGAATTTTAACCCAGCTATTAAATGACATTAACCATACAGACCTGGTAGACTAGAAAACATTTTCACTGTGTGAGTGAGAGGCAGGGCTTTCAGTTTATCACTGCCTAAACAAACCTGGAAAGGGTGGGACAGTGGAGAGGGTGGTGGGGCTTAGAGTGGTAATGGTTTAAGTAGCATCCTTTCACCCTATCAAAATACAAGAAACAACAGCTTCTCAGGCCACCTCGGAGAGCTTGTAAAAGGCACAATTAACACGTTTTATGAGTTTTTATTATACTTCATGACCTCACATCTCCGATAACGTTAGCATATTAGAATGTTGGTGAACATTCGAATGCAAATGTATAAATTATTGGCGTAGGCATATTGAGAATATAGATGAAAACAACCTGAAGTTGAATGTTGACTAATCGGCGCTTGCACAAGCTGCAGTCCGAGCCAGAATCTCATATCTGCTTTCTGTCCCAACTTCCGTTTTTTTTTTACTTCCTTTCCCCACCTTCAGTTTCCATCTTCTACTTGACTCTAACCGCTGTTTGTACTCCTTTTATTTTTTATATACTCACTGGTGACAGTAAGATTGGAAGTGTTAACCGAATTAATGACGATTGACCGTACATTTTCTGTTAAATCTAAACGAAACCAGCTCTTTTTTTTACATTACCTATTTAATCGAAATATAGTATTGACCTATTCATTTGAGCCTGAAGAAGCAACTGATAAAAAAACACAATTTATTTTTTTGTTTGGATTATAGCCTCTATTTATGTTTCTTTAGCTAACAACACACAGACTAGATGTATGATGAAAGAAGTTTATTTTGCAAGAGTGTCTGGTTTATGAGATGTTATCTGTGCCTAGCACATAACAGCCACTCTAAGCTACTTTGCCCAAGTTTGTTGTTGGGCATTTCCCAGTACCAGAATAGTTTTTATAGCCACTGCTTAATGTACAACTTTTATAGCTACAGGAACTTCTACATGCTTACTTCTCCTTTTAACTCTTCTAGGTGATACATTTAATAGTCACCAATCTGTTGATTACGTATTTATTGTGAAGCAAAAGTAATAATTGCTAGAGTTATCATGTTGTCAGAGAACATATTCCTACTTCTGTTGCACATTGAACATAAGGTATTGACTGTTACTCAACTTCCATTTTGAGTTCAATTAAACTTGAGAAACATTTTATGAACCGTCTAACATATAGGAAATCCTGTTCAAACTCCATTGGAATAGGGGCTGAACTTGCCTTTTTGGGTAAAAGAAGTTGTGCATCCTGTGATCTTTGAACAATGTGAACTTTGATGTGCAGATTTGCTGGGAGTGCACATTAATTAGCCTTCAATAGCAGCTGGCTTTTAGGTAATTATTCGACTAGTTATAATTTTGCACTCATCATGCTTCATGAGTGTATCTTACAAGATGACAATTTATTCCATATGAATTACTGGCAGTTGAAGGCAGATAGACAACTCACGGTGTCTGGTCATAAGAGAATGCATGCAGCATTGGCAATTATTAAATCCACAATTGGCACTATGGGGGCTCTCTAAAGAGTTAAATGAAACCAATTGAGTTGCATTTCAGTCCAGTCCCCATTGCAGCCCATATATGCGTAAATATCTGCAAGGGGCCAACTTGCAGAGAAGCGACTCCTCCACAACTGTGGAGAGGAGTGAGTTGCACTGATCTGAGGTAATTCAGTGGTGAGAGTACCAAAGCAATGCATGACTTATACACTTGCTTGTCTCTACTTACTACATGAACTGCCAAACTACTTTAGAGGTGGAATGATTTACTCTGGTCTAAGCTTTCACGGTCAACAGATTCTAGCACATTGGACCCTGATGGGACCCTGATGAGACCTAATGCCCTCATGCGTCTTTGCAAGAGAACTCCAAGATTCACCGATTCAACACGCTTCTTTGCCTTTTCATAACTGCAGCCACAAAAAAAGATCCCTGAACGATTGATCTTCATTAGCTCGGCTGCAGGCCTAGCCCATTTGCTAGATTAAATGTCATATTTCCACATTGGAAGCTGACATTTTGGAGCAAACAGGAAAGGAAGCTGTTCTAGTTGTTATTATTTCTGGTGGAGTGAAGCAAAAACTTGGCTGATCTTTACACCAACAGGAACCTGGGATTGGGGAATATAGAGTTCAATAGCTCATGAGGATTTACTCTACAAACGTGGCATAGTCTTCTGCTCTTACTTATGGAGCGGGTTAGCATTATTAAAATGTGCATTCTCCCAGCCTTCCTCTATTTCTACAAGCTAGTATGCCTACCTTTGGTCAACCTGATCTGTCATGTATCATTGACACACTAAAACACTCAGGAGATCAGATCAATTGTGAAGCTTAAAATCTGTACTGGGTTTGTCTTTTTCGGCCAGTAATGTGGTGGTGCATTTGGACTGCCTATGGGTGGAGTGTTTATCTGCACAGATTAAACATGTTTACCTCTTTTGTTTTAGTAGCAAGGTGTTTCTTTTCGCATGTTAATATTTTAACTCTTTATGTGCGGAGTCACTAGACAGACTACAAAAAAATGAAACTATGGCAGCGTAATTGGCGATGGCCATGGGAGGTGACATCATGTTTCAGTAGCAAGGAGATCTTTGTCCTGGCTCACGGTAGTGATCAGGTTAACCTCCAGATCACCTCTTAGCTTTTACACGCTTTTCTAGTACTGCTCTTTCCTCTGGACGTGCCCTTTACATATCATCACAGCGTGGTGAAAGATTTTCGAAACATCTGGCTCATCTTTTTCTTCCTTGCTGATGTGACTATAAATTGAAATGGATATTATTATATTTTTTTAAATAAAGAATATATCGATTTTCAACTTACCACTGTGTTATTGAATCCCCTTTGTTAATGAGCCCTGCCTGCTGTTGTGGTAAGGTGTGGTTTCAAACTACATTTGCGTTGTGCCACTGAAATCCCTTGCATTCCTATAAGTTTACAGATGCAATTCGAAGTTCTGGAAGTATGCTCTTAGTTGGCCCTTTGTTAACAAGGTTTGTACCGGGATCGATGCTTTGTAGGCCAGGTTGGACTTATCTGGAACACATTACCAAATTTACCACATTATTTCACACAATATTTTGAAAGCACAGTGCTTGCACTGCACTTGCGAAATCTCTTGCAAAAAAAATAAAAATCATTAAAGGGATTTAGAGCCCGCCCATTACTAACTATTGGTTGGCTCTCGTTTCCCTGCTTCTCATTTTTCAGAGCCTCCTCCTTGCCCCAGATTCCTCCTGCGGTTTCTCTGCGTGCCCCTGCCATGGAGCATGGACCAAGCACAGCATCCTGTCTGTGGCCAGTGTCCTTCCACTGGCTGCAGACTCTTGCAGGATTTGTTTTTCACTTTTGGTAATGCACTACTAGAGAGTGCATGTGTCCGCAGTCCAGCTCCTTTCATCCGCCCTCAGTCGTGTTTCCAAAGTGGTAAAAGGAGTCCATGGCATCATGGGTATGCAAATGAGCCCAGGAATAGCTGCTTTTTTGATATAACAGTAACCAACCAGTAAGAAATGAAGCTGACTTTAAGGGTGCAATGAAACAGAATTTGTCAATACTGCTGTCAATCTAGCCTCAATTCAAATTCAGTTAAATACAGCTTTTTGACACTTTCTTGGACAGTTTCAGGACCACAGTATAATTTACTGTCGAAAATACATTGTATTTTTAATGAAGCCGAGGCGCTCTTTGATCATTAATGGTGATCCATCTCTGGGAGGTATGTTATCATGAATGTGCCCAAAAACTAACTTGTCCATTCCCAAAGCTCTTGTATGTGGTGTTCCTTGTTGCAAATCAGAAGACACCACTTAAATTTATTTGTTGCCACAATCTGTATAATCCAGAAGGTTGACTGCTAGCAGAGTACAGATCTTTAGAGCTAGTAACACGTCTCTTAGGGCTTTAGTCACAAAATGCAGCATCCTCACTCCCCGCAAGATGGTCTCCAGATAACTAGGGGGCACTAGCCATTTTTTGTATTTGAGATTCATTTTTACTCCTCCACTGCCTGCAGGAGCAGAAATCTCTGTTAAGGCTGCAGCACTTTCTCCTGTGCCGTCTCTTTGCATTGATTAGAAGTGTAGCCCATCACAGATTACACTGAGCATTGCAGGTCTAGGCCCTACTTGGGTTGGTGGCAGTTCTTTGCATATGGCTCTTCGGATGGCAGGTTTAGGCCGATGAGTTGGGTGCACATGGATCTTGGAATTTCCAGCTCTTGCAACAGCACCTTTGTTTGTTGTTAATAGTTGTTCTTTGCTACTTCAGGTCTAAGTAAAGTACTTGATGCTGACTGACTGGCTTCCTTAAATTCTCCCTAATTACTCAGTCATATGGGGTGGGGCGACATTAAGATGGCATGGGTGGGGTTTATTTACTCACATCAGGAAGTCAATACATGGTACTTTTGCACTTGGATAGCAGCCGAGAGGTTGCTTAACAGCTCTGTTAGCAGTGACATTCTGCAGTGGAGGCCATCTTTTTACGTTGCACCAATGATTCTTATTCATAAGGAAACTTTATTTAACTTGCATCAAACTTGCAAAATAATGATGCTCACGGCTCATCCATCAGTCACAGTTGGGCGCTTTTCATACCATACAACAATAAAAACCTGTTATTTAGTGCCAGATTACCACATGGGTTGAACATGCACTTTACAAATACACGTTAAATGTATTTGTAAAGCGCACTATCACCCGCAAGGGTAGCCAGGTGCTGAGCAGGTGTGTGTGTCTTGCCCTGCCTATGGTAGGTTGGTTAATTGAAAAGCCAGGTCCTCAGCTTCTTGCAGACTTCAAAAAGAGAAGAGGAGGCTCTGATGCGGAGTGGGAGGTCGTTCCATGCTTTAGGAGGGATGTAAGAGAATGCTCATCCTCCTGATCTGGTTCTGTGTATGAGCTGGAGGTGTGCAAGTAGGAGTCCTGCGGAGAGGTGTAGTCTGGATGATTGGTGAAAGGAGAATGTGGATGTTAAAGTATGTGGGAGTTAAGTTGTGTTTTGGAATGAATGTGTGTGTGTGGAATTTGAATAAGCATGTTTGGACATCGGGAGCCAGTGTAGTTCCCTGAGGTGTGGTGTGATGTGAGCTCTGTGTGGGAGGTAGAGGATGAGTCTGGCTGCTGAGTTATGAATGGTTTGTAGATTCATAGTGAGTTGCTTGGTGACGCTTACATACAGGTGTTCCTTTAATCCAACTTGCTGGTGACTTGGACGTGAGTGACAGTTTTTGTCATGTGCTTGGGAGCCATTTGAAAATTTTCCTCAGCATGATGAGGGGAGTGGAAGCTGGATGCAGTGATGAAGGTGACTTGTGCAGTGATGTCCAATTTGCTGTTGAATATTCAGATGGTCCTGTCATGGTTCTGAGAATAGGTGTGGGTCCGTGTTTGACCTGCCACCAGTTGGAGTCCCATGGTGAGGTGTTCTTGCAAAAGATCATTACTCCTGTCTGGTCGGTGTTGACCTTGGAACAGTTGGCTTTCATCCTGTTGACGACTTAGGTCATGCAGGCGCTGAACTTGTTTCTTGTGCTGGGGGTGTTGTCCAAGAAGGAGAGTATCAGTTGAGTGTCATCTGCAAAGAAGAGGACTTTGATGTCATGTGCACAAATGATGTTGACCAGAGGTATCATGTATGCAATGAAGAGGGTGGGGATGAGCAATGAATTTTAAGACACTCCGCAGATGAGTTTTCCGGCTCCGGAGGAGTAAGGTGCCAGGCTGACAGCTTGTGTTTTATCCGTTAAGAAGGCGCAGATTGAGCTGAGAGAGGGGATGCTAATCTCATGCAGGGGCCTGATGAGGATGGGGTGTGGTACTTTGTCAAATGCTGCAAAGAGGTCCAAGAGAATGAGCGCTTTTGTGTCGCCTCTGTCAAGGATCATACAGGTGCCAAATGTGGTGGCAAAGAGTATTGCTTCGGTTCTGTGGTTGAGCTTGAATCTAGGCTGCATGGCGTCAAGAAGGTGGTTGTTGCTGAGGTGTCAATTGATTCATTTCTCTAAGAGCTTTGCCGGTTTTCATAGCAAGGAGATAGGTCTTTTGTTGGAAAGAATGGCTGGGTCAGCGGATGGTTTCTTCCATTAGTGCTTTGCTGATAAGAGACCTTTAGTGAAGGCATGGTGGGACAAGGGTCAGATTGAGCCCCTGAGTGGATGATCTTGACGGTAGCAGCAATTTCCCGATGATGGCAGACCACGACGGCAGAGTTTCTTCATCTGCTGTCATGGGAAGTTGAGTTGAGGCGGCAATTGGGTTAGTTTGAGGTTGATGTTGCTGTATGTTAACCTAATGCTTAAGTTTTTTATTTCACTAATACCCCTTTACCGCAATAGGCAGTGTCTCTGGCAACGTCTGGAATGCTAGTTATGAGGACGCTTGCAAAGCGACAAAATATGCATTGTTTTAGACAGTTAAATAAACATCACAACACACAAATATTTGTGGAAACCTCATTTTGCTTCCAAAACTTCCACAATTGTAATGGTTGATTGTATATATCGCTTCCTACCCCCAACAAGGCATTGAAGTGCTTTGCGGTGAGTCGCAATCTACTCATGAGCACAAGGTTAGAGTTAGGAAGCTGGTATTGTATATAGTAGCCTCACATTTATGCATTACACTTCGCACTATTTTTGTTCAATGAATTTATTCCTATATATCTACTACACCCATATTTGCATACATGTAATAATATATTCATGGCCAAACATACACACGCATGCTGCACATGATTATACATAGGCTGTTTGTATGTATTTATTTATTGTGAAAGTGATGTGAACATTCCAGTTTTCAGTCTGATTCCAGAACTCACAGGCTGATTGTGGCGCCCCGGGGGTACCACTGCTCTAGCTGGAGCCAGAGGCGCGCTGGCGCCTTTTGTCTGATTTGAGCACATTTGACAGCTTTGTTAAGCCTCGTGCAGGGCCCCGTCGCTGAAAATGAAAGGTCTCCGAACCCGCCCATGCGCCACCTCGTCCCGTCCGTGTGGTTAATCAGCATTAGAATGGCCCAGCGAGCTTTTGTCAACACCGTGCTTGATCCCCACAAATCCCACCAAGGTTGACTCAGCCTTTCACCCGTGAGAGGCGGAGATGAGTCTGGAATAATGATGGCTTTGGCGGTGAGCTCTGTGTCCACATAGCACAGAGCAACAGATGCACAGAGGTGGCTCATTAAAAGCGCATTGCCGATCATTTTATGCACTCCCGCTATTCACTTTATCATTCTCTGTGACACGCACTTTATTGTTCTGGACAACAACAAAAAACTCAGTCTGACCAGACCAGATAGTTTCCGTCGGTACTTTCAGTACCTCTCAATGTGTTCGCTAGGATATGGTGTTAAGAGAGACATAGGAACAGAAGTATAGTACATATATATTTATCCTGCATGATATCACACTTGCCTGTCTGTTGTCAATGTTCTCAAGCATGAAGTAGTTCTCTCTGTGACGTCGTCCGGTCAGTATGCCATAACACGCACTGACGTCTTCATTGAAGTCCTTCCCCCCTAACCTCTGATATTGGTCCCTCCGTAGGGCTGGTTCTAGGACACACTATGAGCAAGACATTTTATTTATTTATTTATTTTATGCGTTTTTATATAGCGCGCGGACTTTACCCGAAGGTGTCAGAGGCTTCACAATAGAAACATGCGGCCCCATTGCTGAGGCAGGGGTAGATCGGCATTTTGCCTAGTGCCTGCCTCTCTGATCCCGTCGCAATTTGAATCCTAACTCTAAAACACGAATTATGAGCTCACCATCTTTGTGTTTTTCTTGTGACACTTTACTGAGAGACTTCTAATGGGCATTGGGATATTATGAGAATTTTTGTGTGTGATTATTGCCTCTTTTGTGCTTTTTGACGTGCTTAGGCGATGTTGCTGTGTTGAGGACACTATAAGATGAAAGGAGCTGACATAAGAGAGGAGAAAGGAACAGGAAAGAAACAAGCATTGGCCAAGCCAATAGGTCTCGGCAACGCCCGAGGGATTAGCAACAAAAATGAATGTGTTTCTGGGGAATGTAACTGGTGAGCACTTAAAGCGCTCCAATACCATTTGCTCGTGTTCGCAGTATGGCAAGGCGGAGGAGGGAGTGAGCGCTCTAATACCATCAGATTATGCAAAAAAAAGAAAAAGAAAAAGAAATGGTGTTTGTGTTTTAACAACTGTTAATACATTTGTTTATGTGCACACGCATGCATTTTAGTGGTATGTGTCTAAGTGTACAAGGGAGACTATAGCAAGATGGAAGATGGAAAGAGTGCTCCACTACCATCGAATCTTACAAAAAATAAATGCCACGATGACGAGGGAGGTACTGGGGAGACAGGTCAAGCAGGGAAATAGGAAGGATGGGGTGATGGGCAAACAACGACAAGAAAGGGTGAGCCGGGAAACCAGGTTTGAGTTTTGGCATCGGCTTAACATCCTTGATTCTGGGAAAACACTTAATGATCTGGACCAACAAAAATGAATGTGTCCTTTCGTACAGTATCTGGTGCTTATGTAAAGCACTCCAATTCCTTTGAATGGTGTTGGCGCTAGTCAAATTCAAGTCAAGTCAAATAATTTATATAGCGCGCTACATACCCAGAGGGTCTCAAGGCGCTTGAAGAAGGGAGGGGAATTATTTGTCGAATATCCAAGTTTTAAGTTGCTTTCTGAATGCTAGGTGGTTCTGAGTGAGGCGAAGGTGAGTGGGAAGTGAGTTCCAGGTTTTAGCTGCCAGGTAGGAGAAGGATCTTCCTCCCATGGTGGTTTTGTTGATGCGAGGTACAGTAGCAAAGGCTTGGTTGGAGGATCGTAGCTGGCGGGAGGGGGTGTAGAAGGAGAGTCGTGTGTTGAGGCATTCGGGTCCAAGTTCGTAAAGTGCTTTGTGTGCGTGGGTTAGGAGGCGGAATGTAATCCTCTTATTGACGGGGAGCCAGTGGAGGTTTTTCAGGTGACCGGAAATGTGGTCTTTACGCGGGATGTCTAGTATGAGTCTGGCTGAAGCGTTCTGGATGCGTTGGAGTGATGCGGTGACCGTTTTTCTAGTTTAGGTTGGGATCCAACGAAATGTTTTTTTGAGCATGCGAAGAATGTTGAAGCAAGATGATGAAACGGCGTTGACTTGTCTGTTCATTGAGAGTGAGGAGTCCAGGATGACGCCCAGGTTTCGTGCGTGGTCCGTCGGGATGGGTGCTTTTCCAAGGGCCTCTGGCCACCAAGAATCGTCCCAGGCGGAGGGGGAGGTACCTAGGATAAGGACTTCTGTTTTATCTGAGTTCAGTTTCAGACGGCTTTGCTTCATCCACTCGGCTACTTCTTTCATTCCTTCATGTAGGTTGGTTTTGGCGGTGTTCGGGTCGTTGGTGAGTGAGAGGATCAGTTGAGTGTCATCAGCGTAGGAGATGATGTTGAGATTGTGTTGGCGTGCGATGGTCGCGAGGGGGCTCATGTATACGTTGAAGAGGGTGGGGCTTAGTGAAGATCCTTGTGGTACACCGCAAATGACTTCAGTGGCCTCCGATTTGAATGGTGGAAGGCGGACTCTCTGAGTTCTTCCTGTAAGGAACGAGGTGATCCATTCAAGTGCTTTTCCTTGGACTCCGATGTTTCTGAGGCATTGTAGCAGGGTGCTATGACAGACTGTGTCGAAGGCTGCGGAGAGGTCAAGGAGGATGAGGGCGACTGTGTCTCCATTGTCCAGTAGAGTTCGAATGTCGTCGTTGGCTGCGATGAGTGCGGTCTCAGTGCTGTGTTTGGCTCGGAAGCCGGACTGTGAGGAGTCGAGGGATTTGTTGGTTTCGAGGAAGGCGGCGAGCTGGTTGTTGATAGCTTTCTCGATGACTTTGCCCGGGAATGGAAGGAGCGAGATGGGGCGGTAGTTTTTGAGTTCGGTGGGGTCAGCTGTGGGTTTTTTCAGAAGGGCGCTGAGTTCGGCGTGTTTCCAGCTATCTGGGAAGGTGGCGGAGGTGAGGGAGCAGTTGATGACATCTCGGAGGTGGGGTGCAATGATGGAATCTGCTTTGTTAAAGATGTGGTGAGGGCAAGGGTCTGTGGGGGATCCTGAGTGGATGGAGTTCATCAGGCGGATGGTGTCCTCAGTGGAGATTGGGTTCCAGTCGTTGAGGATGTTTAAGGGGGGTGAAGGTACGGCAGAAGGTTGGGTGGGTTGGTCTCCGGGTTGGTTGTCGAAGCTGTTGTGGATGTCTGCAATTTTGTCGTGGAAGAACGAAGCTAGGGAGTCGCAAAGGGCTTGAGAGGGGGTGATGTCGTTGGAGTTGGCTGAGGGGTTGGTAAATTCTTTGACGATTTTGAATAATTCCTTGCTGTTGTGAGCGTTGTTATCTAGTCGGTCTTTGAATGCGGCTTTCTTGGCAGACCGGATTAGTTGGTGGTGAATGCGGGTGGCGTTTTTGAAAGCGTCCTTGGTGCTGGTGTTTGGGTCTTTTTTCCAGGCCTTCTCGAGGGAGCGGCAGAGTTTCTTAGATTTCTTGAGGTCATCGTTGAACCAGGGGGCGTTTTTTTCTGCCTAGTTTGATGTGGCATTTTTTCAACGGTGCTAGGATGTCGGCGCTGTTGGTTAGCCAATGAGTGAGGTTAATGGCTGCTTGGTTGGCGTTCGATGAGTGGGCAGGGGGGTTTTGAAGAAGCGATGAGGAGATCTGGTCGGTGGTGATTTTGTTCCAGCTTCTTCGCAGAGTAGGTTGAGGATGGTTGTGGGTTGTGGTCTTATTGTAGATGAAGTGAACGCAGCTGTGGTCCGTCCAATGGAGAACTGTGGTGTGACTGAAGGAGACATGTTTGCTGGAGGTGAAGATAGGGTCGAGTGTGTGACCTGCATTGTGGGTGGGGGTATTGACGAGTTGTTTGAGTCCGAGGTTGGCGAGATTGTCCAGAAGGGTGGTGGCGTTACTGTCATTGCTCTTTTCCAAGTGAAAATTGAGGTCTCCCAATAGAATGTAGTCCTCGGAGAGGAGGGCATGTGGGGTGATGAAGTCAGTGATGTCATCACTGAATTGTGCACGGGGTCCTGGAGGCCGGTAGAGGAGGGTGCCTCTGAGTGTGGTCTTGGGGTCGGTGTGAATCTGGAAGTGAAGGTGTTCAGCGCTGGCAAGGTTGACGTCAGAGCTGGTTGAGATACGGATGGAATTCTTATGGACGATGGCGATGCCTCCTCCTGTTTGCTAGATGCGGTCCTATCGGATGATCTTGTAGCCTTCCGGGATGGCAATGGTGATGTCTGGGCCTGAGGAGGCGTTCATCCATGTTTCTGTTAGGAAGGCGACGTCCGGAGAGATGGTGTCTAGTAGATTCCAGAGGTCGATGGCGTGTTTGTGGACCAAGCGGGTGTTGAGCAGGATGCATTTTAGGTGGTTGGTGTCCGGTTTCTGTTTGGTGTTCGTGGATGAGGAGTTGTTCTTGGTGCCGTCGAACCTGCAGGAGTTGCAAGAGAAGGGTCCATGGGTGAGTCCAGGAGCGGCTTGGGCGCAGTTGGGGAGTCGACCGGGGTTTAGGGCTAAGAGGGTGGTGGCGTCGTATGTAATGCGGGAGGGGTGGGTGGTACGGGGGCCAGGGGGTCTGGCGCTGGGCGCGGGCTGGGCGCGGGCTTGGCGCGGACGGGCGTAGACGGGCTTACCTTTGGCGCACCTTCAGCGCGCATGGGGCGCGATCGCTGCGCGTGGACGCTGCGCGAAATGCATCTGTCATAAATGGATGGTGGAAGGGGAGGGGCGAGGGGGGGTCAGCTGGGAGGCAGGAGCGGGGTGGAGCTAAGGGCAGGGAGGCACAAATAATAACAAACCAACAAAATGACGGCAATCGGGTAATTGACCAGGACTGGGGTCCAATCTGCAGTGTCTCTAGTGCAAATGGCAGTGGAGTTGGCAATCGGAAGACTGCAGGCAGCACAACAGCGCGAGTCACACAATTTCTGTCTAGCGCTGCTTTCGAAGGTGCCTCCGCTATTATTTAAATATTAAAGGGCAGGCGGGGCAATCACACGCTATCTCGATACGCCGAAAGTTATGCAGAAATCAGTTTCTATTTCAAGCAGCAGTATAGCAGAGTGAGGTGGGCAGTCAATAAGTTACGCAGGCTGAGGCATTGCATAGGCTTGTAGTGCTACAATACCGGTCAGGAGCAGCGGGAGGAGCGGCCGTTTCTGCTGGAAGCAGGACGGTCACAGCGCAACAGCGGCTGAGCAGCCTCGTCAGTATCCGTGGGAGGGGGGGTCAGCTGGGAGGCGGGAGCGGGGTGGAGCTAAGGGCAGGGAGGCACAAATAATAACAAACCAACAAAATGGCGGCAATCGGGTAATTGACCAGGACTGGGGTCCGATCTGCAGTGTCTCTACTGCAAATGGCAGTGGAGTTGGCAATCGGGCAGGGAAGACTGCAGGCAGCACAACAGCGCGAGTCACACAATTTCTGTCTAGCGCTGCTTTCGAAGGTGCCTCCGCTATTATTTAAATATTAAAGGGCAGGCGGGGCAATCACACGCTATCTCGATACGCCGAAAGTTATGCAGAAATCAGTTTCTATTGCAAGCAGCAGTATAGCAGAGTGAGGTGGGCAGTCAATAAGTTACGCAGGCTGAGGCAGTGCAAAGGCTTGTAGTGCTACGATACCGGTCAGGAGCAGCGGGAGGAGCGGCCGTTTCTGCTGGTAGCAGGACGCTACAAAACACTGCACAAAAAAAATTGAAAAGCAGAGTTGGGGTAGGAGGGGATCTGTGAGAAGAGGGGATCTGTTCAACAGGAGTTCATCGTGGTCAAGCAGCGTTGGGTGGGAGGTTGACAGGGCAACCAACAGCAAATGCGGGCTACCACGGGGAGATTAAGTGATATTCCTAAGTTTACAGTGTCCTCATGAAAAGTAATTGATGTTCATGTAAGGTGTTCCAATATCTTCGGGTGGTGCTGGTGCTATCTAAAAATTCACAAAAAAGTAACTGGTGTTAATGTAAAGTTCTCCAGTTCCATCTGGTGTTGTTGACGCAATATATAACTGCATTAAAAAACCTAGAAAGAATCACAGTGTTGGGATGATTTACTGTAGCGAGCTACAGTCAGTTCTGTGGGGTGAACAAAATCTTCTCAAGGGGAATTGTAAAATAATGTTGTTCATTAAGCAATAAATACTAAAAGGGCCTATAAATGATCCCTCAAGCATGTGTGAAACTTCTTCAACTCAAAATGCACAAATCTTTTAAGAAAAATTATTTACAAAAACCACTGGCATAACACAACCATTAACTTATTTTAAATATATTATTTTTCATATATCAAAACATGTATATCTCTTTTCATATTTCTCATTTCAACGGCAGTTCCAAGAACATAAAGAACAATACATCACACTCACATATACATAGTGAAAATCACAAATCTCCTTGTGTTCACATACACAAACATGAGACCTTGGAACCACAAATAATCAAAATGTCCCAAAAACATTTTGTTCAGTGTATTCTTATTTCTTCTTTACATATTCCAAGGATAGCAGACATAGGACATAAAATAATGTCGGGGTTTAATCGATGTGGGGATGGGTTTATTATTACCCTCCTCACACGCAGGAAGACAGCAGACAAGACAGGTGCTGCGGCTGTTTATTTTAAATGAAGCCACGATTGGCCAAGAGGACTTCAATAGAAGGAGGGAAATAATAACCCCATCCCTACATTGAGTGAACCCCGGCTGGGGTCTGGGATATAATGTTACATAACTTATGGATACCGGTTTGGACACACCATTTGTGTCTTTCTTTGAATACATTTAAGGCTGCTCTTTGGTCTGTTTTAGTCCTGAGGAAGACCCGCCATGATGTATAATGAATAACACTTGATCACAGGGTCGAAACGTCGATGACATTATGTTATGTCCTACGTCATCTATCCTTGGAATGTGTAAAGAAGATTTAAGGATAGACTGAACAAAACATTTTTAGGTACATTTTGATTATTTGTGATTCCAAGGTGTTAGAACTGGGTGTCTCCAGTTGGCTGAGATGGGTACCTTAGTCCAAATAGGGACCCTTTCTTCTAGTCAGGGAAAGAAGGGACACCCTCTTTGATAACCCCTGCTCACCCCCTGGTAGCTTGGCACGAGCAGCCAGGCTTATCTTCAAGGCAAATGTGTAAAGTATTTGCAACCACGGTCTCAGTAACCCAGTGATAACACCACAAATGGACTCCACATGAGTTTCATAATTATTTTTATATGTTTATAAAAAAAAAGATATATGAGGAGACCACACAATAAATATCCAACATATGTGTATTTGTAATATTTCACCTTGCCGGTTATTAGGCCAGCAAACCCTTGCAGGTTCTAGCAGAATTAATAAACAATTCTCGATGATCCAATGCAGTCCTAATGCAATGCTTTGCAGTTCATAATGCAAGAATCAAACACTTCGTAATGTAAAAATAATGCAGCTCGTAATGCAACAATCAGGACGTTCGTAATACCAAAAAAATGCAATTCGTAATGCAACAATCAGGCAGTTCGTAATGCAAAAATAATGTAATTGGTAAAGCAACAATCAGGCAGTTCGTAATGCAAAAATAATGAAATTCATAATGCAACAATCAGGCAGCTCATAATGCAAAAATAATGTACTCTGGCATCGTTCTTGGTGCTCTGGACGGTCTCTATTCCACACTTACTGACTCGTGGTCAGCTACTGCCAAAATATGCCCCCAACACTGTTATAATCGAAAACAAAGTGCAGCTCCACACTCCGTCCCCGGTACTGACACTCCTCGGCAAGTATGGGCTGCGATATGGACTTGAGCGGAGGCTCGCGCTGCAAAGATGGGACAGGCCGAGATTGTTTCTCTCATAACCCGCACCCTGCCCCAGGCTGCGACACACGCACGCTCGCTGAGCGTTACTTGGGGGGAATGTTCTCCCTCTCCTCTCCTCGCGGCTTGGGCCTCCGATACGACTTTGTTGATCTTGGGCAGTGGAACTCAGACCCCCGACGGTGATGGTTTGAGGTGTCTCTTTGGCAAAGGCAGGCTCGGGTCAGTGGCAGCGAATTCTCACAGCTCCTCTGAGGGTGCCGGTTCAGGTCGATGGCAATGAGGATCGCAACACTACTGGTCACGCTGTCGATTGAAGCAGAGAACAAGACTGCTTCGGGACACACAGTCACGGGGCAAAGTCTCACGAAGGTCGCAGGCTGCAACAGAGCACACAGCGTTGCTGAGACTCACTTGAGCTCCGGGTGCACACGATATCAGGGCAATCCTCACAAAGGTCTTAGGCTGCGCGAAGCACACGCCCACAGCGTCGCTGAGACTCACTTGGACTCCGGGTGCACACGATCACAGGGCAATCCTCACGAAGGTCTCAGGCTGCACGAAGCACACCCACACAGCATCGCTGAGACTCACTTGGACTAGGGCAAGATGGCCTAGCAACAGTGAAAAATGAATTTGGCAGTTTTTCATGATCTGGACATGGTACACACCTTAGTACATGTCCTACCGTTCACATACACTGCACCCTTCCCAGAGGGCACCTTTGGCCTACCATGGGGTTGTCTGATGTGTATAAAAAGGGATGGGTGAGGCCTGCCAAGTGAGTGCACTTGTCAGGACAATAAGGCAGATTAACAAACTGCGCGCAGGCACTGCAGTTGCAGGCCTGAGTTCTCTCTTTAGGGCTACGTATGTGGGTGGCACAATTAGTGCTGCAGGCCCACTAGTAGCATTTGTTTTACCAGCCCTGGCACACATAGTGCACTTTACTAGGGACTTTACTAGTAAGATAAACATGCCAATTATGGACATCCAATAACCATTTCACTTTACACAGGGAGCACTTGCACTTTGATACTGATCAGCTGTGGCAAAGTGCCCAAAGCATCTAAGTTGGCAATACCATGTCCGAAAAAAGGTCTAGGGGGAAGGCAAAAAGTTTAAGGAACCTTAGCCAAAAAGGGCCAATTCCAACACAAGGGCTTATGTTTGTGTATGTGATCACCAGGAGATTTGTGATTTTCACTATTTATAATAGGTGAATGTGGTGTATTGTTCTTTATATTCACTGGACAGCAGTTGAAAAGAGAAATATGACAAGAGTTAGATATACATGTTTTGATATATGAAAAATAATGTATTTAAAACAAGTTAATGGTTGTGTTGTGTCGGTGATTTTTGTAAATAATTTTTCTTTAAAGATTTGTGCATTTTGAGTAGGAGAACTTTCACACATGCTTGAGGTATCCTTTAAAGGTCCTTTTAGCATTTATTGTTTAATGAAAAACATTAATTTACAATTCCCCTTGAGTAGATTTCATTCACCCTACAGGACTGTTTGTAGCTCATAACAGCTTACCCAGGTTCAGAGGGGCACAGGGTAACCCCATTATATTTATTGGTTTACAGTAGTGAGCATAAGGAAATACATTACATTGGCAACCACAATAAAAGGACTACTTTTGCCATGGACATTGAGGGGCAGGAAGACCTTGATGACATCAAGACTTTCCCTGGCTCATTTGAAGAGAATGCAAGTTAAGCAACAATCGCGCAAGGAAACACTTCACCTGTGAATGCGGAAAAATAAAGAAAGTATCCCAAAGGGAGAAATGTAATGAGATAAGAGTCCCACCCTATGAAATAAGAAGCAACAAAGTGCAACACGAACAGGAGAAACATGGCTATGCAATTACAGCAGAAGACATGGGTACTTTAGAAGCTCTGGCATGCCCCCGTGATAACACATACCTGATTTATTTGAGGTCTGATTTTCCAGCTGTAAACACCATTGCTGAAAAACTACATATGGTTGTAAACATGCCCATGCAGAAAATCAACAGAGACTACACATGTGCCAAGTAATAGCAGCCGTGCACACATGCTCCAATCAGCAAGTCAGCTATACAGTAACAGGACATCAAAAGTCAGAACAACACCACTCACTAGAACAAAACTGATTATAATGGGGGTTTAAAGCAGTGACTGGGTTGGGGGAGGGAGCGGTTTGTGGATGGGACAAGCACTGGGAGGTACCAGGGAGCAGGTAGATATGAGAGGGTGGAGGTTGGGTAAACCGAAAGCAGCACCGAAGGGAAAAGCAGTGGAGGGGAGAGGGGATCTGTGAACAAGTTATTAAGCTGGTAAAAGCACGAGTACTGTGCTGAAAAAGAAAGAAACAAGTAGGTCCTAACATGGTCAGAAAAAATGGGAGCAGTTGTTGTTTAATTTTAGTTGGTCCATGCCAAGGAGAAATAGTGACAAAGAATATGAGACAGATGATAGAAAGAGCAAATGGGAAGCCTATAGGTGGGCTGAAGCCCACAGATTAAAAGCAAAATGTCTCTTTGAGACACTGCATGTGCTGTCTTTCCGAGACCTAAAAAGGGTGGAGCAAGGAAGGCAGAGGAGGAAGCATGCTAGGTTGCGTCTTTTATTTTTTTCACTGGTAAGGAGATTATGTTTTCTTAAAGCCACTTTGTAGCAGAATGGAAAAGAGAAGGTGGGAACCTAAGAGGGAAGGAAGAATGGGAAAGAGTGCAAGGAAGGAATGTTAGGTCCTGTCCTGTTGGTTGCCAGCATAGCTCATATTGGGAGCAGAATTTCTTGGATTTGCTCTGGAGAGATGAGAAATTAAGGAAATATTGGGACTGGTAACAAAGGTAGGTGAAAAAACAGCCCATAAGAGAAATATACATCAGAAACCATGTGATGCTTGAAAATGTAGCCATATCACCAAACACAGAAGATATAAGCAAGTGCAAATTTATAGGAAACGGTACAAAAATGCACTTGCTAAATGGAAAATACAAGATCAGGAAAGAAGCTTGGATGTCTTTGGTGGATGCCAATAAGACAACAATGAGGCTTATTGGAAGGTTGTTAACGTTCTGCATTTTTGTGATGATACCTCCCCCATCAAAAATTGATTTGTTAATATTGTTCGATAATGAGGTGGAGCAGTATTGCAAGATTTCCTCCGGTTCTTTTACACCCTCCCTTTTTGATACAGATGAGAGGAACATTTTGATGTCAAATAATAGTAACTTGATGATCCCCTTTAAAGTAGAGGAGGGCGCTAGTGCTCTTAAGAACGGTCCTATTAGCAAAGCCCTGGGCCCGAATGGCATTCCAATGGACATATAGAAAAATAACATCACATGGTGGGCCCCTACAAAAATTTTAATAAGCACTACCACTGAAAGTATTCCACCATGCTCTTGATTAAGATCAACAATATCCCCAATATTCAAGAAAAAGGATAGGAGCGGCCCAAGCTGTTATTGACCTATATTGCTACTGGACTCAATTATTAGAATTGTGGGGAGAGTGCTGTTGGCATGGTTGGAGACCTGGGCAGAGGAAAGCTTTGTTGTATCAGAGGTCCAATATAAGGTTTCCAGAATGGTGTTGGGACTATGGATTAATCTCTGAATATATATTTGTTAACACCAAAATACGCCAGGGCTAAGAAGGAATACCTGCACCTAGCATTTATGGACCTGAACTGTGTCTTTAACAATTTAATTCGCTCTAAGCTGTGGTCCATTATGCTGAGACTGGGTGTGGAGGAACCTCAAGTCTGCTTTTTGAGGCAACTGCATTTAACCCCCTGGCTGCGGCTGGAATTCCGCTGCTGTGCTGAACATTCCGATCACGGGCGTGGTCATGACGGCTCCCAGCCGTCATCAGCACACGAGCACCGTGACTCATGACGGCTGGGGGCCGTCATCACCACAAGGGGTTAAAAGTATCTCAATGGTGTGTTTTGAATCCGACGGAAAAAGGCACAGACTGGACCTATATTAACAGAGGCAACCAATGTGTTTCTGTATTTGCTCTATTTTTATTTACGTTATATATAACTGTATTGGAGAGGTTTTTTATTATGAATGTAAAGGATAAGCTGCAGTTGGGTAGTTGCCCAGTACCGGCATTGCTCTATGCGGACGATGCAGTCCTGCTGGCCTTCCAAAAAACTCCATCAACCGTCTTCAGGTTATCCTGAATGACGCAGCACGCTTGATCTTTGGATTGCCGAGGAGGACTCATGCTTCCCCTCTGCTCTATAGGCTACATTGGCTGCCTATAGCGCAGAGAGTCGAATTTAAGAGTATGTGTATCTGCCACAAAGCAATCCACGGACAGGCACCAGCCTACATAAAAGAAAGGCTCAAGATATACGAACCCAAGCTCGCCCTGCGATCGTCCGGATCTTTTCTGCTATCCTGTCCACGTTTCAAGTTAACAACAAAAGGAGGCAGATCTTTTTCAGATCAGGCCCCTACCATCTGGAATAAGTTACCGGAGGCGCTTCGCAGAGAACCTAATCTTCTTCATTTTAGGAAGTCCCTGAAAACCTTACTCTTCAAAGACGCTTTTCCATCTCAATAGTCGGCTACTAGATCAGACACCTCTATACTCTTATTCCATCTTTGTTGCTGTACTTGGTCAGTAGCGCTTTGAGACCTGTCGGTGAGTTGGCGCGATACAAAACACAGTTACAAATTACAAATTACAAACACTCAGAGTCTACTGGACTATTTTACTGTTGTTATGAAGGATCTTGAATTAGAAACAAGTCTGCCGAAATCATTTACCAAGATCTGCAGGCCACATTCCACTCAGGGCCTGATTATGAGTTTGGCGGACGGCTTACTCCATCACAGACGTAGGAATATCCATCTGCCGTATTACGAGTTCCATTATCTTCCATTGGATATAATGAAACTCGTAATATGGTGGATGGGATATCCATCATGTTTGTGATGTAGTAAGCCATCTGCCAGACCCTATTCAGGCCCTCCACTCGTTATCATAGCATCGCTGTAACTCGACATGGGTGTGTACAAATGTTTACCTATTTAGGTATACCTATAGATAGAACATTTAACTGGGGGACTCTATATAGAATCTGGCATTACGTTATCTCTGGGGCCACAGAGTCTGCTTTCAGGTTTGCACCTAAATTAGGACAGAGACTAATTAGGGGAATGGTCTCAATATATAGGACCAAGTGCCTGTCTGTCACGACATGTGGGTCAGGTTAGTGGGGGGTAGTCTAACCCCAGAAGTTTATCGAAAGTTTAAAATGCGAGATCTCTGCAAGAATTGAATAGGACTACTGAAAGAGCTCACATTTTAATCTCGATTCCCGCTAGGATGGAACCTTACCTTTCATTTGTAAGTAACCCTGCATAGTTTTATTGAACTCATTTTAGATCGATAATGGTTGTATTTAGTGTAATCTCCCTACTGTGGTTTCTCCCTCATGAACATTCAATGCTGTCCCTGTGACTTGCAGTACTCGCAAAGCACACTGCACTATGTATTGTTTTGTACCTTGTATGTGGTGTCTAGAAAGCGCTCTTTACTGGCAATTTTGGGTTCTGCAAATATGAGGAAATGTAGATCGGCAGTTCTCATATTGCAAAAACCTGCCTCTGGTGTTAATATGTATCGCTGTAATAAATTGTATTCAAAGTGCTCTTCAAATTAGGAAATGTTTACAATAATTTACTGTACTATTAAAGCTAATAGTATATAATAATATATCACTTTTGTAATTATCCTCCTGACAAATATGAACTATATATTTTAATTGATTTGTATTTTAGGGTGTTGAAATGCACTTATTGGTATGCAATGTTTTTATGACTCTTTATTGGCTAGAGATTGCTGAATAAAGAAATGATCGACTGATATATAATGATTGGCGGATTGGCAAATCTTTGGGCCTGTTCCTTTTTTTTGTTCCGAACAGCACACATGCAATATTTCTGACGCATATCCCACATCACAGTTTCAGTAACACAGACAAGCACAACACTGTCAAACACACAGCTCTTAACTATGCAAACACACACGAATGTTGTGGTGGTGATAGTGGGCTAGGAAGGGGGTAGCAGTGGAGATAATGAGAGTGATGTTGGCGAAGTGTTTATGGTCATTAATAGTGATGATGGTGGTGTTAGTGGTGGTGATTGTTGTAGTTGTGGTGGTAATGGTGGTGGGTTACCAGGGGTGAAGTGGTTGTAACTGTGGTGGTGGAGAACATGTTGCTGGTAATGATGATGCTAGTGTCAATGGTGATGATAGTATTTTAATGATGTTGGTAGTGTTAATGATTACAGTTGTGGTAAATTAAGTGGTGGCAGTAGGAATAAGACACTACATTGTCAAGATCTCAAAAAGGCTATGCATTGGCACTTTCTAGCATTTTGATAGAGCTTACCATGTAGTGTGGCAGCCTACTAAATAAGCAGAATGCAAAGCATATCAGAGGAACTCAAAGGCAGTCAACTTAAAAAAAAAAAAAAAAAACAAGAGACCAGGGAAATTTATTAAAGGAGCTGCTGGATGCACGGCTTTGAAGAGCAGGAGCTGAAACCTGTGGGAGCCTAGCAAGTTGTGATAGATACTGACTGGAACTCCATTGTCTGTCTTAGCCACTCTCAACTGAATGCAAAGCAAACAATGATCAGGAAAATGCAGTCATTCCAACACCAAAGGGCTGTCCTGTGCATTGATCCACAATGTCTACAAGCTAATGGACTAAGGGCATTTGACCCTATC
Source organism: Lissotriton vulgaris (assembly GCF_964263255.1). Lineage (NCBI taxonomy): Eukaryota > Metazoa > Chordata > Amphibia > Caudata > Salamandridae > Lissotriton > Lissotriton vulgaris. Next base: position 399,838 of record NW_028248043.1, read on the forward strand.
TCCCAATGCATATGTATATTTTAAATTATTTGTTTTGTTTCTCTATTTTTTCACTAATTGTGTAAACAATTTTAAACAAAAAGATAATACCAATGGGGGCTGTCTGACAAAGAAAACACAATAATAAATACACAGACAATTCAATGGGTGACTGTGGTGACATATATTGCAAATGGGTGACCTTTCAAATTCTAACAATAAACAAGACAATAACATAAGTTCTCCGTCCTTCTCATGTCTTTCACTTTAGCTAGTCCTATTTTTTTTTAAATAATTGCTATAGTGAGCCAGGACATGAGATGGTTGTGCGTCAACATTTTGACCCTGTATATATATGTGTTTTTAGATACATCCAGTAAGGCTCTTCGGAGCAAAAGAAGGAAGTGTTACAGCCTATTCAAAGGAAAACAAAATTCCTACTAGTATGGTGTGGAATGATTGGTGGCTTTGGGTGTTGTTGCCCTATTGGGGCTCCGGGGTGCATCTTCAGTTGCGCCTTGGTATCTGTTGTTCTTCATGTGTGGCTCTGGGCTGTGCTCCATTGTCTGGTGCCGGTTCTCGTCCGACTTTACAGCAGGTCAGAGCTGGTGTTAGTTTCCTGCTGCTAACGCGCCTTATCGCCTGTTTTGTGATCTTATTGCAGATCTGGCTGGTCTTTGAGAATGTTGAGATATGGTGTTGTCGTGGGTTTTTGCTCAGGACCGCCTACTCTGCATCTCATTAGCGATAGTTGCGGGTCATCTGTGGCGGTGTTCTTTGAGAATGCTATCACCGGAAAACTTGTGTTACCGGCTTGTGAATGGGGCGATACATTTATTGCGACTTTGGCTATGATAAAGTGCAGATAACTCGGTGATAGATCCTTTAGAATATGCCCCAATGTCTCCTCCTCTCAGGTCTTGTGTCATTTTCGCAATAACCCACCACCTTAGGCTTTCCACTGGAAGTGTTCCACCAGAGCTGCCCCTTGTGTCCCACATCTAATCTGGCTGCAATGCTGCAAGGTGTGTTGCTTAACCTTTTGCATCGTTTGGCCTGTGAACTTCCCACGGAAGATAGGCACTTTGTCACTTGGGTTGTACATACACAGCCCATCATCCTACCAACTGCAACACTAAGGAGGTTATATACACAATAAGGTTTCCTTGCAATAGGATATATGTAGGCCAAACAAAGCAAAAGGGGAAGCAATGCATCTTGCAGAATTGCAGCCGGATTAGATGCAGGACACAAGGGCGTCTCTGGTTGAACACTTCCATGAACAAAAACACACAGTGGAAAGTCTAAGGTGGTGGGTCATTGAGAAAGTGACACGAGACCTGAGAGGAGGAGACATAGAGTCTAAACTTAACACCAGGGAGGGCAAGTGGATACATGTTTTGGATTCAGTAAATACTGGTTCAAACAAGGTTGAGGAACTGAATAGGCAAACTGGCCTTCTGACATATATCCGATAAGTAACTGATTTTTGCCCTTAACCTGCCATGCATCACCTATTTTTACTACACCTTGGTTATACGACCTTCTTTGTGAACTGCCACCACTATTAAAATTGCATAACCATGTCACAGGTAATGGACAGCACCGTTGTCTTCCAACCATTCGAATCAGCAAGGGGTCATGGTTTGAGGGACTTGCTCTTGACATAGACAACCCTGCAGCAGGTCCTGGCTCATGCGGCACTTTGTAATCTTGTGACTGTACACGTTAAATCTTTCATAGGCCTCAGTCACACCTTTTTGTATGACCCTCTAACATGTGTCTGTCCAACCTTCTTTTTCAATAAGGTGGAACAGATGTCAAGATGGCCACCACGTTTTTCATTTACATGAGCAAAATCCCTAATGTCCTTCTCAACCCGCACTGCCACGAGCGGGTGTTGCACATCTCTCTAGTAAGTATTTTGTTCCATTTGGGTTGTTACTTTTCATTTGACACATGGTTGGGCCCTTACACTCCATATGATGGAACAGAGGTTGAGATGGCATGCCATGTTTTTAGTCACGGGCGTCAGACCTCTTTTTGACCATGTGACACTATTACTCTGCTAGACATGAGTCTATCAGGAAAATGTATCTTGTTCTATTGGGGCTGAGGTAGTAGCATCTGCTGCACTGGTGCTTCAATACTCACATGTATCCTGATGGGGCAACAGAGGTCAAGATGGCCACCAAGTTAGCACGGACAGCAGAACTCACATGGCCATGTGACATCGTCACATGATGTCCCAGCAATCCATTTAAGCAGAGAAAACTGGCCGCAACTCACTTGACCATGAGTTGGTGAGACACACTCTAGAATACAGGTAAGGAGACTATGACTGTTTTTGGGATGTTGGTAGGCGGGAGCATTTTGTTGTGCACCTCTGAGTGTTTAGCTTCTTCAATAAATTTTATGTCCATGTTGCCTCCAGTATTTAAGGAGGTTTGGGAAGCAAGCACAGATGAACTTTGGCATCAATACATGATGATCTCTAAGGACTGAATACTACTAACAATTTGAACCCACTACCCCCTGGAGGCCGACGAGCAAATCCAGAGGGATGAGTTTCTAAGACCGTATATTGAAGGGTCATCTTTGGGAGTCCATGTGTGGAATACACTTAGTCTTTCCCTCTCATTACAGGCACACAGCTAAAGTTTGAAAAGCTGGTGGATTGGTAAGTACATGTAACGGATGCAGCAACTGCATAGAGTAGTAGCTATACACATGTAGGGATGCAGATAGTAACTGTCAATCTCATCATTTTGCAGATGATCCTTGAATAAAACCTGATTCCTGACTCTGAGGAGTTAATAGATTTAATCTTGTGAATTCCCAACCACCAAGGGTGAGTGACCCAAGAGTTTGGCGGCTCAAACCTTGTAAATTGTTTATTCCACACCATACTAATATACTAATATTTTGTTTTCCTTTGCATAGGCTGTCGCACTTCCTTCTTTTGTCCTGAAGAAGACCCTACTTGATGTATCTACAAACATATATATATATATATATATATATATATATATATATATATATATATATATATATATATATATATATATATATATATTACCTACTGGCGGTCGCCAGTAGGTAGCTATAGTTAGGACCTAGTTTCTATAGGAAATCCACAACATTCTTTTCAAATTACTTTGGCGCCGGTGGACGAATCTTCGCAAATCTCTCTAAGAAAATGGCCTGCTCCGCTCCTTCCCTGAAAGTTTGGGGGTGATTCGTCAAGTGGGGGCCAAGAGAAATGGGGGTCCCAAAACATATTTTCCCCATGCAATTTTCCATAGGGACCTTTAGTCAGGGCTAAACCCCGAACGGCCAAACGGAATTCCACCAAATTTGGCAGAGAGGTAGAGTTCGGTTCGCAGATTGTGCTTTTTGTTAAATAGTGTAAATCCGTTCAGTAGTTCCTGAGAAAATCAAAAGTAAAATCATAGCAATTTCTAGAGACGAAGTATGGCACGCGTACAGAAATCCGTACAATTATGAGCACGAGCTGCATGCTGATTGGATGTCAACTGTCTGTCAACACGCAAAACCAGGAAGTGTTGGCAGCCATCTTGTGCCTCGGTAGCACAGAGTCACAAGAAAACAGTAAAACAAAGTTGAAAAATAAGGAAAGAGGGCAAGGAAGAAACATGTTGACCCTCTAGGGCTGCTCAGGAGGTCCCACATGGATCTTTAGGCGCAAACATGTTTTTTTTTTAAAAATAAAAAAAACGCGTGGTACGCGTATGGTACTCGTCCGCGGTGGAAAAGGAAGAAAAAACTAGAAGTCCGTTTTATTCTTAATTAGCTCTGGGGGGGGGGGGCAAATTCCGGGGGCAATTTTTTTCTATAATGGGGGGCTTGGAAGTGTCCAACAGGAACAAAAGAATTAAAAAAAAACGTATGTCGAGGACAGCGATGCTTCTGCTTCCTGCATTTTATCAGGTCAATAGACTGTTCCCTATAACACAAAAGTTTATTGCAATAAATGCATAGAATTTTAACTTTAGCAAAATCAGGATCAATTTGTGGGTGTGGACTGCTTGCTGAAAACCCTGGTACAGCAGTTGATGTGCTTGGTGCAGCAGCAGGTGGGTTGTCCTTCAACCTCCGTGTTGCAGCTCGAGCAAAGTTGTTGGGGTGTAAGTTCTTCATGTGTCGCTCCATATTTGCTGTGCCAAAAGAGTATTTTTGAGATGGATCACCCCTTGAAAGAGTTTGGAAATTTTTACAGGTTACTTTTGGAGCATTAACCTTTTTTTGCCCTTCTGGAAAAGTAAAAAACTGCCAAATTAGAGCTTCTTTCCTCTTCTTTGGAGGTTCTTCAGGAATGCAATATTCCTCTAAAGAATGGCTAGAAGATGACTCCATTGCTGTTATTATGGTAAACTTTGGTCTATTTGACAAGATTCTCAGAAGAGATGCTTCTTCTTAGAAAGTCAAAGTAGAATTATTAAAATGGGACGGAAGTTTCAACAGTTGTAATAGGAAGTGTTATGAACCAATCAAATCTCTTCTTTTAAAGTCACATGGCTTTGCGTATGCTTACGCTGTGGTTACGGTACTCTTACGATGCGAGTACGCATGACGTTCCACCGCGATTTGTGTAATTGCTTTTAAAAGTAATATAGGATTATTGGAACTTAAAAAAAAACTGTTTTCATAATTATCCTAGATAATGTCTTCTGTTAGAATGTTCATTAAATACATAAAGATATGTTTTTAAACAATTGAAAATATTCGCGTCTTTGCGTAGGGGGCGCCGTACATGACGTCACACGGATGCTTTGATGCGATGCGTAACGTGAAAGCGTATTCGTAGCGTATGCTGAGAATGATTAGCAGTACAAACTATGGTGCGATCACTCTCTCACTGTCAAATCAGAGCACAGGGCACTCTGAGAATGGTTACAAGTGGTCTCTCATTGGAGATCCGATTCAGCTGTGTGGCTTATCCACTGTATCATAATGTTACTTTTTAGCCTGTTTAAGTTTGAGGTTTGCATGAAATACTATATTATAGGCAGATATGGATCTTTAGGCAGCGCTTATCTCTATGAAGCTTGGTTATTATCATTTACATATAGGTGCCTGAGGGAGGGAAAAGAAGTCTATCTGAATGGCGAGGATTGCACAATAGCACCAGATCACTCCTTAATTTGTAGAGACATACAATTGCATGGCTCTTGTAATCAAGATGCGTCTAATTTGGCCTGAGTTTTGAAAGGCACTCCGACACCTGCTTTCATACCAACGTTCAGTTTACTGGCAAACAGGAGTTATTTAATTTGAAATAATGCAGATTGTTGTGCGATGTTAGCAGGCATCTCTTACATGATTACGGTAACTGAGCATGTGGTTTGCTATAAAAACGTTGTGTGTACTCCTCTGCATGGGAAGCTGGATGTTTCCATCTGGCCGTCGATTCCGACCTTGAAAGCAGAGTCAACCAAATGAGCCGTATAAGAGCTCTATTGTCTCAAAAAGAGGTCGCTCTTACATCTGCATGAGAAACATTTGTCCTTCATGTATCAAACACCCGCACAGAAGTGCATGAGATTTATTAAATACAGATGTGCTCCTGCATTTTGGGGAGTTAATTCAAAGAATCTTTAATGTGTCCTTGACTACTGGGTTACCTTACTTTTTCAAAGGTCTTGTGACTTCTTTTCAAACTATATTTGGTGCCTTCTCGGCATTTTTTCATTCCATTTTTGCCAGCATCTTTGGTGGATTCCCCTTAATACTCGCATTAGTTGCTGGTGTGCTTCTATAAATTTGTTTACTTAAATATGGATGCACATCCTGCAGCTCACGAGAATATGTTCCGGCTGTTGGTGCTCCGCAACCAAATGCTTAGTTACTATGGAGCGCTGCCTCTGGCTACATTGAGTGCAGCTTATGGATTATCGTTTCGATTTTCCTTTTTCACATGCGTTCAACCTGGTTTCCATTGCCTGAGCTGCTATTTCGACTGGGCCCTGAATTTGTGTCTCTGCAGTACGGTGTCTCCCAACGCGGATTATGCCCAGCTGATGAGCCCCTTAGTGGTTCATGACTTGCTCTGTTCTGGCGGCTGGATTATGGCTTTAGCAGCGATACATGGAATAATGGGATGTTGGAATGTTTTTGCAGCGGCGCTTGACTTCTTGGCACGCAGTTACATTGAAGATGACCGGAGTTTTCCTGCGATGGTGATAGAGGCTCCGGTCGTTGAGGAACATGTATGTTCATTCTCACTATTGAATTGGATGGCTGAAATGTTTTCAGATGAGAACAATGACTTCCTCTTGGAGGCTGTTGCTACGTTGTATGCTTATACACTGTTGGATTAGGACTCTTTGATTTTTCTACCTATTCTTTATTATTTAGTTACTGTTTTCTATCAAACAGCGAATATTTTTTTTGCAAATTTGAAATTGAATCTGCTTTTCAGGCTTGGACTCTGCGTTCCTAATTGACCCACGTTTATATCACGTGCTTCGATCGAGGGAGGGTGTCGTGGGCTGAGCCTTGAACTCACAACGTGTTAAGTTAGCATGGGTTTATTAGAAGCTTAAACGCCATTTTTGCTTTCCTGCTCTGCTTTGCACACGACACGCACTTGCGCTATTGTTTAGGGAACACTGAGTATTTTGGGTCACATGAGAATAACTTGTTTTGCTGCATTTCTAAGCTGTCTCGTTAGTTTAGTGTGTATAGTGAGAGCATGGAAGAACAAGGTTATCTTGGATACTATGTCTGTTATTCGGAATGATCGTCGCACGTTCGACCCATAACACATATGCAGCTTTAGCCACCTCTGATACTGGTGCGTTTAATAATGCATTGTGGAGGCAAAATTACACACAGTTGGAGACCATTGGTATCCTGACAGTTTGTGCAGAACTCAATATGATCCACTACTGCTGAGTACCAGAGGTATGGGTCGGCCCATGTAATCCTATGAGGCCTTCTGTAGTTATAAACTAACCTGCTAGGTAAGGAGGGTGAAATGTAGGTATATTTTAAATGTATTTTTCCCTTTAGCATTATAGGATGCTTTCTCCCTTTGTATTTTATGGAATAGTAACAATGCTGACAACCTTGTTTTTGATAATATGTTTAGTTGTATTATCTAAGGTACTGCACATGATATCACGGCGTTAGAAATAAACATTTCAAACTTGCACGTGTCTTTATTTACTCCTTGTTTTGGACTGGTGTAAGACTATAACGAAAGAGTGCTCCTGTTATCCGCCTTACTTGAGGTAATCTAAGTTGCATCTTCTGGGTTGACTAGTCATTGGTGTTTTTGCTATAGGACGAAGAACCAATGAGTCACTGATTGCTAGTCTGGTAGGGGGTTTGGGTACTAAGGTGGGTTTTGGTATACTGTAATTCACTGAGGTCCTAAGTCTTTATGCACAGTTCTGTGTAGGAGCAGAATTCCTGGAACAGTAGTTACAACAAAAAAGGCTCAATAAAGGGCCTTGAGTTTGAATCAGAATATGAAATTGAAAAATAATTGATAATCCCAGGCATGAAAGGGAGCAAGTGTGAAAATGTACAGTGCCTTCGGCCGGTAGTTGTTACAATAAAAAGGCTCGATAAAGGCCTGCACTTTGAATAGGAATATGAAATCGAAGAATAGTTGATAATCATAGGTAAGGAATGCAGCAAGTAGTTGTGTGTATGTGTGGATGATGTGTTGATTGAGTGGAAGATGAAAAAGGTGAAAATTAAGAAAGGCTGGAGATACGCAAATTACCCACTGCATTGTCAGTGAAGTGGATCTTTGGAATTCCAGCTCATTAAACAGATAGGGTGTTGGATTCCGCAGTGGGAGCAAGAGAAACGAGTACCACATCTAAGGAAGCAAGTTAGTGCATAAAGTACACACAGTTGGGCAGTTTTACAAGCCCCTTGCGCCACTTTTGCGTCATATTTAACATGGGAAAATTACGCAAAAGTGGTGAAAGGGGCTTGTAAATCTGCCCCAGTGTGTGGTAGAAAAGACGCAAGAAAGGACGGAAGTGTGCAAATTACCTACTGCTATTCACTGGTAGTAGTTACCAAGAAGGCTGAATAAAGGGCCTGCACTTTGAATTTGAATTAAAGAAGAATAATTGATAAGCTCAGCCAAGAAAGGCAGCAAGTAGGTGTGTGTATTTGTGGATATTGTGTTGATTGAGCGGAAGATGAATAAGGTGAAAAATAAGAGAGGCTGCAGAGATGCAAACTTTGTGTGTGTGGGTGTTTAGTTTTCCAGTGTACATATATATGTATATATATTACCTACTGGCGGTCGCCAGTAGGTATATATAGTTAGGATTTTTTTCCTATGGGATTTCTGAAAATTCTATGTCGAATAACTTTGGCGTTTGTGGACGGAATTGGCTGAAATTTTCAGGAAATGGCACATTTTGTTTCTGAGCAGCCCCTGAAAAGTTGGGGGGGTTTCGTCAAGGGGGGGCTGAGAAAAAAGGGGGGTCCCAAAAAGCGTTTTTCCCATTCATTTTTCTATAGGGCGGTTGGAATCACTTTTAGCTCGAACAGCTGAATGGATTTACACGAAACTTGGCAAAATTGTAGATATGGTTTGCCCGACGTGCCTTTGCTATGTCTCAATATATGTGCTCCAGTGGATTTTTAGAAATTAACGTTTTAAAAAACAGATATATCTGTGACAGCGCTCCGGTTAGCGCCCCGGTTTGCGTAACTTCGCGAAGTGAAGCTGATTGGCTCTCCGGTGTCTGTCAACATTCTAAACAGTCCGGAACGGCCGCCATCTTCTCTCTCGGTAGGATCGAGAGACAAGAGATGGAGAAAAACAAAGGGGGAAATTAATTAAAGGGGGCATGGTAGACCCCTCCTGACCCCCTAGGAATGATGTGGGGGCTATTAAAGAGTCCCGTGGGTCAAAAAAACAACAACAAAAAAAAACGATTTTTCGCGGTAAAAGCGCTACCCAGTACGCGAACCGGGTAGCTCACCGGTAGCGTAACAGGAGTTCGCCATTTTGTGTTTCGGTCGAATTTAATCACAAGATGGAGGAAAAACAATGTGGGAAATGGGTATAAGGGGGCACGGGAGACGTATCCTGACCCCCTAGGTTTTCTGAGGGTGGCTAAGGAGGTTCATATATGTCGGAAACATTTTTTTTTTAATTTTTCGCGCGGTTAGCTGCCGGTACGCGAACCGGGAAGCGAACATAAGTGAAAATTAGTGAAAAAAGGTACATTTGAAATTTTAAAAGAGTAATTATAGTTAAGGTAGCTCTGAAAAGAGCTTTTGGGTTCTGTGTAAGTTCTAGATACTTATAAGTAGGTACCAATACACAGTCTTAAATTTTGTATGAAAACTCTGTTTCCCTCATCTGAGAAGTGCACACCATGTCCTCTGTAGATATCTTGCATGTAGTAACGCAAGTTATTATTGTAGATGGAGCCCATTCCATGGTTTGTCATGTAAGCTGAAAAAGACTTATTTACATGCTTCCTCGCTTTCTCAATTTGTGGACAAAATTGATTGGACCACTTCCATTTCTGTCTTTGGCATATATTGGAATATACCAAGACAGTTTGAGGAAAAAGTGCCATCAATTGCTCAAAGGTGTCCTTTAAAAGCATTTCCAGACCTACCCCAGAGAAGGAAAAAATGGTGTTTGCTTCTTTAAACAAATATTTCACTTGCCCCATGATTCAGGGAGAATAATTTGCTTACTTGATGTGTATAAAAACGTTTCTTGAAGTCATTTAGTTTTCTTGATATGTACTGCTAGAGTTTCATAGCCAACATGGGGCATATTTACAAGGCCTTTGAGCCACTTTCAAGTTATTTTCCCCATGTTAAAAGTGATGCAAAAGTGGTGCAAGGGCCTTGTAAATACGCCCTCATGTGTGTTAGGGCATTTTAAGTAACTTCCCCATGAATGGGGGAGAATAATTTGCTTACTTGATGTGTTTAAAAACGTTTATTGAAGTCATTTAGGTTTCTTGATATATACTGCTAGAGTTTCATAGTCAGCATGGGGCATATTTACAAAGCCTTTGAGCCATTTTAAGTCAAAAAACACATTTTTAAAACACATCAAGTAAGTAAATTATTCTCCTAGATTCATGGGAAAGTAGAAACAGATCCTTTGAGCACTAGCTGAGCACATAGTAATATAGAAATGTTGTACTCTTTACCATTAGTCTGACTTTTTTATAATTACTCTACTATTATATCTTACATTTTGAAAAAAAATGAATAATGTCTTAAAAATGTTTTAATTTATAAATAAAATTTTATTGATATTAATTTTAATAATCTTTGGAAGTTTCAAGTAGTACTTCATCTGAAATTTCATGATCTTTATTTTCATAAATTGTCTCTTGTTTATCAAAATTGTCCATAAATTCCAACAGTTGTTCGTCTACTGTCACATTAAAAAAATTGTCAATATTGTCCTGTATTGCTTATTGTACTTTGGGTTCCTGTGCTTCTTTATCCATAATTGCTGTTAAGGTAGAATAAAAAGAGAGAGAGAAATAGAGTTTAAGTATGAAACTTCTACATTTTTATTTTTAACTTAACGTGTACAACATAGTTCTGAGTTTTAAGAGTGAATTTATGTTTGGGCAGTGTATTCTACAAGGCAGGAAGTAGAAATATAAAGTACTGCATGTGATCAAGTCTAACTCAATCCATGACTACAACAGAGAAGCCTAACTCAATCTATAACTATAACTGAGGGACAGTAAATATCTAACAGGAAACGTTTTTATAAAAATAACTTTAGGTGCACAACATATTTCTCCTTAGAAACTATTAACTTACCTTTGGAATATTGTCTTAGGTCTCTCAGGAAATGCTCTGTAAATGTGCCTCAGGGAGTTCCAGTCAAAATGGCTGTCTTTCCCTCTTATTTTTCATATATATTCATGTAGCAAACCAATCAAATGTCAGCACATAAAAATACAACTTGAAAGTAATGTTATCATTGGTTGAAAATGTCAACTCTGTCTAATGTGTTTTTGCCATGTAATTTACCTCAGGTTATTATGGCTGAGATACCCGCCACCCCCTCTCAACACAATCCCCAAGAATTGGGAAACCGGAAACAGTTCTTGAACTTTTGGAAGGCGGGAAGGGAGTTACCCTTCCCGGCCGTATTTATTAAAATATGAAACAAAATCAAAACATTAAAATAAACAGTTTCATATCATGTACAATTTCATATCAACATTAAGATGTTTGGCTAACCTTAACATATATCTAATACAAAGGTTCTCCTAGCCGATACTAACATCCTTACAACATTGCATTTCAAATTGAAATTGTACATCCTAACGTTAAGGGCCAACGGCAAGGTCGTAACCGGTGTCAGATCCCTAAACCAGAACTCCCCCCTCACTTGTGAGGGGCGGTCGCACAGAGGACTTCACCTCGTGTGCCATACCAATTTCCCTTGTCTTGACGGGGGCCCCTGTTAACTCGACGCCATGTACGTGGTCGTCCGAGGACTCGTGTGAGGTGTCTAGAAGGTAGCGTAGACCCCACCTTACACAACTTACCACATCTGCCGTCGCAGATGTCCTGGCCCCGGGAAATTCCCAGGAGGGGCCCGTAGCCCTTCCTATCCAGGGAGGGGCCTTGACCGCCTTCCCTTTCCTTTAGGCGTCCCGTCTTTAGAAGGGACCGCCTCGCCGTTGAGGGGCCAATGGCCACCTCCCCCCGGGCGCTCCCATCCGTAATGGGTGACGCCCCCCCCTAGGGATCTTCCAATGACTGCTCACCGATCATGACCTTACCGCCCGACAATAAATACGACAAGAGAAATGACTAAAAAACAAGAGACATACCTAATAAAAACGGATCACATCTCTACCTAAAACATCTCTTAAAAAACACTCCGATGAATATCTTTAATCAAGTATACGTACAAAATTATCCACTTTATTGCAATCGAATCATAAACTTTATTCGAAAGAACCTGTAAGAAAAAACCAATTATGAAAAAACGAATTTTACACCCAAACAACTTGCTGTCTTTAGGGGATGGTGGGTGGGTTCAAAATTGGCTCTTCGTTCCGTCTCGAGCTCACGTGCAGCGAGGAGGTGCAGCTTCAGAGCACAGGAAGAAGAGGATGCTTTCTTGGCTTGTGGCTCCTTTTATTCTTCTCGGGGCGAGCGTGAACCCGCCCCCTTCCGCCTTCCGTGGGCGTGGCGGATGGCTTCGTTGCCACCCTCGCAGCGCTTTCTGAACCACAAAAGACGCTGTAGGGTCCTGGATACCATGAGCCCGCGCCATGAAGGAAATGGCAGCCCGATGCCTCTGGGCCGTGGCCACCGATTTACCTGCCCTGCGTAGAGACAGTAAAAACTTTATGACCAATTCTTCCTGACCCCAGAGCTCTCCCCTGGCTGAACCCAAAAAGGACAAATAGGAACGGAACGCCCCTTCATATGCCTTCCTTGTCCTAGGTGCTAAACTCTCTCCCACGAGGTTTTGTAGTTCGGGGCACCGAGAGACCAGAGAGCTTCGGGAAATGGTGCCGCCACCGGGTCCGCTGTGGGCAGAAAACCCCAGAAGGCCTGCATACGGAAACGAGAAAGCGCATCAGCAGCCTGATTCAGTACCCCTGGCACATGCCTCGCTCTGAAGAGCACGTTCAATTGCATACATAGTAAAACAATTTCCTTGAGGATCCATTTGCATCGTGCTGCCTGATTATTGATACACTCAACCACGGTCATGTTATCAGACCAGAACACCACAGAGTGATCCCTAAACCCCTCAGGCCATGTCTTCAAAGCCACCAGAATGGGGAACAATTCAAGAAAAGCAATGTTACTTGTAAGTCCACACTCGTGCCACCATGACGGCCACCTTTGGGCCGACCAGTGATTGCCAAAGATGGCGCCAAAGCCTATACTCCCCGCCGAATCTGTCCACAGCCCCAATTCTCCGGAGGACACCGCCGGCTTCGTCCAGACAACCCGACCATTGAAGTCCGCCAGAAATGCCAACCAAATGCGCATGTCCTGGCGAATCTCGGCCGAGAGCCTTGTGCGGTGGTGCCCCTCTTTAAGACCGACCATGGCTTGTGCAATCGAACGGGAAAAGGGGCGGGCCATTGGCATCACTCTAAGGGCAAAATTCAACTGTCCCACAGTCTGCTGTAATTGATGCAAGTTCACCTTAGTTTCCCTAATACATGCTTCAAGGGAATCCCTGAATTTCCGCACTTTTTCTTCTGGCAAGCGGAAGCAACCTTCCTCGGAATCGAGCTCTATTCCAAGAAACTCGAGCGAAGTTGAGGGCCCCACGGTCTTACCTGGCGCCAATGGCACACCAAACTGTCTCATCAAATTACAAAATTCATCTAGAGCCTGTGCACATTCTGTGTCCCCAGCTGCCCCCAGAAACAGAAAATCGCCCAGATAATGCATGACATGCTGAAACCCCGTAATCCTTGTGAATGCCCATTGCAGAAAACAACTGAATTTTTCAAAATAAGCACACGATATGGAACAGCCCATTGGCATACATTTATCAATGTAATAGCGCCCCTGAAACATAAAGCCCAGGAGGCGCTGGTCGTCTGGGTGTACTGGGAGCAACCGGAAAGCGGACTCGATGTCGGACTTGGCCATCAGGGCTCCGGGCCCCAGGTGATTCAACATGGCGACTGCATCATCGAAGGATGCGTACCTCACCGAGCACAGCCCAGGGTCTATTGCATCATTAACTGACATATCCCTCGGGGCTGACAAATTATGAATCAGTCTGAACTCACCCCGGTCCTTCTTTGGGACCACTCCCAAAGGTGAACAAATGAAGTTAGGAACTGGTGGCGCGTCGAATGGTCCTGCCACCCGACCCCGGGCCACCTCTTTCACAATCTTTGCTTGCACCACTGCCGCATTATGTAGGACCGAGAGTTGGTTCCTACACTGTGGTTTCCCCTGAAAGTTCCCCACCGGGATGCGGAAACCGTAAGAAAAACCATCTCGCAGCACCCCAGCAGAGACATGATCAGGGTATTCGCTGAGCCAAGGAATCATTGCCATGGTATCAACCGGTGTAGGTAAAGCCGCCCCTCGGACAATGTCAGACCTGTTTGGCGCTTCCCTTACTGCCGCTATCACCCGTTTTGGCTCTGCACATGGTCTCGGGATGCGAAGATTGCCCACACCCCCCACATTCATGTTTAAACTTGCATGACCCGTGGGGCCTCGTACACTTTCCCCTGTTAAAGTTCCAGCATACCCCTTTTTTACCTGTATTGCCACTCGGCTTAGGGTGATGCTCGTTACTTGCTCCCGCCCGAAAGGGCGCCCCAGCTGGTTGGCGGGAAAGTTCACCCCCGCCCTCCCCCACTAGTGGTGCCTTCAACATGCCTGATTGCTCCATTTTTTGCCAAGAAATGGAGTCATAACAATCCCACGTCATAGATGCATCGAACTCTTTGGCTTTACGAAAAATATTATCATAACAAAACCACTCGTTGCCGCTATATGTCTGCGAATATTCCATAATACGTGACTGGTACACAGGTAACTCGGTCAATAAATCGGGTCTCCGTTCCCCCATAATTGAAGTAAATATGCCAAAAGCCCTACCCCAGTTACCTATCGTCTCATTGACTCTAAAGGCGGCCATTTTTGCGCGCCAAACACTCGGATGCATGAGTTCCTTCTGAACTTTCACATGCTCGATCTCATAATGGTCGGTTAGTAAGGAGAACATGTTTACATATTTCTCAGCCCATATCCGTTCTTTGACCTCCATCGGGATATGTTGAGCCAATCTCTCCCTCCTCGAGGGTACCGACCCCTTCCCCGCAATCGGCATTAGCTGCTTACCTGAGCTAGAAGCTGTAACCGCCGTTGCTGCCGAACTCGTGCCCGCTGCGGGTTGCTCTACTGGGGCCTGCAGGGAAATAAACGGACAAGTAGGTTTCGCGGCCTCGCGGGACTGCCGCAACTGCCTCATTAATTGCTTGGCTTCCTCAGCCGTGTCCCCCGGAGCCGCGGGACGCCCGCTGCTATTACCCAGCCATGCTGCCAACTGGGCGGCCGATTCCGGGGGCATGTCCCCTTCGTCCACTGGGGTAACCACAACGGGGATCTGTTGACCCTCGACAGGAGCCGGCGCGGGAATCTCCGCTGGTCTCGGGGGGCTCATCGGGGGAGCCTCCGGAACCGGGACCTCGTCGTCGTTTGGCCCGTTCCTGGCCCTCTTCCTTCTGCCGGCCGGGGCCTCCGTCGGGTTGGGTCTTTTTGGCCTTCCCGCACCGTCCCTGGCCGCCATTTTCCTTTTCATCTCCGCCATGTCCTTCACCAACATCCGGAGCATCTGGTCGGTGCTGACCTTCTTCGCGACTCTCTTGCCCGGCATGATTTGCAGCGCTAGAAGAGAAAAGAGAGTAATTACAAACTTCAAAATTGGCTCTTCGTTCCGTCTCGAGCTCACGTGCAGCGAGGAGGTGCAGCTTCAGAGCACAGGAAGAAGAGGATGCTTTCTTGGCTTGTGGCTCCTTTTATTCTTCTCGGGGCGGGCGTGAACCCACCCCCTTCCGCCTCCCTGGGCGTGGCGGATGGCTTCGGTGTCTAGGACAACCCACTCCTGGGCGGGAAAAAAAGCGCGCCCCGGCTACGCCGCTTCGGGCATACCAGCCGAGACGCGCCTCCCGCCCAAAAATGGCTTCCCGGGGGGATCGGGGTACTCCACCATACGTTCGGGGGGACCGATTGGTCGCCCCTTTCCATTATACAGGGCTACAACTTGAATGGCTCTGTGGAATTCCATCAAATTTGGGAAAATGGTAGGGACTGGTATGTAGTAGGGACTATTCCAAATTTGGTGAAAGTGTCTCCAGTGCTTTTTTGGTACATTAACTTCCCACATTTATTTTTGCTGCGTGTGCCGTTGCGCGCCCCGGTTTGCGCACTGGGTAGCTTACCGGCAGCGTAACTGGAGTCCGCCATCTTGCGTTAAGGTCTAATTTGGACACAAGATGGATGATAAACAATGCTGGGATTGTGTAAAATGGGGCAAGGGAGACATATCCTGACCCCCTATGTTTTGTGAGGGTGGATGAGGAGGCTCATATATGCCCAAAAAAAAGAAAAAAATGTTTTTCAAATTTTCGCGCGATTAGCGCCCGGTGCGCTAACCGGGTAGCGCTCCGGAAAGTGTAAATTGTGAAAATTAGAAAAAAAAAGTTACATTTACAATTTATTTAGAGTGATCATAGTTAGGGTAGCTCTGAAAAGAGCTTTTGGGTCTGTGGAAGATTTAGGTACTCTAAGTAGGTACCAATACACAGTCTTAAATTCTGGATGAAAACTCTGTTCCCCTCATCTGAGAAGTGCACACCATCTCCTCTGTAGATATCTTGCATGTAGTAACGCAAGTTATTGTTGTAGATGGAGCCCATTCCATGGTTTCTCATGTAAGCTGAAACAGACTTATTTACATGCGTCCTCGCTTTCTCAATTTGTGGACAAATTTGATTGGACCGCCTCCATTTCTGTCTTTGGCATATATTTGAATATACCAAGGCAGTTTGAGGAAAAAAGTGCCATCAATTGCTCAAAGGTGTCTTTGAAAAGCATTTCCAGACCTACCCCAGTCATAGTGCCCAAATCATTTCCACCACAGTTCACTATTAAGAGGTCAGGGTTTGGCAGATGCATACATTTTTTTACATAAATACATATAAAATATATTTTTCCATTAAAATAAGAATACATTTTACAGCTTTTGATATTTGCTATTAAAAAACGATTGAAATTCAGTGAAAAACCCATAGGTTATAGACCATATATAGTTAGGAATTTGCATGTACAAAACCTTAAAAATTCACTGAAAAAAACATAGGTTATAGACCATATATAGTTAGGGATTACAATTTACAAAACCTTATTTTACTCGCACAAAACCATTGAAATTCGCATATATAGTTAGATGCACTAACTATATATCGCGCACCCGCAATCCACTGCTGATGATGTCACATATTACATCATTCATGACATGGTCAGTGACATCACTGATGACATCACTGATGACAACTCAAATGACATCACTGACAACATCACTAATGACAAATAAAATGACATCACTGATGACATCATCCAGTGACTGTATGTTTCTGTAAAGTTAAAATATGTCTTACATATTGAAGAATGAGTGGATGTATAAGTGTCTTTCAGTGAATTTTCAAGGTTTTGTAAATGCTAATTCCTAACTATATATGGTCTATAACCTATGGTTTTTTTCAGTGAATTTCAATGGTTTTTTAATAGCAAATATCAAAAGCTGTAAAATGAATTCTTTTTTTTTCTTTTCCAAAGTACGCTCCCCGGTTCGCTTACTGGTGCGCGTACCGGGCGCTCCCCCCGCGAAATTTGTAAAAAAATTTTCTTTATTTTTGCATGTATCAGCATCCTAATCCTCCCTCCGAAAACCTAGAGGGTCACAAAGTGTCTACCGTGCCCCCTTCTACCCATTGCGAACATTGTTTGTCCTCCATTTTGTGTCTCAATTCTACCAATACTCAAAATGGAGGACTCCCGTAGCGCTGCCAGTTCGTGTACCGGAGAGCGCACCGGTAAGCGCTCGATAAAAAAAGATGGGAAAGTAATTTACAGAAAAACCACTACAGACACTTTCATCAAATATAGAATAGCCCCTACTACATAGCAGTCCCTACCATTTCCCCAAATTTGATGGAATTTCATTGTGAAAATTATGCTGTAAGCCTGATTAAATATCCTGAGGTAAATTACCTAACCAAAACACTTATGAAGTGTTAGAATTGACAACCAATCAAAATGCTACTTTCAATATCTTCTATTATTTCATGACATTTGATTGGTTATGTACCTGAATATATATAAAGAAAGAGAGAGAAACAGCCATTTTGACTACTACTTCTTGAAGTACATATCAAGTACATTTCAACTGATAACTTAAAGTTCTATTTGAAAGGTAAGATGTTATTTTAAAAACTGAAGTATGTTCTGTACTGTAAGTTAATTAGGAACACATTTTCTGATAGTTATATACTATCCCTCTGTAATACTTATAGAATAAAATAGACTTCTCTGTTTTAGTTATGGATGGAGTTAGACTCGTCTTGTATAATTAAGAATTGACTTAGAGTTTATTTCATAAATTCTTTGATATTTCTACTTCCAGTTTGATACCATACACTGCCCAACGAAAAAATCACTGTTTAAAAAACCAAACTACCTGTCTGTACTTAAACCCAACAGTGCCCTATCTATTTTTTTGAAATTCATTTTACAGCATACAAAATGGAAGGAGAGCAGAAAAATACCATGGAAATTGTTGCAGAATGCAACCAAGACACAGAAAATGATTCAGAATTCTTTGATGAATCAATGGACATAGAACTTCTGCAATGTGTTGAAGCTGTGGATTTCTTAATTGAAAATGAGTCAAAATCTGACCAAGAATTATTAGAAGTTCTTTTTAATTTTGAAAATAAATCATAATAATAAATTTATATATAATAATTCAAAAATTGTTTGAGACATTATTCATTTTTATATGTATTTTTTAAACTAGTAGCACATTGATTTTAATGTAAAATCAGACTTTAAATATACTGTGCAACTTTAAGTTTGCTCATAGTTACTTCCTTTCTTCCACTATATCATCTCCAATGTGTATTTAACATCTCTTTATCATCTCCTGCCTCCATGGTGTTTCTGCTTTCCTGACAGACTACGCTATGAATTCCATATACCTCAATAACTTCTGAAACAACCTGCAAGATATCTACAAAGGAAACAAAAATAACAATCAATAAACATACAATATTTGAACATTCTTTCATCCTATTTTCCCAATATTACGCTTTCCGGACCGCTTCCCGGTGCGCGTACCGAGCGCTCCCCCCAAAAAAAAACGATATAAAAATTATTATTTTTTAACCCCGCGAGGCCCTTTTAAAGCCCCCTCATCAAACCTAGGGGGTCAGGGAGGATGTACTCTGCCCCCTTATGCTCATTTCCCACTTTGTTTTTCCCACCTCTTGTGTCTCGATCCTACCGAGACACAAGATGGCGGCCACTCTTGACTGTTTAGAATGTTTACAGACACCGGAAAGCCAATCAGCTTCGCTTCGCGAAGTTCCATTACACGTCAGGTACGCGAACCGGGGCGCTAACTGGAGCGCTGTCACAGATATATCTGTTTTTTAAAACGTTAATTTCTCAAAATCCACTGGAGCACATATATTGAGACATAGCAAAGGCACGTCGGGCAAACCATATCTACAATTTTGCCAAGTTTCGTGTAAATCCATTCAGCCGTTCGAGCTAAAAGTGAGTCCAACCGCCCTATGGAAAACTCAATGTTAAAAATGCGTTTTGGGACCCCCCTTTTTTCTCGGCCCCCCTTGACAAAACCCCCCCAAATTCTCAAGGGCTGCTCAGAAACAAAATGTGCCATTTTCCTGAAAATTTCAGCCAATTCCGTCCACAAACGCCAAAGTTATTCAACATAGAATTTTCAAAAATCCCATAGGAAAAAAATCCTAACTATATATACCTACTGGCGACCTCCAGTAGGTAATATATATACATATACATATATATATATATTAGGCTCACTATCCGTCAACTCCCCTTCACTCACGGCCGGGTGCTGTAGCAGCAGGTGACGGAACCCACGGGTCACGCTGAGACCAAAGCTCCTTGCACAAAGTACATAGCACTCACGGAGACAGGTCCAATAAATTAATTTATTGGGCAAACACTTTCACAGACGCGTTTCGGCAACTATCTTTTTCAATTAGAGGCCGGCGCCACCATCAGGCAGTGTTTAAATACATCCAATCAACAGAAAGGAAGAAAGGACTCATGTGCTATACAAGCCACCATTACTAAGTGGTGTAGATTCAGTTACAATCACTGGCACAATTAAGCCCTGGATGGGCAAATATATTCAGTAAAGCACAAAATATTATAATCAACAATACAGTACAATTTAGCCCTGAATGGGCATACACACGGAAATGTTAAAGCGCACTATAATATACAACATACAGTATTAGGAAGAGTCAATTCCAAAAGAAAATCATAAATGGACTGTTAACTCCTCTCCAGCATTGAGGCCACCTGTTTTTTTGGTCTGGTTCTCGATAATATGGCGAGATTCTAACCTTCTTAGCTGGAGCAACCTGTTCCCTCCCCTTATATCTGCAGGCACCTGATCCATGCAGTAAAAGCTAAGGAGTTCTATGTTGCTGTGGTGAAACACTCCAAAGTGTCTCGCCACTGGGTAGGTGGGATCCCTGTTTTGTATAGCCCTCAGGTGTTCCAAGATCCTAATCTTGGTAGGATGAGTTGTGCTTCCAATGTAACGCAAGCCCACGGACATACCAAACAGTGTGGCTTGTGTTACAGTTCATTAAACTAGTGATCTTCTTGGGCTCTTTCATCCCAGGTACTTGGTAACTGGTCACTTTTTTACTATTCCTGCAGGCTTTACATTTAAGGCAGGGATAGAAACCTGTCAATTTGCCAAATGGCGAGGATTTTTCTTCTTTTCTACAGTGGCTACGCACAATACTAGAAACCAATGACCTGGCTCTCCTGAAAGTTATTAGTGGAGATTTAGGTAAGTCATTTCCGATAATCGGATCAGATTTGAGTATGTGTCAATTCTTTACACACTTCTTTCTGATTTCATGGGCATCTCTAGAATAGTTTGTAATCAGTCTCATGCTATTCTTATCGGCCATTTGCTTTTTGGATACCACTGTGCTGTTTTTTTAAATTAGTTCTGATTTCAACTTCTTATCAACTTTCAGCTTTGCTTCATGTAGTGTCTCTTTATTGTATCCTCTCACTTGAAACCTCATTATACTTTCCCTGGCCGCTCTCTCATAGTCCTCTTGTCGTGTACAATTCCTTTTTATTCTCAGTAACTCGCCATAGGGTATACTAGATATAGTTTTCCCTGTGTGGCAACTATGGCATGCAGCACAGACTTCCCAGCTGTGGGTTTTCTGTGTAATGCAGTACAGATCTTCCCTTCAGCTGCGAACACCTTAAGGTCCAGAAAATTGACTGTCTCAGTGCTAATTTCACCAGTAAACTTGAGATTAAGATTGTTCTTATTTAGTACTTCGACATAAGCATTGGCACATTCTTTCGTCCCTCGATAGACGATAAACAAATCGTCTATGTACCTGTTCCAGGATATCACTCTCTCTGTCCAAACGGCATTCTCTGCCGCCCAGGCCACCTGCTCCTCCCACCAGCCAACGTAAAAATTCGCGTAGCTGGGGGCGAAGCAGGTGCCCATCACGGTGCCACACAACTGTTTGTAAAATTGATCCTGGAGCAAGAATATATTGTTACTTAAGCAAAAAGTTATAAACTCAAGTAACATTTCATTATGTGCCGTAAGATTGATGGGCCTTTTCTCCAGGTACCATTTTATTGCTTCTACCCTTTGGAGATGATCAATTCTTGTGTAGAGGCTCGAGATGTCGAGTGTCATCATTACCAAGTCATTAGTCCAGTTTAGTTCATCAATTTTGAGGAGAAAGTCTGATGTGTCCTTTATGTATGATTTTAACATTTTCACAAAATCGTATATAAAGTAGTCCACAAACCTTGACATATGCTCCGTCAGGCTTCCCACAGACGAAACAATCGGACGTCCAGGTGGACTTGTAGGATGCTTATGCAGCTTAGGCAATTGGTAGAAAGTCGGTACCGTTGGATGCTTACATTCCAGGAAGGCAAACTCCTCCTTGCTGAGCATCCCTTTGTGATACCATTTGTTGAGTAGGGAGCGATAAGCGTGAACACTGTCATCAAATGTCTTTCTGGTCACCCTTATATAGTTCTTTTGATCCTCCAATTGGGATAGGGCTTCCTTGATGTAGAAATCCCTTGTAATCAAAACAACATTTCCGCCCTTATCGGATGGTTTGTATATGATCTTATCATCTTTTTCCAAGTCATGTATTGCTTTCCTCTGCTGTTGTGTGAGGTTGCCATTGCCTGATTTCTTCTTTCTTGTTCTGTTGCAATGGCTCCAAAGGTCCTTGACCATCACATCTGCAAAGGTATTGATGGCATCAGCTAGCATCATGGGACAGAACCGTGATTTAGGCTTGAAGGGACTATCTGGTTTAGTTTGAGTCACACCTGCGCAATTCCTGCTTTGGACTATCGGTGGTATCATGGTCATAGGATCTCCTTCCTCTGCTAGATCATTCATAACGGCTAGAGCTTCAATATCCCCCGCAGTCAGAGCATGATTATCATGTATCCCTAATTATTAATGATTTTTACACGGCTGAGTGCCTGTACACCCGAGTTTATCCTGATATTTATTAGAATTTAGAATAGTGAGCTATGTAAAAATCATTAATATTTAGGGATACATGATAATCACGCTCACCACCCGGACTGTCATACCATTCAGGTATTGAAATGTCTACAATGAACAGTGGGAGGAAAAGCGTAAAACCGATAACCTGGGCCATTGATAATTGTTGATAAAACTAAAGAAACTACAGAGCCCACAATGCCTCATAATGGCAACAGTGGAGTCTCAGTATAAATAAGTAGAAATCAATGAAGGACTTGTAATGCTACCGTGAACAGGAACTGTATAGTTCGAAACGCGTAGGAGTGCAAGATGGAAATGGGTGAATAAACCAGCTTTTTGGTTTAAATCTTTTATTGAAGCATTAACACAATAGACATAGGACACAACAACGGCACGGGCGAGCATGCGGTCGCCCTGCCAGAAACAGGTACCCCGCCTCTCCCCAGCGGTTGGGCCCATCGAAGCTGCGTAGAACGTGACTTTGAAAGCTGGGGAGGCCCTGCAGACGAAGTTAAGCGTTAATCTGGTCCCCTGAACACCCAGCCCTCCCACCCCCTCCCCCCCTCCCGCTGCCCACCCACAAGTCCCCCTCCCCGGTGCGGCATTCGTGAAGATATCAATTCTCCCAGTGTCGGTAAGATAAGTGGCGGTCAGGTAGGTGAACGAGGCTCCCCTTGGAAATCGCTTGGGAGCCTGAGCACCCTGAGGTATTTTGGGCAGGTGATTTCATTAAACTCCTCTGAAAGGAGAGAGACGAGGGGTTGCCATGTATCTAGAAATGTGTCTCTGGTTTGGGTAAGGGAGGCCTGTATCTTCTCCATGCCCATGATATACCACAGGCGGTGGAGCCATCCCGTATGAGTAGGTTTTCTAGAGGTGCCCCAGAGAGACAGGATATGTTGGGTGGCTGCCCCCATCGCTAATCCCATCTGTTTGCCCCTGATAGATTTGAGAGGGAACGTGATGGCATTGGGAAGGCCAAGGATTGTATATGCTGGGAATTGTGGAATTTCGGTGTCGAAATGCTTGTCGAAGCTCTTGAGCACTTCCTCCAAATACCCTTGAACCTCTGTGCATTCCCATAGGATGTGGGTGAGTGTCCCTTGTTGCCCGCACCCTCTCCAGCACCTAGGGTCCCTGCGTGGGTTGCCTTGATGAAGTCGTGCCGGTGTGAGGTGCCAGTAGAACGCTATTTTCACCGCCGCTTTCTTACTGGCTACATTGCGGGCGGTGTGGTGAGCTCTGAAGTATATGTCCTGCCACTCCCTGTCTGTGAAGGTGCACCCCAGTTCATGTTCCCATCTGTTCTGTCCCGCCGACTGTGCAGCAGGGGGAGGTGGGCCAAGCATCAGGTATAGGTCAGTGATTGCGTGTCTATCAGTTTTTTTCGTGTGGAGCCATTTTTCATAGTCTGTCAGGGGTCTGCTTACGTGAGGTTGCACGTCTTTGTCCGTGAGCCAGTGTCTGAGCTGGAAGTACTGGAAGCATTGTATCTGTGGAAGTGTGTAATAGTCTTGTAACGTGCGAAGTTGCATAAAGCCCTTGGGGTCGAAGAGATCACCAGCCGCTTTGCATTCTGATTCTCGCCATTGCGAAAATGACCCGGGGGCCAGTCCCGGAGGGAACTCCGGGTTCTCCAACAGGGGGGACATCGGGGACAGGAACGTGGTAAGGCCTTTCGGCACCGCTACTTTGTCCCATACCTGCATCATCGTCCTCGTAATGGGGGATTTCTTGAGATATGAGGGCCTGTCCGTGCGTCTCAGGAATGGGATTTTCCATAGGGACATCCGACCCATGGCTCGATTTTGAAACAACCACAGTTTTTCCGATTCGGACCTGCTCCATTCCAGGAGGTAGCGAAGTTGCGTTGCCTGAAAGTAGCGAAGTAAGTCAGGTACCCCGAGTCCGCTGTGGCCCACGTGTTTAGGTCTCTGCGGAGACGCGGACGCTTACCCGCCCACACAAAGTGTGTGATGGAGTCCTGCAGTTGTTTGATCACGCCAAGCGGGGGCGTAACCGGAATGGTCTGGAATAAGTATAAGATCTTGGGGAGCAGGGTCATTTTTACTGCTGCCACGCATCCTAGCCAGGAAAGCGGCTGACGGCGCCACCTCTCGAGGTCCCGTTTGAGGGCAGCAAGTAGAGCCGTATAGTTCCCCTCAACTGTTTGGATTGTGCTCGGGGTCAGAGAGATGCCCAAGTAAGGTATGGACATCTGAACTCGAAGGTCCCCATACGTTTGGTGGCCTCGATGTGTCTCTTTTGCGTTCCTACCCAGAGGCAAGATGAGGGATTTCTCTACGTTCATCTTGAACCCCAATACCTTCCTGAAACTCTCTATCTCCGACAGGAAAGCCGGTACCAATGTCGAGGGGTCCTCTAAGGCCACCAGGATGTCGTCTGCATATAGGCTTATGGTCTGTTGCTCCCCGCCGAAACTGACGCCTGTTATGGACTTGTTATCTCGGATCCGTTGGGCCAAGGGTTCGATGTATAGGGCAAAGAGCAGGGGTGAAAGAGGACACCCCTGTCTGGTTCCCCGACGGATGTCTAAGGGTGTCGAGCGTATCCCGTTAACCGAGATCCTGGCTTGTGGGGCGGCATAACAGCTAGCAACCCAAGTGCGGAACCGGTCACCGAAGCCGTAGCGCGCCAGGACGGCATCCAGGTATCCCCAGTCCACCCTGTCGAACGCCTTCTCGGCATCCACCGACAGGAGGACCGCATCGGAGTCATTGTAGTGGGCCTTATCAATGACATGAAGCAGGCGTTTGGTATTGTCCGCACACTGTCTGTTGGGGATAAATCCCGCTTGGTCTGGCTCAATGATTCCTGGCAGGCACGGGCCCAATCTAGCGGCTAGCACGCTTGTGAACAATTTTAGATCGAGGTTAAGGAGGGAGATGGGCCGATATGCCTTGCATTGGGACGGGTCTTTGCCCGGCTTAGGGATGACTACAATGTCAGCGTCGAACATGTCCTGATGGATAGATCCCCTGCCCTGGAAGGAGTTGAAGAGTCTGGTTAACAGTGGTGCGATTTGGGGGCAGAAAGCCTTATAGAAGCTGGCCGAAAAGCCATCTGGGCCTGGGGCTTTCAGAGGCTTGAGATGTGCAATCGCGGAGATGACCTCCTCGGTTCTGATGGGAGCTTTGAGGGAGACCTTGGTTGGTTCATCATCTTCGTGTCGCGGATATAAATGTCGGGGGGTGTCTGCTCGCTCGGCGGTTCCGCCGTGTACAGCGAGGCATAAAACCCGCGGAAGGCCTCTGCTATTTGGACGTCGTCCTGGGCGAGTGTCCCGTCCTGGGCATGGACGGAGGATATTTTCGCTCTCGGGGTCTTGGCCTTGAGGCAGCTCGCTAATAAGCACCCTGTCTTGTTCTCCCCCACATAGTACGTATGTCGCAGTCGCAGGGCTGCGTATTCCGCCCTATCTAGATCTAAACTGGCGAGTTGGATTCTGACCGCCTTGAGCTGTCTCCATATCCTGGGAGCCCCGGTACGACTGTGAGCTTGCTCGAGTGCAAGCACTTGTTCGGATAATGAGAGCCTCTTTTCCTTCCGCCGCAGCCACCAAAATCAGCTCCCCCCTCGCCACCGCCTTAAGAGCCCCCCACACCGCAGTTAGGGAAACCTCCGGGGTGTCGTTGGTCTGTAGGTATTGCGTGATGCGGTCTCGAAGCCATTGCGTCACCCCCTCGTGCTGCAGGAGGGCGTCATTGAGGAGCCATCTACCTTTTCGTTGAGTGACTATCGGGGTGTGCATGTGCAGCAACAGCACCTCATGGTCTGACGGCGCCGCCGGGAGCACCTGTCCATCGTCTATCAAGGAAGACACGTCCGCGCTGCCGAAGAAGTGATCAATGCGTGCGTATGTGCGGTGTACGTGGGAGTAGAAAGTGTAACCCGGGGTGGCGGGATGGTGTCTGCGCCATAGATCCGTGAACCCTTCCTCCGATATCCAGCGGCTCCCCTCCGTTGTGATCGCCCCGGCAAACCCCTGTCGGTGGCCGGACCTGTCAATGTTGGGATCCATCACCAGGTTTGTGTCTCCACCCACCAGTACCGCTTGTATATTAGGCTGCAGTGCGTCCGCTAGTGCCCCCTTGAGGAATGGCTCTTGTTTGGCGTTTGGAGCGTATAGAGTTCCTAAAACCATGTCCAGCCCCCCTATGTGAAGTGTGTGGGCTAGGAATCTCCCCTTGATTTCAGCCACTCTGTCCTAAGCATGGGCGGAAAATCCGTTTCGCTCGCGGATTTTGCGGATTTTCGGGAAATTCGCAATCCGCGAGATTCGCGAATCTCCCGCAAAATCCGCAAATCCGCGAGCAGCGGATTTTGCTCGCACTGCTCGCACTGTTCGCGTGAGTTCGCGGCTTCCCAGTACAACTTCGCGCCCCGCGAATAAGTGCTAAATTGCAGAAATACGATCTTAGCAAAACTGAAACTACTTACCAGGTTCAAAAGTTCAGGCTCATCATTAGTAGCCATTTCCTGTAGTGCTTCCTGAGGGGCCCCTCCAGAGTTCAGTTGCCAGTTGCAACTATTATGTGACCCTGCTCTGAACCTCAGAATAGTTACACATATGCCACAAAGGTCCTGAATTACAGCTAAGGGAGACAAGCAGGAGCCAGGCTGGAAGTTAAAATCCATTAATCAGCCCCTAATTCATTATTGTCAGTTGGGGCAGGGCAGGTGTTGTAACTAATTTTGCAACAATGAAAGCACTTAGCAAGTGCAAAAGATCACTAATCAGGGCGCACTAAGGAAGCAGGTGCCAGCTAAAAAAATATTCTGTGACACATTAATCAGCCCCAAATTAATTCAGGTCACTTGAGGCAGGGAAGGTGTGCTTTGCTTTGCCGAAAATAATGTACACTGGACAACCAGAGGGTGTGGTGATGAAACAGAGGGTGGCATGGGTGGGCCAGAGGGTGGCATGAGTAGTCAGAGAGTGGCAGTGGTGACAGAGAGTGGCAGTGATGAAGAAGAGTGTCCCAAACAGGCTGGACACGTAGAAACAACAAGTTCGCAAAACTTGCGACCCGACAGGTAAGTTCGCAAATTGCGAAATTGTAAAAACCCTCGCGAACTGGCAGAAACACGGGCGAACACAAAAAAAAAAAAAATCCGCAAATTCGCGGGAATTCGCGGATTTTGCGGATTGCGAGTTCGCAAATCCGCAAAATTCGCGAACGCGAGATTCGCAAAATTCGCCCATGCTTACTCTGTCCCCTACCGTCCCCCTAAAGTGACGTGCCACTAGTAAGGCCACCCCCGCTTTCTTCTCCAGGGTTGATGAATAATGTTGGATTGGGAATGCCCTTGAGCGCATCCTGTACCAGTCTTTGGAGAGTAGGTGAGTTTCTTGGAGCAGACAGATTTCTGCACCTGAGTGTTCTAGAAAGGACAGGACAGCCCTGCGCTTGATAGGGTTGTTAAGCCCCTTCACATTTAGGGTGAGAACTTTCAGCGGAGAACTAGCCATTCATAGGAGTTGTGTAAGTAGTGCAATGTGTTCGACTTGCCCGGGGTCCGCCAGGTCCCCATGCCAGCTGGCGGCGACTCTAATGTACCACACCGGGAGGTATTCAGTACCTTCCTTCCCACCCACCCCAAGTCCCAACTTCCCCAACCTTGAACCCCCCTCTCCCCCGGAACCCCCCCAGCCCTCCTTACCCAACAGCCCTTCCCCCCCTGTCCCACCCTAACCCCAACACGTGATTCCCAACCCAAAGTCATAGTCCCAGGCCTATCCAAAGTCAAGTCAGGCCTGTAGGTGAGAGAGGTGAAGTGGGTCGTGGCAGTGGCAGCCCTCGCGGCCCCCCACCCCCCTCCCTCCCCCACTCAAAAGAAGCAGTGTAAACTTGGCCCCCCATCGATGTTCAGATCAGGAGTTCGCGGAGGTTTCCTTAACGACCTCCTCAATGGCCGCGGCTCTGTCCTTGGCAATCGTTCCTGGGTCCGGGCAGAGGCGGTGTTTAGGCACGCGGCATCTCCTCACTTGTTGCCAGTCTCCTTCTGTCAAGTGGGTTCAGGTCGCTTGTGACGATCTCGGGGTGGAAGCCCCGTCCGAACCGTCGTCGGGAAGCTCAATGGCCAGCAAGGCACAGGTGTCTTGAAGTGAGCGGAGTTGATGTAAAGTTCCCTCCCATTTGAAGATCAGACGGAAAGGGTGACCCCAGGAGTAGGGCACACCCTTGTCCCTCAAGAACGCGGTGACAACTCTGAAGTCTTTGCGTTTCTGAAGAGTAATAGCCGAGAGATCTTGATAGAGCTCTATGGGATGGCCTCGGAAGCGGATGGGCTGTGCCTTACGGGCGTCTCTCAGTATCCTCTCCTTGAGGGGAAAGTCCGGGAGGAACGCTAAGATGTCCGGTGGAGGGGCCGGGGCCCGGCGAGGCAATCCCACCCGATGTGCTCGGTCAATACGAATGGGGAAGTCTGCAGGTTCGTTGAGAACCTCACGAAAGAGGTCCTGAAGATATTACATGACGCTGTTCCCCTCCGCTTTCAGTGGCACCCCCCGAACCCGTATGTTGTTCCGCCGATAGCGGTTTTCGAGGTACCTGCTGTTCTTGGAGACGGAGAACTTCCTGCTGGAGGTGCACCAAGTCTTCACAGCGTGCGTGGTTCGATTCTTCCACCGCTACCACTCTTTCCCCCAGACCATCTAGGTCCCGGCGCAGTTTCCTCTGCTCGCTCACCAATTCCTGCTTGAGAGTCTGGAAGTCTTCACACAGCGTGTTGAAGAGGGACTCTAGGAACAATTTCGTGATAGGGGCATCTGCAGTCTCTTTGGTCGGGGTGCCAGTCTGGGTTGCCGGCGATGTGGGCGCCTGGGATTTCTCCGACTTGGAGGAGGACTTCATTAGGAGTTTGTTGATCGGGCGACCCCCTCTGCGGGTAGTATTCGACATCTCGGGGCGAGAAGATGAGCAGCCCGTGCCCCAGTGGAGTGGAAATGCAATTGCAGGTGGGTTTGTGGCTCTAGGCACCTGCGTGCCGCGATGGTGGGGCTTGGGGTGCAAGCGAACGTGGCGTGCGTCCCAACTCTGCCAGGGGCCGGCCCTCACCCCCGGGTTGCAGATGGCAGTGCAGTAGGGGCCAAGCACCATCCATCCACAGGGCCCGTGGCACGCCCTCCGGGTGTAGTTCAAGTCCGGCTCCCAGCACCCCGGGCCCACACCAATGCTCCTCCCGCCGGGGGCGCGACCACCAGGCCCCCCGATTCCTCCCAACTCCTCACCTCGACATGCGCTGTGTCTCGGGTCGCCCCCGCGGCAGGCGGGGTGCAGGTGCTACTCCAGGGGCCCTTCCTGTTGCAAGTGGGGCCCAGTGACCTCGATTGGGGCCGATCGCAGCGGTCTCTCCAGGAATGGGCACTGGTGCCTGGGCTCGAGAGGGACGGCTGTGGTGGGGTCCGGCGGGCCCCCGGCCTGCACACGCCCACTAAATTCCTCCGCCGTGTGGGCCCGTCGGCCTCAGTCCGGTCTGGGCACCGGCCACCCCTCCCTTCGTTGTGCTATGGAGGCCTGGAGGCCACAGGTGGAGAGTGCTCGGCCTCAGGCTTATCTCGTCTCTCCTCCCACCGGGGGCTCGATCACCAGGCCCCCCGAGTCTCCCCAGCTCCTCACCTCAGAGTGTGTTGTGCCTCGGGTCGTTGACGTGTCAGGTGGGGCTCAGGTGGTGTATCAGGGACCCCCACTGCTATGCGAGAGGCCCGATATCTCCGGCAGATCCAAGCGGCCTCCCCGTTGCAGGATCAGTGCTCCAGGCTGTCGATGGGCCCTCTGCCGAAGCACAGGAGCTCAGGCTGGGCCGGGATCCGTGGGAGGTGCTGCAAAGTGGGCCCGATGCAGTGCTCTGCGGTGTGCGGGGGGGTCGCACTGGGGATCCCGGGCACAACCCCGCCGGGCTAGGCGGGCTCCCGATGTGCGCACATCGCAATTCTTTGCCGTATAGGCCGGGGCCCGGTGTGCAGTCTTTGTGGGCCCGATGCAGTGCCCTGTGCTGTGCGGGGGAGTCGCACTGGGGATCCCGGGCGCAACCTCGCCGGAGCAGGCGGGCCCCCGGTGTGCGCACCCCGTTGGCCTTCGCCTTGTAGGCCCAAGCCGGGGCCCGGTGTGCAGAGTCTTCCGGTCAAGGCCAGCCCCGGACGCAAGCCGCGTCCACTCCCGGTGCCCAGCGCAGGCTCCTAGGCGTCGTGTGTCGGCGTCCCAGTCGGTTCACCGCCGGGGGCCCGGCCGATGTAGTGCGGGGCTCGTGTCTCCTCCCGGCAGCCGCTCCGGCGTCCGTGCAGGCCCAAGCCGGGGGCTAGATTAGGGGCTCGCCCGGGCCGCAGCACTCCTCAGCCGCGAGGCGTCTTGTCCTCGCCGGAGGCTATTGCGTGGTTCTCCTGCGCTTCGGGGCACACCCCCACCGGGGAGCCGTCGCCGACTCACCAGCTCTGCCCCGTAGTAGCTTCGGGCATCCGCAGGGTCGCAGCAGGTCTAGGCAGCTCGGAGCTCTGTCTTCGGCCCTTTCCCGTCTCGATTTGCGGCAGCGGCCAAATGTCCAGCAGCAGCCCCGTAGGTTCACCCTCCGGGGGTTTCGGGTCCACCTCGCTTTGTGTAGCGTTGTTGCTGCGCCTGGGGGGTCAATCTGCTGTGCTTTAGGGGGCTTTGTGGGGGTTACGAGGGACCAGGGCGAGGAGCTCCGCGATTACACGTCCGACCTTGCGGCCATCTTGGCCACGCCCATTCATAAACCAGCTTTTTGAAACCATTCAGGAGGAGTGCGGCGTGATTATTGTTTTCGCTAAAACATAAACTTGCAGGAGTGTCCTTATCCTGCCGCCAGCACCAGCTTACTGTTGCTCCCCCCGGTGAGGACATTTGCGTTTACATAAGTGATTATGGGGGAGAGCCCAGCTCAAAGCGATCCAGTGAACAATCTGCCGAAATTGAGTCACGAGTCAGCAGTAAAAAGACAGAATGCAGATGAAAACTGGGACCTTTCCGAAGTAACTTTGCCGGCTTCTGTTCTGAACAACACGCTGCTCGTCAACAACTTGGATCATCAAACAAACAAGATATCAGCGAGAAACCTTACCTGGCAACACCCGGTAGAGGTTCGACACGAGGTGTCGGAGGACATCAAGCGATTCGGGAGTCTTCTGGGTAAGTGAATGCTACTGTGTATGCCAGTATAAGTAACTTTGCTGTTTATAATTGAGCTGAAAGCGAGTGCCATTCACTCGGTTTTCTACTGAAGGACTGAGAGGGATATTGACAAAAAAGTCATAACGCTATCCTGATAAAAAAATACATTTAACCCATGAGGCAACGCCTCGGATATGATTGCCAACGTATTGCACTGGATGCAGAACAAGTCAGGCTATCAAAGAAATCGATTAGCGGACTGAGACTACCTATACAATAAATGTGATACAAAAGATCACTGTTCCAACCTTAAAGAGTCACGAATTACAAATAAAATTGTATCATGGAGAAGAGAGCCGCCAAGCGCTTGGAAAAAGCAGAGAGTATGTTTTCAAAAACTGAACCCACTACAGGGGCAACAGCCTCAACATCTTCCACCCCAAATGCTGTGATAAGCACATTGAAACAGCTATTCCTGCAACTAGAAAAGCTTCTTAGAAAGGAAATATCTCGTGGATGGGAAATAATCACCCTTGAAAAATATCTTGAACTAGGTCTAGTACCACGAGCATTACGCATTTTTACTTTACCCAATCACCCGGACACAAGACCTGAGATGCTTGAAGAATGGGGCCACAATAATATGGAATGTTCGCGTAAAATTATACAAATAATAGTAAAATACGCGAAGAAAAATGTGGAGGAAATTCACACAAAAATCAAGGTCATAGAACAATTGATCACAGCAACCGGAGAGGAAGAGGATGAAATCAATAAATTACGTATAATCATGGGAAAAACCTTGATAAACACGAGAATGAAATAGAGGAAAGGAAACAGCGCAAATTTACAATAGACAAAACTGACTATGAAAACGGCACCATATTTACTTTTGCGAAAAGATTCGACATTCTAAAGAAACAAGTCAGCACGAAGCAAACAATTGCACAAATCCCCACTATCACGATACCAAGTCAAACAGAATCTGATATAAGTGAGGGAGAACAAAGAACTGCCATTTCAAAAATAACAACAAAAAAATATTCTTTTTTAGACAAGATGCAAATGTTATATCAAGATCAACAGAATCCGAAAACAACAACAAGGGGATGAGGCAGAGGAAACATCAGGGGCCGTGGACGTGGAAGGGGTCAATTTATAAGCAAAACCCAAAGCACAAAACCAGAAGAGGAAGAAAAACAAAGTTATCCACTGCAAAACAGGACAGTGAAAAAAAAGTAAACCTGAATAATGAAACAAATATTGAACCTAACTTGATCATCAATCTATCCAGCTATAATCTTTCCGAAACAGGGAAAAAAGTACTAAATAAGGGGCTAACATTCTGCCCGGAAAAACATCAAGACAATGTGGAAACTAAAATCGCCATGTACAAATAAATACAGAAAATAAAACGTTTTTTTTTTTTTAGTAAAACACGAAGGGATTCATCACTGATAACGCCTCTAACTGAGCAACCAGAAACATTGGCAATTTCTGAACTACCGAGTATGAGAATTGCATTTGAACTAGCACACCAAGTTGAGGAGACTAAAACAACGGATACACAACTTCTAACAGAGATGGAAATTCAATTACACATCCATCCAGGAACAAAATTCAAGAAAAAATCCAAGTTTTGTCCGGTACTCTATCCTGGTAATCGCATAGATGTATTCCAAGACTTAGTAGTTGCAGAATTGGATACCATGAAAAACATAAATCCCAAAAAAAAGGAAAACCTTTCATGGAACGAACGAAAAGCACTACAATCCCTAAAAGACAACAATACTATTGAAATTAAACCAGCCGACAAGGGCGGAAATATTGTGATTCAGGACAGAAGTGACTAGATCGAAGAATCTAATCGACAATTGAGTGACACGGCCAATTACACAATAATCTCAGAAAATCCAATTGTAGAAATGACAAATAAAGTACACAAACAAATTGCGGAATGGCATGAAAACGATTGTTAAATCAAGATGAGAAGAACTTTTTAACAGTCACATATCCAATAACTCCAACTATTTATTTTTTGCCAAAAGTGCATAAAACATTACATAAACCACCAGCACGTCCGATAATATCAAGCTGTGGATCTTTATTGGAAAACATAGCATCATCCGTGGATTTCTTCTTGGCCCCGATAGTCCCGACTTTAAGTTCATTTATAAAGGACACTGGTGATTTTTTGAGAATTCTTATGGACACTGCTTGGCAACCAGATTACTTATTGGTGACAATTGATGTTGTGTCTTTGTACACATCTATAGATCATAATATTGGCTTGAATGCAATTTCCTATTTTCTGAAACAAAGACCAGTTGGAAAGATTCAACATACCAGAATGATTATGAGCATTATTGAAACATGCTTAACAAACAATGTGTTCACTTTCAACAACAAAATGTATTCACAGAAACGTGGGACTGCCATGGGGGTTTCCTTCTCTCCAAGCTACGCGAATCTCACCATGGGATGGTGGGAGAGATGCATGGCTTGGAGAGAAGAAAACGACCCATACACCACTCACGTGGTATTTTGGTTAAGGTTCATTGACGATCTTTTTCTTCTGTGGAAGGGTACAAAAACTAAACTTCTTGAATACATCAACATCCTCAATAACAATGAAGTTGGTCTCAAATTCACCTTCAATGTCCAACAAAAGGAAATAGAATTCTTGGACACAAAAGTGTACATAAAAAACAACAAACTTCAAACAACATTGTTTCGCAAAAAAACATCCTCAAACAGTATCCTGCATGGGTCAAGCTTTCATCCAACATCCCTAAAACGTAGTATCCCGTACGGAGAATTTCTCCGAATGAAGAGAAACTGTTCTGAAACAACCGAAATGGAGAACAAATTTGAAGAAACAAAAACACGCTTCTCCAGGAGAGGTTACAAATACAGGGATATTATTGATATTATTCGTGGGGAAGAAAGGGCACGCACCAAAACAAGAGCAGAGACACTAATAGTTAAGAAAAAATCAGACGAACGAGATAAGGATGACATTCCCCGTCTGATTTTGACATATTCAAAAGAAATCTTTCAAATTAAAAAAACACTCATCAAATATTGGAACGTACTCAAAAAGGATCCAGATATTGGAAATCGGATTGGAAACCAACCGCTGATCTCGTTCAGAAAAGCTCCATCAATCCAGGATATACTGGTGAATAGTCATTTTACAGAGAGAAAAGCTGAAACCTGGTTGCAAAAGCGTCAACGAGGATTTACAAAATGTATGTCATGCAAGGCATGCAAGGTTGGAAGAAATCTAAAATCATTGAAAGACCCTAATGGCAACATTTCGAAGTAACTACTAAAATCACGTGTGAATCTCACTTCATAGTTTATTTACTTGAATGTGAATGTGGCAAGCGCTATATTGGATCGACAATCTGTGCTCTGAAAAAAAGAATACTAGAACATATCAGAGCGATCCAAAATAAGGACACATCTTATGCTATAGCCAAACACATGATGATCCACAAAAACAAAACATGGCAAAACATAAAACATTCGGGCATTGCCATGGTAATGGAACACGAAAGAGGGGGTAATAGAGACGTCTGGAATAAAAATTGATTATTCGTTTTAAAACCAAGGTTCCCGGAGGTCTGAATGCAGATGAAGAAATGCATGTACACTTATAAGACTCTGTAGGACATATGAACTCAGTACACAAAACTTCATGTATTATAATGGAAATATGCGAGTATCCAAAACTTGGCTGCAATCTACGAATCTATGATCTTCACGGACTTTTCATTATATTTGTAATACATGTGAATTTTTTATACAAAGATATTGAATCTTATTGAAGGTTGGAAATGAAATAATGTATCACATATTTACTAGTAGTTATCAATATTATTTTATATTGTTTATTTGTATCTATGGAACAGGCTTATCGGTAAACACGCCCAAGTACAGACCCTGAATCGTTGTAATGAGCACTTAGCCTACTTTTCTAAATTCTAATAAATATCCGGATAAACTCGGGTTTACAGGCACTCAGCCGTGTAAAAATCATTAATAATTAGGGATACATGATAATCATGCTCACCACCCGGACTGTCATACCACTCAGGTATTGAAATATCTACAATGAACAGTGGGAGGAAAAGCATAAAACCGATAACCTGCGGCATTGATAATTGTTGATAAAACTAAAGAAACTACAGAGCCCGCAATGCCTCATAATGGCAACAGTGGAGTCGCGGTATAAATAAGTAGAAATCAATGAAGGACTTGTAATGCTACTGTGAACAGGAACTGTATAGTTCGAAACGCGTAGGAGTGCAAGATGAAAATGGGTGAATAAACCAGCTTTTTGAAACCATTCAGGAGGAGTGCGGCGTGATTATTGTTTTTCGCTAAAACATAAACTTGCAGGAGTGTCCTTATCCTGCCGCCAGCACCAGCTTACTGTTGCTCCCCCCGCTGAGGACATTTGCAGTTATATTTATATATATATATATTTTTTTTCACTGAAAAAAACATATGTTTTAGGCACGTTATAGTTAGGAATTAGCATTTAAAAAACCTTGTAAATTCGCTGAAAAAACCATAGGTTTTACACATGTTATAGTTAGCTAGACATTTCACTCAAAACCATTGAAATTCCCCCGTTATAGTTAGTTCAGCTAACTATAACTCACGTGCCCGCAATGCACTGCTGATGATGTCACATATTTCATCACTCATGACATGGTCAGTGACATCACTCATGACATCACTGATGACATCTCAAATGACATCACTGATGACATCATCCTTGTGAAAGAGTGGCAGACCTCCTCTCACCCTAATATAACCCTTGATACACGCATTCAAAAATAGAAACTAACATTTACAAAAAAATGCAGTTACCAATACCAGTTAAAACAACCTATTCAGTAATTCCAAAATCTATGTACACATCCACTCATTCACCAACATTTCTTTATAGCCACTCATACATGTACTCACTCATCATATGTACTCATACACCTATACATCCTGTTATACCCGACACTCATCCATACAGTTACTGTCACACATACTCACACATGCAAATAAACTATCAAACATCCATTTATTTGCATATACAGCTATACACACACCACTACACTTACTTTTACAGGAACGTACACATACTTACTCTCTTAAACAATCAGTTATAGAAGCACATACTTATTTATACAGGAACTCTTCCAATCTGTCACAGTCATATATCCTTACTAATATACATCAATACTCACATATACTAGTTTAAAACATATGTACTTACTCATAAAGACACTATTGAGGCAGTCATTCACTCACTAACACACGCATACACACACTCATCCACCCATACAGTCATGCACACATGCTGTCTTCAAAACACATACAAACAGTGAGTCAGTCATTCATGCATCTGTGCGCTAAGTAATACCCACCACCAAACCATACAGGCACTCATTCTGATACTAAAAAAAAACAACTAATAACCCATATAGACACTCGTGTAGCTATTCACCAACCCATGCAGCCACTTATACACAAAGTGAGACACTGATACAGATATTTACATATTTAAACATTACTCGCTAATACATGTATTCACTAAGATACACTTAATAAGGCAGTTATACAATCAAATTTACAAAAAAAAATCCATTTAGACACTAATTTACCCATTTATTCTTCCATCGACCTTTAGATATACATATATAAAAATATTTATTTTTCAGAAAGACAAAAACTTCACTGGATGATGTCATCAGTGATGTCATTTGAGATGTCATGAGTGATGTCACTGACCAAGTCATGAGTGATGTAATATGTGATGTAATTAGCAGTGCATTGCGAGCGCGTGAGTTATAGTTAGATGAACTAACTATAACGGGGGAATTTCAATGGTTTTGTATGAGGGAAATGTCCAGCTAACTATAACATGTGTGAAACCTATGTTTTTTTTAGTGAATTTCTAAGGTTTTTTAAATGCAAATTCCTAACTATAACGTGTGAAACCTATTGTTTTTTCAGTGGTATATATATATATATATATATATATATATATATATATATATATATATATATATATATATATATATTCAAATCCTGCACGGCCGCCACGTATTCACTCACGCGATGCCAGCAAAACAGGACACGGACCCAGATTTCGTGCTGTTAAGTTTTATTCACCCAAGTGTCTGAGACGCGTTTCGCAGCGCGGACGCCGCTTGTTCACTCGACAATTTGTTCAAACTCGGGAAGCATTTTTAAAGTGACAGTGCATTAATTCAGTGAATCACGTGAGTTCATTTCACTATGGAAATAGACAAAATACTCTATGCGCTTCTCATTTCTGCGCTGTTTAACAACTGTGCAAACTTGTATATGTTCTCATATTGAGATTTTGGCTAATGCATAAATATCAGTAAATTACATTATTATACATTTTAAACCGTTTTAGTAATCAATAACATCATATTTTGATTGAAAAAATCCTTGTAAAATACGAAAGCCTGATTTCAGTTGTATTTGTTATTGTATAGAGGTTTTTCATCTTACATAGCGAATGTTTCTATATTGTGCTTCTATGTGCTGGTGATGTTAAAATCATGTCAATTGGTCTATTGTTCGTACCATTTTTATCTCACAGACCAAATGAGTCTAAGCTCGCTAATGTAATCTGTGTACCCGTATTGTTAGACATATACATTCTCTCGTCATTACTGTTTAATCTCTTATATAATATCATATTCTGTCTGAAGCAATTTTCCATGTCAACTTCATATCGTGTGTAATCTACATCTATTTGGAACTATTTAGGATTTCCAAAATATACTAGATTCAAGGGTTTCAACACTCAAATCGATTCCATTGAATAAATAAGCATATCTGTACATCGTGATAAACTGATATTTACAACTCATGATCATATTATCAGAAGATTTCATATACAAGTCGATTTATATTTAAAAATATTTAAAACATCCTAAGATATTTACAAATATTTAAAAAAAAACATCAGTACAAAAAGTTATAAAAATTCTTGAATACATAAACCTAAAATTCATCTATGTGTATCATATCTATCTTCCGAAAAGTGATGAGTTGTGATTGTTGTTGGATTGAACACTAATTATCATATCGCTGGGCATGTGAACAGGAAATTTATTGGTCATCATTATTCTAGACAAGTGTAAAGGTCTTCCGTTAGATTCAATCCATTGGGATGTTTCGAATCTAATAATAAAATATACCTGGTCTCCAACTTGCGTAATTTGTTCTCCCTATCTCCTCGCCTATTGGGAGGGACTGCATCTATTAGGTAATAAGACAACCCTTTGTTATTAGATCCGTGGCGTGCCTTAAAATGTTGAGCCACCGGATAGGCATTGTCCATATTAGTTATGGCGCGGAGATGTTGGAGTATTCTAACATGTGCTTGTAACTTAGTGCTGCCTACGTAGATAAGTCCACATGGGCAAGTTAGAACATATACCGTATATTCGGCTTTGCAGGTTAACATTTTTTTATTGTGTATGGTTTTGTTTTGAATGGACTAAGGTAAGTTTTTGTATTGGCCCCGTGTGTACATGCCTTGCATGTTGTACATTTTCTGAAACCCTTTACGTTCTGGTACCAGGCTGGTTTATTAATTATTTCAGGATCAGGTACCACCAGGTAGTCTCTCATTGAGGGAGCTCTACTGTATGTAATGGACGCCCTCTGCGGTAGCAGGGGTCCTAATACGGGGTCACTGAGCAGTATAGACCATTCCCCCTGAATGATTTTTTGGATTGCCTTGTGTTGTTTGCTGTATCCAATTATAAGGCGAAAGCTTTTATCGTCCTCTACAGTTTGGTTTGGACACTGATCTTTTTCTTTATTTCTAACCAATAAATCATCCCTGGCTAGTGTCGCTGTTTTGGCAATGGCATTTTCTATTGTTTGTCTAGAATAGCCTCTTGCTTCAAATCGTTCCTTGCTAAGTAGTTGCATACATACATACATACAGGGTTGAAACGTCGAAGTACAACCATCTCATGTCCTGGCTCACTATAGCAATTATTTTAAAAAATAGGCCTAGCCAAAGTAAAAGACCTAAAAAGGGCGGAGAATTTTTGTTATTGTCTTGTTTATTGTTTGAATTTGAAAGGTCACCCATTTGCACTATATGTCAAAGTCAAAGTCAAAAACAGCTTTATTCGATTTTGATAGAAGAAAAATCATAAAAGCACAATAAAAGCAATAAATAAACATTTGCGTCTTAATTCATATAAGTATATTAAAAAAGAGTAAAATACATTTAAAAGGGAGAGGTTACCGTGATTACAACATTTATATTAAATCAGTTCATTGAGATCCTAGTTCTAATTATAGTTTTTAGGAATGATGACACAAGGTACATGATCAATTCGTCTTCCATCATTTTCAGTCCCCATACCGCTGTCCTACATTGTCTTATACCCCACTGTCTCAGAACTGGGATTAAAAATATTTTCTTTGAGCAACTGTAAAATTTGAAAGAAAGTATACAGTGTAAAGTGGACTGTGCTGAAACATCATCACAGGGGCATAATATCAGATTATTGGACCAGCAATTTAAATCAGGAAACATAACCAATCTAAAAAAGCCCCCCCCTCTAAATTGTGTGAGTAGCATGCGAGAATAACAGCTTTGCACCGGAATCAAATACGGCTGGATGCCTTGCCCTTGGAGAATCAAATGGTTCTCCATGACTGAGATCTTACATTTCTCAGTCATCCATCGCTTGTTCTCTAAAAATTGCAAGCAAGTTTGTTTCAGCTGCTTCCTTGAAACTGTCGCAAGGCAACTCGGGGAGTCAAAATATTCCTCATGTCCAATATCGGCTAAAATCTTTTGACATACATGATCCAGGGAATCCTTCTGACCCCCTCTAACTTAAGGCAATCCAAAATTACATTTCTGTTCAGGCCTGTCTCATCACTCGACCACTCCTTATGACACAGTAATATGGATCGACTTTAATAAGGTCTGAGATATAATGAATACCTAGTTCTTGATGGCACACATAGGTAGAAGTGGACTGTGAGACGGCTAACAGGTAGTGGGGGAATGCGTTCTCACACAGCTGTAATGTGTGAGTTTCTTTAATCCCCCATACCGTTGCACTGTATATTGCAGTGGACACACATATAGATTTGTAAATATCCAATAATACTGGGACTGGACGTCCCCCCAATTTGTTATCGAAGTTTAGGACAGCCCCGATTGCTCGTGAGAATACCAGTTTTCTAGCCTGGGCTGCCGAGGGCCAGGTCCCCCTTTTATCAAAGTTAATGCCCAGGTAAGAAAATGTGTCAGTTGTATCTTTTTTTGTGCCTGAAACAAAGATTTTACATGTTGGGGACTTCTTCATAGTACAGCTCATAGTGAAGGTCTTACTTATGTTTATCTTTAGGCCTCTATCACTCATGTACTGTGAAAATTTGATAAGCAATCTTTGAAGGCCGACGTGGGTCTGTGCCATAATTACTGCATCGTCTGCATATAATAAAATGGGGGCATGGGTATTCCTAATTTTGGGGTAATCCTGCGGCTCTTCCGTAAAATGAGAGGCTACACAGTTTATGTATAAATTAAACAGGAATTGTGCAAGCATGCACCCCTGTCTCACTCCCTTTTTTATATCAAATTTGGAAGTACATTCTCCCTTGTTTCCGTTCCTTACCCTTGCTCCAGCCCCCCGATATAGTTCCTTTATAAAATTTAGCAGATTCGGATGAACACCCAGTTTCAGTAATGTGGTCCAAAGTTTGTCATGGTTCAAACAGTCAAAGGCCGAGCTTAGGTCTACAAAAGTTAAAAATAATTATACTTTTTTAGCCGCTACATACTTGGCTATTATCAATGCTAAGTTCAGCCCATGCTCCATTGTGCCAAG
This sequence comes from Lissotriton vulgaris, assembly GCF_964263255.1. Taxonomy (NCBI): domain Eukaryota; kingdom Metazoa; phylum Chordata; class Amphibia; order Caudata; family Salamandridae; genus Lissotriton; species Lissotriton vulgaris. The sequence goes on from NW_028248043.1 coordinate 441,249, forward strand.
TCCTGCCCTAAACCCATATTGATACTGTGAAAGTATACCGTGATTTTCCACCCAAAGTTGCAATCTGTTAAGTATGACCCTCCCAGCAACCTTCATGAGTGAATCCAATAACGAGATGGGTCGATAACATTTTGGTTCACTACGGTCCCCCTTCTTAAAAATGGGGATCACAATGGCCTCTTGCCATGTGTTAAAAAAACGCATGTTTATTACAGCTGTTTAAGACATTCGCTAAAAGTGGGGCCCATAATTCTATATTGGATTTGTATACATCGTCCTGGTGCTTTCCCTGTAGCACTATTATTAATGAATATAAAAGAGCAATTCCCTTGAACACGGTCATTTACATAAACACCATGAATAAGAACAAGCATTTGCAATGCAATAGGTCTCGCAGCATTAAAGTTTGAGTTATTGGCATTGTATATGACAATGTGTTGCATTACATTTTTAACAAAGTCTGTATTGGTGTATAAAGATGATTTGCAAGATGATAGCGATGGAGTGGGGATGGATGGATGGGTGGATTTATGGATGGATGGAGTGGAGGGGATGGATGGATGGATGGAGTGGGGGGATGGATGGATGGATGGAGTGGAGTGGAGGGGATGGATGGATGGATGGAGAGGATAGGTCTCGTATTTACACTAGTTTATGCTATTGGCATTATAAATGACAATGCTTTTTATTTATGTTTTGGTTTTAAAACATAAAAGGCATTGTCATTTACAATGCCAATGGCTTAAACTTGCGTAAATGCGAGATCTATTGCATTGCAAATGCTTCTTTAATATGAGTGGTGTAAAAGTCTGTGGAGGGCGTTGCCTCAGTTTAATGCATGACTCACTTAAACTTCTGTGGAAGGGATGCCTGTCAAGAGTCTGAGGAGGAGCTAGAGCTGAAATTATTGTTAAATGGAAAGAATGCTGTAAAAGGACGGAAATCCTGATATTGATAATTTCAAGAAAAAGAATGAAGTGAAAATAGCATGAATAAAGATTTTTAACGTTAACTTTTGGAGCCCTAATAAGAGATGCTTCTTTCTGGTTGTGCATGGGACTTTTCATCCAACAGTTGCTCGACAGAGTGGACTTTATACTTTGAGAGGCCCCAGCCGCCCTGCACGCACCCCAGCACCAATTGATTTTCGGTGTAGGCTGTTTGGAGGCACATCCTACAGGATAGAGAGGTCTGTTTACAAAGGCATTTATGAGGCCAGGAAGTAGTAATGCACGAATGCTCTTTCACATGCTATTGCACTTTTGTGAAACGGCCCCAAACGTCCAATTCCATATTAGTGAAAGTGCACACACAGAGTGCAGAGCTTTTTATGTGCACCAAGTGTGTATCATTATTATTTTTTTTAATCTTTTGGAGACAGTTCACAATGGCATGTAAAAGTAAGTACCTGCTTCATATATTCCAATATGCCTTTCTGAATATGTCCCTCGGTGTTCTGCCATCGGACAGTGGCTGACTTTGCCCCTTCTCCACAGGGGCGTAACACAGGCCCCCGCAGTGCGGGGGGGGGGGGGCAGGGGGCCTCGCGCTTCAGGGGGCCCCTCACTCAGCAAAGGTAGCAACCAAGCCTCTTCAGTGCGCACATGCCATGGCCTCTTCATTAATGAAATGGTTGGTGCGCATGCGCACGCCCGGGCCCTGGCGTAACAGATACCATTTCTAACTCGGGACTGGGCCCCTCCTCGCGCCGCCCAGATCAGACCGGGAATGAATCTCTTGAGGGGCCCCACGCCCCCCACATGCAGTGAGTGTGGCTTAGGGGAGCGGGAGGCAGGCTGCCTAGGTTAAGGCAGACCCAGCCAGGAGCAGCAGGAGCGGTGGCACGTGATCCGGAGGACGCAGTGGGAGGAAGGTGTTAAGGTAAGTTTAGTTGAAATTTTATTTACATTACTCTGTCGCTCCCTCCACACTCGCGCCGAGCTCCCTCCCCCCACCCCCCTTTACCCCCTCTTGCCGGCCGCGACGGGACTCCTGGAACGGAAGGACTCCGAGGCCCAGAGTACCGAAGGATGTAAGGAGAGAAAAAGAGACCCCATTTATTTCTTATTATTATAGACCCAAATGGACGTGAGAACCGAAATATGTAGCAAGATAAACGAAAGATGCAGGGGGGAGAACCAAAGGTTGCAAGGAGAGCAAGAGAACGGAAGAGTAATGCGCTGAGAGAGGCGAAGAGAGAGTGAACCGTAGGGTACAGGAGGGCCACAGAACCATAGGGTGCAAGAAGGGACCCCAGGGCCGGCGGGAGCAGAGATAGACAGACAGCCATAACAGGTCCCAGGACCGATGGGTGCAGGAGAAGAGAGCTGAAAGATTCAGAGGCCCAAAGAAGCGCATGGTGCTGGGAGAGAGAGAGAACCGAAAGCCGCAAGGGCCCCGAGATCTAAAGAGTGCAGGGTCCAAGAGAACTGAAGGGCCCAGTGGTGAGGAGGAAAACCGAAGGGTGGAGGGGCCAGAGAACCGAAGGGTTCAAGGAGCAGAGAACCGAAGGGTGGAGGGGCCAGAGAACCGAAGGGTGCAAGAAGCAGAGAACCGAAGGGTGGAGGTGTTTAGAAAACTTGAAAGAGAGCAAATGGAACCAAAAGTTGTAGGGGTGGGGGGGGGGGCGAAGGCTGCATAGGCCCACTGTACTGAAGGGAGTGGGGCCACAGAGAAAGAGAGGGACTAAAGATCCGAAGGCTCAAGTAAGAGAACTGCAATATGCAGAGGAACCAGAGGGAGGGGGTGAGAGAACCCAAGGCCAAGGGTGGAGGAGGGGCCTAGCGTACCAGAGGATGCAAGGAAAGAGAGAGAGTGAGACGAATGGGTCGTGGGCACAGAGAAACAGAGAGTACAGGAGGGAGACCGAACTGGAGGCCCCAGGGAGAGAGGCCCAAAGGGTCCCAAGAAGGAAGGTGCAGGGGCTAGGAGAACTGAAGGGCCCAGAGACCCAGAGCATCGCATGGTGCAGGAAGAGGTACAAGGACGCTGAGAATAGAAGGTTACAGAGGTCAGGAGAATCCAAGGGTGTAGAGGGGCACAGAGAACTGAAGCATAAAGGGCGAAGAGAAGCGAATAGCGCAGAGAAAAACACAGGGAGGAAACAGTACGAAAGAGGGCATAAGGGTAAGGACAATGGAACAAAGGGTGTGCGGAACAAGAGTTCTGAATGATGAAAGGGCACAGAGACTGGTGGTTTGTTTCCAGTTCAAACATGTCTGACTGCCGTCCACTTTTCCTAGTCATGACAGACTCACATGGATTCAGTTATCAGCCAGGGGGTAATGCCGAAAACACTCACGCACTTCTGGCGTGAACAGATGCAGATTGTTCAGCATAGACTAGTGAACTCCGAGCACGCACAAGTGCGCTCCTAACAGCTGCTTGCACACAGGGATCTGAAATGAACCCATTTTTCTGACACTATACTGAGCGGAATGTGTGGAACACAAAATTATGAAAGGCTGAGATAAATCACCTCCATGATATCTTCAGACCCTGAGAATAATTCCAGATTCGAGCTCAGCTAACCGGTTTTACTGCAGAACTGAGGCGAGCTGCAACTCCTAGCACTTATACACTTTTGAAACTTAAGTAATGTTCTCGCTGCCGTGCTTTAAATGTGCTGTGTAGAGGTTGAGTGCTGTTGTATGGGAACACTGAAAGAAATTCAAATGTACACTACAACGAGTTAATCTGCAATTGTTAAGGCTAATCTGCAAGTGTAAAGGGTGGTTGGGAGCTGGGTATTGGGAAATTGGCATTTATTGATCAAATCACTCCAAGGTTTGTGGCAAATATTTATTGTTTTTGAGCATCAGTGCAAAGAGTTAACAACTGAGCTGTAAAGTAAGTGTGTGCTTTTAATTGTAAGTATATATATATATATATATATATATATATATATATATATATATATATATATATATATATATATATATATAATAGAAAAGCAATGTGCCAGGCGCTTCGAGAGGGCTCACCAGGAAACCTTCAATTTGTGAGGTGTTTTAATCAAGGTGACAAATCTGTGACATTTGTGCACTACCTACTCAAGGAACAATCAGCACTCATCTCTAAAGACTACAACTTCCAGCATGCCTGGGAGTGCAGCATGTTAAACCACGCCCACTTAGGACGTCCCACTTGTTGAATAAAAATGCATTGATCAGATGAGTGTTACTGTGCACTGTGTTGTCCATGAGGAAGGGGCGTGTCTGCCCTGAAACGCGTCGGACTTCTTTTGAAACCCTGGAGGGATGCTGTGAGTGTGTTTGGGGCTATTGAAGGCTGGATGGCTGATGGTTTCCTGGTGAGCCCTCTCGAAGCGCCTGGCGCATTGCTTTTCCACATTTCTCTGGTCTGCCTCGACCGTGGGAGCGGCTCCGCTTCGTTAGATGCTACAAGGCAACCAACATGACAGAGACTCGAGCGGAGATACTCATCTTCGCGCCTTGCAGCAGGAAAACATCATGAAGAAACTCTGCACACTCCAGCCAACCCCCCGACCTTCAATTTGTGAGGTGTTTTAATCAAGATGACAAATCTGTGACATTTGTGCACTACCTACTCAAGGAACAATCTGCACTCATCTCTAAAGACTACAACTTCCAGCATGCCTGGGAGTGCAGCATGTTAAACCACGCCCACTTAGGACGTCCCACTTGTTGAATAAAAACGCATTCAACTTGATCAGATGAGTGTTACTGTGCACTGTGTTGTCCATGAGGAAGGGGCGTGTCTGCCCTGAAACGCGTCGGACTTCTTTTGAAACCCTGGAGGGATGCTGTGAGTGTGTTTGGGGCTATTAAAGGCTGGATGGCTGATGGTTTCCTGGTGAGCCCTCTCGAAGCGCCTGGCGCATTGCTTTTCCATATATATATATATGAATATATATATATGAATACTCTGAATCTAACACATGATACATATAACTAATAAGGGAACGATTTTCAGTCTGTGTGGCTGACTTCCTTATGTATTTATATCTGTATTGCTGCACTAAGCACATTACATAGATAGTACAGTGTGCAACTGACTGTATGTGAGGCTGCACGTCACACACATATTTTACAGCATTTTAGTTTTAGAAACACGGGCACGTATGCTTGGAGCAGTGCGCGGCATGTCTTTGGGTATACTGAATAAGCAGCTACCTATGTTGTTGAGGGATATCTCTTTAATAATTTATTCAACAAAAGGAGGGACTGGGGGGCGTGTTTAACGACGTCCATGTACAAGCCCCAAAATGACTAGTAAGCAAAGAGAGTAAGAAGTTCCTCTGTGTGTGGTTGGTAGAGGACCAAGAGGGGCCAAAGCATAGTGAGTCCAACTGGACCACTTCGTGTTTGCAGGGACAAGGGAGGGGGGATTCCCTTATCGTAACTAGGGCTCTTACACACCCAAAGCTAGGTGTCATGCTTCATCATATGAGCCTGCCCCTTGTCAGGTTGGCGCTGCAATACCATGACGGGCACCCAAACCTTTGGCTCTTTGTACCATGAGCTGTGGTGCATTGTACAGTAATATGTACTGTATGTTATAGAGTGATGTGTATTATAGAGTGATGTATGCTGTACAGTAGAATGTGCTGTAGAGCGGTGTACGTTGTAGAGTAGTGCTTTGTAGATTGATATGTGCGTAAAATGTTGCACACTGTAGAATGTTTTGCACTGTAGTGTTGCATACTGTAGAGCAGTATGTGCTATTGAATTGTATGTACTGTATAGTAGTATGCACTGCAAAACAATGTGTGCTGTAGAAGGGCATGTTTTGTAAACGGGCATGTGCTGTAATTAGGCATGCGCTGTCAAGGGGCATGCGCTGTAAAGGAGCATGCGTTGTAGAGGAGCGTGCGCTGTAAAACGACGTGTACTGTAGTACAACATGCATTGTACAATGGTATGCGCTGTAAAAGGCTATATGCTGTAGAAGTTTATGCACTATACAGGGATGTGCACTGTACAGCATTGTGCGCTGTAAAGGGCTATGTGTTGTAGAGGACTGCATGTTGCAGAGCGATATGCGCTGTAAATTAATATGTGCTTTAGATTGGTATGCATTGTAAAGTGATATGTGCTGTAGATTAGTGTGCGTGCTAGAGTGGTGTGCGCTGTAAATAGGTGTGTGTTGTAGAGTAGTGTATGTTGTAGAGTAGTGCTCATTGTACAATTAGGTGCGTCGTAGAACAATGTGCGCTTTAAAGTGTGCATTGTAGAGTGCTGTGCGTTGTAGAGTGCTATGCATTCTACAGGTGCGCATTTTGTAGAGTGGTGCGCGTTCTAGAGTGGTGTCCATTGTAGAATGCTGTGCACTGTAGAAAATGTGCGATGTACAATACTATGCGCTGTAGAGTGGTGTGCACTGTACAATGGCGTGTGCTTTAGAGCAATATACACTGTAAAGGGGGGCGCGCAGTATAGAGGCGCATGCAGTATAAAGATGCATGCAGTACCCAAGTGCACCCTGTAGAAGGGTGCATGCTGCAAAGAAATGCGCCCTGTAGAGACGTCTGTGCTATAGAGGGGTGCGCGCTGAAGTGTGTCATGCTGTACAGGAGTGTGCATTTTACAGTGGTAGTAGAGGCGTCTGTGCTGTAAAGGGCTGCGCGCTGTACAGTGATGCACGCTATAGTGTTACACGCTGTACAGGAATGGATACTTTGGATACTTTGGATACTTTGGGCGCCATCTTTGTTTGGGGTGAGTGTGTTCTTGCGCGGGCGCCATCTTGGAGCGTCCCGACGCTCGAGTTGGGTTGGGAGACGCCTATTTAAGGCGGACTCGCTCTGTTAATCGTTCTGATCATTGCTGCACTAGCGCAGGTCGCGCTGCCAGCTGCCTGTGATAATTTGATATTTTAAATCGACCTTTAGCTTATCTTGGTTATCTTATGTTATTTATCCCCTGATTTTACTCACCGCTCTGCTGGGCTTCTGTCCCCTCACTCGCACTTAATTTTTGGAAAACTCACCGCCATTCGGCGGGTCCGGGTCCCGGGGCTGGATACTTTGGATACTTTGGGCGCCATCTTGGTTTGGAGTGAGTGTGTTCTTGCGCGGGCGCCATCTTGGAGCGTCCTGACGCTCGAGTTGGGTTGGGAGACGCCTATTTAAAGTCGTCCTCTCCCGCGCAGTGGGACGCCGTTGCTTAGCCGGAGTCGTGCCAGAGTCCTGCCCGTCTGCGCTCGTCCGCGTCGAGGTAGCGGGTGCGGGCTATGGACTCTGGCCTTCTGCCACTTTACCATCATGTGTAACATTGTGACGCTCAGGTACGATCGTGCTGATATTCTTTCTATCAGAGACAGTCTTCCGGTGTGCAACCATGTCCCCTTACCTCCACTCTCGGGACCTTATGACTGTGCTTGCGGTTGCTTCTCTCTGGCCTCACCCACTGGGGTGCGCCCTATTGAAGAGATTGCCCGCGGCACTCACATAGACTGTACTGAGCGATCACTTAATATATGGAGCTTGAATGTTAGATCTTTGGTCAAGCACTATCAGTCACTCCGGGACATGATAGATACGGACTCTCCTGATATCATTTTTCTTACCGAAACTTGGTTACAGGATGCTGACACTGCCATCATAAACCTGGCTTTCCCTTCTACCTATACGGTGTTCACTTTAAACCGCGCAACTAGGGGAGGTGGTATAGCCATGGCGACTAAATCTTGCTTCCCGGCTGAGTGGAAGGCTCAGGATCTTCCTATGTGTGAAAGCGCCTCTTTTAAGGTAAAGGTTAGTCATCAATTTACCTTTAGTGGCATGCTTATCTATCGTCCACCTGGGAATGACACCACCTTCAAGGCAGCCCTAGTAGATGTGGTTAGCTCGCTGGTTCCTAGTTGTGCTAACTTTAACATCGTAGGTGACTTAAACATACATTTTGATTAGACGTCATCTCTATCCATCAGCTCCTTGCTAGCGGACCTTGAAGCGATGCAACTTAACCAACTAGTCACCTCTCCCACCCATATTGGAGGACATATACTTGACCCCTTTTTCACCACCCTAGTCCGGGCTAGAACATCTGACCCGATGGCGGTGGGTTGGTCGGACCATATGTTGGTTAAAGTGTCATGTCCCTTAGATAACCCACAATTTAAACCTGTGGATAAACAGATCCTAAAGCGCAATTGGCGTAAACTCAAGCTGGAGGAGTTTGTTAGGATACTGGAGGCACAGCCCCTAGGCACACTACAGAATGTGGAACAGGGATACGAACAGTTTTGCAACTGGGTCCTCACTGCCCTCGATTCTCTTATACCCCTGCGTTGGTCTAAATGTCACGCCAAAACCCGCAGCCCTTGGTACAATGAGACTCTTGCCGAGCTTAAGAGAACCTGCCGGCAAGCTGAGAGGGCCTGGAGGAAATCCTTTGATCCCATGCTAAAATCGCTGTACTTTGCCCAGCTCAAGATCTACCACAGAGCTATCTGTCAAACCTGGGCTGCTTATTACGCAGCTGAGTTCTCCAATAGCCCCAACCCTTCCAAATTAATCTTCAAGGTACTTAAAGACCTGATGGGGAAACGGGCTACCTCGCGTGAAATCTGCACGGACTCGCACTGTGAAAGCTTGGCATCCTTTTTCGTCGAGAAGGTGCAGACAATTTATCGAGGATTTATACCATCTGTTCCCGGGGATGCTCCTAGTGTTGTGAAGGTCTCGGTGTCTGAAACTCTGTCCTCCTTGCCGGCCATGTCTAACGAGGTATTCAACACTCTTAGCCTCAAAATTAAATCTGGTTCCCCCTTAGACCCGCTGAAGCCGGAGTTTTTTACTCTCCTCCCGCCCCTCTGTCGTGAGCCCATCTTGGACCTGATTAATCTCTCCCTCAGTGAGGGCGTGGTTCCTTCCTCCTGGAAGCAAGCTGTGGTCAGCCCTATTTTGAAGAAACCCAACCTAGACCCCTTGCTCCCGGAGAATTACCGGCCTATCTCCCTCCTGCCTTGGACCGCTAAGGTCACTGAGGCACACGTGAACTCCATCCTGTCTGCCCATCTCTCTCGTAATAATATTCTTGACGAGAGTCAAAATGGGTTTCGCTTGCAGCACAGCACTGAAACTGCTTTGCTCTTTATGACTGAACATCTGCGGTCAGGGCTGGATGCGGGGCAGACTGCGGCGCTCCTTTTGTTAGACCTGAGCGCCGCGTTCGACACGGTGTCTCATGACATCTTGATGCGGCGCTTGGAGGAAGTAGGTATCGCTGGGAAGGCTCTTCAGTGGTTCCGCTCTTTCCTCTCGGACCGGTTTTTTAAAGTAGCCATTCCACCTGGCCAGTCCTCTTTCCATTCTCTGGGTCTGAGAGTCCCTCAGGGCTCTGCTTTCAGCCCCACACTGTTCAATCTGTATGTGAAACCGCTGGCCGCTGTCGTCAGGCAATGTGGCCTTACCATGACATCGTACGCCGACGACACTCAGCTGGCGGTGACACTCAGTGGGGACCCTGAGGTGAATGCGCCCAGATTCCGTGCAGGACTTATAGCTGTGGCTAATTGGATGCGTAACAACTGCCTACAGCTTAATGCTAAGAAAACCGAGGTCCTGATCTTAGGGAAGCAGGTGGAACTTTTGGGAGACCAGTGGTGGCCTCCCGAATTGGGGGTGTCTCCCATTCCAGCGGCCGAAGTTAAAAATCTGGGGGTCTGGCTGGATTCCAACCTTTCTTTCACCAGCCATACAAAGAAGACAGCAGCTACCTGTTTTGGTATTCTGCGAGGACTGAGACCTGTCCTCAAATTCTTCGACCCTCCCACGCGGCAACTGGTGGTTCAGGCCTCTATCCTTTCTCGACTGGACTACGGGAGTGCCCTGCTACTTGGAGTTAATCAGGCTGAGGCTACTAGGCTTCAGAGGGTGCAGAATGCTGCTCCACGGGCCATTGTGGGCCTTCCGAGACGACGCTCCGTCTCCACCGTTCTGACCTCCCTTCATTGGCTTCCGGTCAGACAGAGAATCAAATTTAAGGCTCTCTGTCTGACATTTAAGATCCTGAAGCTTTCCTCCCCTCCCACCCCTGCGGGCCTCATTCCTCCGTATGTCCCTACGCGGTCCCTCAGGTCTGAATCTCACCATCTGGCGAGTAAGCCAAGATTCAGACTGAGTAGGATGGGAGGACGCTCTTTTCGTATTCTGGCGGCTGATTTATGGAATTCCCTTCCTGTACACATTTGTGCCCTAAACAGCCTAACTCTTTTCAGACGCGGCATCAAAACCCATCTGTTCGCCTCTGTTAATTGATTCTTTTCTTCTCAGCTTTACCTGTTATGTTGTGGTACCTGATCAGGCGCCAGGACGCCCCTTCGCTGGGGCAGCTGTGCGCCTAATAAAAGTTATTAACATAACATAACATAACATAACATTGTACCGGAATGTGCGCTGTAATGGGATGTATGGTGTAGAGAGATGCGCAATGTAGTAAGGTGCCTGCTGTAGAGGAGTAGGTGTTGCAGGCGTTGTGCACTGTACAGTAGTACACGCTGTAAAACACCATACGCTTCAAAAGGCATGCAGTGTAGAAGGGCATGCGCTGTAGAGTAGTACATGCTGTAGAAGCGCCTAAGCTGTAGAGAGGTGCACACTGCAAAGGGGTACGTGCTATAATGTTGCGCACTGTAAAAGGCTGTGCACTGTAACAGGATGTACGCTGTAGAGGAATAAGTCTTGTAGTAAGGTGCGCATTGTAGAGGGGTGGGCATTGTAGGAAATTTGCACTATAAAGTGGTGCACACTGTCTAGAGGTGCACTCTGTGAGGGCGCATGCTGTAGTAAGATGCGCGCACACTGTAAAGGAATGTGCAATGTAGATTAGTTATAGAACAGTGTATACGTAATAAGTATTAATAACGTGTAAATGAATTTTACTTTTCTAACAATATGGCATATTAATTTGAGCATTAGTTGGTTTGTAAGACTGTTTGAGCTTTTATTTTGTGTTTCTTTATGTATTTTGCAGCCGTGAAAGCGTAAACTGCAACACATAAAGAGAATGATAACTTAACATTTTTTGTTCAGAAGAATTGTAGTTATTTTTAAAGGCTATTTAAAACACACCTAATGTTCGAAGTCCTTTTAAAGAAAAATTAATAATGTCTGAGTTACATGTACGCAGTTTAAAAACGCTTTGTTTGCGCTAAAATGGCTTTTATGTTATAAGAAAGTTTCTACGAATATATAGCATCTAAATGGGCAAATGTTGTCGTTTGAAACAGTTTTGTGTGTCCAAATCGAAGCCAGCTGTCCATGCATGACTAAAAATGAATGTGTAAGCACGGCTAAGAACGAAACTAAATGTCTAAGCAAAAACATATTTTGCAACAACAGGGAAGTGCCATCTCGATGTAAATAGCTGTATGCCTTACAATTGTTTAAGCATTTGCCCTTCATTGAAGCTATATGTGCCTTACTTAACAAACGTATTGTTGTTTTAGAAAGCTTTTTTATTGTCTCAAGAATTAGCTTGTAGTATGGTGTATGCTGTAATACAATGGTATGTGTTGTAGTGGATGTCTGCTGTTGAGTTGTATGTAATAGAGCGATATGTATTGTTAAGGGCAAAGTACATAGTAGTGTAAACTGCAGACTGGTATTGAATGCAAAATGCACATTGTTGTTAAGTGCAGAGTGCCTATTGTTAAGTGCAGAGAGCAGTTTGCTGCTAAGTGCAGGGCACAGATTGTTTCTGAGTGCAAAGTGCAAATTGTTAATGAGTGCAGGGTGCAGATCGCTATTAAGTGTACAATGTTAAATGCACAGCGCATATTGTTGTTAAGCTCAGACAGCAGATTGTTACTGAATGCAAGGTGCAAATTGCCACTGAACACAAAGTGCGGATTGTTGCTGAGTGCAGAGTGCTACAGCGCAACGCTCCACTCTACAGCGCAGTGCTCCACTCTACAGCGCAGCGCTCCACTCTACAGCGCAACACTACACAACGCAGCATTCTGCTCTACAGCGCAGCGCTCTACTCTACAGCGCAGCATTCACTCTACAGCGCATCATTCACTCTACAGCGCAGCGCTCCACTTTACAGCGCAGCGCTCCACTTTACAGCGCAGCGCTCCACTTTACAGTGCAGCGCTCCACTCTACAGCACAGTGCTCCACTCTACAACGCTCCACTTCACAGTGCAGTGCTCCACTCTACAACGCAGCAGTCCACTCTACAGCGCAGAACTTCCCAGTATAGCACTCCACTCTACAGCGCAACGCTCCACTCTACAGAGCAGCGCACCACTCTACAGCGCAGCGCTCCACTCTACAACGCAACACTATACAATGCAGCATTCTGCTGAACAGCGCAGCGCTCCACTCTACAGCGCAGCATTCACTCTACAGTGCAGCATTCACTCTACAGCGCAGCGCTCCACTCTACAGCGCAGCATTCACTCTACAGCGCAATGCTCCACTCTGCAGCGCAGCATTACAAAACGCAGCACCCCAGTCTACAGTGTAGCACTTCATAGCCCAGCACTCCACTCTGCAGCGCAGCACTATACAATGCAGCACTCCACTCTACAGTACAGTGCTCCACTCTACATTGCAGTGCTCCACTGTACAGCGCAGTGCTCCATTCTACAGGGCAGTGCTCCACTCTACAGCGCAGCACTACACAACACTCCACTTTACAGCGCAGACATTCCCAATTTAGCACACCACTGTACAGCGCAGCGTTCCAGTCCGCAGCACAGCGCGCCACTCTACAGCGCAGCGCGCCACAGCGTAGTGCTCCACTCTACAGCGCAGCACTACACAACACAACACTCCACTTTACAGCGCAGACCTTCCCAATTTAGCACACCACTGTACAGCGCAGCATTCCACTCTACAGAGCAGCACTCACTATACAGCGCAGCGCTCCACTCTACAGTGCAACACTCCACTCTACAGTGCAACACTCCACTCTACAGTGCAACACTCCCTTCTACAGTGCAACACTCCACTCTACAACGCAGCGGTCCACTCTACAGCACAGAACTTCCCAGTATAGCACTCCACTCTACAGCGCAGCGCTCCACTCTACAGCGCAGCGCAGCACACCACTCTATAGCGCAGCGCTCCACTCTACAGCGCAGCGCTCCACTGTACAGCGCAGCACTACACAATGCAGCACTCCACTCTACAGCGCAGAACTTCCCAGTATAGCACTCCACTCTACAGCGCAGCGCTCCACTCTACAGCGCAGCGCTCCACTCTACAGCGCAGCGCTCCACTCTACAGCGCAGCGCTCCACTCTACAGCGCAGTGCTCCACTCTACAGCGCAACACTAGACAACGCAGCATTCTGCTGTACAGCGCAGCGCTCCACTCTACAGCGCAGCGCTCCACTCTACAGCGCAGCGCTCCACTCTACAGCGCAGCGCTCCACTCTACAGCGCAGCGCTCCACTCTACAGCGCAGCGCTCCACTCTACAGCGCAGCGCTCCACTCTACAGCGCAGCGCTCCACTCTAAAGCGCAGCGCTCCACTCTACAGCGCAGCGCTCCACTCTACAGCGCAGCGCTCCACAGCGCAGCGCAGCGCTCCACAGCGCAGCGCTCCACTCTACAGTGCAGTGCTCCACTCTACAGCGCAGCAGTACACAACACAACACTCCACTTTACAGCGCAGACCTTCCCAATTTAGCACACCACTGTACAGCGCAGCATTCCACTCTACAGAGCAGCACTCACTATACAGCGCAGCGCTCCACTCTACAGCACTCCACTCTACAGTGCAGCGCTCCACTCTACAGCGCAGCGCTCCACTCTACAGCGCAGCGCTCCACTCTACAGCGCAGCGCTCCACTCTACAGCGCAGCGCTCCACTCTACAGCGCAGCGCTCCACTCTACAGCGCTCCACTCTACAGCGCAGCGCTCCACTCTATAACGCAGCGCTCCACTCTATAGCGCAGCGCTCCACTCTATAGCGCAGCGCTCCACTCTACAGCGCAGCACGCCGCTCTACAGCGCAACACTCCACTCTACAGCACAACACTCCACTCTACAGCGCAGCGTTCCAGTCTGCAGCACAGCGCGCCACTCTACAGCGCATCGCGCCACAGCGCAGTGCTCCACTCTACAGCACTACACAACACTCCACTTTACAGCGCAGACCTTCCCAATTTAGCACACCACTGTACAGCGCAGCATTCCACTCTACAGAGCAGCACTCCACTCTACAGCGCAACGCTCCACTCTACTGCGCAGCGCTCCACTCTACAGCGCAGCGCTCCACTCTACAGCGCAGCGCTCCACTCTACAGCGCAGCGCTCCACTCTACAGCGCAGCGCTCCACTCTACAGCGCAACACTACACAACGCAGCATTCTGCTTTACAGCGCACGCAGCATTCACTCTACAGTGCAGCATTCACTTTACAGCGCAGCGCTCCACTCTACAGTGCAGTGCTCCACTCTATAGCCCTCCACTCCACAGCGCAGCGCTCCTCTACAGCGCAGCACGCCAATCTACAGCGCAACACTCCACTCTACAGCGCAACACTCCACTCTACAGCGCAACACTCCACTCTACAGCGCAACACTCCACTCTACAGCGCAGCGTTCCAGTCTGCAGCACAGCGCGCCACTCTACAGCGCAGCACTACACAACACAACACTTTACAGCGCAGACCTTCCCAATTTAGCACACCACTGTACAGCGCAGCATTCCACTCTACAGAGCAGCACTCCCTCTACAGCGCAGCGCGCCACTCTACAGCGCAACGCTCCACTCTACAGCGCAATGCTCCACTCTACAGCGCAACGCTCCACTCTACAGCGCAACGCTCCACTCTACAGCGCAACGCTCCACTCTACAGCGCAGCGCTTCATTCTACAGCGCAGCGCTCCACTCTACAGCGCAGCGGTCCACTCTACAGCACAACACTACACAAAGCAGCATTCTGAACTACAGCGCAGCGCTCCACTCTACAGCGCAGCATTCACTCTACAGCGCAGCATTCACGCTACAGCGCAGCGCCTCACTCTACAGCGCGGCGCTCCACTCTACAGCGCTCTACTCTACAGCGCAGCATTCACGCTACAGCGCAGCACTCCACTCTACAGCACAGCGCTCCACTCTACAGCGCAGCGCTCCACTCTACAGCGCTCTACTCTACAGCGCAGCGCTCCACTCTACAGCGCAACACTCTACAGCGCAACACTCCACTCTACAGCGCAACACTCCACTCTACAGCGCAACACTCCACTCTACAGCGCAACACTCCACTCTAAAGCGCAACACTCCACTCTACAGCGCAACACTCCACTCTACAACGCAGCACTCCACTCTACAACGCAGCAGTCCACTCTACAACGCAGCAGTCCACTCTACAACGCAGCAGTCCACTCTACAGCACAGAACTTCCCAGTATAGCACTCCACTCTACAGCGCAGCGCTCCACTCTACAGCACAGCGCTCCACTCTACAGCGCAGTGCTCCACTCTACAGCGCAGCGCAGCACTCTACAGCGCAGCACAGCACTCTACAGCGCAGCGCTCCACTCTACAGCGCAGCGCTCCACTCTACAGTGCAGCACTATACAACGCAGCACTCCACTCTACAGCACAGAACTCCCCAGTATAGCACTCCACTCTACAGCGCAGCGCTCCACTCTACAGCGCAGCGCTCCACTCTACAGCGCAGCGCTCCACTCTACAGCGCAACACTACACAACGCAGCATTCTGCTGTACAGCGCAGCGCTCCACTCTACAGTGCAGCATTCACTCTACAGTACAGCATTCACTCTACAGCGCAGCGCTCCACTCTACAGTGCTCCACTCTACAGCGCAGCGCTCCACTCTACAGCGCAGCGCTCCACTCTACAGAGCTCCACTCTACAGCGCAGCGCTCCACTCTGCAGCGCAGCGCTCCACTCTGCAGCGCAGCGCTCCACTCTGCAGCACAGCGCTCCACTCTGCAGCACAGCGCTCCACTCTACAGCGCAGCGCTCCACTCTACAGTGCAGTGCTCCACTCTACAGCGCTCCACTCCACAGCGCAGTGCTCCACTGTACAGCGCAGCGCGCCACTCTACAGCGCAGCACGCCACTCTACAGCGCAGCACGCCACTGTACAGCGCAGCACGCCACTCCACAGCGCAGCACGCCACTCCACAGCGCAGCACGCCACTCCACAGCGCAGCACGCCACTCCACAGCGCAACACTCCACTCTACAGCGCAACACTCCACTCTACAGCGCAACACTCCACTCTGCAGCGCAGCGCTCCACTCTGCAGCGCAGCGCTTCACTCTGCAGCGCAGCGCTCCACTCTGCAGCGCAGCGCTCCACTCTGCAGCGCAGCGCTCCTCTCTGCAGCGCAGCGCTCCACTCTGCAGCGCAGCGCTCCACTCTACAGCGCAGCGCTCCACTCTACAGCGCAGCGCTCCACTCTACAGTGCAGTGCTCCACTCTACAGCGCTCCACTCCACAGCGCAGTGCTCCACTGTACAGCGCAGCGCGCCATGCTACAGCGCAGCACGCCACTCTACAGCGCAGCACGCCACTCTACAGCGCAGCACGCCACTCCACAGCGCAACAGGCCACTCTACAGCGCAACACTCCACTCTACAGCGCAACACTCCACTCTACAGCGCAACACTCCACTCTACAGCGCAACACTCCACTCTACAGCGCAACACTCCACTCTACAGCGCAACACTCCACTCTACAGCGCAACACTCCACTCTACAACGCAACACTCCACTCTACAGCGCAGCACAACACAACACTCCACTTTACAGCGCAGACCTTCCCAATTTAACACACCAAAGTACAGCGCAGCATTCTACTCTACAAAGCAGCACTCACTCTCCAGCGCAACACTCCCCTCTACAGCGCAACACTCCCCTCTACAGCGCAACACTCCACTCTACAGCGCAGCGCTCCACTCTACAGCGCAACACTACACAACGCAGCATTCTGCTCTACAGCGCAGCGCTCCACTCTACAGCGCAGCATTCACTCTACAGCGCAGCATCCACTCTACAGTGCCGGATTCACTCTACAGCGCAGCGTTCTACTCTACAGCGCTCCACTCTACAGTGCAGCGCTCCACTCTACAGCGCAGCGCTCCACTCTACAGCGCAGCGCTCTACTCTACAGCGCAGTGCTCCACTCTACAATGCACTACTCCACAAAGCACACTAGTCCACTCTACAACACACCACCCCACTATACAGCGCTGCACTCTACAACTCAGCACTCCACTGTACAGCACAAACACTTCCTAACATGCTCATTGTATTGAAAACACACACATTATTATTGTAGTTAAACACAAACACTTTTTTATGGACTAATTATCGAAAACACCCACTTTTCAACACACTTGTATTAAAACACGCACATTATATTAAAAAAAACATTTAAAAAAATTGTATGCAGAAGCTGTTTGCACACAGTTGGCAAGGGGAAACTGAAACTGACATGTTCTTCACAAACCAGCCTTTAAAACTGAAACAAAGTAACAAAATGTAGAACTGCTCGTGTAAAACTGAAACTGACATGCTCTTCACAGTTGCCGCGCGCGACCTAATCCAAGTCGAAGATCTGCGCGTTCACATCTCTTGTCTCTTGTCTGTTCCCCTTGAGTCCTTGAAAACTGAAATGATCACAATAAGTCTCGCAGCGACGGATCGCTTTTGCGATCCGGTTCGCAGGTGCGAGACCTAAAAAAGCAATAACTATAATAACTAAATTAGGAGTAAAAAACTGGCAGAATTTATTGTGTACAGTAAAATTAAAAAAGCAGAGAACATAGTTGGCTGCTTGGCACAGATTAAAAGAGGTTGTAAAAAACAGTAAAATAACAATCCACATTCAATATTGACCAGCAATATTGCTGAAAACAGACAGAAACAGTAAGACATACAATTTGTGCAATACAGGGTGTGTGTTCTGTTATTCTTTTAAAACACCGGTGTTATGCACATTGGAATATTATTATGTCAACAACGGTGTTTGAGCCGCGAATCACACTGTACTAGGGCGTCGACGCGTTTCGGTGGTTTGTTGAACTTCTATCCACCTTTATCAAGACAAAGAGTACATTTCTGTCGTAGTGTACATAGGTTCCTAAAAGGTGGATACACAGTGGAATCAGTAACATGGCAATGAACTCGTTATTAACATAAGCCGGTTTACATTTTTACAAAGACTCTATTGTTCACATTGATTGACTAATATTCACAATCCATCTCTAGGTGCAGGTTTTCATAACATCATAAGAGACTACACAGTTATAACACATTATGCCTTTCAGATCTGACACAAGTTTTAATAAAGGATCTGTCTTTTGTATTGGTTCATATATTGGTTTCTAGGGGTAACCTACTAGCATAGTGTAAGGCCAGGTATTTACATATGTATCTCATGCCAGCTGTTGTAAAATCCCAGGGGGCAGGGTTTGTTCCATGATGATGTTTTTGTTCCCTGTGAGGCTAGCCCCTGTAGTAGCTGGAGCTCGTTATTCTTACCGCCAAACATAGATAGGCTATTACCCCTGATGCTTATTTATGCCTGGGTATGATTGGTTAAATTCATTATTTAAGGTATCAATGACCCATTCATTTATATCGGTTTTAGCATTGATGCAGAGGGATAACTTTCAGATGTCAGAAAAACGTAAACGTGTAATTTACCTCTGAAGTGTAAAGGACCGATGTACAGTGTTAATACGGTCGTGCTCTAGAGAAGCGTTGTTACTCAGACCGTAGATACTCGTAGAGAATTTTCGAGCTATGTCTTTGTTAGTGTCCCTAGTAGGGAGATACACATGACAAAATACAGAGGGGAAAGATTACCCTATTTGTATATAATGGCTGAGACATCTTACACTGATACTTGAGCTGTACATATCAAATTTAAAGTTACCTTGTCATTAATATGTTGGGAATTTATAGCAGAGCGGGTTGCATATGGTTCCTTCCACCCCTTTTGAATTGGCTTGTATTCTAGTTTTGTTGTTGAATCTACCTGCAATTTAATATCATGAGATGATTTTAATATTCGCTCCGGTGTGCTCTATTAAGCCTAACCTATCCCTAATGTATACTGTGTTGTCATACCTGTTGGGTAAGGTGGCAATGTAATGCCAAACTTTCTCGATGCACAGCACTTTATTTTCAAACGCGAGGTTATTCTCACCAGAGGCGCCTAAGTCTTGCCCCAGTGACGTGAGTATTAATTCCCTGTCAGAAATGAGACAAGAATCAGAAAAGAGGGAGGCGTTTAGTAAGTGTTCTAGAAGATTTTAGATTCAAAGGTTCTGGTTGCCTAAATAGCGTCTAACTGGAACACTTACCTCTACGTCTACTGCCGGCTGCACGCTTCTCTGGTCGTTTTCTTTCAATGTAAACCGGAGAGCGGCTTGCCGTGGTTATAACATGTAAAATCGCTGCTCATTGGTTCAGTTGTTGGCCAATGAGAGCTTAGGGTGACAAGCCTTGGAATTAGCATAGCCAGGCTAGAAATTCCACTTTCTCATTGGGTAAGAGCATTGATGGTGGTTATAACGTGTAAAATCGCTGCTCATTGGTTCAGTTGTTGGCCAATGAGAGCTTAGGGTGACAAGCCTTGGAATTAGCATAGCCAGGCTCGAAATTCCACTTTCTCATTGGGTAAGAGCATTGATGGTTGTGGGTTGCGGCTGGAGACGTATTTTCCATATCGAAGTATGAAAATGCTTCTCACATGGTTGTTTTTCTCACGGAACATTTTGTAATAATAAAATAGCCCTCTGATATCTTTGGCTAAGTTATTGTTTTTTAACAGACGAGCTATAAGCTCGTGGATAGTTCTGGTACTACTTGTTTATAAAGGTAAGATAATGAGTACGTACTTCATACGGATCGTAAGCCCAGGAGAGTTATTTGGAACCGCAGAAGTGCGCTCCATTTTGTGACACGAAATGCTGGTTTATTATCTTATTTCTAGATTAAACTATGACCTTTGAAGTAAACGGAACCAAGCACCATTTGTATGACTGCAGTGTATGATGTTTGCAGGCTTAGCGTTTAGATGGACACGCTTAGTTACCTACATTGAGATAGTGTAGGGGAACTATGTAAGCTCTATTTAGTCATGACTACGTGTTAGCGAAAACAGTGGGACACAACGGAAAACAAAGGGTACATATGGGCTCGAAAATCAAAGCAGAATGCTTAATCGGCCCAACTTAAACTAGTTGGATCATGGTCGTATAGGGGGCATACAGGGTAGTGTATATTCTATATACTATAATCTCG
The DNA here is from genome assembly GCF_964263255.1 of Lissotriton vulgaris. NCBI lineage: Eukaryota > Metazoa > Chordata > Amphibia > Caudata > Salamandridae > Lissotriton > Lissotriton vulgaris. The sequence continues at coordinate 461,480 of NW_028248043.1, forward strand.
AAATAGATATGACTTATGCAGACAGAGGGGCCCAACTACACGGGTCATGTGCGTACTTGGTCTAATGTCAGGACTATTTGACAAGGCGGGGCAGGACCAGTTTCAGGATAGTTGGTCTTTAAAAAAATAAAAAAAAATAAAAAAATTTAAATGCTACATACTTGGCTATTATCAATGCTAAGTTCAGCCCTTGCTCCATTGTGCCAAGTCCTGCCCTAAACCCATATTGATACTGTGAAAGTATACCGTGATTTTCCAGCCAAAGTTGCAATCTGTTAAGTATGACCCTCCCAGCAACCTTCATGAGTGAATCCAATAACGAGATGGGTCGATAACATTTTGGTTCACTACGGTCTCCCTTCTTAAAAATGGGGATCACAATGGCCTCTTGCCATGTGTTAAAAAACCCATGTTTATTACAGTGTTTAAGACATTCGTTAAAAGTGGGGCCCATAATTCTATATTGAATTTGTATACATCGTCCTGGTGCTTTCCCTGTAGCACTATTATTAATGGCCATTTCAACTTCCTTATGTGTAAATTCAATATTTATGGGAAAAGTTACTTGTGCCACATCAGATACTCCATCAGTGTGTTCTGGACTCAGAGCCTCGTTTAAGACATCTGCCTGATAGAGCTCACTAAAGTAGGTTACCCATGTTTCCTTGGTAAATGCCACTTCTATCGAATCAGTTTCATTAGCAGAGAAAAAAGGGGCATTTACGGCCTTCCAAAACCCAGTATTGTCTTTGGTCAGACAGGCTTGATGTAGTGCCTGCCAGGCTTCCTGTTTCAGTTCTCTTTTACGAGGTTTTACTGCATGTTGGTAAGCAGTTCTGGCTGATCTTATTTCAACCGGGTTTCTTGGTTCACTCTTTAAAGTTACCATTAAATGTGCAAGCGTCTTACTGCACTCTGAGTTGAACCATCTCAGGATCTTTGCTTTGCCAGGTATCTGTGAGCTTGTAAGAAGCTGTTGGATTTCCTCGCTAATTATGAGGAGGCCTTACTATACTAACTATGGCATCATCATTATCCGCATTGAGACATGTTTCAAATTCCCTGTATTTTTTTTTAATGAGACTTTCAAAGAAGGCAACTGGCTCTACTTTGTTCCACTTAATGGCGTATCCATTCTTCTTAGCAAGGTTTAACTTATGACTGTATAAACTTTCAGTTAAATTATTTACTTTACCTTGGCACCTTGCAAAAGAGAGGGAAAGGCCAATTGGGAGATGATCACTCATTGCTATCTCACATGTGTTATAAGTAAGAACGCAACTAGAATGCCGCTTGGATATTAGGGCAAAGTCTATGGCAGATTTACATCCCCTCCCAATATATGTTGGCCTAAAGGGAACCGAAGGAGAGCATAATTTGTTTGTAAAGCCCAAGTCTAGTTTAAAAGATAAATTGTTAAAGAGATTGCCCAAGGTAGTATGGGAGAAATGTACACAAGTATCTTCTTTACGTGAGCCCAAGCCACAGATGTTCAAGTCACTATGTGGGCATAGGAGACAGTTAAAATCGCCCACCTATATAATGCATCTGGTCCCTATCTTCTTTTCTTCAATGCTCTTAATGGTTTGGGACATGTCCTCTAAAATCTAGCTTCTTTCTGTTTTTAAAATATTATTGTAAAAATTTATCAGGACTATTTTTTGATTTCCCCAACCGTCATCTGCAATATCTGGTAGAATTCAGAGACAGATTCGAATTTTACTTTTACGCCGTTTAGGAGATTAGAAACGTAGGTGCAAAGGCCCCCCCTTGTTTCTTCCCCTTGCCACACGAGTAGCAGGGGTATGAAAAGTGCGATAGCCATTTATATGGATAGGCTCCATTACCCAGCATTCCTGTAAACAAATGATAGAGTATTCTCGGATAAATGGTAGGCAGACAGGATCCCTTGTCCTGGCAAATAGCCCTGCGATGTTCCAAGATATCAGTCTGATGTTGTCTACTATATCTAAGTTGGAAGCTGTTAACCTATCATCTGTCTGTAAAGGTATATCAGCTGGCAGGACGCCGGTATTTCTATAGCATATCAATTGACGGTCACTACGGGCCCTGGCCTGTTCATTGAGTACCAGAGGTACTTCCCCTACTGTTGAATTCATAAGTAAATGTAACTTACACGACTTATCAGCTTTGTTATGTATATGATGATTATTTTCTATGATAGTGTCGGGATTAAGCCCTTTATCTGTTTTATTTCTTATATTCTGGGCAAGAGGGATTTCCAGCTCATCCAGGATCCTATTAGGAGATTGTTTTTTAAGATTATTACCGCTAGTTTTTATTTCCTTTATCTTTTGCCTCAAATTATTAGCAGTGGGGTGATTTGATGTCAGTCAGTCAACCATGTCGAGGGTACTATGTCTGTTACTTGTTGGAAAACCCATTTCCAGCCCTTGGCCCTCAAAACGTATTATATTTCTAGGATGTTCTAGTCCTGTATTCTCCTCCATGTTTTTCCCCTGCTGAACATAATTTGACCTATTTGTTTTAGGGCTATAAAAGTAAGTAAGATCAAATGGCTGTATTCTTGTTTTTTTCATATGGGGTCACCCTTCACAGATGTACTGAGGCGCTTGCATGTCACCGAAATTTATGATAATACAATCTCCTGGGATGTTTTTCCTGCTCCTCCCCACCCAACTGACCCTACGTACAAGCAGAATCTTACTGTGAATGTGTGGGGGAAGGGGTCTATTAGCGTTAAGCCAATATATGGTCTTATTTTTTAGTTCTACAAAAGATTCCAGGGAACCTCTCCCTAGTTCAGGGACCCCTGTCAGAACAATGACATAGGGGGTAGATTTGGGGGCAGGTCTATGGTTGGTAACAAACATCCTTGTTCGTGATTAGTATCAAAACTTCTCCCCCATCCTTCAAGGTTTTAGTTATTCCCCCATTGACCGGATGTTTTATGTCCCTTTTTCCAGAAGTATTGTCAGGGTTCTTGCTATGGAGTGCGGCTTCAACACTTCTTCGTGGTGATCCTGGCATTAGAACAAAACCGGATAACTGAGATGTGGAAGATGTGACCAGGGCATTCCTTGTCTCTTTTAATTGGTGAGGTATCTCTTGGATCACTGTTGACATTATCGGATGTGTCTTTTTGTTAAGCTCGAGATTCGATAGAGTCAGTTGCTCGAGTTTTTTGAGTCTTTCTTCCATACATATCAGTCTATCCGTAATGGGCTTGATGGAAGATGTTACGATTTCACCCACTTTTACCCAAAAGCCCTCACCCAGAAACGTTGAGGGGCAGACCGGCATATTAACAGAAGTGGTGCTTATTCCCAATTCATGTATATCAGGGGTAGTTTGTATGACCGATGTCACAATATCTTTATTAGATTTTATGGTTTTTTGTTGCCTTCCTTTTTTTAGAGTCCACCACCTTCTTCTGTTTGGGTATTGCTCCCGGTGTATGACCCGGCAAGGTATGAATTCCCCCTTTCTCGGCCAGGGTTTGTGCACGGGTAGATACTCCATCTGGCAGGATTATCGCTTTGTCTGTTATGTTTGAGGACTGTGTTTTGGTGATTCCACTAGCTATAGTAGTTGTGATGTCTGCGATTGTATCGCTATTTAAACTTATAGTTGCTGAGTTAGTGGCATTAGTATTTTCACTTTCCTCTGGGCTGGCAGACAATGCGAGTTTTCCCAAGGAAGACCGTTTATTAAATGCTGGGTCTAACTAGAGGCGACGTTCAGTTAGATCGATTTCACAAGCTAATACAGAAGCAGCTCTTATAATGAAATTATCTAATGGTGCTGCCACAGAACCTCCAGATATTCCAATGTTCTCTCTTCCTAAGCGACCCACCATTACGAATTATATTGCCACTGCTACAATCTATTAATGCAAGTAAGTACACTTGCTGGATTCTGGTAGATCACCGAAGTTAGGGGGGTGGCCCAGCCCAGCCTCTCTTGCCTCGAACGGGCTCAAACGGGCCCGCCCTTGGCCCGGGCTTAGCCCGGCACCGCCCGCACGCGTCCCGCGACGGCTCCCCTTGCTTTTTATGCGCCTCCGGGTGTGGAACAGGCGTGTGTGGCTTCCTGCCGCTAAGGACACTGGTTGATGTAGTCTCTTCCTCCCTGCGGCCGTGCCGAGATTTTCCAGAGGTTGCGGCGGCGGGGGGAGACCAGCGTCAGTAGCAGGAGCATGGGCAAGGAGCCAGTGACTGCCAGGAGTTGCTGCAGAGTTTTCGCGGTGAATCCAAAGGTAACGATAGAGCCCCCGCTCCACCGGTGCTCTCCTTGCTTTTTATGCGCCTCCGGGCGCGGAACAGTCATGTGGGGCTTCCTGCCGCTAAGGACACTGGTTGATGTAGTCTCCCCCTCCCTGCGGCCACGCCGAGATTTTCCAGAGGCTGCGGCGGCGGGGGGAGACCAGCGTCAGTGGCAGGAGCGTGGGCAAGGAGCCAGTGACTGCCAGGAGTTGCTGCAGAGTTTTCGGGGTGAATCCAAAGGTAACAATAGGGTTATAGTTAGCTGAACTAACTATAACAGGGGAATTTCAATGGTTTTCAATGGTTTTGTTTGAGTGAAATGTCCATCTAACTATAACATGTGTGAAACCTATGTTTTTTTCAGTGAATTTCTAAGGTTTCTTAAATGCTAATTCCTAACTATAACATGTGTGAAACATATACATACAGGGTTGAAACGTCGAAGTACAAACATCTCATATCCTGGCTCACTATAGCAATTATTTTAAAAAATAGGCCTAGCCAAAGTGAAAGACCTAAAAAGGGCGGAGAATTTATGCTATTGTCTTGAATTTGAAAGGTCACCCATTTGCACTATATGTCACCACAGTCACCCATTGAATTATCTGTGTATTGTTATTGTGTTTTCTATGTCGAAATACCCATTGATATTATCTTTTTATATAAAATAGTTTACACACTTAGTGGTCGATTAGGATGGCGGACGGACTTGCGTCCATCCGCCACCCCCGAGGTGGAGGAACCGACCGCAGGGGCTGGGCCGCGGCGGTCCCTCCGTAGCAATTAGGATGTGACCGCCACCCTGGCGGTCACATCCTGTATATTTTACATTGCGGCGGGTGCAATGTAAAATACGCATGTTTAACTTTGGCATGCACAACTTGGCAGGCACCGCGTGGTGCCTGCCACCTTGTGCATGCCAAAGCAGGGGGTACCATAGGTACCCCCCATGTGCACCCCCCACCCCCCAACACCCTGGGGGCTCGCAACGGGCCCCCAAACACAAAAGACCACATGCTTTTCCACGGCGGAAAAGCCGCCGTGGAAAAGCATGTTTCCGCCTGCATCATAATATGGCTGGCGGTGTCTTGCAGACACCGCCACCATATTTGGGTACACACACCGCAGATCAGCGGCAGACGGACTTGCCGTCCGCCGCTGATCCCACTGCCATCCTAATGTGGCTGGTGGTGTTGTCGCAGTCCAAGGCGGTGAATCCGCTACCTCCAGGCTGGCAGTGGCTTCCGCCGGCCCGGAGGATGCACATTCACCGCCATCCTAATCGGCCCCTTAGTGAGAAAAATAGAGAAACAAAACAAATAATTTAATAAATATATATATTTTATATAAAAACGTACTCAGATGAGGTACATTTATAAAAGTCTAGTACAAAACCACTATTGATTGCGAAAGAAATAATCAGGTTCTGAACCAGTACCCCGTAGAACTTACCCAACGGAACCAGTTGTAGCTCTATAACTATTAACCCAGGTTTCGAGGGGTACAGGGTGAGACCATTGATCTTAATGGTAAAGGAGGGAAACAGCAATTACAACGACGGTCGACCAACTCGTTGCCTTTGCAACATGTTCGGAAGAACAAATGTGCCTTAACCACACATTCCTTTACCATGCACATCCTTAAAATGGTAAGCCTTGGGTAAAGTGTAATTGGGGTTTAAAGTCCAATGTTTGCCCTACTTTTGCCCAGACTGGGGTTTGAATAGTAAGTTATATTGTTCGAAAGTCCGGCACTTCCCTAAGAGAAGTCGTAAAGACTTGTGTGACAAAGAAAATGCGAGGTAAAATGCATTTGTTGTTCGGACTGTGTTGTTAAGGAATGCATGGTTTAGGCATGCATGGTTGTGTCATACAACCACAAAAGGAAGCTCACACACAGACCCTATATGCATGTCGTTTTATTAAGTATATGATGTGTACATGGTAGCTAAATCAAAGTGGAAATGACCATCTAACAGAATGGTGGATGAATGAGACTGACTCGAAACCCCTTTCTGCATTTAGTATTTTAAGAACATCATGTAAGATCACAATAGGCTGGTGAAGCACTTAAAGCTGTTTGTAGGCCAGACATAAAAAAAGTAGCTACTAGAACAGGAGAAACATACACCGTAAAATTGTATGAAAAACCATGAAGCTGTGCACAACAAATAAATTGGCATTCCCCATGCAAATACAACAGTACATCAACATTAAATAAATTAGGAAAGACCAAGAGGGACAATGTCAGTCAAAGCAATAAATTATTTTTAAATAGCTTTGCAGAGTTTTACACCATGAACGCTGCATGTGGTGAAACCACAAAGCCTGTACATGACACACCACTTATTACCTCTTTTAGGTAAACAGCGTGAAGGTCTTATTAATAAGCAACTCAGTTCTTATCTTGAGCTTAACCAGACCCTGGATCCCTCCCAATTTGGCTTCTGCCCAGGCCATAGCACAGCGACAGCACTCTTGGCAGTAACTGAGTCTCTGCGCCTGAGAGTGAATGCAGGAAACCCAGTGATACTTGTATTATTGGACCTCTCCTCAGCCTTTGACACCATTTCCCATATGAGGCTGATGGAAAAGCTACAAGAAATTGGCATTCAGGGCCTGGCATTAAAATGGCTCCAACATTTTCTGACTGATAGACATCAAACTGTCATCTTGGGTTCTTATTCTTCACGTAAAATAATCTTAGATTAGGGTGTGCCGCAGGGCTCATGTCTGAGCCCCATCTTGTTTGATATCTATATGGCTCCTTTGGCTGGGATCGCGAAGCACTTTGGCTTTGATATAATCTCATACGTAGATGATACTCAGCTAATGTTTACAACAGGCCATGACTTGGTGGCAGAAAAAGAACGATAATCCTCAGGCATGTTAGCCATCTCAGACTGGATGAATGAGAACTATCTCCAGCAGAATGCAGAAAAGACCGAGATCATGCTGATTGGTAAAGCCTCTTCCATCTGGGCTGATGATTGGTGGCCTCAACAACTGGATGCAACCCCGGTGCCCAATCAAGCAGTAAAGAATCTTGGGATGAAATTGAACCAAGCCTTAACTATGAGAGAGCACATTCTGGCCACCACTGGCCACTGACCATTACCTACGCTTATTGCGCTGAATCTTCCCTTACCTCCCTATTTCCACTCGGAGAACTTTGGTTCAGGCCATCGTAATAAGCAGAATGGATTATGGCAACGCCCTGTTGGCTAACGTCAGCGAAACGATGATCTCTAAACTTCAGGTTGTTCAAAATACGGCAGCCAGGCTTGTGCTCAACTGCCCTTCTGGCACTTCTTCGGTTCCTCTGCTGAAAGAATTACACTGGTTGCCCGTGAAGAAACACTCCTATTTTAAAATCTGCTGTCTCACATATAGTACCTTAAAGGCAAAGGCCCACTTTACCCTAATAAAGAATAAAAGCATATGTCCCCTGCAGTAATTTAAGGTCTGGCTCATAAGCCCTGTTGTGGTTCTCGTCTCTCGCATCTGTTTAACACGCAGCGGTGGAAAGACTTTTTCTTATCTCGCCCTGTGTACTGGAACAAGCTTCCTCTTCATGTGCGTTCTTGCCCAAATTACTGTAAATTTAGGAAACAACTCAAAGCCCACTTATTTTAGACACCCTCATCAATTCCTGTTTTTCATCCACAAGCAGCGCCAACATGCCCTTGGGTGATTTGTGGGGTATACAAAGTCAATTTAACATAACATAAAATTTAACATAACACTATAGACTCTTATAATTACTAAATCATAAATCCACCCTCTTCGTAAGAATCCATGCATCTCCTACAGTTAGTACTGACCCCACTATGGTCAACAAAATGGTGACATTTCTACTTGTGTAGTCGACAGAATGGTGACCTCCACCGCATGGTCTTTCCAGGGTAAACACTAGCAAATGCAACCTGCATGCCTCGTTGAATGGACATTTACATCCCAGTTGAAAACCATTGCTCATTATTTAAAAGTGGTATCATTTACCAAAACCGTGGAGGAAGCAAAAGTGACAATATATGACTTTTAAACACTCAAACATCCCAGGATGTGACATCACACAGCCTTTGACCTTGATCACAGGCTATTAGAAACGTTAAAAGTAAGCTGTTTTTCAAACTTGAAGCTGAAGCGTATTATAAACATTGATTGGCAGCAGGTAGAAACAACCAACCACTAAACCTAGCAATAACTGAACGCATGCTCGGGTTTACAGGCTCAGTTATCATATGGGTTAAATGGCACCCGGTGTTGTTGAAAGCCACAACACAACGCTAGTAGCATTCAATCCTCAAATGACCTTTTGGGCAGGCATGCTTCCAAGATCCTCTGTGTGTGGGAGGGACGTGAACATGCCTGGGGCTTGGTATAATGTTTCCTGACATCTGTTGTTTTTAGACCCTGGGAATATCTGTACAAAATGTAAGTTTTAGCGAGAAAAAAAGACAATGCGTCTTCGGTAACGCTGATTCTGCTGGACAGCGAGTTTGCTCTGTAGCTTGTACATGCTTGAAGTGGCTCAGCCCTGGCACTGTGGAGTGCCAGTACTGTTGTACTGGTGTCGCATGATGCCAATGGGCATCGCTGATGCGTGAGTGCCCCACAGTTCTGAGAGGTTTCTAGCCACGCAGAGGTTCGGTTCACACAAGGAAAGCTGTTTGGAGGGTAGCAGGGGGGGGGGGGGGGTCGGGGGAAGGTGTAATACATTTTCAGAGGGAGCACAATAAACCGCAGCATGTGGATTCATGAAAGTATGTGCCTTTTTTTTCTGTTGAAACTGTCCCCTCTGCCAATTCTGTATTTTTGGAATATTCCATGGTGATAACATCTGGCGTCACAAAAGTAATTACACAGAGCTGTATCATCCCACCAATCTTTAAAATAAAGACTCATTCCTAGGGCCTCATTTATGAAAAGTGACGCATCGCTGCGTGAAAACAGTGATGCGTCACTTTTCACTGCGCACTCCTTGCGACATCAATGATGCGTCATATTTAATGTATGACGCATCATGTCGCAAGGGCTTACAGATACGTCAGTATTTCTGACGCATCTGTAAGCGCAAAAGTGACGCATTGCTGGAGTGTGTCACAAAAGCGACGCAACTCCAGTAATGCGTCCTTTCACATGGGGAAAGCCCCATGTGAAAGGGCTTGCGTCAGTCTTACGCCTGTTGTGAGGCAGGCGCAAGATTTTGACGCAACAGCATCCTAAAAGTGACGCAGTGAAATCTCATAAATTTCACTGCGTCACTATTACGAGGCTTTTTGCGGGGGAACGCCCCCTCTGCACACATTATACATGACGCAGGTATAATGTGGCGCAGGGGTTTAAAAAGTGACGCATCTACCTTGATGCGTCACTTTTTAAATATGGCGCAACAAGGCGCATTTTTTACGCCGCTGGTGCGTCACAAAAAGTGACCCACCAGCGGCGCAAAACTGACGCAAGGCCTCATAAATAAGGGCCCTAGTATCTAAGTCTAGACAATAATGCTTAGAAGATATATGCTGTGAAGAGCAGTTGACTGCCTTAAAAATCCACTGTTAATGCACTCTTCTCATAAAAGCATTATTGACTGCTTGACCCATAATAGAAGGTGCAATCATTCGTACAAAGTCTTGTTGGCTGCTTCCCAGCACTACGTTTATATTTGTTCAAATGATGCAGTTCTGTTCGTAGACCCACTATATGCAATACAAGTCAATCTGCTTATATAGTACTCTTTAGTTCTGGACATATAATGAGGCGCAGCTCTTTCGAGATCCAATCACTCCTCAGCCTTAGATGGACGTGGAAGTGTTAAAGAAAAAAGCTGCAGCTTCAGAAACAGATTCTCACACTTTTCACAGAAATGACGGATTCATACTCAAGGCTATATACGTTTCTCTTTAGCCCATCAAATAAAGGGCTGTATAAAAAAATCCTTTGCTTGGTTCACAAAGCCCTACATGGTGCTGCGCCATAAGACTGCTACTCTGCACCACCTGATCAGAATCCTCAGGTCAGCCTCCAAACATTGCCCCTCGACAACAATCCCAACACTGAACAGTTTGAGTGAAGATCGCTCTGTCAACTAGGCTCCTCCCACTGGAATGCTCTCCCATTGCGCCTCCACCGGGAAACCAATTTCCTATCATTGCACAAATATTTGAAAACCCACATCTTCGACAAATGTTTGCTTTCTAATTCCTTAATTGTCCGAGTTTCCTGTATTGCTCTGGGCTCTCTAGCTTCCCCTGGTCGCCAGAGCACCTTAAAAAACACAATAAAATAACATTAATAAAAAAAACATTTAAACACAGTGCAGGTAAGTCTGGGTGTAGTCGACAAACCCCAAAATAGTGAAGTCAGTCTTCACACTATTAATTGTCCAGGGAATGGTCTACCTTGTTGTAAACAGTTTTTAGATATCCAGAGGCATATCCAAAAGCTTGGCTAGTCCTCCCATCAGGCATAAACCCGAGGGACTCAACCACACATGTTGCCTAATGAAAGAAAAAATACCATAGACCTAGCTAATCAGCCAACCAAATGCAGTCCTGACTGAATAGTATTTTTTGCTTTACTAAACCATCCCACAACACTGCTCTGCTGGCACTTGAGCTATGGCTTCTTCAAACGATTTTCGCATTGGTATTATTATCTAGCACAGAATTTATGTTATGACTGTGGATGGCAACTTGGCTCATTGCCATGTCCCAACACTTTGCTTTTTATCTCCATCAGACTTCAAGCATGAGCTGTTATTAAAATCCTGAAGATGGTGCATATAGAACAGTACCAGACAAGCTTTCATTCCATTCGGGACCTGTGTCGTGGAGAGCCTTGTGTGCGTGGGTGAGGAGCCGGAACGTGATCCTCTTGCTGATGGATAGCCAGTGCAGGTCTCTCAGGTGGGCGGAAATGTGGCTGTGTCGGGGGATGTCCAGGATGAGTCGTGCAGATGCATTCTGTATGCGTTGAAGTCGTTTCTGTAGTTTAGCAGTGGTACCAGCGTAGAGGGTGCTCCCGTAGTCCAGTCGGCTGGTGACAAGGGCCTGGGTGACCGTCTTTCTGGTTCCAGTGGGGATCCAACGGAAGATCTTTCGGAGCATGCAGACGCTGTTGAAGCAGGAAGAAGTAACAGCGTTGACTTGCCTGGTCATCGTGAGGAAGGAGTCGAGGATGAATCCCAGGCTTGGGTGGGGTGCCCAGAACCGGGGGCCACCAGGAGTCGTCCCAGGCGGCGATGAATGGGCCGAGGATGAGGTCTTCCGTGTTGTCTGAGTTCAGTCTCAGACGGCTGAGCTTCATCCATTCTGCGACGTCTTTCATGCCTTCCTGGAAGCTGGCTTTGGCGGTGGCGGGGTCGTTGGTGAGGGAGAGGTATCAGTTGGGTGTCGTCGGCGTAGGAGATGATGTTGAGGTTGTGCTTGCCTGCGATGGCTGCGAGGGGGCTCATGTAGACATTGAAGAGAGTGGGGCTGAGCGAGGAGCCATCACCGTTATTTAGCTCACTGCACCATCCCAGCTCAGAACCTGGCTATATGCAAATTAGTCTGTCCCTGGCCCAGTGCATCATGGGAACAGGGCAGACCAAACTACCAAGCCAATTCTTCACCGGAAAGGAGACAAGCTTCCGGGGACCGGTTTCTGGCATTTCAGCCGTCGTCGGCCCGGCTTGCTTGAATCCTGATGGTGCAGTGAGCAAGGGACTCATGTCTGAGTATACCCTGCCACACCTATAGTGGCCAAAAACGATTCAGAAAAGGGGGTGGTGATGAACAGAGTGTCTGAATTAAGCCGACCACTCTTACCCAGTCCAAAGATCAGGGCTTGATCCATCACCGTTATTTAGCTCACTGCACCATCCCAGCTCAGAACCTGGCTATATGCAAATTAGTCTGTCCCTGGCCCAGTGCATCATGGGAACAGGGCAGACCAAACTACCAAGCCAATTCTTCACCGGAAAGGAGACAAGCTTCCGGGGACCGGTTTCTGGCATTTCAGCCGTCGTCGGCCCGGCTTGCTTGAATCCTGATGGTGCAGTGAGCAAGGGACTCATGTCTGAGTATACCCTGCCACACCTATAGTGGCCAAAAACGATTCAGAAAAGGGGGTGGTGATGAACAGAGTGTCTGAATTAAGCAGACCACTCTTACCCAGTCCAAAGATCAGGGCTTGATCCATCACCGTTATTTAGCTCACTGCACCATCCCAGCTCAGAACCTGGCTATATGCAAATTAGTCTGTCCCTGGCCCAGTGCATCATGGGAACAGGGCAGACCAAACTACCAAGCCAATTCTTCACCGGAAAGGAGACAAGCTTCCGGGGACCGGTTTCTGGCATTTCAGCCGTCGTCGGCCCGGCTTGCTTGAATCCTGATGGTGCAGTGAGCAAGGGACTCATGTCTGAGTATACCCTGCCACACCTATAGTGGCCAAAAACGATTCAGAAAAGGGGGTGGTGATGAACAGAGTGTCTGAATTAAGCAGACCACTCTTACCCAGTCCAAAGATCAGGGCTTGATCCATCACCATTATTTAGCTCACTGCACCATCCCAGCTCAGAACCTGGCTATATGCAAATTAGTCTGTCCCTGGCCCAGTGCATCATGGGAACAGGGCAGACCAAACTACCAAGCCAATTCTTCACCGAAAAGAAGACAAGCTTCCGGGGACCGGTTTCTGGCATTTCAGCCGTCGTCGGCCCGGCTTGCTTGAATCCTGATGGTGCAGTGAGCAAGGGACTCATGTCTGAGTATACCCTGCCACACCTATAGTGGCCAAAAACGATTCAGAAAAGGGGGTGGTGATGAACAGAGTGTCTGAATTAAGCAGACCACTCTTACCCAGTCCAAAGATCAGGGCTTGATGCATCACCGTTATTTAGCTCACTGCACCATCCCAGCTCAGAACCTGGCTATATGCAAATTAGTCTGTCCCTGGCCCAGTGCATCATGGGAACAGGGCAGACCAAACTACCAAGCCAATTCTTCACCGGAAAGGAGACAAGCTTCCGGGGACCGGTTTCTGGCATTTCAGCCGTCGTCGGCCCGGCTTGCTTGAATCCTGATGGTGCAGTGAGCAAGGGACTCATGTCTGAGTATACCCTGCCACACCTATAGTGGCCAAACACGATTCAGAAAAGGGGGTGGTGATGAACAGAGTGTCTGAGTTAAGCAGACCACTCTTACCCAGTCCAAAGATCAGGGCTTGATGCATCACCGTTATTTAGCTCACTGCACCATCCCAGCTCAGAACCTGGCTATATGCAAATTAGTCTGTCCCTGGGCCAGTGCATCATGGGAACAGGGCAGACCAAACTACCAAGCCAATTCTTCACCGGAAAGGAGACAAGCTTCCGGGGACCGGTTTCTGGCATTTCAGCCGTCGTCGGCCCGTCTTGCTTGAATCCTGATGGTGCAGTGAGCAAGGGACTCATGTCTGAGTATACCCTGCCACACCTATAGTGGCCAAAAACGATTCAGAAAAGGGGGTGGTGATGAACAGAGTGTCTGAATTAAGCAGACCACTCTTACCCAGTCCAAAGATCAGGGCTTGATCCATCACCGTTATTTAGCTCACTGCACCATCCCAGCTCAGAACCTGGCTATATGCGAATTAGTCTGTCCCTGGCCCAGTGCATCATGGGAACAGGGCAGACCAAACTACCAAGCCAATTCTTCACCGGAAAGGAGACAAGCTTCCGGGGACCGGTTTCTGGCATTTCAGCCGTCGTCGGCCCGGCTTGCTTGAATCCTGATGGTGCAGTGTGCAAGGGACTCATGTCTGAGTATACCCTGCCACACCTATAGTGGCCAAAAACGATTCAGAAAAGGGGGTGGTGATGACTCGAGTGTCTGAATTAAGCAGACCACTCTTACCCAGTCCAAAGATCAGGGCTTGATCCATCACCGTTATTTAGCTCACTGCACCATCCCAGCTCAGAACCTGGCTATATGCAAATTAGTCTGTCCCTGGCCCAGTGCATCATGGGAACAGGGCAGACCAAACTACCAAGCCAATTCTTCACCGGAAAGGAGACAAGCTTCCGGGGACCGGTTTCTGGTTTTTCAGCCGTCGTCGGCCCGGCTTGCTTGAATCCTGATGGTGCAGTGAGCAAGGGACTCATGTCTGAGTATACCCTGCCACACCTATAGTGGCCAAAAACGATTCAGAAAAGGGGGTGGTGATGAACAGAGTGTCTGAATTAAGCAGACCACTCTTACCCAGTCCAAAGATCAGGGCTTGATCCATCACCGTTATTTAGCTCACTGCACCATCCCAGCTCAGAACCTGGCTATATGCAAATTAGTCTGTCCCTGGCCCAGTGCATCATGGGAACAGGGCAGACCAAACTACCAAGCCAATTCTTCCCCGGAAAGGAGACAAGCTTCCGGGGACCGGTTTCTGGCATTTCAGCCGTCGTCGGCCCGGCTTGCTTGAATCCTGATGGTGCAGTGAGCAAGAGACTCATGTCTGAATATACCCTGCCACACCTATAGTGGCCAAAAACGATTCACAAAAGGGGGTGGTGATGAACAGAGTGTCTGAATTAAGCAGACCACTCTTACCCAGTCCAAAGATCAGGGCTTGATCCATCACCGTTATTTAGCTCACTGCACCATCCCAGCTCAGAACCTGGCTATATGCAAATTAGTCTGTCCCTGGCCCAGTGCATCATGGGAGCAGGGCAGACCAAACTACCAAGCCAACTCTTCACCGGAAAGGAGACAAGCTTCCGGGGACCGGTTTCTGGCATTTCAGCCGTCGTCGGCCCGGCTTGCTTGAATCCTGATGGTGCAGTGAGCAAGGGACTCATGTCTGGATATACCCTGCCACACCTATAGTGGCCAAAAACGATTCAGAAAAGGGGGTGGTGATGAACAGAGTGTCTGAATTAAGCAGACCACTCTTACCCAGTCCAAAGATCAGGGCTTGATCCATCACCGTTATTTAGCTCACTGCACCATCCCAGCTCAGAACCTGGCTATATGCAAATTAGTCTGTCCCTGGCCCAGTGCATCATGGGAACAGGGCAGACCAAACTACCAAGCCAACTCTTCACCGGAAAGGAGACAAGCTTCCGGGGACCGGTTTCTGGCATTTCAGCCGTCGTCGGCCCGGCTTGCTTGAATCCTGATGGTGCAGTGAGCAAGGGACTCATGTCTGAGTATACCCTGCCACACCTATAGTGGCCAAAAACGATTCAGAAAAGGGGGTGGTGATGAACAGAGTGTCTGAATTAAGCAGACCACTCTTACCCAGTCCAAAGATCAGGGCTTGATGCATCACCGTTATTTAGCTCACTGCACCATCCCAGCTCAGAACCTGGCTATATGCAAATTAGTCTGTCCCTGGCCCAGTGCATCATGGGAACAGGGCAGACCAAACTACCAAGCCAATTCTTCACCGGAAAGGAGACAAGCTTCCGGGGACCGGTTTCTGGCATTTCAGCCGTCGTCGGCCCGGCTTGCTTGAATCCTGATGGTGCAGTGAGCAAGGGACTCATGTCTGAGTATACCCTGCCACACCTATAGTGGCCAAAAACGATTCAGAAAAGGGGGTGGTGATGAACAGAGTGTCTGAATTAAGCAGACCACTCTTACCCAGTCCAAAGATCAGGGCTTGATGCATCACCGTTATTTAGCTCACTGCACCATCCCAGCTCAGAACCTGGCTATATGCAAATTAGTCTGTCCCTGGCCCAGTGCATCATGGGAACAGGACAGACCAAACTACCAAGCCAATTCTTCACCGGAAAGGAGACAAGCTTCCGGGGACCGGTTTCTGGCATTTCAGCCGTCGTCGGCCCGGCTTGCTTGAATCCTGATGGTGCAGTGAGCAAGGGACTCATGTCTGAGTATACCCTGCCACACCTATAGTGGCCAAAAACGATTCAGAAAAGGGGGTGGTGATGAACAGAGTGTCTGAATTAAGCAGACCACTCTTACCCAGTCCAAAGATCAGGGCTTGATCCATCACCGTTATTTAGCTCACTGCACCATCCCAGCTCAGAACCTGGCTATATGCGAATTAGTCTGTCCCTGGCCCAGTGCATCATGGGAACAGGGCAGACCAAACTACCAAGCCAATTCTTCACCGGAAAGGAGACAAGCTTCCGGGGACCGGTTTCTGGCATTTCAGCCGTCGTCGGCCCGGCTTGCTTGAATCCTGATGGTGCAGTGTGCAAGGGACTCATGTCTGAGTATACCCTGCCACACCTATAGTGGCCAAAAACGATTCAGAAAAGGGGGTGGTGATGAACAGAGTGTCTGAATTAAGCAGACCACTCTTACCCAGTCCAAAGATCAGGGCTTGATCCATCACCGTTATTTAGCTCACTGCACCATCCCAGCTCAGAACCTGGCTATATGCAAATTAGTCTGTCCCTGGCCCAGTGCATCATGGGAACAGGGCAGACCAAGCTACCAAGCCAACTCTTCACCGGAAAGGAGACAAGCTTCCGGGGACCGGTTTCTGGCATTTCAGCCATCGTCGGCCCGGCTTGCTTGAATCCTGATGGTGCAGTGAGCAAGGGACTCATGTCTGAATATACCCTGCCACACCTATAGTGGCCAAAAACGATTCAGAAAAGGGGGTGGTGATGAACAGAGTGTCTGAATTAAGCAGACCACTCTTACCCAGTCCAAAGATCAGGGCTTGATCCATCACCGTTATTTAGCTCACTGCACCATCCCAGCTCAGAACCTGGCTATATGCAAATTAGTCTGTCCCTGGCCCAGTGCATCATTTGAACAGGGCAGACCAAACTACCAAGCCAACTCTTCACCGGAAAGGAGACAAGCTTCCGGGGACCGGTTTCTGGCATTTCAGCCGTCGTCGGCCCGGCTTGCTTGAATCCTGATGGTGCAGTGAGCAAGGGACTCATGTCTGAGTATACCCTGCCACACCTATAGTGGCCAAAAACGATTCAGAAAAGGGGGTGGTGATGAACAGAGTGTCTGAATTAAGCAGACCACTCTTACCCAGTCCAAAGATCAGGGCTTGATCCATCACCGTTATTTAGCTCACTGCACCATCCCAGCTCAGAACCTGGCTATATGCAAATTAGTCTGTCCCTGGCCCAGTGCATCATGGGAACAGGGCAGACCAAACTACCAAGCCAATTCTTCACCGGAAAGGAGACAAGCTTCCGGGGACCGGTTTCTGGCATTTCAGCCGTCGTCGGCCCGGCTTGCTTGAATCCTGATGGTGCAGTGAGCAAGGGACTCATGTCTGAGTATACCCTGCCACACCTATAGTGGCCAAAAACGATTCAGAAAAGGGGGTGGTGATGAACAGAGTGTCTGAATTAAGCAGACCACTCTTACCCAGTCCAAAGATCAGGGCTTGATCCATCACCGTTATTTAGCTCACTGCACCATCCCAGCTCAGAACCTGGCTATATGCAAATTAGTCTGTCCCTGGCCCAGTGCATCATGGGAACAGGGCAGACCAAACTACCAAGCCAATTCTTCACTGGAAAGGAGACAAGCTTCCGGGGACCGGTTTCTGGCATTTCAGCCATCGTCGGCCCGGCTTGCTAGAATCCTGATGGTGCAGTGAGCAAGGGACTCATGTCTGAGTATACCCTGCCACACCTATAGTGGCCAAAAACGATTCAGAAAAGGGGGTGGTGATGAACAGAGTGTCTGAATTAAGCAGACCACTCTTACCCAGTCCAAAGACCAGGGCTTGATCCATCACCGTTATTTAGCTCACTGCACCATCCCAGCTCAGAACCTGGCTATATGCAAATTAGTCTGTCCCTGGCCCAGTGCATCATGGGAACAGAGCAGACCAAACTACCAAGCCAATTCTTCACCGGAAAGGAGACAAGCTTCCGGGGACCGGTTTCTGGCATTTCAGCCGTCGTCGGCCCGGCTTGCTTGAATCCTGATGGTGCAGTGAGCAAGGGACTCATGTCTGAGTATACCCTGCCACACCTATAGTGGCCAAAAACGATTCAGAAAAGGGGGTGGTGATGAACAGAGTGTCTGAATTAAGCAGACCACTCTTACCCAGTCCAAAGATCAGGGCTTGATCCATCACCGTTATTTAGCTCACTGCACCATCCCAGCTCAGAACCTGGCTATATGCAAATTAGTCTGACCCTGGCCCAGTGCATCATGGGAACAGGGCAGACCAAACTACCAAGCCAATTCTTCCCCGGAAAGGAGACAAGCTTCCGGGGACCGGTTTCTGGCATTTCAGCCGTCGTCGGCCCGGCTTGCTTGAATCCTGATGGTGCAGTGAGCAAGGGACTCATGTCTGAGTATACCCTGCCACACCTATAGTGGCCAAAAACGATTCAGAAAACGGGGTGGTGATGAACAGAGTGTCTGAATTAAGCAGACCACTCTTACCCAGTCCAAAGATCAGGGCTTGATCCATCACCGTTATTGAGCTCACAGCACCATCCCAGCTCAGAACCTGGCTATATGCAAATTAGTCTGTCCCTGGCCCAGTGCATCATGGGAACAGGGCAGACCAAACTACCAAGCCATTTCTTCACCGGAAAGGAGACAAGCTTCCGGGGACCGGTTTCTGGCATTTCAGCCGTCGTCGGCCCGGCTTGCTTGAATCCTGATGGTGCAGTGAGCAAGGGACTCATGTCTGAGTATACCCTGCCACACCTATAGTGGCCAAAAACGATTCAGAAAAGGGGGTGGTGATGAACAGAGTGTCTGAATTAAGCAGACCACTCTTACCCAGTCCAAAGATCAGGGCTTGATCCATCACCGTTATTTAGCTCACAGCACCATCCCAGCTCAGAACCTGGCTATATGCAAATTAGTCTGTCCCTGGCCCAGTGCATCATGGGAACAGGGCAGACCAAACTACCAAGCCAATTCTTCACCGAAAAGGAGACAAGCTTCCGGGGACCGGTTTATGGCATTTCAGCCGTCGTCGGCCCGGCTTGCTTGAATCCTGATGGTGCAGTGAGCAAGGGACTCATGTCTGAGTATACCCTGCCACACCTATAGTGGCCAAAAACGATTCAGAAAAGGGGGTGGTGATGAACAGAGTGTTTGAATTAAGCAGACCACTCTTACCCAGTCCAAAGATCAGGGCTTGATCCATCACCGTTATTTAGCTCACTGCACCATCCCAGCTCAGAACCTGGCTATATGCAAATTAGTCTGTCCCTGGCCCAGTGCATCATGGGAACAGGGCAGACCAAACTACCAAGCCAATTCTTCACCGGAAAGGAGACAAGCTTCCGGGGACCGGTTTCTGGCATTTCAGCCGTCGTCGGCCCGGCTTGCTTGAATCCTGATGGTGCAGTGAGCAAGGGACTCATGTCTGAGTATACCCTGCCACACCTATAGTGGCCAAAAACGATTCAGAAAAGGGGGTGGTGATGAACAGAGTGTCTGAATTAAGCAGACCACTCTTACCCAGTCCAAAGATCAGGGCTTGATCCATCACCGTTATTTAGCTCACTGCACCATCCCAGCTCAGAACCTGGCTATATGCAAATTAGTCTGTCCCTGGCCCAGTGCATCATGGGAACAGGGCAGACCAAACTACCAAGCCAATTCTTCACCGGAAAGGAGACAAGCTTCCGGGGACCGGTTTCTGGCATTTCAGCCGTCGTCGGCCCGGCTTGCTTGAATCCTGATGGTGCAGTGAGCAAGGGACTCATGTCTGAGTATACCCTGCCACACCTATAGTGGCCAAAAACGATTCAGAAAAGGGGGTGGTGATGAACAGAGTGTCTGAATTAAGCAGACCACTCTTATCCAGTCCAAAGATCAGGGCTTGATCCATCACCGTTATTTAGCTCACTGCACCATCCCAGCTCAGAACCTGGCTATATGCAAATTAGTCTGTCCCTGGCCCAGTGCATCATGGGAACAGGGCAGACCAAACTACCAAGCCAATTCTTCACCGGAAAGGCGACAAGCTTCCGGGGACCGGTTTCTGGCATTTCAGCCGTCGTCGGCCCGGCTTGCTTGAATCCTGATGGTGCAGTGAGCAAGGGACTCATGTCTGAGTATACCCTGCCACACCTATAGTGGCCAAAAACGATTCAGAAAAGGGGGTGGTGATGAACAGAGTGTCTGAATTAAGCAGACCACTCTTACCCAGTCCAAAGATCAGGGCTTGATCCATCACCGTTATTTAGCTCACAGCACCATCCCAGCTCAGAACCTGGCTATATGCAAATTAGTCTGTCCCTGGCCCAGTGCATCATGGGAACAGGGCAGACCAAACTACCAAGCCAATTCTTCACCGGAAAGGAGACAAGCTTCCGGGGACCGGTTTCTGGCATTTCAGCCGTCGTCGGCCCGGCTTGCTTGAATCCTGATGGTGCAGTGAGCAAGGGACTCATGTCTGAGTATACCCTGCCACACCTATAGTGGCCAAAAACGATTCAGAAAAGGGGGTGGTGATGAACAGAGTGTCTGAATTAAGCAGACCACTCTTACCCAGTCCAAAGATCAGGGCTTGATCCATCACCGTTATTTAGCTCACTGCACCATCCCAGCTCAAAACCTGGCTATATGCAAATTAGTCTGTCCCTGGCCCAGTGCATCATGGGAACAGGGCAGACCAAACTACCAAGCCAATTCTTCACCGGAAAGGAGACAAGCTTCCGGGGACCGGTTTCTGGCATTTCAGCCGTCGTCGGCCCGGCTTGCTTGAATCCTGATGGTGCAGTGAGCAAGGGACTCATGTCTGAGTAAACCCTGCCACACCTATAGTGGCCAAAAACGATTCAGAAAAGGGGGTGGTGATGATCAGAGTGTCTGAATTAAGCAGACCACTCTTACCCAGTCCAAAGATCAGGGCTTGATCCATCACCGTTATTTAGCTCACAGCACCATCCCAGCTCAGAACCTGGCTATATGCAAATTAGTCTGTCCCTGGCCCAGTGCATCATGGGAACAGGGCAGACCAAACTACCAAGCCAATTCTTCACCGGAAAGGAGTCAAGCTTCCGGGGACCGGTTTCTGGCATTTCAGACGTCGTCGGCCCAGCTTGCTTGAATCCTGATGGTGCAGTGAGCAAGGGACTCATGTCTGAGTATACCCTGCCACACCTATAGTGGCCAAAAACGATTCAGAAAAGGGGGTGGTGATGAACAGAGTGTCTGAATTAAGCAGACCACTCTTACCCAGTCCAAAGATCAGGGCTTGATCCATCACCGTTATTTAGCTCACTGCACCATCCCAGCTCAGAACCTGGCTATATGCAAATTAGTCTGTCCCTGGCCCAGTGCATCATGGGAACAGGGCAGACCAAACTACCAAGCCAATTCTTCACCGGAAAGGAGACAAGCTTCCGGGGACCGGTTTCTGGCATTTCAGCCGTCGTCGGCCCGGCTTGCTTGAATCCTGATGGTGCAGTGAGCAAGGGACTCATGTCTGCGTATACCCTGCCACACCTATAGTGGCCAAAAACGATTCAGAAAAGGGGGTGGTGATGAACAGAGTGTCTGAATTAAGCAGACCACTCTTACCCAGTCCTAAGATCAGGGCTTGATCCATCACCGTTATTTAGCTCACTGCACCATCCCAGCTCAGAACCTGGCTATATGCAAATTAGTCTGTCCCTGGCCCAGTGCATCATGGGAACAGGGCAGACCAAACTACCAAGCCAATTCTTCACCGGAAAGGAGACAAGCTTCCGGGGACCGGTTTCTGGCATTTCAGCCGTCGTCGGCTCGGCTTGCTTGAATCCTGATGGTGCAGTGAGCAAGGGACTCATGTCTGAGTAAACCCTGCCACACCTATAGTGGCCAAAAACGATTCAGAAAAGGGGGTGGTGATGAACAGAGTGTCTGAATTAAGCAGACCACTCTTACCCAGTCCAAAGATCAGGGCTTGATCCATCACCGTTATTTAGCTCACTGCACCATCCCAGCTCAAAACCTGGCTATATGCAAATTAGTCTGTCCCTGGCCCAGTGCATCATTGGAACAGGGCAGACCAAACTACCAAGCCAATTCTTCACCGGAAAGGAGACAAGCTTCCGGGGACCGGTTTCTGGCATTTCAGCCATCGTCGGCCCGGCTTGCTTGAATCCTGATGGTGCAGTGAGCAAGGGACTCATGTCTGAGTATACCCTGCCACACCTATAGTGGCCAAAACCGATTCAGAAAAAGGGGTGGTGATGAACAGAGTGTCTGAATTAAGCAGACCACTCTTACCCAGTCCAAAGATCAGGGCTTGATCCATCACCGTTATTTAGCTCACTGCACCATCCCAGCTCAGAACCTGGCTATATGCAAATTAGTCTGTCCCTGGCCCAGTGCATCATGGGAACAGGGCAGACCAAACTACCAAGCCAATTCTTCACCGGAAAGGAGACAAGCTTCCGGGGACCGGTTTCTGGCATTTCAGCCGTCGTCGGCCCGGCTTGCTTGAATCCTGATGGTGCAGTGAGCAAGGGACTCATGTCTGAGTATACCCTGCCACACCTATAGTGGCCAAAAACGATTCAGAAAAGGGGGTAGTGATGAACAGAGTGTCTGAATTAAGCAGACCACTCTTACCCAGTCCAAAGATCAGGGCTTGATCCATCACCGTTATTTAGCTCACAGCACCATCCCAGCTCAGAACCTGGCTATATGCAAATTAGTCTGTCCCTGGCCCAGTGCATCATGGGAACAGGGCAGACCAAACTACCAAGCCAATTCTTCACCGAAAAGGAGACAAGCTTCCGGGGACCGGTTTATGGCATTTCAGCCGTCGTCGGCCCGGCTTGCTTGAATCCTGATGGTGCAGTGAGCAAGGGACTCATGTCTGAGTATACCCTGCCACACCTATAGTGGCCAAAAACGATTCAGAAAAGGGGGTGGTGATGAACAGAGTGTTTGAATTAAGCAGACCACTCTTACCCAGTCCAAAGATCAGGGCTTGATCCATCACCGTTATTTAGCTCACTGCACCATCCCAGCTCAGAACCTGGCTATATGCAAATTAGTCTGTCCCTGGCCCAGTGCATCATGGGAACAGGGCAGACCAAACTACCAAGCCAATTCTTCACCGGAAAGGAGACAAGCTTCCGGGGACCGGTTTCTGGCATTTCAGCCGTCGTCGGCCCGGCTTGCTTGAATCCTGATGGTGCAGTGAGCAAGGGACTCATGTCTGAGTATACCCTGCCACACCTATAGTGGCCAAAAACGATTCAGAAAAGGGGGTGGTGATGAACAGAGTGTCTGAATTAAGCAGACCACTCTTACCCAGTCCAAAGATCAGGGCTTGATCCATCACCGTTATTTAGCTCACTGCACCATCCCAGCTCAGAACCTGGCTATATGCAAATTAGTCTGTCCCTGGCCCAGTGCATCATGGGAACAGGGCAGACCAAACTACCAAGCCAATTCTTCACCGGAAAGGAGACAAGCTTCCGGGGACCGGTTTCTGGCATTTCAGCCGTCGTCGGCCCGGCTTGCTTGAATCCTGATGGTGCAGTGAGCAAGGGACTCATGTCTGAGTATACCCTGCCACACCTATAGTGGCCAAAAACGATTCAGAAAAGGGGGTGGTGATGAACAGAGTGTCTGAATTAAGCAGACCACTCTTACCCAGTCCAAAGATCAGGGCTTGATCCATCACCGTTATTTAGCTCACTGCACCATCCCAGCTCAGAACCTGGCTATATGCAAATTAGTCTGTCCCTGGCCCAGTGCATCATGGGAACAGGGCAGACCAAACTACCAAGCCAATTCTTCACCGGAAAGGCGACAAGCTTCCGGGGACCGTTTTCTGGCATTTCAGCCGTCGTCGGCCCGGCTTGCTTGAATCCTGATGGTGCAGTGAGCAAGGGACTCATGTCTGAGTATACCCTGCCACACCTATAGTGGCCAAAAACGATTCAGAAAAGGGGGTGGTGATGAACAGAGTGTCTGAATTAAGCAGACCACTCTTACCCAGTCCAAAGATCAGGGCTTGATCCATCACCGTTATTTAGCTCACTGCACCATCCCAGCTCAGAACCTGGCTATATGCAAATGAGTCTGTCCCTGGCCCAGTGCATCATGGGAACAGGGCAGACCAAACTACCAAGCCAATTCTTCACCGGAAAGGAGACAAGCTTCCGGGGACCGGTTTCTGGCATTTCAGCCGTCGTCGGCCCGGCTTGCTTGAATCCTGATGGTGCAGTGAGCAAGGGACTCATGTCTGAGTATACCCTGCCACACCTATAGTGGCCAAAAACGATTCAGAAAAGGGGGTGGTGATGAACAGAGTGTCTGAATTAAGCAGACCACTCTTACCCAGTCCAAAGATCAGGGCTTGATCCATCACCGTTATTTAGCTCACTGCACCATCCCAGCTCAAAACCTGGCTATATGCAAATTAGTCTGTCCCTGGCCCAGTGCATCATGGGAACAGGGCAGACCAAACTACCAAGCCAATTCTTCACCGGAAAGGAGACAAGCTTCCGGGGACCGGTTTCTGGCATTTCAGCCGTCGTCGGCCCGGCTTGCTTGAATCCTGATGGTGCAGTGAGCAAGGGACTCATGTCTGAGTATACCCTGCCACACCTATAGTGGCCAAAAACGATTCAGAAAAGGGGGTGGTGATGAACAGAGTGTCTGAATTAAGCAGACCACTCTTACCCAGTCCAAAGATCAGGGCTTGATCCATCACCGTTATTTAGCTCACAGCACCATCCCAGCTCAGAACCTGGCTATATGCAAATTAGTCTGTCCCTGGCCCAGTGCATCATGGGAACAGGGCAGACCAAACTACCAAGCCAATTCTTCACCGGAAAGGAGTCAAGCTTCCGGGGACCGGTTTCTGGCATTTCAGACGTCGTCGGCCCAGCTTGCTTGAATCCTGATGGTGCAGTGAGCAAGGGACTCATGTCTGAGTATACCCTGCCACACCTATAGTGGCCAAAAACGATTCAGAAAAGGGGGTGGTGATGAACAGAGTGTCTGAATTAAGCAGACCACTCTTACCCAGTCCAAAGATCAGGGCTTGATCCATCACCGTTATTTAGCTCACTGCACCATCCCAGCTCAGAACCTGGCTATATGCAAATTAGTCTGTCCCTGGCCCAGTGCATCATGGGAACAGGGCAGACCAAACTACCAAGCCAATTCTTCACCGGAAAGGAGACAAGCTTCCGGGGACCGGTTTCTGGCATTTCAGCCTTCGTCGGCCCGGCTTGCTTGAATCCTGATGGTGCAGTGAGCAAGGGCCTCATGTCTGCGTATACCCTGCCACACCTATAGTGGCCAAAAACGATTCAGAAAAGGGGGTGGTGATGAACAGAGTGTCTGAATTAAGCAGACCACTCTTACCCAGTCCTAAGATCAGGGCTTGATCCATCACCGTTATTTAGCTCACTGCACCATCCCAGCTCAGAACCTGGCTATATGCAAATTAGTCTGTCCCTGGCCCAGTGCATCATGGGAACAGGGCAGACCAAACTACCAAGCCAATTCTTCACCGGAAAGGAGACAAGCTTCCGGGGACCGGTTTCTGGCATTTCAGCCGTCGTCGGCCCGGCTTGCTTGAATCCTGATGGTGCAGTGAGCAAGGGACTCATGTCTGAGTAAACCCTGCCACACCTATAGTGGCCAAAAACGATTCAGAAAAGGGGGTGGTGATGAACAGAGTGTCTGAATTAAGCAGACCACTCTTACCCAGTCCAAAGATCAGGGCTTGATCCATCACCGTTATTTAGCTCACTGCACCATCCCAGCTCAAAACCTGGCTATATGCAAATTAGTCTGTCCCTGGCCCAGTGCATCATGGGAACAGGGCAGACCAAACTACCAAGCCAATTCTTCACCGGAAAGGAGACAAGCTTCCGGGGACCGGTTTCTGGCATTTCAGCCATCGTCGGCCCGGCTTGCTTGAATCCTGATGGTGCAGTGAGCAAGGGACTCATGTCTGAGTATACCCTGCCACACCTATAGTGGCCAAAAACGATTCAGAAAAAGGGGTGGTGATGAACAGAGTGTCTGAATTAAGCAGACCACTCTTACCCAGTCCAAAGATCAGGGCTTGATCCATCACCGTTATTTAGCTCACTGCACCATCCCAGCTCAGAACCTGGCTATATGCAAATTAGTCTGTCCCTGGCCCAGTGCATCATGGGAACAGGGCAGACCAAACTACCAAGCCAATTCTTCACCGGAAAGGAGACAAGCTTCCGGGGACCGGTTTCTGGCATTTCAGCCGTCGTCGGCCCGGCTTGCTTGAATCCTGATGGTGCAGTGAGCAAGGGACTCATGTCTGAGTATACCCTGCCACACCTATAGTGGCCAAAAACGATTCAGAAAAGGGGGTAGTGATGAACAGAGTGTCTGAATTAAGCAGACCACTCTTACCCAGTCCAAAGATCAGGGCTTGATCCATCACCGTTATTTAGCTCACTGCACCATCCCAGCTCAGAACCTGGCTATATGCAAATTAGTCTGTCCCTGGCCCAGTGCATCATGGGAACAGGGCAGACCAAACTACCAAGCCAATTCTTCACCGGAAAGGAGACAAGCTTCCGGGGACCGGTTTCTGGCATTTCAGCCGTTGTCGGCCCGGCTTGCTTGAATCCTGATGGTGCAGTGAGCAAGGGACTCATGTCTGAGTATACCCTGCCACACCTATAGTGGCCAAAAACGATTCAGAAAAGGGGGTGGTGATGAACAGAGTGTCTGAATTAAGCAGACCACTCTTACCCAGTCCAAAGATCAGGGCTTGATCCATCACCGTTATTTAGCTCACTGCACCATCCCAGCTCAGAACCTGGCTATATGCAAATTAGTCTGTCCCTGGCCCAGTGCATCATGGGAACAGGGCAGACCAAACTACCAAGCCAATTCTTCACCGGAAAGGAGACAAGCTCCGGGGACCGGTTTCTGGCATTTCAGCCGTCGTCGGCCCGGCTTGCTTGAATCCTGATGGTGCAGTGAGCAAGGGACTCATGTCTGAGTATACCCTGCCACACCTATAGTGGCCAAAAACGATTCAGAAAAGGGGGTGGTGATGAACAGAGTGTCTGAATTAAGCAGACCACTCTTACCCAGTCCAAAGATCAGGGCTTGATCCATCACCTTTATTTAGCTCACAGCACCATCCCAGCTCAGAACCTGGCTATATGCAAATTAGTCTGTCCCTGGCCCAGTGCATCATGGGAACAGGGCAGACCAAACTACCAAGCCACTTCTTCACTGGAAAGGAGACAAGCTTCCGGGGACCGGTTTCTGGCATTTCAGCCATCGTCGGCCCGGCTTGCTAGAATCCTGATGGTGCAGTGAGCAAGGGACTCATGTCTGAGTATACCCTGCCACACCTATAGTGGCCAAAAACGATTCAGAAAAGGGGGTGGTGATGAACAGAGTGTCTGAATTAAGCAGACCACTCTTACCCAGTCCAAAGACCAGGGCTTGATCCATCACCGTTATTTAGCTCACTGCACCATCCCAGCTCAGAACCTGGCTATATGCAAGTTAGTCTGTCCCTGGCCCAGTGCATCATGGGAACAGGGCAGACCAAACTACCAAGCCAATTCTTCACCGGAAAGGAGACAAGCTTCCGGGGACCGGTTTCTGGCATTTCAGCCGTCGTCGGCCCGGCTTGCTTGAATCCTGATGGTGCAGTGAGCAAGGGACTCATGTCTGAGTATACCCTGCCACACCTATAGTGGCCAAAAACGATTCAGAAAAGGGGGTGGTGATGAACAGAGTGTCTGAATTAAGCAGACCACTCTTACCCAGTCCAAAGATCAGGGCTTGATCCATCACCGTTATTTAGCTCACTGCACCATCCCAGCTCAAAACCTGGCTATATGCAAATTAGTCTGTCCCTGGCCCAGTGCATCATGGGAACAGGGCAGACCAAACTACCAAG
Organism: Lissotriton vulgaris; assembly: GCF_964263255.1. NCBI lineage: Eukaryota > Metazoa > Chordata > Amphibia > Caudata > Salamandridae > Lissotriton > Lissotriton vulgaris. The sequence continues at coordinate 489,546 of NW_028248043.1, forward strand.
CCAATTCTTCACCGGAAAGGAGACAAGCTTCCGGGGACCGGTTTCTGGCATTTCAGCCATCGTCGGCCCGGCTTGCTTGAATCCTGATGGTGCAGTGAGCAAGGGACTCATGTCTGAGTATACCCTGCCACACCTATAGTGGCCAAAAACGATTCAGAAAAAGGGGTGGTGATGAACAGAGTGTCTGAATTAAGCAGACCACTCTTACCCAGTCCAAAGATCAGGGCTTGATCCATCACCGTTATTTAGCTCACTGCACCATCCCAGCTCAGAACCTGGCTATATGCAAATTAGTCTGTCCCTGGCCCAGTGCATCATGGGAACAGGGCAGACCAAACTACCAAGCCAATTCTTCACCGGAAAGGAGACAAGCTTCCGGGGACCGGTTTCTGGCATTTCAGCCGTCGTCGGCCCGGCTTGCTTGAATCCTGATGGTGCAGTGAGCAAGGGACTCATGTCTGAGTATACCCTGCCACACCTATAGTGGCCAAAAACGATTCAGAAAAGGGGGTAGTGATGAACAGAGTGTCTGAATTAAGCAGACCACTCTTACCCAGTCCAAAGATCAGGGCTTGATCCATCACCGTTATTTAGCTCACTGCACCATCCCAGCTCAGAACCTGGCTATATGCAAATTAGTCTGTCCCTGGCCCAGTGCATCATGGGAACAGGGCAGACCAAACTACCAAGCCAATTCTTCACCGGAAAGGAGACAAGCTTCCGGGGACCGGTTTCTGGCATTTCAGCCGTTGTCGGCCCGGCTTGCTTGAATCCTGATGGTGCAGTGAGCAAGGGACTCATGTCTGAGTATACCCTGCCACACCTATAGTGGCCAAAAACGATTCAGAAAAGGGGGTGGTGATGAACAGAGTGTCTGAATTAAGCAGACCACTCTTACCCAGTCCAAAGATCAGGGCTTGATCCATCACCGTTATTTAGCTCACTGCACCATCCCAGCTCAGAACCTGGCTATATGCAAATTAGTCTGTCCCTGGCCCAGTGCATCATGGGAACAGGGCAGACCAAACTACCAAGCCAATTCTTCACCGGAAAGGAGACAAGCTCCGGGGACCGGTTTCTGGCATTTCAGCCGTCGTCGGCCCGGCTTGCTTGAATCCTGATGGTGCAGTGAGCAAGGGACTCATGTCTGAGTATACCCTGCCACACCTATAGTGGCCAAAAACGATTCAGAAAAGGGGGTGGTGATGAACAGAGTGTCTGAATTAAGCAGACCACTCTTACCCAGTCCAAAGATCAGGGCTTGATCCATCACCTTTATTTAGCTCACAGCACCATCCCAGCTCAGAACCTGGCTATATGCAAATTAGTCTGTCCCTGGCCCAGTGCATCATGGGAACAGGGCAGACCAAACTACCAAGCCACTTCTTCACTGGAAAGGAGACAAGCTTCCGGGGACCGGTTTCTGGCATTTCAGCCATCGTCGGCCCGGCTTGCTAGAATCCTGATGGTGCAGTGAGCAAGGGACTCATGTCTGAGTATACCCTGCCACACCTATAGTGGCCAAAAACGATTCAGAAAAGGGGGTGGTGATGAACAGAGTGTCTGAATTAAGCAGACCACTCTTACCCAGTCCAAAGACCAGGGCTTGATCCATCACCGTTATTTAGCTCACTGCACCATCCCAGCTCAGAACCTGGCTATATGCAAGTTAGTCTGTCCCTGGCCCAGTGCATCATGGGAACAGGGCAGACCAAACTACCAAGCCAATTCTTCACCGGAAAGGAGACAAGCTTCCGGGGACCGGTTTCTGGCATTTCAGCCGTCGTCGGCCCGGCTTGCTTGAATCCTGATGGTGCAGTGAGCAAGGGACTCATGTCTGAGTATACCCTGCCACACCTATAGTGGCCAAAAACGATTCAGAAAAGGGGGTGGTGATGAACAGAGTGTCTGAATTAAGCAGACCACTCTTACCCAGTCCAAAGATCAGGGCTTGATCCATCACCGTTATTTAGCTCACTGCACCATCCCAGCTCAGAACCTGGCTATATGCAAATTAGTCTGTCCCTGGCCCAGTGCATCATGGGAACAGGGCAGACCAAACTACCAAGCCAATTCTTCCCCGGAAAGGAGACAAGCTTCCGGGGACCGGTTTCTGGCATTTCAGCCGTCGTCGGCCCGGCTTGCTTGAATCCTGATGGTGCAGTGAGCAAGGGACTCATGTCTGAGTATACCCTGCCACACCTATAGTGGCCAAAAACGATTCAGAAAAGGGGGTGGTGATGAACAGAGTGTCTGAATTAAGCAGACCACTCTTACCCAGTCCAAAGATCAGGGCTTGATCCATCACCGTTATTGAGCTCACAGCACCATCCCAGCTCAGAACCTGGCTATATGCAAATTAGTCTGTCCCTGGCCCAGTGCATCATGGGAACAGGGCAGACCAAACTACCAAGCCATTTCTTCACCGGAAAGGAGACAAGCTTCCGGGGACCGGTTTCTGGCATTTCAGCCGTCGTCGGCCCGGCTTGCTTGAATCCTGATGGTGCAGTGAGCAAGGGACTCATGTCTGAGTATACCCTGCCACACCTATAGTGGCCAAAAACGATTCAGAAAAGGGGGTGGTGATGAACAGAGTGTCTGAATTAAGCAGACCACTCTTACCCAGTCCAAAGATCAGGGCTTGATCCATCACCGTTATTTAGCTCACTGCACCATCCCAGCTCAGAACCTGGCTATATGCAAATTAGTCTGTCCCTGGCCCAGTGCATCATGGGAACAGGGCAGACCAAACTACCAAGCCAATTCTTCACCGGAAAGGCGACAAGCTTCCGGGGACCGGTGTCTGGCATTTCAGCCGTCGTCGGCCCGGCTTGCTTGAATCCTGATGGTGCAGTGAGCAAGGGACTCATGTCTGAGTATACCCTGCCACACCTATAGTGGCCAAAAACGATTCAGAAAAGGGGGTGGTGATGAACAGAGTGTCTGAATTAAGCAGACCACTCTTACCCAGTCCAAAGATCAGGGCTTGATCCATCACCGTTATTTAGCTCACTGCACCATCCCAGCTCAGAACCTGGCTATATGCAAATTAGTCTGTCCCTGGCCCATTGCATCATGGGAACAGGGCAGACCAAACTACCAAGCCAATTCTTCACCGGAAAGGAGACAAGCTTCCGGGGACCGGTTTCTGGCATTTCAGCCGTCGTCGGCCCGGCTTGCTTGAATCCTGATGGTGCAGTGAGCAAGGGACTCATGTCTGAGTATACCCTGCCACACCTATAGTGGCCAAAAACCATTCAGAAAAGGGGGTGGTGATGAACAGAGTGTCTGAATTAAGCAGACCACTCTTACCCAGTCCAAAGATCAGGGCTTGATCCATCACCGTTATTTAGCTCACAGCACCATCCCAGCTCAGAACCTGGCTATATGCAAATTAGTCTGTCCCTGGCCCAGTGCATCATGGGAACAGGGCAGACCAAACTACCAAGCCAATTCTTCACCGGAAAGGAGTCAAGCTTCCGGGGACCGGTTTCTGGCATTTCAGACGTCGTCGGCCCAGCTTGCTTGAATCCTGATGGTGCAGTGAGCAAGGGACTCATGTCTGAGTATACCCTGCCACACCTATAGTGGCCAAAAACGATTCAGAAAAGGGGGTGGTGATGAACAGAGTGTCTGAATTAAGCAGACCACTCTTACCCAGTCCAAAGATCAGGGCTTGATCCATCACCGTTATTTAGCTCACTGCACCATCCCAGCTCAGAACCTGGCTATATGCAAATTAGTCTGTCCCTGGCCCAGTGCATCATGGGAACAGGGCAGACCAAACTACCAAGCCAATTCTTCACCGGAAAGGAGACAAGCTTCCGGGGACCGGTTTCTGGCATTTCAGCCGTCGTCGGCCCGGCTTGCTTGAATCCTGATGGTGCAGTGAGCAAGGGACTCATGTCTGCGTATACCCTGCCACACATATAGTGGCCAAAAACGATTCAGAAAAGGGGGTGGTGATGAACAGAGTGTCTGAATTAAGCAGACCACTCTTACCCAGTCCTAAGATCAGGGCTTGATCCATCACCGTTATTTAGCTCACTGCACCATCCCAGCTCAGAACCTGGCTATATGCAAATTAGTCTGTCCCTGGCCCAGTGCATCATGGGAACAGGGCAGACCAAACTACCAAGCCAATTCTTCACCGGAAAGGAGACAAGCTTCCGGGGACCGGTTTCTGGCATTTCAGCCGTCGTCGGCCCGGCTTGCTTGAATCCTGATGGTGCAGTGAGCAAGGGACTCATGTCTGAGTAAACCCTGCCACACCTATAGTGGCCAAAAACGATTCAGAAAAGGGGGTGGTGATGAACAGAGTGTCTGAATTAAGCAGACCACTCTTACCCAGTCCAAAGATCAGGGCTTGATCCATCACCGTTATTTAGCTCACTTCACCATCCCAGCTCAGAACCTGACTATATGCAAATTAGTCTGTCCCTGGCCCAGTGCATCATGGGAACAGGGCAGACCAAACTACCAAGCCAATTCTTCACCGGAAAGGAGACAAGCTTCCGGGGACCGGTTTCTGGCATTTCAGCCATCGTCGGCCCGGCTTGCTTGAATCCTGATGGTGCAGTGAGCAAGGGACTCATGTCTGAGTATACCCTGCCACACCTATAGTGGCCAAAAACGATTCAGAAAAGGGGGTGGTGATGAACAGGGTGTCTGAATTAAGCAGACCACTCTTACCCAGTCCAAAGATCAGGGCTTGATCCATCACCGTTATTTAGCTCACTGCACCATCCCAGCTCAGAACCTGGCTATATGCAAATTAGTCTGTCCCTGGCCCAGTGCATCATGGGAACAGGGCAGACCAAACTACCAAGCCAATTCTTCACCAGAAAGGAGACAAGCTTCCGGGGACCGGTTTCTGGCATTTCAGCCGTCGTCGGCCCGGCTTGCTTGAATCCTGATGGTGCAGTGAGCAAGGGACTCATGTCTGAGTATACCCTGCCACACCTATAGTGGCCAAAAACGATTCAGAAAAGGGGGTGGTGATGAACAGAGTGTCTGAATTAAGCAGACCACTCTTACCCAGTCCAAAGATCAGGGCTTGATCCATCACCGTTATTTATCTCACTGCACCATCCCAGCTCAGAACCTGGCTATATGCAAATTAGTCTGTCCCTGGCCCAGTGCATCATGGGAACAGGGCAGACCAAACTACCAAGCCAATTCTTCACCGGAAAGGAGACAAGCTTCCGGGGACCGGTTTCTGGCATTTCAGCCGTCGTCGGCCCGGCTTGCTTGAATCCTGATGGTGCAGTGAGCAAGGGACTCATGTCTGAGTATACCCTGCCACACCTATAGTGGCCAAAAACGATTCAGAAAAGGGGGTGGTGATGAACAGAGTGTCTGAATTAAGCAGACCACTCTTACCCAGTCCAAAGATCAGGGATTGATCCATCACCGTTATTTAGCTCACTGCACCATCCCAGCTCAGAACCTGGCTATATGCAAATTAGTCTGTCCCTGGCCCAGTGCATCATGGGAACAGGGCAGACCAAACTACCAAGCCAATTCTTCACCGGAAAGGAGACAAGCTTCCGGGGACCGGTTTCTGGCATTTTAGCCATCGTCGGCCCGGCTTGCTTGAATCCTGATGGTGCAGTGAGCAAGGGACTCATGTCTGAGTATACCCTGCCACACCTATAGTGGCCAAAAACGATTCAGAAAAGGGGGTGGTGATGAACAGAGTCTCTGAATTAAGCAGACCACTCTTACCCAGTCCAAAGATCAGGGCTTGATCCATCACCGTTATTTAGCTCACTGCACCATCCCAGCTCAGAACCTGGCTATATGCAAATTAGTCTGTCCCTGGCCGAGTGCATCATGGGAACAGGGCAGACCAAACTACCAAGCCAATTCTTCACCGGAAAGGAGACAAGCTTCCGGGGACCGGTTTCTGGCATTTCAGCCGTCGTCGGCCCGGCTTGCTTGAATCCTGATGGTGCAGTGAGCAAGGGACTCATGTCTGAGTATACCCTGCCACACCTATAGTGGCCAAAAACGATTCAGAAAAGGGGGTGGTGATGAACAGAGTGTCTGAATTAAGCAGACCACTCTTACCCAGTCCAAAGATCAGGGCTTGATCCATCACCGTTATTTAGCTCACTGCACCATCCCAGCTCAGAACCTGGCTATATGCAAATTAGTCTGTCCCTGGCCCAGTGCATCATGGGAACAGGGCAGACCAAACTACCAAGCCAATTCTTCACCGGAAAGAAGACAAGCTTCCGGGGACCGGTTTCTGGCATTTCAGCCGTCGTCGGCCCGGCTTGCTTGAATCCTGATGGTGCAGTGAGCAAGGGACTCATGTCTGAGTATACCCTGCCACACCTATAGTGGCCAAAAACGATTCAGAAAAGGGGGTGGTGATGAACAGAGTGTCTGAATTAAGCAGACCACTCTTACCCAGTCCAAAGATCAGGGCTTGATCCATCACCGTTATTTCGCTCACTGCACCATCCCAGCTCAGAACCTGGCTATATGCAAATTAGTCTGTCCCTGGCCCAGTGCATTATGGGAACAGGGCAGACCAAACTACCAAGCCAATTCTTCACCGGAAAGGAGACAAGCTTCCGGGGACCGGTTTCTGGCATTTCAGCCGTCGTCGGCCCGGCTTGCTTGAATCCTGATGGTGCAGTGAGCAAGGGACTCATGTCTGAGTATACCCTGCCACACCTATAGTGGCCAAAAACGATTCAGAAAAGGGGGTGGTGAAGAACAGAGTGTCTGAATTAAGCAGACCACTCTTACCCAGTCCTAAGATCAGGGCTTGATCCATCACTGTTATTTAGCTCACTGCACCATCCCAGCTCAGAGCCTGGCTATATGCAAATTAGTCTGTCCCTGGCCCAGTGCATCATGGGAACAGGGCAGACCAAACTACCAAGCCAATTCTTCACCGGAAAGGAGTCAAGCTTCCGGGGACCAGTTTCTGGCATTTCAGCTATCGTCGGCCCGGCTTGCTTGAATCCTGATGGTGCAGTGAGCAAGGGACTCATGTCTGAGTATACCCTGCCACACCTATAGTGGCCAAAAACGATTCAGAAAAGGGGGTGGTGATGAACAGAGTGTCTGAATTAAGCAGACCACTCTTACCCAGTCCAAAGATCAGGGCTTGATCCATCACCGTTATTTAGCTCACTGCACCATCCCAGCTCAGAACCTGGCTATATGCAAATTAGTCTGTCCCTGGCCCAGTGCATCATGGGAACAGGGCAGACCAAACTACCAAGCCAATTCTTCACCGGAAAGGAGACAAGCTTCCGGGGACCGGTTTCTGGCATTTCAGCCGTCGTTGGCCGGGCTTGCTTGAATCCTGATGGTGCAGTGAGCAAGGGACTCATGTCTGAGTATACCCTGCCACACCTATAGTGGCCAAAAACGATTCAGAAAAGGGGGTGGTGATGAACAGAGTGTCTGAATTAAGCAGACCACTCTTACCCAGTCCAAAGATCAGCGCTTGATCCATCACCGTTATTTAGCTCACTGCACCATCCCAGCTCAGAACCTGGCTATATGCAAATTAGTCTGTCCCTGGCCCAGTGCATCATGGGAACAGGGCAGACCAAACTACCAAGCCAATTCTTCACCGGAAATGAGACAAGCTTCTGGGGACCAGTTTCTGGCATTTCAGCCGTCGTCGGCCCGGCTTGCTTGAATCCTGATGGTGCAGTGAGCAAGGGACTCATGTCTGAGTATACCCTGCCACACCTATAGTGGCCAAAAACGATTCAGAAAAGGGGGTGGTGATGAACAGAGTGTCTGAATTAAGCAGACCGCTCTTACCCAGTCCAAAGATCAGGGCTTGATCCATCACCGTTATTTAGCTCACTGCACCATCCCAGCTCAGAACCTGGCTATATGCAAATTAGTCTGTCCCTGGCCCAGTGCATCATGGGAACAGGGCAGACCAAACTACCAAGCCAATTCTTCACCGGAAAGGAGACAAGCTTCCGGGGACCGGTTTCTGGCATTTCAGCCGTCGTCGGCCCGGCTTGCTTGAATCCTGATGGTGCAGTGAGCAAGGGACTCATGTCTGAGTATACCCTGCCACACCTATAGTGGCCAAAAACGATTCAGAAAAGGGGGTGGTGATGAACAGAGTGTCTGAATTAAGCAGACCACTCTTACCCAGTCCAAAGATCAGGGCTTGATCCATCACCGTTATTTAGCTCACTGCACCATCCCAGCTCAGAACCTGGCTATATGCAAATTAGTCTGTCCCTGGCCCAGTGCATCATGGGAACAGGGCAGACCAAACTACCAAGCCAATTCTTCACCGGAAAGGAGACAAGCTTCCGGGGACCGGTTTCTGGCATTTCAGCCGTCGTCGGCCCGGCTTGCTTGAATCCTGATGGTGCAGTGAGCAAGGGACTCGTGTCTGAGTATACCCTGCCACACCTATAGTGGCCAAAAACAATTCAGAAAAGGGGGTGGTGATGAACAGAGTGTCTGAATTAAGCAGACCACTCTTACCCAGTCCAAAGATCAGGGCTTGATCCATCACCGTTATTTAGCTCACTGCACCATCCCAGCTCAGAACCTGGCTATATGCAAATTAGTCTGTCCCTGGCGCAGTGCATCATGGGAACAGGGCAGACCAAACTACCAAGCCAATTCTTCACCGGAAAGGAGACAAGCTTCCGGGGACCGGTGTCTGGCATTTCAGCCGTCGTCGGCCCGGCTTGCTTTAATCCTGATGGTGCAGTGAGCAAGGTGTTGGATCTAGCCCTGATCTCTTGACTGGGTGAGAGTATTCTGCTTAATTCATAAACTCTGTCCATCACCACCCCTTGTTGTTTAATTATTTTGTCCACCATAAGCGTGGAAGGGTATACTCAGATATGAGTCCCTTGCTCATTGCACCATCAGGATTCAAGCAAGCCGGGCCGAAGACGGCTGTAATGCCAGAAACCGGTCCCCGGAAGCTTGTTTCCTTCCCAGTGAAAGAATTGGCTTTGTAGTTTGGTTTGCCCTGTTCCCATCATGCACTGGAACAGGAACAGACTAATTTGCATATAGCCAGGTTCTGAGCTGGGATGGTGCAGTGAGCTAAAAAACGGTGTTGGATCTAGCCCTGATCTCTTGACTGGGTGAGAGTATTCTGCTTAATTCAGAAACTCTGTCCATCACCACCCCTTGTTGTTTAATTATTTTGTCCACCATAAGCGTTGAAGGGTATACTCAGATGTGAGTCCCTTGCTCATTGCACCATCAGGATTCAAGCACGCCGGGCCGAAGACGGCTGTAATGCCAGAAACTGGTCCCCGGAAGCTTGTTTCCTTCCCAGTGAAAGAATTGGCTTTGTAGTTTGGTTTGCCCTGTTCCCATCATGCACTGGGACAGGAACAGACTAATTTGCATATAGCCAGGTTCTGAGCTGGGATGGTGCAGTGAGCTAAAAAACGGTGTTGGATCTAGCCCTGATCTCTTGACTGGGTGAGAGTATTCTGCTTAATTCAGAAACTCTGTCCATCACCACCCCTTGTTGTTTAATTATTTTGTCCACCATAAGCGTGGAAGGGTATACTCAGATGTGAGTCCCTTGCTCATTGCACCATCAGGATTCAAGCAAGCCGGGCCGAAGACGGCTGTAATGCCAGAAACCGGTCCCCGGAAGCTTGTTTCCTTCCCAGTGAAAGAATTGGCTTTGTAGTTTGGTTTGCCCTGTTCCCATCATGCACTGGGACAGGAACAGACTAATTTGCATATAGCCAGGTTCTGAGCTGGGATGGTGCAGTGAGCTAAAAAACGGTGTTGGGTCTAGCCCTGATCTCTTGACTGGGTGAGAGTATTCTGCTTAATTCAGAAACTCTGTCCATCACCACCCCTTGTTGTTTAATTATTTTGTCCACCATAAGCATGGAAGGGTATACTCAGATGTGAGTCCCTTGCTCATTGCACCATCAGGATTCAAGCAAGCCGGGCCGAAGACGGCTGTAATGCCAGAAACCGATCCCCGGAAGCTTGTTTCCTTCCCAGTGAAAGAATTGGCTTTGTAGTTTGGTTTGCCCTGTTCCCATCATGCACTGGAACAGGAACAGACTAATTTGCATATAGCCAGGCTCTGAGCTGGGATGGTGCAGTGAGCTAAAAAACGGTGTTGGATCTAGCCCTGATCTCTTGACTGGGTGAGAGTATTCTGCTTAATTCAGAAACTCTGTCCATCACCACCCCTTGTTGTTTAATTATTTTGTCCACCATAAGCGTGGAAGGGTATACTCAGATGTGAGTCCCTTGCTCATTGCACCATCAGGATTCAAGCAAGCCGGGCCGAAGACGGCTGTAATGCCAGAAACCGGTCCCCGGAAGCTTGTTTCCTTCCCAGTGAAAGAATTGGCTTTGTAGTTTGGTTTGCCCTGTTCCCATCATGCACTGGGACAGGAACAGACTAATTTGCATATAGCCAGGTTCTGAGCTGGGATGGTGCAGTGAGCTAAAAACGGTGTTGGATCTAGCCCTGATCTCTTGACTGGGTGAGAGTATTCTGCTTAATTCAGAAACTCTGTCCATCACCACCCCTTGTTGTTTAAATATTTCCTTGGATTCTGGCTTGGTGGAGGCGGGTTTTCAGGGTGCGGTGGCAGACCGTGTCGAAAGCAGCCAAGAGGTCGAGGAGGAAGAGGGCGGCAGCTTTGTCCTTTGTCCAGCAGGGTCCTGATGTTGTCAGTGGCTGCGATGAGGGCGGTCTCGGTGCTGTGGCTCGCTCGGAATCCAGACTGCGATGGGTCGAGGGAGCCGTTCGTCTCGAGGAAAGCGGTCAGCTGCTTTTTGACGTTTTTCTCGATGACTTTTGTGGGGAAGGGGAGAAGCGAGATGGGGCGGAAGTTCTTGAAGTCTATGGGGTCTGCGGTGGGTTTCTTCAGGAGAGCGCTGATCTCTGCATGCTTCCAGCTCTCCGGGAAGGTGGTGGATGCGAAGGAGTTGTTAATGATGTCCCGGAGTTGGGGTGCGATGATGGAGTACGCTTTGTTGAAGATGTGGTGTGGGCAGGGGTCGGCTGGAGAGCCTGAGTGGATGGTGTTCATCGTGTGGGTGGTATCTTCCGTGCTGACGGGGGTCCAGGTGCAGGGGGTGGTGGTGGGAGGCGATAGTTCGGTGGTAGGGTCTGTGGCCTGAGCGCCGAAGCTGTCGTGTATATCGGCGATCTTGCGGTGGAAGAACGTGGCGAGGGAGTTGCAGAGGTCTTGTGATGGCATAATGGCGTTGTTGCTGGCGTTGGGGTTGGAGAGCTCTTTCATGATGCTGAAGAGTTCCTTGCTGTCACAAAGAGTTCAAGATGCTGAAGAGTTCCTTGCTGCCACATGTCACAAAGAGCAGCTACTACAGAATGAAAACTCTGACGCATCCGCACATGCTTTGAATATCAGCAAAAGCTACAAATTAATGTCACAGCTGAAATATCCAAGCTCAACCATGCAACAGCCTATACTTTAGTGATCTCAGTTTAATCATCTGCAAATTACAACTTACCCAACATATTGCTGCAAGACAACTTCTCTACCTACACCCAATGGAATGCTGGACTCCAGTCCTGCAATCCTTTCACAGGCTTCCTGTAGATGAGCAATGTGTAAGGCACTCTGCATCATCCACAAAGCCTCCAAGAAATCCTCTCAGGGTAGCAGTAAAACCCATTGTTCTTTTGCCCACAATGCCAATTCACATTAGGCCCAGCCATGTACAAATCAGTCTGAGTTCTTGTCAGAACCCCTTTTTGAGGGCCACGTGGCATATAGGGGCTAATGGATGCAACCATGGGAGGGGTTGAGTTCATTTAGTCAAGATGTCCCAGAGCACAACCTACTATGAATTCTGAGCAATGGGCCAATTACCCCTTCTGCACTCAACTCTCAGAGTTATTAGGTCCGAGCAGTCTAAGGCTCCCTCGGGTGGGAACTCGATATAGGATAGTGAACACAGATTCACAACTCAAAATGCACACAGTAGCAACAGTATATCATTGTCCAGTCAAATACTCACTTTTATAAAAAAAAAGAAAAGCATTTAATTTCTAGTGCTATCCACAAAGGAAAAATACACCATCTTGAAATAATTACACAGTCCTCACCTGAAGTTGGGGCTCTAGAGTTTCTTTGGCAGTTCCCTGTCCCACTCACTCTTCGAGTTAGCGATCGTGGTTATTCTCCATTCACTATTTGTAACATCCAGGGTATGCCCCACTAGTTGTCCAAGTCTCAGGAGCCCACTACAACTCTAACTTATAGTCAATAGTGTTCCACTGCTATTATGCTAACTTCGCATCAAGTTCCCCCCTGGGCTAACAGGCTTACCCGCATCAACAGGTGTGAAGCATTCAGACTTACTGAGTGCTTCCTGCCTATGGTCGCTCGCAGCAGATGCAGTCAACTTCAGGTAAGTCAGCCCCATGCGACCAAATGCGACCCAGACGGTTTCACTCAGTGGGTGCAGAGTATCTCACTCACAGTCACACTCCTGAAGTGGCCAGAGGCTTTCTGCGCCCCCTCCTGAGGGGTAAGTGTTAGTTCAGTTTCTGATGGGTGTGGATACGATTCTCTGGTCTTGGGTCCGTCACCTGGGTGATGGTGTGCGGTTGCTTCTACGGCTTCCTCATCTCTCTGGTGGAGGAAAGGACAAGTCGCAGTCCTGGGTGCTGCTGATTAAATCCTCTGACATACAGGGTCATCGCAACTCACGGTCCATGGGTTCCAGCCCAGTCAGTATGGTAAAATTCTCTACGGCAGCCCCACTTGGCATACGGGGTCACTGCCTTGCTACTGCACCGGTCTACAGACCTTAGAGCATCCCTTTTACCCGGTATCGCCTCCTGGCATAAGGGATCGTTACCTCGCTACAACGGATGGGCCCCAGTCCAATAGGCGCTGCACAACATGGCTAAATTCACGTGCCCCTCTCCTGGCATACAGGAATCACTAAGTCTGTCCTGCACATGAGCAATGATCCAATCGGTGCAGCAGCTGTTTACTCACACCTCGCATGGGGAGTCCACTCGACAGGGTTCCCCACTGGATCTTGCTCTCTCCAATGTTCTCCCCTCCTTCACAGGGCACACTGGTTTTGACAAGCAGGCAGGCCCTGGTGCTCCAGACTCCAGGGCAGGTGGTCTTGGATTCCCTGGGTGATGTTCCCTCACCCAGCAGGGAGACTATCAGGCCTTGGCCCCTAGTCCTGGTCACAGACAGGACTCTTGCAGAGCTTCCACTCCTCACACATCCCCTCTTGCTGCTTGACAGATGGCAATTTTTTGGGGTCTCTACTTTTTGTAGTGTATTTCCGGACTCCAAATGTGATTTAGAGTCAGAATCTTTGAAGTTTTATGTTGGGGTTCTGCTTCTTATGAAATCTTCATTCCTTTCCTCCGTCTTCCTCTTGAAAAGGATTCTATCAAAGCAGGAGTGTCTCCAAAGGTGACAGTTCCACAAAACAGGCCATGGGAGTGGCTAGAGTTCACACTTGGATGTCAGCCACAGTGATATGTGCATCAAAAGGTGCCCCCAGTCCTACAGTTCACGATTATCATATAAACCATATCTCGTTCCTTAGATGTACCCAGGCCCCTTGCTGGTGACCTCTCACTGAATCAAAGAGTACCCTTTGAAGAATACCGGGGAAGACTTGCTCTCCCCAGTGTGTGCCCCACCCAACTTACACAAATCATTCTCAGGGAATCTCTCTACCTCCTCACCATGTTTCACTATGCAGACCTGGGTCTCCCAAAATGGAACACAGGGTCCTCTATGTATTTTACTATCCACAACCGTACATGCACCCAGTTAATTTATGAAGCATACACACACTGCACAGTACTGTATCCTCCTTCATGTACTGTAACATAAGTATTTGTAAGGTGCACATCCACCCAATGGTATTTTGGCACTGAATAACGGATGTTTATTGTTACCCAACTCAATCGTACTCATTTTATTGACCTCAGAAGGATGAAAGGCTGAGTGAACCCCCCCAGATTCGATTCTGTGACCACATCCTTGGAGCTGGTTAAACTATCCCTTGCCTCGGCGGTGGTTCCAAAATCATGGAAGCACGCCATGAAGAAGCCTTACTGAAGAAGCCAACACTGGACGTATCCAAGTCGGAAAACTTTCGTCCAATCACCTTACTTCCGGTCCTATCCAAAATCTTAGAAGCTCATGTGAACTCTGTGAGAAGGTGGCCTGATATGCAGTGCTCACTATTCTAGTGAACACTATGTATCAGTCCAGCAACCCTTATTGATGATTGGTTGTAAGTCAACCTTATAGACCAGCTATCCTAGTAGCGTGGATACGAGCAGTCTAAGGCTAAAGACTCGAGAGGGCGTGTTAAGCCAGCTGTTTACCACACATATACCCCTTGAATACCCAGTGAAAGGACACCACACAAGTGTTATGAAAATAAACAGTTATTTATTAAGAATCACAACAGCCCTGTACTCTCTATGAGGACAGGGTACTAAGCACAAACCAAAACTCTTACAAAAATACTTAAGTTAGCACAGTATATACAAATGCCCGAGGGGCACGGAAAACCATATACTCAGAAAGTGGAATGCAAAATTACTAGCAGGTAAGTACAGTACTAATAGGCTTTGGAATCGCTAGATCTTGACTATAGAATCTTCAGATTACTTCTAGGAGACCCAGGGGACTCGGGTGCAGAGTGTGCACTCTCACGCGGGATGCGGGACAAAGTCTATGGTAGCTAGAATTTGCAAAGTTAGTGTTCTCGGGCGAACCCGACCTGGTAGGAGGAAAACGAAAGTGGATTCTGACCCTTGGATAGTGAGGCTATGCTGGGGCACCGAAATGCCGAAGTTACCTAGCCCAGGGGCTGCAGCTGCATAGGGCTCAAAGGACGTCGGGAATCCTCGTAGACGGACCAGGAGCCTGGAAGAAAGAAGTTGCTGGCAGGCGACCAGTGAAGAAAGTTCGATGGATCCAAGCCTGGATCGAAGGAAGATGACACCTGAAAGCAGAGGGGACCAAGTTCGTGACTACTAGCCAGTAGTCAGGTGGCACCAGGAGGGCACCGGATGGTAGTCACCTCGACTAGGTGAGTGGGTGACGCTGTGCTCGCAGATCTCACGGACCAGGGGCGTTGTCGGCGACCAGGATGGAGGAGCGAGCTGTCCCACGATGGATGAAGCTGTCGGCGTCGCTGGACCCAGGATTGGGCAACAAGCCTTGGCAAATTCAAGCCCACGCGGTGGACTCAAAATGGCGTCTGGAGTGGACCAGGAGGGTCCGGGGTGCCTCTCTTGAAGAAGGAAGCAAGGGCCAGTCTGGAGCAACCAGACCAGCAGCAGTGATGTTGTCGGGCGTCGTGTAGAAGGCCACAAGCCAGCCGGCTAGTAGCCACACAGCGCGGTGAGCACGCAAAAGCAGAAGGGCCCCACGCAGATCGTGGAGATGCTGGAGGGCTGATCTTTGGTGCTGGAGCTGCTCAGAGTTGGGGCTTCTCGGACCCCAAAGCACTCACCAGTGGAGCACACGGTGGGCTTGTTACAAAGAAGTCGTGCAGTCTTGGCGATCGTCAGTCCCTCGAGGTCTCGTCGCACTCACAGTTCTCAGCTTTGCTGTAGAGGTGAGTAGAGGTCAGAGGTGCCAGGGAAGCCGGGTCTCGTCAAGCTGGGTCATCGGATTCGTGAAGAAGGACTTGCAGCAGACCGCAGTGTTCCTAGGATGGTGCCCGCTTGATGCAGGGTGACTACTCCTTAGCCACAAGGGAGAATCTTGAAGAAGAAATCTTGATGTCCTTTCGAAGAAAGTCGTGTCTTGATTCCAAAGATAATCTAATTTGAACAGGGGGCCCGCTCCCATCTTTATACTAAAAAAGGGGGCTGACCCGGTGACTAGGTCCTGCCTATGGGTGGGACTAGGAGGGGGGTGGTTACACCCCTCTGCCATGCCGGACTTTCCCCAGGCCAGGGGCTGGTGTGCTCCTGGAACTGGTTCTGACCGGCCTATGCATAGTGAGCACCGGGGTGCCACTCAGCAGTCACCTTCCTGAAAAGCCCTGCCTACCCAGGATACACAAAACCATGTCTGGGACGGTGCTAGCACCGCCCCTGACAGGAAACCCTTTGTCCAGGCTCCCCTCGCTGGAAGGACTCCCAGCTGCAGGGGGTCAGACTCGTGTCTGTGGTGGCAGCATCCATTTTGTGGAGCTGAGGCTTCAGTTAACTTTAACCGGGGTTCACAGTTACATACATGTCGTGTCCCTCTAGAAGGGTGGAATGCTAACCCCGTCGCCAGAATTGGCGAGGGGTTAGTATTTCAATTCGTATGACACCTTACTCGACATGTTTTGATAAAGCAATACCAAAGTTAGCATTTAACCGCGAGGATTATAATGCACTTAAGAGTATATGGTATGCGATATCATGGAACAGCTATTAGGACTTGGTTCCGCAAGCTGCAGACAGGCTCAGCTCATGCCAGAGCACCATCTCACACGATTCCAAGCACTCTGCCTTCAGGATTGTCAAGGCCTGCCATAGGAGTGACTGATAGGAATCTGTGTGTCCATTTTAGGGTTAGGTATAGGTATACTACACCTACAGCAAAGGGTGATTACACGACTTTGCCCCAGCTGTCATGCAGCCAGTTGTGTCAAATTTAGGAGGCCAGCCAGGGGTGGCATAATACATGCTGCAGCCCCTGGCAGCCCTGGGTACACTCATGCCCTGAGTTACAGGGTCTGATAGGGTGGCCCAGTACCAATTGGTAGATGCACCTAGGGTACATGTGGTAATTTAGAAAGAGAACAGCCAGGCTGTGGGTCTGATTGGCAGGCCCACAGCCAGAGAAAGTCGTAAACCAGTGAAAGAAAAGCAAAAAATCTGGGTGATCATAGGATTGCAGACCCTACTCTCCTACATGACCCCCCCCCCAAACTTTGGGACAATAAGCTAACCTTGACCAGGTGAGTCTTCTTGTTCTAAGTGGAAATATCAGGAGAGCCCATTGGCATTGCCATGATCAGTACCAGGTCTATGTTCCACTGTAAAGTCCATCCCCTGTAGGGAAATGGACCACCTAAGCAGTTTGGGGTTTTCACCCTTCATCTGATTTAGCCACAAGAGGGGCTTATGGTCGGTCTGAATCTTGAAGTGAGTGCCAAACAAGTATGGCCTCAGCTTCTTCAGGGCCCAAACCACAGCAAAGGCCTCCCTCTCAATAGCTGACCAATTCTTCTCTCTGGGGGTCAGCCTTCTGCTTATAAAAGCAATGGGCTGGTCTTGACCATCAAAATTCAGTTGAGAAAGAACAGCTCCCACACCCAACTCAGAAGCATCTGTTTGGACAATGAATGGTTTGGAGTAGTCTGGACTCTTAAGGATAGGTGCTGTGCACATGGCCTGCTTTAGGTCATCGAATGCTTTTTGACAGCCTGCTGTCCACTGAACCTTATTTGGCATTTTCTTACTTGTCAGTTCATTTAATGGTGTCACAATGGAACCATAGTTCCTGACAAACTTTCTGTAGTATCCAGTCAGGCCCAAGAAAGCTCGAACCTGAGTCTGGGTGGTTGGAGGAGCCCAGTCCCTGATTGACTGTATTTTGCTCTCCAGTGGTTGAACCTGGCCTCCACCTACAAGGTGGCCCAGGTATACAACCTGTGTCTGCCCTATCTGGCACTTGGTGGCCTTGATAGTGAGGCCTGCTGCTTGCAGAGCCTCTAACACTTTCCTCAGGTGGACCAGGTGATCCTCCCAGGTGGAGCTAAAGACAGCAATATCATCTAGATATGCTGCACAGAAGTCATCCAGCCCAGTAAGGACTTGATTCACCAACCTTTGGAAGGTGGCAGGTGCATTTTTCAGACCAAAGGGCATTACCACAAATTGATAATGCCCACCAGGGGTTGAAAATGCTGTCTTGGGCTTGGCATCCTCAGCTAACCTGATTTGCCAATACCCAGCTGTTAAGTCAAATGTACTTAAGTAGTTGGCAGAAGCCAATCTATCTATAAGTTAATCTGCCCTTGGTATTGGGTGGGCATCAGTCTTAGTGACTGCATTGAGACCCCTGTAGTCTACGCAAAACCTCATCTCTCTCTTACCATCTTGGGTGTGAGGCTTTGGCACTAGAACTACTGGACTAGCCCAAGGGCTATCTGAGGGTTCAATGACTCCCAACTCCAACATTTTCTGCACTTCAGTTTTGATGCAGTCTCTAACATGATCAGGCTGCCTGTAGATTTTACTCTTGACTGGCAGGCTGTCACCAGTGTCAAGCTCATGGGTGCACCAATTGGTCTGACTGGGTGTCAGAGAGAACATATGTCTGAAAGACTGAAGAACCTGTTTACAGTCTTTCTGCTGATGTTCAGAGAGGCTGCCACAAAAGACAACACCATCTACTGACCCATCATCAGGATTCTGAGTGAGCAGGTCTGGGAGAGGGTCACTCTCTTCCTCCTGTCCCTCATCAATGGCCATGAGCAAGCTCATGTCCTTCCTGTCGACATATGCTTTGAGCCTGTTGACATGGAGTACCCTGTGGGGGCTCCTGGGAGTTCCAAGGTCCACCAGGTAGGTGACCTCTCCCTTTTGCTCAAGAATTGTGTGGGGCCCAGACCATTTGTCTTTGAGTGCTGCTGGGGCCACTGGCTCCAACACCCACACCTTCTGTCCAGGCTGGTAAACAGTCAGGACAGCCTTTTGGTCATGCCAAGCTTTTTGACGTTCTTGACTGGCCTTAAGGTTTTCAGATGCCTTCTCCATATACTCAGCCATCCTGGAGCGGAGACCAAGTACATAGTCCACTATGTTGGTTGCAGGCTTTTTGAGAGGTCTCTCCCATCCTTCCTTCACCAAACACAGGGGGCCTCTCACAGGATGCCCATACAAAAGTTCAAAAGGGCTGTAGCCAACCCCCTTTTGTGGGACCTCTCTGTAAGCAAACAGAAGGCAGGGAATCAGGACATCCCATCTACGCCTGAGCTTTTCAGGTAGTCCATGAATCATCCCTTTTAGGGTCCTGTTGAACCTTTCAACAAGCCCATTGCATTGTGGATGATAGGGTGTAGTGAATTTGTAATTGACACCACATTCCTTCCACATAGCAGTTAAGTAGCTTGACATGAAGTTTGCACCTCTGTCAGAGACAACCTCCTTAGGGAAGCCCACCCTGGAGAACACTCCAACTAGGGCCCTTGCCACTACAGGTGCTGTAGTGGTCCTAAGTGGAATAGCTTCAGGATACCTGGTGGCATGATCCACTACCACCAGTATAAACTTGTGCCCTGATGCTGTTTGGGGTTCCATTGGACCAACAATGTCAATCCCCACTCTTTCAAAGGGCACCCCCACCACAGGCATTGGTATAAGGGGGGCCTTTGTTGTGCCACCTGACTTACCACTGGCTTGGCAAGTGACACAGGAGCGACAAAACTCCTTGGTATCCTCATTCATGTGAGGCCAGTGAAAGTGTGAGACAAGCCTGTCCCAAGTCTTTGTCTGGCCTAAGTGACCTGCTAAGGGAATCTCATGGGCCAAGGTAAGTAGGAAACCTCTCTGAGACAAGGGTACAACCAGGCTCCTGGTCATGCCAGGCTTGGGGTCTCTTGACTCAGTGTACAGGAGTCCATCTTCCCAGTATACCTTGTGGGTACCTGTGGCGTTCCCAGCAGCCTCAGCAGCAGCCTGCTGTCTGAGGGGTTCAAGAGAAGGGCAGTCTAACTGGTCCTTCCCCAGGTCTTCCCTTGAGGGTCCCCCTGAACCCAAGAATTCAACTTGATCAAGTTCAAACTCTCTAGGCTCAGTTTCCCTCAATTCCTGTAGGTCAGCCTCCTCTGAGACTTGATCCACAACCTGGGGCAAGGGGGAAGGCACAGCCTTAACCCTACTGCTCTTTTTCTTGGAAGGTGTCTGGTCCATTGTTCCAGGATCCAGCACCTGTTCAGTGGGGCATTTCCTGACCTGTGACCTGGTCACAGCAAATACATGTGCTGGCAAGCCTAACATTTCCATGTGAGTCCTCTGCTCCACTTCTGACCATTGTGATGACTCCAAATCATTGCCCAACAAACAATCCACTGGGAGGTCTGAACTAACTACAACCTTCTTTTGGCCAGTTACCCCTCCCCAGGAGAAAGCTACAATTGCCATACTGTGATTGGTAGTGACATTGCTTGCATTGGTCACCGGGAATTCTGTACCTGGCATGATCTGTCCAGGGTCCACAAAGTTAGGTGTCACCATTGTGACACTGGCACAAGTGTCCCTATAGGCCTGAGCCATTTTTCCATTAATGAAAGGCGTCTGTCTGTATTTGCCCAAAGTATTGGGACTTATGTCAGGGGACATATCCATATCCCCTGTACTGACAAGGACAGCCTGAGTGAGTGTACCAACTAAGTTGTCACACCCCTCAGAACCCAGGGTTAACCCTACTAAACCCTTGGGAGGTGCACTACCACTGCTGACTGTACTAGGGGGCACAGGTGCCTTAGGGGCTGCAGTGGCAGGAGTCTGCCCTCCTCCTTTCTTGGTGCACTCACTAAACCAGTGAGTTTTACTTTTGCAGTATTGGCACCACCTTTTAGATTGGCCTTCTTTCTTCTTTTGGGGAGCCTGACCCCCACCCTCTTTGGGTTGTTGGGGACCTGTCGAAGACGTCTGGTCATTTTGTTCCCCCTTAGAATCTTTACCCTTCTGGTCTGCTTTCTTCTGACCACCTTGATTCTGGCCCTGGTTCTGTTTAACTCTTGTTCTAACCCATCTGTCTGCCTTCTTTCCCAATTCTTGGGGAGAGGTCAGATCTGAGTCAACAAGATGCTGATGCAACAACTGGTTCTGACAATTGTTTAAAATTTGTTCTCTCATCATCAAATTGTACAATCCTTTATAATCAGTAACCTTACTGCCCAGCAACCAGCCCTCAAAAGCCTTAGTGGCACAATCTACAAAGTCAGACCAATCTTGAGACTGAGCTTTCTGGGTATCCCTGAACAGCACCCTGTACTGCTCAGTGGTTAGGCCAAACCCTTCCACCAGTGTGTTTTTCAAGACTTGGTAATAGTTAGCATCCTCCACTCTTGTAGTGAGGAGCTTATCTCTACCTTTGCCTTCAAAGGAGAGCCACAAGATAGCTGCCCACTGACTCTGGGGAACACCCTGCACAGCGCAGGCCCTCTCCAGAGCAGTAATCCATTTGTGGATGTCATCCCCTTGTTTAAAGGGGGGCACTATCTTACCAAGGTGCTTTGTATCAAAACTCCTTTCCCTATTGCTAGGTACAATGCTGCCACCAGTGGGGACTACCCCACTTAACTGTTGCTCTCTAGCAAAGGCAAGCCTCTCTTTGGCCAGGGCAAGTTCTTCCCTTTCAATCCTCAGATTAGCTGCCCTTTCTTTAGCTTCATACACTCTCCTCTGAGGGGATGTCATCCCCTTCTGAGAGGAGTGTTGAGAGCCATTGGTTTGAAGGGATCTGCCAGAGCCTCTGGATAGAGACCTAGCTCGTCCATTCCCAATGTTAAGCTGACCTGAGAGTGGTCCCAGGGGTCCCCCAGTACTCATCTCATGTCTGCTTAAGTTGGACCTGGTTAGTCTGCTGACTTCTACCTGTCCCTTGTCTGCCTCATCCCCAGACAGCTGATCCTCATCCTCCTCCCCCTCTTCAGTCTCAGCTGAGAGATGGATTAGGTCAGGGTCTCCTCTGGTTCCCTCAAGGGGAGGCATACCTCCATCTGGATTAGAAGAGCTAAGAAGTTTCTCAGCTTTTCTGGCATCATAAGTCTCTAAGAGACCAATCAGAAAGGAAGTTGTGGGGTTAGACCCCTTCTTAATCTTCCTAGAGGTACACACTTGTCGTAACTCATGGAAGCTAAGCACAGTATATCTGGAAGGGAGGACCTGTGGAGGGTCCACTGACACAAGGGGAGACTCGGAGTTTCCTCCTTTGTCTGACATACTGTTTCTAGTGTGGTGTAAGTGATGCACCTACCTACACTATGTGTTTGCCTACTGATCCCTTGCTAAGAGTTGCAGCCAAGGTGTGCTAAGCCTTGAGGAGCTGTAACAGCTGGTTCAGTAGAACTCAGAGTATTCTAAGCTTAGTTATATGTACTAACAGTACTTATGTGATCTTTCAACAAGATATTCTTAGGATACGTGTGGTAAAACAACAGCAAGCTCAAATCCCAACCGCTGCTCACCAATGTGAGAAGGTGGCCTTATATGCAGTGCTCACTATTCTAGTGAACACTATGTATCAGTCCAGCAACCCTTATTGATGATTGGTTGTAAGTCAACCTTATAGACCAGCTATCCTAGTAGCGTGGATACGAGCAGTCTAAGGCTAAAGACTCGAGAGGGCGTGTTAAGCCAGCTGTTTACCACACATATACCCCTTGAATACCCAGTGAAAGGACACCACACAAGTGTTATGAAAATAAACAGTTATTTATTAAGAATCACAACAGCCCTGTACTCTTTATGAGGACAGGGTACTAAGCACAAACCAAAACTCTTACAAAAATACTTAAGTTAGCACAGTATATACAAATGCCCGAGGGGCACGGAAAACCATATACTCAGAAAGTGGAATGCGAAATTACTAGCAGGTAAGTACAGTACTAATAGGCTTTGGAATCGCTAGATCTTGACTATAGAATCTTCAGATTACTTCTAGGAGACCCAGGGGACTCGGGTGCAGAGTGTGCACTCTCACGCGGGATGCGGGACAAAGTCTATGGTAGCTAGAATTTGCAAAGTTAGTGTTCTCGGGCGAACCCGACCTGGTAGGAGGAAAACGAAAGTGGATTCTGACCCTTGGATAGTGAGGCTATGCTGGGGCACCAAAATGCCGAAGTTACCTAGCCCAGGGGCTGCAGCTGCATAGGGCTCAAAGGACGTCGGGAATCCTCGTAGACGGACCAGGAGCCTGGAAGAAAGAAGTTGCTGGCAGGCGACCAGTGAAGAAAGTTCGATGGATCCAAGCCTGGATCGAAGGAAGATGACACCTGAAAGCAGAGGGGACCAAGTTCGTGACTACTAGCCAGTAGTCAGGTGGCACCAGGAGGGCACCGGATGGTAGTCACCTCGACTAGGTGAGTGGGTGACGCTGTGCTCGCAGATCTCACGGACCAGGAGGCGTTGTCGGCGACCAGGATGGAGGAGCGAGCTGTCCCACGATGGATGAAGCTGTCGGCGTCGCTGGACCCAGGATTGGGCAACAAGCCTTGGCAAATTCAAGCCCACGCGGTGGACTCAAAATGGCGTCTGGAGTGGACCAGGAGGGTCCGGGGTGCCTCTCTTGAAGAAGGTAGCAAGGGCCAGTCTGGAGCAACCAGACCAGCAGCAGTGATGTCGTCGGGCGTCGTGTAGAAGGCCACAAGCCAGCCGGCTAGTAGCCACACAGCGCGGTGAGCACGCAAAAGCAGAAGGGCCCCACGCAGATCGTGGAGACGCTGGAGGGCTGATCTTCGGTGCTGGAGCTGCTCAGGGTTGGGGCTTCTCGGACCCCAAAGCACTCACCAGTGGAGCACACGGTGGGCTTGTTACAAAGAAGTCGTGCAGTCTTGGCGATCGTCGGTCCCTCAAGGTCTCGTCGCACTCACAGTTCTCAGCTTTGCTGTAGAGGTGAGTAGAGGTCAGAGGTGCCAGAGAAGCCGGGTCTCGTCGAGCTGGGTCGTCGGATTCGTGAAGAAGGACTTGCAGCAGACCGCAGTGTTCCTAGGATGGTGCCCGCTTGATGCAGGGTGACTACTCCTTAGCCACAAGGGAGAATCTTGAAGAAGAAATCTTGATGTCCTTTCGAAGAAAGTCGTGTCTTGATTCCAAAGATAATCTAATTTGAACAGGGGGCCCGCTCCCATCTTTATACTAAAAAAGGGGGCTGACCCGGTGACTAGGTCCTGCCTATGGGTGGGACTAGGAGGGGGGTGGTTACACCCCTCTGCCATGCCGGACTTTCCCCAGGCCAGGGGCTGGTGTGCCCCTGGAACTGGTTCTGACCGGCCTATGCGTAGTGAGCACCGGGGTGCCACTCAGCAGTCACCTTCCTGAAAAGCCCTGCCTACCCAGGATACACAAAACCATGTCTGGGACGGTGCTAGCACCGCCCCTGACAGGAAACCCTTTGTCCAGGCTCCCCTCGCTGGAAGGACTCCCAGCTGCAGGGGGTCAGACTCGTGTCTGTGGTGGCAGCATCCATTTTGTGGAGCTGAGGCTTCAGTTAACTTTAACCGGGGTTCACAGTTACATACATGTCGTGTCCCTCTAGAAGGGTGGAATGCTAACCCCGTCGCCAGAATTGGCGAGGGGTTAGTATTCCAATTCGTATGACACCTTACTCGACATGTTTTGATAAAGCAATACCAAAGTTAGCATTTAACCGCGAGGATTATAATGCACTTAAGAGTATATGGTATGCGATATCATGGAACAGCTATTAGGACTTGGTTCCGCAAGCTGCAGACAGGCTCAGCTCATGCCAGAGCACCATCTCACACGATTCCAAGCACTCTGCCTTCAGGATTGTCAAGGCCTGCCATAGGAGTGACTGATAGGAATCTGTGTGTCCATTTTAGGGTTAGGTATAGGTATACTACACCTACAGCAAAGGGTGATTACACGACTTTGCCCCAGCTGTCATGCAGCCAGTTGTGTCAAATTTAGGAGGCCAGCCAGGGGTGGCATAATACATGCTGCAGCCCCTGGCAGCCATGGGTACACTCATGCCCTGAGTTACAGGGTCTGATA
The DNA here is from genome assembly GCF_964263255.1 of Lissotriton vulgaris. NCBI lineage: Eukaryota > Metazoa > Chordata > Amphibia > Caudata > Salamandridae > Lissotriton > Lissotriton vulgaris. Next base: position 514,270 of record NW_028248043.1, read on the forward strand.
GGGTGGCCCAGTACCAATTGGTAGATGCACCTAGGGTACATGTGGTAATTTAGAAAGAGAACAGCCAGGCTGTGGGTCTGATTGGCAGGCCCACAGCCAGAGAAAGTCGTAAACCAGTGAAACAAAAGCAAAAAATCTGGGTGATCATAGGATTGCAGACCCTACTCTCCTACAAACTCGACTCTAACACATTACTTGGAAGCTAATACAATACTAGACATATCCGAGAATGGGTTCCAACCCTGATACAGTACCGAGTCTGCTCTGCTGACGGTCATAGAACAGCTGCGGACCACCACGGATGCCGGCAGAACTTCAGTATTGGTTCTGCTGGATCTGAGTGCAGCCTTCGACATGGTCTCCCATGAAATCCTGCTTCTTTGCCTGGAGGAGATCGGCGTAAACAACAATTCCTTGTCTTGGTTCTCGTACTTTTTGGGCGATCGGACTTTCCAAGTAATCTCTCCCCCTTTGCCTCCTGGGTTCACCCACATTGGTGTGGGGTTCCGCAGGGGTAAGCATTGAGCCCCACACTATTTAATGTCTATATGAGCCCATTGGCGTGGATGGCCAAAGCGCAGGTCATCTCCCTGGTGTCATATGCAGATGACACCAAATTGGTGATTACCTTCTCAAACAATACCAGCCAGGATAGGTCGAAATTCAAAGAAGATTTATTGGCCATCTCGGAGTGGATGATGGCCAATTTTCTGCAGTTGAGCTCCGCCAAATCTGAGATTCTCCTGATAGGCAAATATTCCCATCTCTTGGACAATGAATGGTGGCCTCCTGCTCTTGGAGCCTCCCCTGCCCCTAAACCGGTGGTGAAGAATCTGGGAATTATATTTGCCAAAGATCTTAATTTTGAGGCGCATGCTAAATCAGTGGCTGGGAAATTTTCTGGCTTCTAAGTGGCCTTAAGCCAATACTTGGTCTGTTTGACCCTCAAACGCATCAGCTGATCATTCAATCCTCCATCTTGGTCAGAATGGACTGTTGTAACGTGCTTCTTCTGGGTTCCAATAAGTCTGTGATGAACTGATTGCAGCAGGTCCAGAACGCTACAGCCAGCACCATCTTTGCCATCCCCAAATACTGTCATGTTTCCAACCCCCTCTATCCTCTCCACTGGCTGCCCCTTGAACAATGAGTTTGCTTCAGAGAGTTTGCTTCAGAGGGCTTTGTATCACGCATAAGATTTTGACAGGCATCGGCCCAGGAATGGTGAGCGACCTATGCGCCCATCACATCCCTTCACGAACGCTGCGCTCAGCGGATCTGCTCCTTGCAAGAATTCCACGAATACGAAGGACCTGATCAGGTGGTCCATCTTTTAAGTGGCTGGTCCCCGTTTTATGGAACTCCCTTCCTCTACACATCCGTAGCAATTCTGATCACCAGGCCTTTAGAAGGCTGGTAAAGACCTGGCTTTTCTCTCACTGCTAATGTTTTGCTTGTTCCCTTACTCTGTGCCTTGCTTCAGCGCTGGGACGCCTTATTGCTGGGGCAGCCATGCGCTATACAAGTATTCTAATCTAATCTAATCTAATCTACTCAAGGTCAAACACAGGTCCCTCAGTGGATGTATTAGCCCACTGAGCCACCAGACCCGACATACCACTGATAAGCACACATACATCCTGTACTTGCATTTACCATGCACTCACTGCCCAGTTCTGCATCCTTTATGTACTGTACTACTCATAGGCACACATACACCCAGCAAATGCATTTATCATGCACGCACTGCACAGCACAGTATTCTTCAGGTACTGTACTACTCATAGGCGCAAATACATCCAGCACATGCATTCACCATGCACGTACTGCTCAGTACTGCATTATCCCTATATTGCACTTTTCTCAGACACATGTACACCCAGCGCATATACACCAACTCTGCACTGTGCAGCACTTCATACTAATCTAATGTAAGTCAACAGTGAGTTAAGCACACAGCAGCAGAACTTTAAAAGTGAGTGAGCTTGTAGGCCTCCCTCTAGTGATAGAGGTTAAAAAAGACCTATTCACTCCCACTGATCATGACACGGTATACTGCCACCACTGTGCTAGTACTGCTTAACTCCTGGTAAAGGAAGTAGTTGTCTATCACTATGAGAGCAGCACTTTAGGTGCCCCTTCTGGTCCAACAAGACCGCAATCCATGAGATAGGCATATGTCATGGCACACACGCATGATCCGTATTTCTTTGACAACAAAAATCAACATTAGAGATACAACATCAGCACAGTTGGGCACTCAGGGCAGGGTGCACATATGTTACCATGCAGAGGACTTTTCCATCCCAACAGTCCTCCTCAAATAGGAACAGTCCAGCCAGAACTGCCAAGCTGGGTTTCTTCTCTGAACAGAACCACAAGTAACAAAAGACAGTTTCGGCCTGAATGGGTCTCCTTAGTCAGGGCAGCTTTGTTCCAGTGACTCAGTGAGCTAGGGGCCATTTTTGGACAAACCCCTGGACATTTAGGGTGTTACATTAAACACACAAAAGGTGACGGGAGAAATACTTGTAATAAGCCTAACCACTGGCAAAGACTATAGGAAGCATTCTTTTTGTGTGTTTGATAATTTCATAATACCTACATCATCTCATATTCTAGGATAGAACCCAGAATATGTGTTGCTCCTTCAAGTATATTCTGCAGTCTATAGTCTAGAGGAGAAAGGGAGCAGCCCAACGAGCACACAACTTTCTACATTCATGTAAGTTATTAAATGCTGACCGATGCCTAGTCTAGGTCTTCTATAGTAATGTCAATTCATATGCCCCAACTAGCTACATTCAATGGCAGCTTCTTGGCACAATAACAATCAGATATGGCATGATTGTAACAAAGTCTATCCCAGCAGACTCCCCTCCAGCCTATGCCTACTAAGGATCATACACTTTAAACTAAAAATCCTTGAATGGACAACCCAGTGCTGTAAACAGATTAGTGGACTATGATAATAAGAAATACCATGTCTACCAGTCTGTGTAAAGAGCACCCTTTCAAACCTCCCCACCCACTTCATCTCACTTCAAGCTTCTGAGCTCCATGCAGCCCTTTCCCCATGAGCTCCAGTTTAACCAATCCGATCCATGGATTCCTGCTAAGGTTCGTCCTTGAGGCACCTGCAAGTGATCTAACTGAGCTAGAAGTCAAAGCCATTGCAGCATTATGATGACCTTGCATTAACCACCCAAAGTATGTTCCCCTGTTTGGAACTATTCATTTTCTTATACCATTGGGGCTCGAGCAAAAAAATATCTGGAGTCACAGAACACCCCTATCAGCACATTTAGCCTGCACCCACTTCACGTATTTGTGGTCCATGAAAGAGACAAAGACATGCTTTAACTCCTAGGATTGAGGCTAGCATCTGGCATTAGACTGACTTGGGCAGATGTACAAGCCCCATTCACCACTGGAGCGTCACTTTTTTTGACGCTCCGATGGCGTAGTGCCATTTCCCATATTTACAAAGTGGCGCTAAGCCACTCAATTGTGGCTTACCTCCACCTTGTAAATATGCCCCTTCAGCTGCAGTTCTCTGCAGCAAAGGGGCGTGCAATGGGTGTTGTAGTGGGCATTCCACCACAACACCCATTGCTTTTTGACGCTGAGGCTGATGCAGCACCAAACCTAATGCAAGGGAATATCTCATCTTAGAATGGTGATATGAGGAGAAATTATTAATTTCTCCTCGTTTTTTGCTCTTTCTATGTGTGCTGTATTCTGCAGCACACATAGAAAGAGCAAATTGCCATTATTGATTGTTTATGTGCAAGAAGGCGCCCCTTCCTGCACATAAACAATCATCCCTGTAGTGCAGGCACCCTTGCAACATGGCTGCAGGATGCCTTGCACTGGCACTAGGCAGCTTTTTTGCACAAAAGCTAGGGTAACACAGGGGTGCTCTGTGTTCTTGTTAATACTGCGCATTTAAAAAATGTTGAAGTGCGGCGTTGCCAAATTTGGTGTAGCACCACACTCATTCCTTTATTTGTAAATAGGCCCTACTATGTTTACTTGAAGCCGGGTTTAGCTATTGGCCTAGATCCCTATGAAAGATTTGCATTGGATGTTTGTCATATTCTTACACAGCATAGTTTTGCTGTAGACTTCCATTTTCCTGGGGGGCTCCTCCTGAATTTAATGTAAAAGGCTTGAACATTAAGGGGGTAAATACAATGGCGGTGAACAGGCTGTCGGTGGCGGGTTCACCGCCATCATGAGGCCATTTTCCACCCGCCATATTATGACGATGTTTCGGACCGTCACGTATCCGATGGTAGAAGCCCTCAGCATGTAAAGCATGCCGGCGGTGCACAGCAGGCACTGCCAGTCAGATTATGATGCTGGCTCCCCATGGACAGACTGGCGGGTGCCCCCTTGAAATTGAAATTGAAATTAAAATATTCATAGAGCGCACTACTACCACGCGGTTTCTTGGCGCTGGGGATACCATCATGGGACAGTGAGAAGGACAGACTACTGTTGTGAAAAGACTCGAGCAAAAAGAAATGTTTTCAGCGCTTTACGGAACTCAAGATAGTGAGAAGAAGATCTGAGAGGGAGCGGTAGGGCAAACTGCCCCTTGTGCAGGGGCAGTTTGTTTTTGCACAATTAGAGCCCCCTACATTTCCCTGCACCGTGTGGCAGATACACGTGTGATGTCAGAAGTCCGTCCGCCATCGTAATCAGGCCCCATGCTTTGAATGTTACTCCATTTTACTTTTGTTAATTTTTTTTGGTAATAAATAATTTTTATTTTTGTAAATGCTCCTGCCTAGACCTTATGACTTTATTAACTGCATTCTGTTTGTGCTTATTGATTTCTGCAGGAGCGCCTCACCTCCGTGAGCATGGCCAGTGTCACTGTTGGTCAGTCGTAGGGCCCTTCAAACAGACCTTCTAACTCGTCTCTAAGGTTAGTTGCACCTCTAACTACTATCGTACACTGGCCCTACCAGTCTATTTCCTAATGAGTTGCTGTACGTGAAAACAGAGCATCAAACTAGCACAATTCTTTACATGGTATCAGTTATATTACCCAGTCACCATTGAATGCATGCACACCTTTGCGTGAAGGAACCTTCAGCAACACTGTCCTCGTTATAGCAAAATAGCAAAGACAAGAGAACGCTTGACTACCAATTCCTCTTTCAGGGACACCTCACTGAAGTAGATGAGGAGCTACTGGTAGCTCTTCGCCTTCCTGGAAAAATCTCTCCTCGGTGCAGCCCAGCCTTTTAAATTAAAAGCTTTTGTTTGGTTGAATTAATATATGTATCCCAAAAATGAAAAGGGTCAACTTGCGATAAAAATGTGTGTATTTTCAGAACTCATAAGCTGATATTTGGAGAAAAATGAATTTCCAGAATATATTAAAAAAAGATATTTGAGTGATAAATCATGCCATATTACTAATATCATTACTTTGGTGCTAGGGCCATTACAGCTATGGTGTCATATATTACCGTAGAGGCATTCCAAATTGAAAAAAACCCTCTTTAAGTCACTGCCACCTGATGCACTGAGGTGATCACTGCCAGTAATCTTTAATGGGGCGGCCACTGTTGTACTCTTGCAGAGGGTGGTCCTATTACAAAACTAATAATATTAGTAGCTTGTGACGATTTTCATTAAATATAAGTAGCTCTTATTACTGAGCAGGTTGGAGACTCCTGGTTGAGGGTAAGAATTCTTGAACGTGTAAATCTGTACTACATGACAGCCAGCGGAAGAACCATCACTACTTCCTGAAAACTGGCAGCTTGGCGGCTAATGGCCTTCACGAGAAGATGCACAGCACCTTCTGTTGGTGCTGCGTAGTCCAGGGTAAAGGAAGGGTCGGATGAGGCTTAGTCCCCACTGCAGGAACATACAGGTGGAGATTGCTGCTTCAGAATCCATAGAATATCAATTATCTAGACTCATCCTTCCACTTGATCCTAGTTTGAATAGACACTAGCAGACATGACATATATGCAGGGCTGGACTGGTAATAGCGGGCATCGGGTGTCTCTCCGGGAGGCTGGAAGGGTGGGGCTGGTTTTGCAGTGGGGAGGGCCGTTTTTGTTACTAGGGGCTGGTTTTGCAGTTGAGCTGCCACATTGGCCTACAGTAGTGCCTTACACTTGCATCCCCCTCTCCCCTGTGGGCTGGTCTGACAAAATTGCCAGGCCCTCTTTGGGTTCCCAGTCCAGCCCTGCATGTATGCAGCACTGTATGAGCGTACAAAGGGCATGGGTATACATATATTCATACTCCGGGGTGCTTCTAAAATGTGTGCTATCCTGAATTAAGCAAAATGACAATGAACAATATATTATCCTAGATGGATTAAGTTCTAAGCTTGCATTCTCAATGCTCTCATCAGAATTTACTCAGGGTTGTAACAAAGAGCTCCTCTGTCACCCTCTCATCTTCTTCTGTACTAACAAAATTGTGCTATGGTTTAGCTCCATTCTTTCACAGAATATTCAATTATTTAGAAAATAACTGCTGTACAGTACAACAAATAATATACAAAGTTTACACATTGCGAAAATAGCATGACAATACTGCATTGCTTTCCAAAGTTTGATTCAGCTTAGAATATAGCAATACAGTTCGGTTCTGTTAATAAACAATATACAATCCATGGTGTACTTGGTGTGGCAAGAGGCCACCATACATACCCATTGATATGTTATGTCAAAGAGCCCACATATTGTTTTGGATTGGTATATAAGGAATTACCACATCTTATCCTCTCCACATATTTGGAATCAGCCTGCAACTTACGCCCTCAAAATGGTCACAGAAGTACAGGCGACATGCTAGCTGCTGAATTATGGTCTGTGTGTACCTTTTCACAGCTAATATGTAGAACACATAACTTGAATCATTACTTCCTGGGTTGCACAACGAGTGTTAGGCCCCTCCTCCTAATTTTTCAAGACTTGTCAGACAGGTGGTATGTTATGAATGTGCTTTTAAATCTAAACCCGTATGTTTTTTGCTTTCGGCAGTGCTTATTTTCCTCCAGGAAGGTGTAAATGCAAAATTCTGTACCCTAGTGCAAATAATACACAAATGAGAATAGAATAGGCACTTTTAGGTATATGATCTTTGGTTTTTCATAAAAACATGTTATTAACATTTTTGCAGACACTACAACTGCAAAGCAGCAAATCTGGTCTACTTGACATTGTTAGAGCGCAACTTCTGCTCTTTCATTTGTAGGGGTGCATTATATTCATGGGTAGTTCACACCTGCATGTAATCCTTTATTGTGTTAACATTAGCCCTTTAGAATGTGAACTGTAATAACATGAAAGATGATGTGTTAGAGATATGTCAATGCAAACGTGAAGAAATTAACATTGCACCTATGTGTCTTTAGCTGAAAATAGTAACGTGCAGAATTCGTACAGGATGCTGACCATTATTCACATATTTAATGTGCTGGTGTAACATATTAATTTAGAAATGCACCATAAATAGTGTTCATCTCACATGTGTAGTTTCATGAGGCCTTTGTGCCATTTCTTATGTTGCCCAATTTCTGTAGGCCGGAATTTTATTTTCCCTTGGAAGCTCTCGTATTAGTCTCGCAAGTGAATTTCATGTGCATGTTGAATTTGTAATTTTCACGTTTCTGTTGCAGGTGGAGAATTCATCTTTGTTAGTTAGAGTAGTGTATTTGTTTTAGGAGTTATGCTTAGGGAGGAGAGGATTCATTGAACTTATAATAAAGAACTGTGGTACTTTCTCATTGGAGTAATCCAAGGAATCAAGGTAATCTAGCCCAGGCATGGGAGCATCGCTGCCATGTGGAACGTTACCTACAAGGAGGTGGCTTGACTGGGTGGTGTGATGCCACAACTCAACTTTAAGTGAAGTATTTAAGTTAGGGTCAGTGTCTGGGGAGACTTTGCCTTGCGTTGAGTTAGAGAGCATCTAAGAACGAGCTCCGCAGCTTTATGCTACTCGACCCATTCAAAGTGAGTGAACTTCTTCGGAAGCCTTCACGTGCTTACACCTTTTATGGATCTTGCCCTGGGAAATACTAAGTAGGGATGTCATGTTGGTGGTAGAGAAGGGACAGACTAACGAACCTCAGTTAAAGTGGAATCTTGATGTTGGTGCCATCATTTTCTGTATCCTGATTCTGGAACTGGTTATTCTGTGCATGCTGCATCGTCCTAATTTTCCCCGTAGGATTGGCTTTGTATTAGTTCCAATGTATTTATACACCCTCATCTTGAAGTGCCTGTATGTCCAACTGCTCTTGTCTTTGTAATAAACTTACAAAATCTATTTGTAATTCTTTGGAGTCATAGTTGGAAAGAGAAATCTAGAATATGAGACCCGGCTCCTTCAACATCAAAATGAGTAAGCTGATGACGTGGCTGATTTCTTGTTAAGTTGGTCAATAGACCTTTCTCTCAGATTATCCTCTTTTCCTTAAAATAAGGATAACTTTTTTTAACATTCAAACAAAATATATATGCATCCATTCGACCTCCCTAACCCAAGACTGATCTGAAAGATCCACTTTCTGACAAATTGACAGAGAAAGTTGTGATGGCTCCTGTCAATTTGGCTTCCCACCAAAAACTATCAGGGAGACAGCCGTTTTCCAAACTTCGACTTGCACATACTCAGTAATAGCACGATTGGTAGCACTCATTGACCAGGTTGATCATGGCACTCTTTTGGAGATGTTCAGCCGCTATGAAAATCTTCTAAATCAGTTCCTTTCTGACTAACAGATACTTCCTTATTAATAAATGTGTTTACAAAGTTCAACATCTCCATGTCCACCACATCCACCATTTCCTGTGGGGATCTACAAAGACCTTCCCACTCTCCTATGCTCGTCAACATCCATGTGCAATCACTGGGGAATCCAGTAAATTCTAGTAAATAGAATTAGGCAACAGTATCATTCCCGGCCATACATGAAGATGTCGTCCAGGAAGTGTATTTTATAGTTGGAAGCCTTCTTTGATATTCTGGAAATCTGGGTGATTTTTTTTTCCTTGAAATGGAAGCCACTTGTGAATTAATTTCTCCAGCTCAGCTGCAAAACGTCAGTAACTGTATGTGCAGGATGCCTCAATTACATCAAAGAACTTGGGATAAACCCACAATTCTCATCTGCTAGATTATGATTATTTGGCGGACCTGCATGTCGGCCTGCAACTACATGGCTGGTAAATCACCATGTCTGTCCTCTAGTGTTTGCAACAATAAGGTAAAATCAATAGTCAACATAGAAGCCATTAGAACTGTTATGCCATCATAAGCCCTATTCTACAATGATGGAAGCAGTGCCCTTCTTGCTGGTATGGCTGTATGTCAGACCATCGCCTACAGAATACTTGTATAAATATTGTGCCCTAAATATTATTTACAAAAATATCAGCCCGTAAGTTGTAGCTTTTCTATTACGATCTCCATTGGGGTAAATATTTTTGGCAACTTTTTTAGGACGCTATATTCATTTAAGATGATATTCTGACAGTTACAGCCTGGCAGGTACAGACTATGGACACTGCCTGGAAGAAAGTAATTGTTCATACAAAATCATGGCTTGTTTCTAGGTCGAAGAATTCAGTCTATATTTCCTCAAAAATTGTGAACCTATATTGGCCCATTGGACTACGTTTAAAGTTGATGAATCATGTTCAATTCTGTCAATTTATGTTAACTTCCTAACTCTGTGCTAAACACATTGTTTCAGGGGACTCAGATTGTACCCACAGAATTAATAAATCCAGATTGTGTCTTTAAAGTACGCCATGCTTTCTACTGTTTTTCTCATAGACTTTTTAAATATCTTCCAGAATTCATGATAAGCAGCCCCAAATCTGACGGTGTTTTACAAATCTCTCAAATCTATCTGTTTTAGTTCAGCACCAGATTTTGACACCTGCCCCTGACTTCACTCCATAGTGCACCCTAATATTGATCTTAGCTCTTATTACTATATTATGTTGTTCCTGATTGGTTGTTCTCTATGAACCTATTTGATACCCATTTAGTCAGGCCCAACGTCCCTTTAAACTCTCCAATAAACCAAAAACAACTAAATAAATATTTCTAAAACTATTTAAATACATATTTCTAAAATAAGTTATTACCTCTTTAGAAGCGAATGGCAGAATTAAATAAAGATCTCAGAGTACATAATCAGGGTGGATATTGAAGGCGGGTTCCTGGGTTCGAGAGTGGGCTGCATGTTGTAGGACTGATTTCTGCATCCATGAGTGAAGTGTGGTACTGATCACTGCATCCATAGGTGTAATACTGATCTCAGCATCAATGGGTGAAGTATAATACTGGTCTTTGCATCCGTGGGCAAAGTGAAGGGATGATCTCTGAATCCATAGGTGAAGCAGAGGACTGATCTTTAAGTAAAGTGTAGTGTTGATTTCTGGGTCCAGGGGTAGGCCCTGGAGTATAGAACTGGTTTCTAAGTATTTGGCTTTGAGTCTTAGAATTGTTCTTTGAGTCCAAGATTGGGCTTTGAGGTGAAGCACTACTCTCGAAGCATTAGAGTGGGCTTTTCACTGTGGGCTGATTTCATAGGCAAAATGTGAGATCAATCATATACATCTATGGCCAGGAATAATATTCTTGGAAAGTTCTTGGGTTCAAAGGGTTTAATATGCCTAAACGGCTGGAAGGATACTGATCGACCAGCTACACAGACCTTTAGAGTGGGAAACCAACATTGCCCTATAGACTATATCTTTATCCAGGCGTGGAACTATGTATTGGTAAAACAATTCCATGTAATTAAGCGCAGAGATAGCGACCACAATGCATTGTTTTGTGAAATTGTAGGTGGGATATTGGGCACATGTGAAAGGGTAATCCCCCAAAGTGTGGAGTATCCCAAACGCATGTCCACAAGACTGACGGATGAGTATGTGGAGAAACTGGTATGTTTTCAACAAAACTTATCAAAGGAAAGGATCGAAGGGCACCAGGTAGCATGGTACGAGGATATAATAGTACAGGCGGTGCAGTGCATAAGAGTGTACCTAAATGATAAGAAACAAGTCAAGGTAATTGCACAACCCAAGAAAGGAAAGTCCAAGTGGTTTAATCAGGAATGTCAGAGAAAAAAAAGTGTGATACGAAAATTAGAGCGACGCCAGAGGATCAGCTATGACCTTGGGAATGTGGAGCTCTTGCTTGGGTTGAAGAAGGAGTATAAATCCCTAGTAAAGAAGCAGAAAGGGATTTTTAAAGAAGAATGCTGGGCAAACCTTTTAGAAACAATTGAAAATAAAAATATAAAAGGGTTCTGGAGGTTGATACAGGATGCTGCAGGAAGGGTACCAGGAACTATGAGCTGCGTTGTGGAGGCGGCAGCATGGGTAGACTACTTAAGTAACCTTTATAATGCTAAAAAGTCCCCGGAAAGTGAGAAGAATAGATCAACTCGGATAAGGGATGTAGAAGGTTTAATACCAGACTTCTCTATAGAGAAAGTGAAAGAAATTATTAAAAAATTTAACTTATCACGTGCAGCAGGCCCAGATAATCTTCCCGCCATCCTAGTTAAAACCCAGATAGATTGGTGGGCTGGATTTTTATCCCACATGTTTGTGGCAATCCTGGCCTCAGGTCATTTCCCCAAATCCTGGAGAGGTGCCATAATTAGACCCTTGTATAAAAAAGGAGAAAAGAAAGACCCTAAGAACTATAGGTTAATTAACTTATTAGATATCGGGGAAAAGGTCTTTTCTAAAGTAGTCCTGGGAAAATTGAAAGAATGGGTGGAGCAGCAGTAAATAGTCCCAATAGAGCAAGGTGGCTTCAAGGAGGGGCACTCCACTATTGATTACTGCTTCGCACTTTGGGCTGTAGCGAGGAAGTCCATGGAGCAGCAGGGCAAATTGTTTTGTTGCTTCGTGGACTTTCGAGCAGCCTTTGACTTGGTGGATAGGGACTGTTTGTGGGAGACATTGAGAAAGTATGATGTTCCGGCGGATCTTTTGTTGATTATCCAAGAACTGCATAGCCATAACTGGGCACGGGTAATTAAAGATACCTCTGGCGGCCTTACAATAGAAATACCGATAAACAATGGGTTGAGGCAAGGCTGTGTTCTGGCCCCGTTACTTTTTGCCATATTTTTAGCAGACTTGCCCCTTCTCCTGGGTACAGCCAGAGGAGCGAGCCCTAAAATAAATGGTAAGCATCTGTCCTGTCTGTTGTACGCAGATGACCTTGTAATAATGGATCAAACAGAGGTGGGGCTTCAGAGGAAGTTAAATGTATTCAATGAATATTCTATCGCAAAGCGACTTACAGTAAACATGGATAAGACAAAAATTCTATGTCTTGGGAAGAAGAGTACGAAGTTTAGCTGGTACTTGGGCCAAACCAAGCTAGAAACTGTAAGTGAATATAAATACCTCGGAATATGGTTTACAAGGACTCTGAAGTGGGATACCCATTTGGAAGCGCAGAAACTAAAAGCGCATTTAGCGGTATGCGGGTTGAAAAGATTCAACCATAGCTATGGCGATATGTCACATAAGCCTCTTTTGACTGCCTTTAAAGCTATGGTTCCGCCACAATTCCAATATGGGGCTAAAGTTCTCTGCATCGATGGGAAAAGCACTTGGGATAAAGAGGAGGGAAAATGTTTAAAAGCCTTGCTGTCCCTCCCTGGGTCGGCAATGATCCAGGCAGTTAGAGTAGAATTGGGCCTAACTGCATGGAATGTCCAGGTGCAGATGAGTCTCCTCAGATTCTGGAACCGCTTGGGTCAGGGGGAAGTCACTAAGGTATCACAATGGTGTATGAAAGAAATTCAGACCAGTGAGTTAAAGTGGGCAAAGGCAACAAGTAGGAAACTCCTGGCCATTTGTGATTACCTGAATGTGAACATCGACCCTATGACACTCCAAACTAATGTTATAAAGAATGTTCTCAAAGTGCATGGTAAAGAAATTTCTAGGGCGACAGACCAAATGTATCTGAGAGAAAAAGACTCTGTAAAGTTTATGAGCTCAGGATGGGAGAAAGACTCTAACTTTCCATATATAGACTTGCTACCAAACCGTTGGATAAGAGCAGAAGTTTTTAAATTACGTATAGGTATTAATCCAATATTTACAAATAGTGCAATAAAAACTGCCCTAATGCATCCTGATGGTAAATGTGTGTGTAAATTAGGAATGTAATGTGATATTTTGCACATCTTGCTGGATTGTTATATGTTTTTAAATTTACGTAAACAGTTTCTCCGCCCGATATTTTTAAAATATGAGGTTGAGGATCGCACTAAAGCACGGGAGCTTCTAGTTGACATGGAAAATCTTGACATTGCAATAGCTATCGGGAAATATATGCAGGGGGGTATATAAGTTTCTGATCTGTCTGGAGACCCAAAATAGCCAATAGCCCTATAATCCAAATGAATTTTGGTTTTGAATTGTATAAAGGTTGTTTTTAGGATAATTTTTACTGTTAAGAATATGAATGTGTTATGTGATTTTAAATGATAAAGGATGAACTGTGGTTTATAGATCAAATGGTCTAAATAAACATATATTTGACTTGACTTGACTTGAGGTGAAGCAGAGGACTGATCTTTAAGTAAAGTGTAGTGTTGATTTCTCGGTCCAGGGGTAGGCCCTGGAGTGTAGAACTGGTTTCTAAGTATTTGGCTTTGAGGCTTAGAATTGTTCTTTGAGTCCAAGATTGGGCTTTGAGGTGAAGCACTACTCTCGAAGCATTAGAATGGGCTTTTCGCTGTGGGCTGATTTCATAGGCAAAATGTGAGATCAATCATATACATCTATGGCCAGGAATAATATTTATGTTTTAAAATAAGATAACATTGGTCTTGAACATTGTACAGTTTTGATCTAAGTTTCCCCATATTCTTCCCAAACATTAGGCTCTCGTCATTGTCTCCTATCTCTCAAAGCCAGTACAAATGGTTGCTGATAACCAAAATGGCCGAATCCACACTGAAAAGTCACACCCAGCCTCACACTCTCCCTGTAACACACGTGTGTGCTTTCTGACCTACCCAACGAGCGGTATTTAGAAGAAGCTACATGATGGCAGCCTTTGGGCCACAAAGACAAGAGCAGCTCTTTGTGTTAAATGGATGAACATTATGAAACTAGAGAAATGGATCTTTACAACAACACAGGCATTTATTTCATGTGACAATGATACGTTTTAAAGTAGTGGCACGGTTCCTTCTCAGAACCCACGGCACCATCAAGTATTGTTCCGATGTTCATTGTGATGCTTATGCAAATGTAATCAAATGAACAGTTCACTCATAAGCCCTTTTCTGTGTTTTGACTTTGCATCACAAAGGAGCAGTAACAGTGTCTCTATTGTCATGGCAAAGCACGGTCTTGACTCTAAGAATAATGGCCTCTTCTGAATCCACAAGCACACACTGTTTACATTGCAACAGTGCAGACATTCACCACAGGAATTCATGCAAATCCATTAACATTCGTTTCAATCTCACATGTCGAGCTGTCACTACCAGAGTCAGAGGGCCTTTGCCAAGTGCAGTGAGCCCTTCAGGAGTGGCGACATAAGTGTATTTTATTTTATTCATAATCGGCTAAAAAAAGCCGTTGCAAGTTTGTAACGAGACCGTTATATACTTTTATAAAACATATAAAACTGGGAAAGGAAGAGACCCACTTAGGTGCCCAGGCAGTTATAAAATATTCAGGTGAGTGATAAAAGGCAGATTTCAAATGCATCTCGTTAATAAATAAATTAGGGTGGTAAACATTGCCATGGCATATTATTAAAGGCATACAAAAATAATTGTTATTACAAATAGTTCAAACAGACTTCGGTCAATATGTTACCCCAAACATTTGCTGTCACTGTAGTGTATTGAGCTGTGGGTTCTTTCGTGCATTTGGAGCTCAATCTGACATTTCTTCAAGTTAAAGTGCCGGGGCGTTGACGCATAAGGTCGTTCTGTACTGAAATCATTTTTCCCTCGACTTTCTGTAACGTTTGTTAATAATGGCTCGTAGGCAGTAGTAGGGGTACTGTGCACGTTTATTCATATATTAATAAACTGGTCCGAGGAGCGCCGGCCGGCGCTCTGCTCCGGTGAATCTCAAGCGCGCTAATGATGCGCGCGCATCTCGGCGCCAACATGGCCGCCGTGCGTCACGTCGACGTGACGCGTAACAACTAGAACGCTACATATCTCCCCCTTTTACCAAACCCAAGATCAGTCACTTACAGTTCGCCGTCTAGCTCAAAGTCTCGAAATCGGGCAGGCCTTACGATTTGTCTGCCTCTCCTGGTCACCTTGCCAATGTTCTCTCGGGCACCTTGCCCCTGCATTTCCGTGTCTTCTGCTCCTCCGCTCATTGCTCCTTCATCATTCGTATTACCGCCCGACACGTCCATCTCCGCTCTCTGAGTCTCGCTTCCTTCTTCACCTTCTTGCTCTCCTCTTGCACTTGCTCCGTCTTCTTGCTCACTTCCACTGGGCTTCTCTTCCCCGATCACGTCCTCTATATCCACACCTTCTGAGGACCGTCGTCCCCACCTCACTATCTTGTTGCACCTGGCCATTCGGTCCTGCGACCACACATTCCCATCGCTGAGCAGAGCCGCTCGATCATATACTTCCTTGACCTGCAAGGGTTTGCTATACTTGCTGTCTCCTTTTCTTTGTAAGGTGGCTAGCCTTACTCTTACCCACTCTCCTCTTTCCAACTGAGTGTCCTTCACATTCCTACGTTTGTTGTAGTTGTTGGTGTAGATGGCTTGTGCTCTTTCAAGATTGGCCCTTACTACGGCAGGAGACCACTCACTGGTTACCACCTTCTCCTTCCAGACCCTGTTGTCATGCGTGAAGGGCTCACGTCCTCTCAATATTTGAAACGGGCTGTACCCCGTACCTGTGGGGGTTATTCTGTAGGCCCATACCATATTCTCCAACGCTCTCTTCCAGTCTTTGTTGTTGGAAATAGCCGCTTGTATGGCTCCCATCACCACTCTGTTAAATCTTTCGACTAAACCATTTCCCGCTGGGTGGTAGATGGCTGTGTGCTTTATGGAGATGCCATTCCTTTCCATGAATTGTTTCCATCTTTCCGATGTGAACTGAGGTCCATTATCACTTAGGATGGACTTAGGAATTCCTTCTCTGGTGAACGTTTCGGACTGAAACTCTAGAATGTTCTCCGTGTCCATGGATTCACTCACTTTGATCTCTGGCTACTTGGAATAACGGTCTATGATGACGCATACATAGTTCTGTGTGCTCTGGTCATCAAGCACCGGTCCTAGAATGTCTATAGACAACTCTTCTCATGGATTTAAGGGATTGTCAAATTTTCCTAGAGCTGGACGTAGTGGTCTCAACGTTTTGTCAGCCCCTTGACATTGGGAACACTCTCTGACATGCCTCTCTGCTCTTACATCCATTCCTGGCCACCAGTAATTTTGCTTCGCTCTGGCCTTGAGCTTTCCTATTCCTAGATGGCCTTCATGTAATAAATCCAGCAATTTGTTGATGAGATTCCTTGGGGGAACTACCTTGTCTCCCCGGTAGATGAAGATGCCCTTGTCTCCTACTGACAGTTCTTCTTTCACCTCATAAAATGGCTTGAGGTTTGTCCTCACTTTTTTCTTCTCTGGCCAACCTTGTATGATGTGCACCCTTACATCTTTTATGTCGGGATCTTCTTCGTACGCTTCCATCCATTCTTGTATGCCAATTACCTTCTCTTGATCTTCAATGAGAGCCACCAATTCCCCTCCATCAGCTGGATCTTCCTCTCCAGGCTCCATGGCTGCTGCTCGGCTCAGGTAGTCCGCCACTCGATTCTTGTTCCCTGGGATGTACTCTACATCATATCTGAATTCCAGCAGTTTTAAGGACATTTTCGATATCCTGGGTGTGGCGCTGGCATGTCCACACGATGTTAGTACCTTCACTAACGGCTTGTGGTCTGTCTTAAGCAGGAATCGGGTGCCCCACAAGAATTGCCGGAACCTCGTCGTGGCCCACACCACCGCTAGCATCTCCTTTTCAATGACGCTGTATTTGCTTTCGGTCACTGTCACCGCTCTGGAGGCGAAGCTGATTGTCTCCATGTCCCCTCTTCCTCGGTCTTGCATGAGTACTGCGCCTAGGCCCTTGTCGCTGGCGTCGGTGATGAGCACGGTGGAGCCTTGTGGATCGTACCCCTTGAGCGGTATGGCTCCTGAGATCTCCTTTTTGATGACTTCAAACTCTGCTTGGGCTTCCGGTGTCCACTGGAACGCCGTGCTTTCTCTGGTCAGCAGTCTCATGTTGTAGGTTTTGGAGGCGAAGTGTACCACAAATTTGCTATAATACTCCGCCATTCCCAGGAACGACCTGACTTCCTCCTTGTTCTTGGGGGGCGGTGCTTCTGCAATGGCCTTCACGTTCTCCGCCTTGGGCGTGATCCCCTGTTGTCCAATTTCGTGGCCCAAGTATGTCACTGATTGTAGACCCAACCGACATTTCGACCACTCTGCCGTGAGACCTTTGGCTTCCAATGTTTGCAGTACCTTCTCTAGTTTTCGGTCATGATCTCTTCTGTCTCTTCCCATCACCAGGATATCGTCCTGGAAATACTGGACGTCTTCACATCCTCTGAATAGGTGGTGCATCATTTTTTGAAAGACGGCTGCCGCCGAGGCCAGCCCAAACGGCATGCGACAAAATCTGTAGCATCCAAACGGGGTAATGAACGATGTTAGGCTTTTGCTGTCCGGGTGCAATGCTACCTGGTGGTAGGCTGAGGTAAGGTCGATGGTGGAGTACCACTGAACCCCTCTGGTTTTGGCCAACATCTCCTCTATCCTAGGAAGGGGAAATTTCTCCACCACTATGTTTTTATTGAGTTCTCTCAGGTCTACACAGAGCCTGACCTTCCCGTTGGGTTTCATTACTACGACCAAGGGCGCTAGCCATTCGGCGCAGGTAATTGGCTCTATGATGCCCTTCCTTTCTAGGTCTTGGAGTTCCGTCTGGACCGCTTCTCTCACTGCGATGGGCACGTTCCTCGCCTTGTGTGCCACTGGAATGGCTCCTTCTTTAAGCACTATTCTATGTTGGAATTTTTCCATTCTTCCTACCGTACCCCCGAACACCTTCGGGTAGTTCCTCTTCCATCTGTTCAAGTCTGGCCATTCCTCCTGTTCTGTGAGGAGAATTTGTTCCTTTCCTCCGGGGTCGAGTTTTATGCCCAGATCACCCTGGTCTAGCCATCCTAGGACGGAGGGTCCTTTCTCTGCAACATATAGCTTGCACCACGCCGATCGGCCTCTGAACTCAAATAATAGGTGTCGGAAGCCTAACATGGGAATGCGATCCCCATTGTAAGTGACTGGCCGTATGTCAAGTTTCTTCAGTTCTGGGCCCAACTTGGGTTGGAATTCTTCTTCCCACACTGCTCTCTGCACGATGGTGAACGGGGATCCCGTGTCTGCCACCACTGTGATGGTGATGCCGCCTATGGACATGTCCAGGACTGGTTTGGTAGATCTCTTGCTGTCCACACTCAACACTTGGTCGTATATGCATAAGACGGTGACCACTTCTTCCTCCGTGGCTTCCTCGGGGTCTTCTTCGCTTTGGTCGACATATTTCACCATGCCCTTCTGCTGCTTCCTTCGACATACCTTCTCGTAGTGACCTACGATGCCGCAGTGTAGGCATTTGGCCCGGAATGCCGGACATTTTCTGTCATGGGCTTCATGGGACCAGCTTCCGCACCTGTAGCACGTTTTCTTGTTCTCACTGTTCGCCGGTTTCCCTTGCCATCTGCTGATTCCTTTGGTTACTGGTTGCTTGTTTCTTTGGTCTTTGCGGTGATCTTCCTCCTGTATTCTGTTCACCATGGCAGGAGTGGTTACCTCTTTCTTGGTTGCATTGGCGCATCTCTTTGCGAGTTCTGCTCTCTTCACTATAACCAACACATCTTTAAGCGTGGTGTCACCGCTCGCCCACAGTTTGTCCTGTACATTTGCACTCGTGGTATGCATGACCACCTGGTCTTTTATGAATTCGTCCTCCCACAGCGCGTATTTGCACGTGGCTGCCAGTTTTCTCAATGCTGCTACATACTCTTCGATAGTTTCTCCCACCTTTTGTTTCCTTTGCTGGAAGTTGTATCTATCCACTGACACACAGATGGTGGGGCGATACCTTTCGTCCAGGTCCTCCACTGCGTGTGCATATACATCGTTGTCTGTGTCTTCTCTCTTCTTCGGTACTAGACTCTTGTATATTCTCAGTCCTTCTGGTCCTAGATTTAATAGTAGGATTCGTTTCTTTCTCTGGGGAGTGAAATTTTCCTCATTTTCATCTTCTAGAACCCCTATGAAGTTATCTATGTACTCCTTCCAGTCCTCCCACTTCATTAGAGGCTCTCCGGGCTTCGGTAAGAACTGTACCGGTGCAATTGCATATCCCGCCGGGGTACTCATCTTCACTTCCTTACCGCCTGTCCCGTCGGTGGTTTTTCCTGGGGGGCTGCCTGGGGTGCTGTTTTCGTCTCCTATGTGCTTGTTCCTCTGGGGGCTCTCGTCGCTAGACCCCACTTCCTCCTCTTTAGTAGCCAGCGCAGCGCTCCCTGTGCGTGGTTATGCAGGAAGGTGGCTCGTGTGCTATTGGTTGCACTGTGGACGTGCTGTCTCTCTGGCCTTTATGCCGCTTGAATGCTGTGCTGTGGCTCTGCCACGCTCCTCGGGTTCCTCACTGCCTCTGTGCGTTCGCTGGGGCCGTTTGCGGTGTGTCCCCACCCTTGCTGCTCCAGGTGTACCTTGCTGGTGCTTAGATGGGCCTGGTGTCTCTGTGCCTCGTGGGAGCCACGTGGGTTGGTGCTCCCTTCTGTGCCCCCAGCGTCGGTCTGGTCGTCGTCCCGACCTCGTCGCCACTGTAACGTTTGTTAATAATGGCTCGTAGGCAGTAGTAGGGGTACTGTGCACGTTTATTCATATATTAATAAACTGGTCCGAGGAGCGCCGGCCGGCGCTCTGCTCCGGTGAATCTCAAGCGCGCTAATGATGCGCGCGCATCTCGGCGCCAACATGGCCGCCGTGCGTCACGTCGACGTGACGCGTAACAACTAGAACGCTACACTTTCCTAGGTTTTTGAACATGTAGCCCTTGAGGGCATATTTAGAACCTTCAAATGATGGATTGCACTTTTTGAGTGCGCGCGTCGTGGTTACGTGTAAAGCGGTGCTTCGTGCATTTATACGTTATATTGCAGAGGGATCTACAAAATGGAATTTTAAGGTCCAGAAATACAGGAGGAACAACGGCTCTTAGCATTTTGTCGACTTTGCTAAAAAATGTGACCAGGTCGCAGATGGCTTGAGGATGAGGGTCGTTTAGCAAAAGATCTACGCTGTCTGCTGGTCCCTTGTTTGATCTATACCTCATGTAGAAGTGGCGACATAAATAAGATGGTTTTGTAAAGAGACCAAAAATCCGAATGCAGGAGAATTTTTTATTTTTTTTATTTCAAGCAAAATGCAACGTAGTAAAGGGTCCCTTATCTAGTATCGTTACCTGCGTCACTGCTGCACTAACTGTCACCTAACCGTCTCTTTCCCATATTTCACAACGGTAAGGTAAGCATGTCTCATTCAACCCAGGCAAGATCTGGCCACAGAAAGGAAGGGAGATCACAGGTAACAGGAAACAGTGGGAAAGTAAAAAGAAAAAAGATCAAAAATAGTCATCATTAAGGGAATAGAGGGATGGAGCGTAGACCAGGTAACATTTATTCTGTGGCTTGTTAATGTCTTAGGAATCAATGTCCTACGGCTGATCGTAGCCATGGATGAAGAATTCACCCACCTCTCCACTATTCAAGCTTGGATGCTGAAGGCCTACTTGAAACTCAGGCCCTGCAAAGAGAGTTGGTATGATAACCATCAACAACTGACAACTACAAGTTCAAGATTGGCTGATGCAACGAACCTCAAATTCACTCCACAACTGCCAAGTCTCACCTCAACACCAGCCTCATCAAGCACTTATAATGTGACACCAGTTATTCCTATTTAACAAGATACACAGTGCTGAACCCAAAAACAGAACAGTCAGACAACGACTCATTGATTCTCACCAGGATAGAGATATACTCCCTCCCTCCCCACTCACACCACTACAACTTCAAGGAATATCTTGCACACAAGTAACTACACGTGCTACAAGCCCTACGCATGATGTCTCTCGGAGAGAAGCCCCTCATCCAAGTAATAACCCCTGTGCCACTCATCCATACTGTCAGGGCTTCATTGCTTTTCAGCTAAGTCTATGTTATATTAACACCTTTATACACATATCATACAGTATGCCTACATACCCCAGTTTTTCCATGGCATTCTTTATGTAATCATCATGCTGACATAATCTCGAATCCATCCATAGTTGGACATTAACTGCACATCTTTGTTGAAGCCCTGGATCCTTCAATTAGTATTTTTAAATTCTCAAGCTCCCGAATTCTCTAGTGTCACACATTCATAAGACTACTCTTCATTATCATTATCGCTAGGTGAAAAAATGAGTGTCCATACTGTGTGTACTAGTAACCAGCCAGCTTGTTTAAGTGATGATTAGAAATGTGATACCTGAGTAGGTTCCAATTCTTTTTCCTCTGCTTGCCACGTCTGGGACTGCAAGGTACTCTTCCCTTCTTGTCAACTCCTCGCGGAACCCGCTGCGCGGTTCCAGCTATGTGTGGGGCGGCTGCTGAAACATTATTGGCGAATCCTGCTGGAAGAGCACGTTTGTTATTGACGCTGTGGGGTTGCTGTTTGAAGTAAGGGCTGCGAGCGAGGGTGGGCGCAGGACTACAAGTCCCAGGAGCGCCCGCCCGCCTCCATTGATAGCACCTGGACGCTCTCCCTGCAGGCTCCTCCCCATTTAGTGCTATTAGAAAAGTGCTTCGAACTGCTCAATCGCTGGAATTCTTTTTCCTCTGCTTGCCACGTCTGGGATTGCGAGATACTCTTCCCTTCCTGTCAACTCCTCGCGGAACCAGCTGCGCGGGTCCCGCTTCGTGTGGGGCGGCTGCTGAAACATTATTGGCGAATCCTGCTGGAAGAGCGCGTTTGTTATTGACACTGTGGGGTTGCTGTTTGAAGTAAGGGCGAGCGAGGGTGGGCGCAGGACTACAAGTCCCAGGAGCGCCCGCCCGCCTCCATTGACAGCACCTGGACGCTCTCCCTGCAGGCTCCTCCCCATTTAGTGCTATTAGAAAAGTACTTCGAACTGCTCAATCGCTGGAATTCTTTTTCCTCTGCTTGCCACGTCTGGGATTGCGAGATACTCTTCCCTTCCTGTCAACTCCTCGCGGAACCCGCTGCGCGGGTCCCGCTTCGTGTGGGGCGGCTGCTGAAACATTATTGGCGAATCCTGCTGGAAGAGCGCGTTTGTTATTGACACTGTGGGGTTGCTGTTTGAAGTAAGGGCTGCAGGGCTGCGAGCGAGGGTGGGCGCAGGACTACAAGTCCCAGGAGCGCCCGCCCACCTCCATTGACAGCACCTGGACGCTCTCCCTGCAGGCTCCTCCCCTCATCTGGAATAGATAAAATCAACAGCCTGGTCTCGCAGCGCGGGAGCGCCCGGGAGAAGCCGGGGAGAAGCCCGGGACAAGGGCGGGACCGTCTGTGGCCGTCAGGGGCCGTAAAAGGCTGGGCTGGGCCACCCCCTGATATTTGGAAAACGGGACTGTGGTATAGTTACCAAATTTTGATTTGTCCCCCATTTCTGCTCTCGCTATTGAATGTTATGTTTCATATGACTTGTTATGTTTAAGTGGGGTTGTTACTAATTGCACCCTTAGGTTTCTCTCATACACGTTCTATTTAAACTCTTTTCCTATGCCCAAAATGTCTTCACCAGTAGCGAATCCTCCATCTAGCACGGTAGGGTCCTCTACTTTTGGTCCACTGGACAAATATTTTTCTAAAGTGAAGAATGAGGTCGATAGAGAGATTACGCTTGCAGAGAAGCGAGCTGGGCGCCGTCTCTCTATTGAGCTCTTAAAACAAAGACCACTTTTTGCTTCTCAAAGGGTGTACATATGCCCCTCATGAGATCTAATCATACACAAAGAATCTGATGCTGAGTTATTTAGCACAGATGATATTCCGCTTATATTTCAAAATAACCACCCTGCTCTAGATGATATTATAGTCATCCCTGATCTTAATACTTCTGAGTCAAATCAAACATCTAATCAGCCAATTGACTTAAGTACTCCTTTACCTAATGACGTAGTACCTCTTCATGACATAAATGTACCTTCCCCTGTGTTCACACCCTTAGGATCTGACCCTCACCCGATCATTGTACTTGATAAAAAGTCTAAAACACCTTCTACTAAGGGATTTAATAGCGTCTCTCGTTCACCACCAAGAAAGAGGAGAAGGAAGGGTGGAATTAAAAAGGGGAATAGACTTCTTATTAGCAATATGTACTCCCCACATAAGATAACCAAAGAAGCAGGGAATGTGGACTCAATAGGGCATCTGACTGCTAATTCGATATTTGCCCCAAATTACGAAGGGCTATTAAAGGATATTGATTGCCTTATAAAGGCTCTAATACTCCCACTTACTGAAAGAGTTAAAAGGTTAGGAGAGAAAATGGATCAGATTCTGCAAGAGCAAAAGTTAGCAGCCTGTCACAAACCTAGTAACCAAAGTATAATGCATCCGGTAGTAAAACAGCCTATTAGTAATCCACCCAAGCAACAAACTGCCACTCCTACATCAAATAACATGCCTGCCGTAGCAACACCTAATGTATTGGCGGGCATTAAACCTCCCACAGTTACTGAGAATACAAATAAGGAAAAACCCCATATAGGCACATCAAAAAGAGGCCATACTATAAACGAACCCCCAAGTAAGCCCACTCAAACAACTAGAACAAAAATTAGAAATGTTGCAGACCTGCCCCCGGAATCTTCAAATTATGTCATCGTTCTTACAGGAGTCCCGGTCATGCCAGTTGGAAACACAGAACACAATTCCAGTCTCAAAAATAAAGTTATTCACTGGCTGCGAAAAAATAGACCACGTCCTTTGCACTTAAATGGAGATATAGTTTCAGTTAGGCGATGTAATTGGGTGGGACTTCGACCAAAGGATATTGAAGGGGACGTGATCATCGTTAATTTTAAAGACCATAGACTGGTCACATATATCAGTGACTGGTTCCCAGGGAGATGTGAGGGAGGCATCTCTACGCGCAATTTGAGCTACTTCTATCCGGAAGCTCTAATGATGCCCCTAAATAATAATCCACCAACGTTGAACACAAATCATCATCCCTTAAATAAACGGAGAATTGATGTATTATATAGACCAAATCCAATCTCGAATCCAGCTCACAGACATTATAACGGAAATGACTCCCCTTTTCTCCAACCCATGCCTACTCCTCATCTCCCTAAGATGCATAGACCTCATGTACCATATAGATCAAACTCAATTATGAATCCGGTTGACCACAAGATCTTGGTCAACCGCGTTGAAAAGATGGGCGTGCAAGGCCTGGCTAAAAAACTACTGGCATCGTTTCTGACGGACAGATCCCAGGCAGTCACCTTAGGACAATTCGAATCAGCCGAGTTGTCCTTGCCATGTGGGGTACCTCAAGGTTCATCCCTTAGTCCGACACTATTTAACATCTATGTGTCGGACCTGGCTAAAACAATCAAAGCTCATGGGATGAACCTTACCTCATATGCGGATGACACCCAGTTGATTCTGGCCGTCAGAGATGATGGAGTAACAGTAGCGGAGAATTTTAAAGCAGGCATGTTGGCTATCGGACAGTGGATGTCAGCAAACTGTTTAAAATTGAACTCTGATAAAACTGAGGTGGTAACCTTTGGCCACCTCAGCCCTAACTGGTCCCAGGCATGGTGGCCGTCATCCTTTGGAACATTGCCTAAACCAACCACGAAGGTGAGAAACTTGGGCGTCATGAAGGACTCAGGGCGGTGGCTGGTTGGATGGCGTCCAACTGTCTCCAACTAAACGCCAAAAAAACGGAGGTGATGATCTTTGGGAAGCGGACGGACCTATGGGGAGATACTTGGTGGCCCTCTGAGCTGGGGCCGACCCCCACTCCGGTTGCGGAGATCAAAATTCTTGGTGTTTGGCTGGACCCTTCCCTCAACTTTTTCGGCCACACCAAAAGGACGGCGGCGTGTTGCTTCGGCATCTTGCGCAATCTGCGCCCTGCCCTTAAATACTTTGATGCCGCAACTCGTCAATTGGTGGTGCAAGCAATGGTTTTGGCTCGGCTGGACTATGCCAGCTCCCTTTTCATAGGATTAAACCAGGCTGAGTTAACCCGACTTCAAAGAGTGCAGAACGCTGCGGCCAGAGCAATCGTAGGTCTTCCTAGGTTTTGCTCAGCCGGTCCATCTTTGCGAGCCCTGCATTGGTTACCCGTTAGGCAGCGGATCCACTTTAAAGTTTTGTGCCTTTCCTTCAAGATTCTGAAGGGCCTATCGCCTCCCTTACTGCGCCAACTTTTGTGCCCTTATATCCGGGGCCGCACTTTGCGCTCGCTGGACCAAGAATTAGCGGTAGCCCCTCGGTTCAAACTCAGTCGGGTGGGGGGTCACTCCTTTAAGGTGCGGGCAGCCGCACTCTGGAACGCTCTCCCTTTGAAACTTCGGACCCTTGGTGACCTGCTTTCCTTCCGCAAGGCCGCTAAAACCCATTTATTTTCTGAGCTCTATTAAATCTTTCACTCCCCCATTTTAGTAATATTTTCTGTTCCCCTGTTGTGTTGTGTTCGCCACCTTGTCGGTGCACCGGGACGCTCCTTCGCTGGAGCAGCCGTGCGCAATACAAATAGCACTAACATAACATAACATAACATGTTTGACGACAACTTGAATTTTATGGCTCATGCCAACCAAACGGCCGCCAAAGCGTTTTACAAACTACGCTTGGTCAAGAAGATTCTTCCTTTTCTCCCTAAACATGTAGGCAAGACATTAGTTAGCACCCTTGTCCTGTCAGCATTAGATTATTGCAATGGCCTGTTCGCCAATGCCCAAATTAGAGTCATCAAGAAAATGCAGACAGTTCAGAACGCAGCAGCGAGACTTCTCTCAGACGTCCCCAAATTCAAACCTATAACCGAGACCTTGAGAAGCTTTCACTGGCTTCCTATCAGGAACAGAATCAAATTCAAAACCCTGTGTATTGTTTACAAAGCGTTACATCAACAAGCACCTCAATTCCTGAGAGACCACCTGGTTCCATATGTTCCTTCTCGGCCACTCCGTTCTGCTCAGCTGAACGATCTGATTGTTCCACGGACTAAGTTAGTCAACTGGGGAGACAGACAATTCCTGGTTGCCGCCCCAAAACTATGGAACACACTTCCTCAATCCATAAGATCCAGCCCAAATCTCCTGTCATTCAGAAAGAAACTGAAAACAGGGTTGTTCAACCTCTAAGAACCTGACGCCAAGCATAGGAGAGTTCTCAATAGTACAGCGCCGAGACGCCTGCGGGCATTTGTTCGCGCTTAAGAAATGTTAAAAATAAATAAATAAATAGTTTTCATAGCAGGAATAACATCCCTTGCTTCTCACCTATGTACCCAAATCAACCATTGTTTATTAACAACAACTTCTATACCAATAATCCCAGGGAAAACTTTTATACCAATAATCCCAGGGAAATTTGGGATATACCACTATCAAATTTATTCTACCCTTTCTCTGGATTGGATGAGAATGAATGACTCAATGTAACATGTTTGAGGGAGAAACTGTCCGGCGGGTACCTGATGAATGCTGAAACGATAACAGAAGATGCCCCAAAAGTGTGTAGTAATGGTAATAGTGATGATTCAGGTCAAGTCGATCTTGTCAGTACACTTGAGGAGCTTAGGACGAATGAAAATCACCATGAAACCGATAAAGGTAATGAAATCGTTGGGATGGGCCTCTCAGAAATAACCAAAGACAGTGAGCGATGTGCTAGTGGTGGATTAGATGAAATCTCTCGAAAAAAATGGTCCATTACATTTTGGAATATAGCTGGCCTTCGGGCTAAGTTAGAGAATCCTGCTTGGAGGCTTTTTACTGAAAATTGTGACCTAATATGCCTCCAAGAAATATGGACAGAGGGGGAACATCATTTGAGTGGCTTCATAACAGTCTCTATCCCCGCTGTCGCCTCGGTACATGGAAGAGCGAAAGGGGGTTTATGTATGTATATCTCAAATCGCTTAAATTTAAAAAAAATTACAGCTATATTCCCACACATGCTTTTTTCATATCGTTGGGGTTCACTTTAGTAGTTCTGTTTCTTCCTTACTAGTTAATTTTTACAACAACATTCCTTCTGCAAATATATTGCTGGTACTTAAAACTCTGAATAACAAGTTAAATAGTATCATCAATGGTTCTAACAGACTATTTACGGTAATATGGGGCGGGGATTTTAACTGTTCTCTATGTTCACGAGCTGGAACAGGAAATTGTGGATTATCGATAGAAAGGGATACCAATATATCCCATTTTGAGCATTCAACATTGGGGAACGCATTAAATGATATTCTGTTTACCTATAATTTAGGGTTTGCAAATGAACTATTACATAACAAAATGCCATTTACTGTAACCTTTAATGGCAGAGGAACGATGTCGACTATTGACTATATCCTTATTTCTACAAGTTACCAGGATTGTATTGTTAATTACAATGTCCTGGACGTCCCTCTCAGCGACCATTTCCAGATAAGGTTAGAACTGTTGGATGCATGTTTAACTGTGCACAAAAGAGCCGAGTTTTTTTCTGTTGATGTTGATATAAACAGACAAAATGAGTATGCCCTCAAATGGACTAGGGTGGTCCACAAGATATTCCTCAGTAAACTTGTAAATGCTTGTAGTATAAATTTCGACGCATGTCTAGACCCGGAAAGAAAGGACTCTGAAATTATAACTAATTTCAGAGAGATTATTGCCAACATAAAAAAGGGTCTATGGGTTGACGCTAAGGCTAACATGTGTAAAACGAGAAATAAAGGTTGGTTTACACCGGAATGTAGCAAAGCTCACAAATTGCTAAAATTGGCTCTGCAGCAGCAAGTGAGAAATCAATCCCTGATAAGGGTTTTAGGTAAGGAGTACAAAACAGCACTTAAAACTCAAAAGGAGTTTTAAAAAAATAAAGCATGGTCTGCCATTCTGGAAGCCTCAGAACTAAAGGACATGACTGCTTTTTGGAAAGCAGTCAATGCTCCTTTTTTTAAAGATAGTTCAAAGGCCCGTATGGAGATAGCCGTAAGTGAGGAAGATTGGGTGAAGCATTTTGAAATTCTCTATAAAACAGCAGTATCCACCACCGATTTTATAAAAGAACCTTGGTTAAGGTGAAATATGTAGAAGGCCATCAACTTAACTTCCAACTTGATGAGGTAATTAAGGGTATCAAGTCTAGTCTTGGGGGCAAGGCACCAGGGCCCGACGGTGTCTCAGTAGACATCTTTAAAAAGAACATCGATCTTTGGGCACCGATACTTACCAGGATCTATAATGCCACCTGTTCTAAAGGATTACTTGATACATGGTATAAATCGATCATTATTCCGATATTTAAAAAAGGAGATAGATCCAGCTGTGCCTGTTATCGGCCCATATCAGTACTTGACTCTACCATAAAAATTATTGGGAGAGTCATTTTAGACAGACTCCAGAAATGGGCAGAGGAACACCATATTATAAGCGATCTCCAATATGGGTTCCGAGAAGGAGTTGGCACAACTGAGCAAGTACTTAATCTATCAATCCTGATTGAGAAATATACCACGGCTAAGGGAGGTAGACTCTATCTAACATTTTTAGACCTCACTTCAGCATTTGATTTTGTAAACCACGGCAAATTATGGATAATCCTAACTAGTCTGGGAGTAGAAGCTAACATCATCAGCTTTTTAAGAGAACTATACAATGGGGCTGGTGCAATGGTCAGATTTGGCTTAAATGGTGAGTGCACAAGGGAATTTAGAGTGGGAAGGGGCGTGAGGCAGGGGTGCGTCCTTGCCCCATTTTTATTCTCTATTTACATTAACAACTTAGAGGACTCACTCCTAAAGGAATGTAATGACATGCCAAGTGCCATGACCCGCCGGTTACCTGCACTCATCTATGCAGATGATACGGTGCTTATGGCCAGAACCCCCTTAGCTATGCAGGCCATGATTTCGTCTTTTAGTGGTTTTATGGACAAACTCGAACTTCAAATTAACTGTACCAAGACATTTGTGATGAATTGTGGGGGAAATGTTCGACAAAAGAAGAAAACAATGTTTATTGGATCAACCCCACTACAACATACCCCGACTTTTTCGTATCTGGGTATTCTTTTTGATCATACTGGGAACTGGAACAGGGCAATACAGGCCAGGAACTTACTATTTTCCAAAGCCATAAATAATGGCCCTCAAGTCCTTTAGCAAAAAGATGGGCAAAAATCCAGTCAAAGAGCTGTTATATATTTATAAGAGTAGCTGTGTCTCAGTAACACTATATGGGGCTGTTATTTGGGGAAATCTAAATGTTAACAGTTTGCAAATAAGTGAAAATAATTTTTTACGATTCCTTTTGTCACTCCCATCGATCACGTCAAACTATAACTGCCACACAGAACTGGGTATCTACTTTCTGGAAGACCTAATTAAAATTCAACCGTTGCTTCTTTGGCATCGGGTATGGACTACTGAGAGATGCCATTTAAACCGACTAATCTTGGGAGATATGTTAGAGTTGGACGGGGCCAAAAGGATAAAATGGTTACGCTACATAAAAACTATTTTTAATAACATCAAGCACCCGGAGTATTTTGATGAGCCAGAAACTATGTTCAACATTACTAGGAAGACTCTTAAACAATTGTGCCTAGACTTTATGGTGAATCAAAGAGAATCAGTTGAAATGGTAAAAAAGACTGAAATGGTAAAAAAGGCCGACTGTTTTCATACAACGCGGCCAAACTATGGAACTCGCTTCCCACAAACCTCAGAGCCCAACCCAACCTTCTCTCATTTCGCAGAGCACTCAAAGCATGGCTTTTCCCATGAGGCTCACCCCCACTAGGTTCTTGTTATTAGCGCTGGGACGCTCACGGGCAGCCATGCGCTCTACAAATCTGTAAAATAAATAAATAAAAATACATTTCCCATCAAATGATTACTAAAGGAGGGACTATTCAGCCTTATCTAAACTTACAAATGAATGAACATGAAAGGTTAATATTGATAAGATTTAGATTTGGAATATTGTTTAGATTACTGAGCTTCCCAGCCACAAATGAGTGGTCCACGGTTCTGTGTATATGCCCTTGCGACAATGTCTCTGATCAATCGGACATTCATATCTTATTTTTTTGTAGATTTTACGTGATATCTAGAAGGAGATGGATTATGCCAATTTTAAAATATATGAATTTGAGACAGTGTCGTCCTGCATTTCTGGCCATACAGACCCTTGAAGATATTTTTACTGTTTCTTCCGTGGTGGCGTTTCTTAAAAGTGTATTTTATCTGCGTAAGACGATGATAATATGACTTTTGCTTGTGTATAAATACTCAGTATAGATTGTTATCTTTTCTCACTTTTCCTAAATTGATTGTTAACTGATGTTTGATGACTGAAAAATTTTAATGTGATTTTATGCACTTTTATGGTTATGAAATATAACCGAAAAAAGTTTTCTGAATTGAATTGAATTGAGCAGGTTAATTTAGTAGTGTAATTATAGTAGTGTCTTCCCTGCGTATTGTCCTTTGGGTACCCCTTTCATTACAATGAGATGTACAGCATTGGTTTAATTTGCTGTTATCTCCCCTGCCTATTTTAGGAATACACCAATGCCTATTAAAGAAACATGAAAAACAATTCAGTTGGTCTTTAGGTATTAACTGAGTAGATAGCTGGGTTCCTCTCATACTTATATGCAGCACAAGCAACCCCAGTCGAGGCTCTGGTGCCTTCACCGTACCATTTTCTGTAGCCAACTTTATTTTTACGGTAATTTATCTTTCCCAGCATGACAACTACAATTCCCAGGATGCCCAGAAGGCCTAACTTGTTGATAGTCAGTCAGAATAAAGTAAATATTAGCCATTAGGGAGAGTCTATTATCATATGACTGTCTTACAACGAAAACTATCTTCTTTCATATCTACCCATCAGCAAGGTAAGTCATGGCATCTTTGTTATTGTAACAGTTTGATTCTGAATGTGCATTTTATCTCTAAGGGTTTTCAATTTGCCTACATATTGTTCTTTACAAAATGTTATACCCTCTAGTAATGTTATTTCTTTATAGACGAATTATATGCCTGCCCCATACAATGCTCTAAAGGGGGTTATCTCCTTCTTTTCTAGTGCTGTCTCTTTGACATTAGATGTGTGTGTATACATTGCCAATTTTATAATTCTTTCTTTCCCTTACATCATTTCATAGCATTTCACTGAGCCTAGTGGATGCTCGCTGTCCTCTATTCACTTTAGGGTCTTGCTGAATACACACCATTTGTTTACCACCAAAGCAGTAATCTTCCATGCCTTTATGTGGCCACTTTACACAGAAGTGGCAAAAGTAGTTTTTCTTTAAAGGAGTGATTGGATTTTTCAGCTTACAGATTTCCCCACATTAGTGATGATTAAAGATCTGATTCTGGGAGGCAGCAGGTTTTCTAGTTTATCTAGTTCTTAAAACCCCACTTTGACCAACAAAAGATTGCTAGTTGCCCATTTTTGATCTCACAATGTATCATATTTTCTAGTCTCCTTGCAAGACTCTTTCCCATTCCGTGGATTATTTATCCACTACCAAAGTTGAATAGCTCACGCCGTTACAATGGCCTGACTGTATTTCACTCTTTTCTAGAAACCCTCAAGTTTAACACTTCACTCAGTTTGACTTCCTTGGACATATATTTCAACAAACAAACCCCACACTGTTGGGTCTCTGTGCACCAGTTATCATATTGTCTACTTAAAAGTGTGGACGTCCACTAAAATGTTCAACAGAGGTGGTAATTAAGATTCAGTTGCTATGATTAAGATGTGTCAACATATCTTTGATTATAATAATTGAACTCCCTCCCAGTCAACTCTGACTTTAAAATTCAGAAAGTCCCTCAAATTGACCTGTCTAACCTGGTGTGTAGCTAAACTGTCCTCTGAGATTGCTTAGATTCTTTTTTCCACCAAACAAGTTGTCCATCTGGTCACGTACCTGAGACCAGCCTTTGCCTCAACACTACAGGCCATTACAGCTCTTGAGGGTTTACCAGCATTCCATTTGATGGTAGGAGAGAAACACACCAGCAAACATCTTCTACACTGACTATTCTATTGTATCACCCACCATGTGGCCTTTGTTATTGAGTGTTAGGAGAACTCAAAGATGTTTGACCTTTTTGTATTCAAAAACATGGATGCCATCTTTCATTCTGGAGTATACTATCTAAATGAACTTGAACCTTCTCTTTTTTTGGGGAGTTTATAAAGTGCACAGCTACCTCCAACGGAGGTGTACCGGCGCTAAAATGCAGAGTACAGGAAGATGAAGCAGATTGCCAGATGTTTCAAGGCTAAGGGAGGCAAACAAAACAGGTTTTTAGGAGTTTTCAGAGGGCAATTTCCGAGTTGGCCTTCCTTATGAACTCAGGAAGGGAGTTCCAAAGGTGGGCCGTCCTAACCATAAAAAATCGACCACCTAATCTGGCTTTTTTAAAGCGAGGGGTGACCAGAAGTGCTTGGTGATTAGATCTCAGAGTCCTTGTCTGTTGGTATTTTCATAACCTTTTTCTCAGGTAGTGGGAGCCAGTCTCCTTGATTGCCCTCTAGGCGAGAGTAAGCGCTTTGAATTCCACCCTCCTTTTTACTGGCAGCCAATGTAGGCTCCGTAAATGGGGGGATATATGATGTCGAATTGGGATGTTTCTGATGAGCCTGGCGGGCGCATTTTGTATAGTCTGTAATTTCCTGATCATATAGTCAGGCAAACCCAGGTACAGACTATTGGCATAGTCCATTTGGGATGTAATGAGTGTATGGACTACTGTCTTTCTGCATTCCATGGGAAGAAGATGGAGAAATCTCCATAGGGACTTTATTTTCCAGAAGCATAGAGAGGAGATATGGCTGATCTGAGCCTTACAAGAGAGAGCGGAATCAAACTCGAACCCCAGATTCCTTGCTGAGGGCACAGGGTGAGGTGGGGGATTGAGCTCAGGAAGCCACCATAAGTCAGAGTGGGGGGGGGGAGGGGGTGGCTGATTAAAAAATAAAACCTCAGTTTTATCTGTGTTCAACCTTAGACAGTTCTTTCTCATCCATGTAGAGATATCAACCAGACAATGTCTGAGGTTGGAAAAGGCTACTTCGGATATATTTCTGAACGAGAGCACAAGCTGTGTATCATCAGCATACGAGATGACATTTACCCCATGTTGTTCAATGAGGGGGGCTAGTGGGGAGCGGTAGACATTAAAAAGAGTTGGGCTCAAGGCTGAGCCAAGTGGGACTCCACAGACTATAGGTCATGAAGATGAAAGGTGGGGGTGCAGCAGTATTTTCTGGGACCAGTCTTCTAAAAAAGAGCCAAACCAGGATAGAGTGGTTACTGTCACTCCCAGTTGTCTTAATCTGTCAAGCAGAATCACATGGGACACCATATCGAATGCTGCCGACAGATCAAGCAGCACGATCATAGCACAGTGGCTATTGTCCAGGGTTTCTCGCACATTCTCAGCAACCTTCAACAGTGCCGTCTCAGTACTGTATCCTGACCTAAAGCCAGACTGAGAATCATGGAGGAGTTTGTTGGCTTCTAGGTATGCGGACAGCTGTTTTTGTGCTTCTTGTTCCAGGATTTTGGCCGGTGCTGGCAAGACGGAGATGAGCCTGAAGTTTTTCAACTCAGCCAGATCAGCATCTTCTTTTTTAAGAATAGGTTGAACCAGTGCAGTTTTCCAGACTGAAGGGTAAATACCGGTATTCAGAGAACAATTACAAAGAAGGTTGAGGTGGGGATTTAATAGTGGGTCCAGGAGTTTAAAAAACCGAGCTGGACAGGGATCTAGTGGAGATCCTGATTTCGTTTTTACCAGCAGGCTAAAAGAGGCCTCCAGGCTGAAAGGACTGAATTCAGACCAGGTGTGAGGAGGGGAAAAGGACAGGGGAGGGGGAGAGTGACTCTTTAATAAACTTTCCATTGCCTAGAAACATGGTGCCTTCCTTGTGGCATGTCCACAACGTGCCTAGATGTGTCATCTTT
This sequence comes from Lissotriton vulgaris, assembly GCF_964263255.1. Classification (NCBI taxonomy): domain Eukaryota; kingdom Metazoa; phylum Chordata; class Amphibia; order Caudata; family Salamandridae; genus Lissotriton; species Lissotriton vulgaris. Next base: position 548,635 of record NW_028248043.1, read on the forward strand.
TTTTATAACCATCTACAAGAACATGCGAAGAATGGTGCACAAATATCTCTTACCATGAAAAAGTAAATTATTAAGAGTATCATAGATAGTGGTGTTGACATTGATAAGCTGATTAAATAATTCTGGGTCATCGTCGTGGAAAGGCAAGAGGCAGATAAAGCACCAGTGATGCTATGCATGGTGAGGGTAATACAGACAAATGAAGAAATAGCACAATAAAATAATTCTGATGCCACAAATGTGTCATAACCACAAACTCAGGTGGCTATATATGTGGTCATATCCACTCCCACCCTCTTCTGCACAAATACTAGTGTACATCTAGTGCGCAATAGCACAATTCTGCTTCATGCTTGTATCACGTTGCTGACCTATGATTTCCTACACAGGTACTATCCTCTGAAGACAGAGCCATTGCATATCCCTGTTACCCAATAAGACCTGATGGTATAGCCCCACCAACACGGTGTTGTCTTCCCTTTTGCATCACCCAGCCTCTTAAACTGTATGTACAATCCGGGAGTCCCCTCAAGTTCACGTCTTTAGCAACTGACAAAACAAGTAGTACTACTACCACTATAACTACTACTACTACTACTACTACTAATAATAATAATAATCAAAGGGTGTGATAAAGTGCACAGTGCCAAGCTCACATCATGCAATGTAGCCTTCAATGGTCTTCGACCCAGGACCATTTTTCCAGAGTGCTGCAGCAATGAAACATGAATGGCTGATTGTCCACAGAAGTGGCTTCAGTTTCCACCAACTGAGAGACAAGCACTGGCAATCTCAATAGGTCTGGCTTATGAATGAAAGTGCCTCGTGTCATTGATGGGTTTAGACACGCAATAAGTAATTAGTCATCATACATGCATTCTGTCATTTATTTTTGCCTCATACATCCATCCACTGACTTTCTTACATTCACATATTTACACATATGAACAGATGTATTATGTATTGATTTGTTCATTACAAGATCCTGACACACATCTAAGAAGATATTCTAGTAAGAATTATTAATTATTACACTGCAAATCTTCTTCCTCTATGGTTTGCTAGAGGCAGTAATCAACACCAAAAACCTTTCCCACTAAGGCAATATGTGAATTTTCATTTAACAAAATACCTATATGTAGGCTCTATAGCAGCGAAATAACAATCCACCCTTGACTACCTATTCACTTTAACATACGCGTTTCACAGTCAATATGTCAGACCAACTGCAATTATGATACCATTTTATAATAAACAGATCAGATCTATGCAAACTGACATATTTTTCCTAGTGAAGAAATCAGGCCTTTAACTGTTTTCATTGGCTTGCCACCACAGGCCAACCAGATCTACAGTTTTGCTTACAAGCCTTCCACAAGGCAACCATCAGGTATACCATAGTACTATTACACATATATACAAAAAACAGTTGTCATAACAATATAAAATCCCCACTAATAGAGCCCAATGAGGATTACACAGTGCACATTATGTATCCCCATACTTTGTTCATGTGGGTCACCAACACCAAAACCGTTGCCTACTAAGGCAATCTGTGAGAGTCCTTGTAACAAAATACCTACCATCAAGCTTTAGCACAGTGTAATAACAATTCACTTTTAAAAGCCTATTGCCTTTAACACATGCTCTTCACAATAAGTAAGTAAAGCCACTTGCTTTGTAATAACTTTTCCTTATAAACAGGTCACACCTAAGGAATCTGACATAATTTTTCCCAGTGGACGGAAAAATCCTCCAACCTTTACCAAGGGCCTGCGGCTATATAAAATGCAGGACTTCTGAAGTGTACATAAACTATTAAGCATACAGTTGTAAAATTACAAATATGTACCAAATTACAGCTGGCAAACCAATATACAAATTAAAATAGTATCTCTCCTAAACGGCCTAAACAAGGATTCTGAAAGAAAAGGGATTCTATTAGTGTACATTTTATATACACATGTTTGTCAGAAGAGGTAACCAACACCAAAACCCTTGCCGACTAAGGTGATCTGTGAGATTCCGGTAGGCTTTATTTCAGAGTCATACCAATCCACAATCAACATTCCAGGCCTCTTGCCTTCATCTTAACTTTTCATAGTAAATAGTGACACCTATTGCCTGTATCGCTGGCATGCTACCATAACCATCTCAAGCCTATTGTACTGAGTGTAAACTTTCTAAAAAGTACAAATTACAGTTGGCAAAGCAAAATACTATTTCACTAAAGAGAGCCAAAAATGATTACTGTAGTGCATATATCTTATTCCCACTGTTTGTTCGGGTGAATCACCTGCACCAAAATCTTTTTATATTATAGTTGTGTGTGAAATTCCTTGTAACAAAATACCTGGGTACAGGCTTTTGCACAGTGTATTAAGAGTCCATTATTAATGGTATATTGCCTTTAATTCATTCTTTTCACAATAAATAGGTCACGTCAACTTGCTTTGTTATAGTGATTCATAAAAAACAGATCAAACCTAAGATATCTGGTTATGACTGTTCCAAGTGAACTTATGAAGCATTTACCCTTTACGATTGGCTTACACCTCACCAAACACTGGCCTATTCAAGAACATAAACTGGCAACCATCATGCATACTCTCATAAAATTACATAAATATAGAAAAATACAGCTTGCAAAACAATATACAACCCCTCTCAACAAGAACCCTCACAGTGATCCCCCCCCCCCGGACTCCTGGGTTTGTCAGAGTGGGAAGCCAATGCCAAAACCCTTCCCTTCTATTGCATTCTGTGAGATTACATTAACTAAATACATGTCTATAGACTGTCACACAATGTGATAACTACCAACTCTTTTAAGCTTACTGACTTTGAAACAATGCAATTCACAATAAACTAGACCCCGTGCCTTTGTCATAACAGTTCATAATAAGCAGACCAGGTCTATATCATTGGACATAACATTTCCCACTGCACTAATAAGGCATATAGCCTGTCACCATAACCACCTCAGGCCTATAGTTTTGAGTGTACAATTAGAAAGGAGTACACAATTACAGGCGGCTAAGCAAAATATTGTCCCTCCAAAGTCTGTATAACTAGGATTGTCCCAGAGAAAATCTTCTATATCCATGGTTTGTCGCACCAAAACGATTGCCTACTATGGCAATCTGTTAGATTCCATGTAACAATACATACATATTTGTAGCCTTTAATACAGAGTGACAACAACCAACATTCAGATGTCTTTTTACATTAACATATGCTTTTCACTATAAATATGTCAGACCCAGGGACTATATAATAAGATTTCATAAACAGATCCGGCCTATAGCCATGATCATTGGCTTGCCACCATGACCAAATTAGTCCTGCATCAAGTATAAGCTTTGCCACAAGCCAGTAAGTACAATACAAGGAGTATTTTTTAATGAAAGCACACATATTAGACCCAATCAGATCCTGCACTCAGGGAATCTAGCATGTGGATGGAGTCTAAGGCCCTCTCTCAATAGTCCTCTGAGAGTTCTTGTTGATCACATAGGTTAATATGACAGTTGCACTGTCGTGCTAGACCTAAAAATCCATGCAGAGTAGTATAGCCTGGGTACCTCATACTGCTCACTGAAGTCCAAAGTTAATAATGGAACAGAAGGGTTCTGTGACTGCAATACAAGAGGGCATTCTTGCTGTCTCGCTGACAGAGAAAGCCAAACACCATAAATTATCTAGTTATCTAATACACTTTTACAGCATTACAATGTCATGTGTGTGCCCCTAAAATTTCAAGCTTAGGATGCCTGATAAATAAACAAAATGATCACAGCAGCGTGGAGGACTAGCACTTTTTTGTGTGGAAGCAAACAACTTCTGCCCTATCAAAACATGTACTCCTGGCGCCCACCATGTGGGCGGAGCTAAATCGCCTCTCTAGTGCTCCGCCAAGCCAGACCATAAAAAGGGCACTATGATTCTTGCTTCATGACTGTGAAAATAACACTTCCCACTTAAGCTTATTTTTCAGTGCTTCATTTTTAAATGTGCTTGGAAAATGGAAAATTGTCAACTTTAGAATTGAATTGCTGCTAGATAGCCTAACTACACCATTATGTGTTAGAAACGAACCTCTCATTTGAGGGAACATATTGCCTACATAGAATAGTTTAGTTTGAGCAAATTGTGCAGGTATCTGTGCGTCTAAGTTATTTCGAAGTTTACAAAACGTGGGATTAGTTGGCAAACAATATAAAATGTAAGTGACATTAATTTTAAGTTTTAAAAGTTCATGAGCTAAATATAATGGGAATGACTACTTGATAGTTCTATAAGTAAAGCCACTCTTTTCATTTTATTGTGCATTCTGCAGAGATCAGATTGCAACATACGGCTTTCAGTGCATGCAAGGATGACTCAGTTATCCAGTTATCAGAAGTGGATAAAATGAGTATTGATGAGTTCGGTGATATTAAACCGATAATTAAACTCCTTGCTATCCATTTGATTCTGCACAGACTACTCAATCTTCCAGAATATTTTGGGGAATAAAGATTGTTGTTGAGAAAAATATACTGTACAGTTCAGTTTCGAAAATCATTTACCACTAAGCAATGTACAGTAGAGCCACATGTACAGCTTTCATATCTTTGTTCTCAGACGCAGTGCTCTCTTTTATATTTTTTTCTGTTGATGTCTTTTTAATTAATAGAGTGTCTGAAACCAAAAAATTACCTATTTTGAAATCTGTGTTTATGTGTACTAAATCACTTAAATGGCAACTGTACGGCTTGACTATAATTGTGTCTAAGGTCTTGGCCTAAGAACTTAAAATGGGTAGTGGTGAATGTTATTTAGACAATATCAAAGAATGATATGCTGCTGAAGGTCATCCAATCCCTTTATGCATCCTTGGCACAGAAACCAATGAAGAACAGGATCAGACTGGCTTATAGGGCAATTTGGCAGTGCCAGAAGGGCTGGCCTGACAGTGGAGAAGTGTGGCTCACTGGTTAGAGGAGGCAGACCCTGATGCAGAGGTCAGACCCGGGACCAGGGTTCAATTCCCGACGCGGCAGGGTCTTGAGCTCAAAATGTCCATGGACTTGCTAATTCTCGCCTCGGTGCCTACTCGAATCATGGGTCCACACTCTGCAACTCTGGGCAATAACTTGCTTAACCCCTTCCACACTCATGACGAGCTGGGCTCGTCATGGTGTAGCCTCCTCATACACTGATGACGAGCCCAGCTCGTCATAAAACAATGAATATAGCAATTTCCCAGCACAGGAGGGGAATTGCCTTAGCAGCCATGGAGTTAATCTCCACTATGGCCCCACCGTGATGGGATGCCTGGTCTTCACCTTGGGGATGCCCAGTAGGGGTTATCTCGCAGGGAAAGCCAGGACGGGTTCCCAAAGCAAGCGCTAAGAGACCTGTCGGTGATTTGGCGCTATATAAATCGAAATTAACATATCATAACAAGTGTGTGGGGCAGTGTTTGGGTGTTTTTGGGCATGCTTTATGGACTGGTGGGCCTTTTTTAACTGTTGAAATCCCCAATATTGCACAAAACATTACCTGCAGGAAGCACACATGCATGCAGTCTCCCATGCCTTGCAAAGTTCCTAGAGAGCGTGTCTTTACAAGTAGAAACATATGCCGAGTACTTAGTTTGTAGTCAAATACATGGAAGGACCCATTCGATCAACTTTCCCTGCAACTGACTTTTCTACGAACCTAAGGAATAAAAGGAAGTTAACATCATCCACAAGTTCAATTTACAGTGTAATCAATTTTGCCCAAACAATGAGGACCCAAAGTTGGTAGATAAGATTAAGGGCCTGATTTAGATTTCGCAGAGGGGGTTACTCAGTCACAACAGTGCCGGATATCACCCCTGCTGAAATATAAATCTCATAATACCCTTTGAGATTCATATTTTGGCAGACAGGATATCCGTCAAAATTGTGACGGAGTAACCTGTCTGCCGAACTCTCAATCAGGCCCTAAGTATTCAATTTATTACAAATTCAAAGCCAAATTGAAGTACACTAATTTCAAAAATACATTGTAGGAATACAGAATCACTACTGGCAGACTAAATAGTCTAACAAAGTTAAGTCTCAGCAGCGGAGACCACATGAGAAATTCAGTAATGGCAATGTAGATAAAGAGAAACAGGATCTGATGATCAGAATATATGCATGAGTAAATCAAAATTACCTAAACTGAGCCTACTCTATTTGGCACAAATTGTAGAAAGCGTTCCATAGATCCAGTAAAGCAGGAAGGTATCAGCATTACAGAGATTTCTGTAGAAGTTCTCAGAAATCAATAATATGGCATAGTATAAAGCCACACAACAGAGAAAAAAACACAGAGGTCTGAGTCTAAATGGAGTCTGACTAAAGCTCAAGTCTGATCACCAATAAAACCCACAAAAGAACATTTGATAATCCCATATCAGGTGTCGCAATACGTTCTACATTCATACAGTAAAACTTGGCAACTACACTTGAAACTCCTTTCCTTTGGTCCGCACATCAGAACATCCTTAGATTCCTTCCGTCTCTCAAATCCACATGGGCAGTAGTCCTCCCTTTTTTCATTAAGGCTTCTCATCCTTCCCTAAATTACTCCTCCAGAGTCTCTCTATCTCTCATACACAATGTGCCTGTCTCTATTCATGAGATTATACAAACTACGTGTACAAACAGATCAAAGGTTCACGTTGAAGGTTAAACATAAACTTCAAATGCTGAGGCCTTTGGTCAAGTAAACGTGGCAAGTATCTTAATACACATGTAAATGCATGAATATAGATACATATTCAATTAAACAGGAAATGCAGAGTACTATTCAAATGAGTACGTAATATATAAGAATAAACAATATTATTAATACCACAAGGCTGAAGACCTCATCCTGGCACCCACCCGGTCGCTTGGGACAGCTAGGTGAGGAATGTCCCCCACACCCACGGACCACACCTCGCATCATACTGGACTCCGCTCTCGCAATGAACCGCCCGATCAACGCCATCTCCTCATCATGCTTCCACACACTTCACCTGCTTTGACAAACCTTTAGATGGATTCTGACCGAATCCAGAAAGACGGTCACCCACGCACTCATCAGCAGCAGACTCGACAACTGCGGCTTCACCCAGAAACTCCTCGGGAAACTACAGAACGTTCAAAATACTGCATCCAGACTGATCCTCCACATTCCCCATCGCTGCCACATCACCGAACACCTGTGAAAACTCCACTGGCTCCCAGTCAACAAAAGAGTCGCTTTCAAGCTCCTCACACACTCCTGCTAAGCCCTCCCTGAGGCAGGACCAGCAAATCTGAACCACTGCCTCTCATTCCATGTACCCACCAGACACCTCTGATCTGCCCAACTGTTCTTGACCTCTGCCCCACGGATCTGGAAGACCAGGACCGGAGAAAGATCCTTCTCCTACCTCGCTGCCAAGACCTGGAACACCTTGCTTCTCCACCTCAGGCAAGCACCATCACTGACCCAATTCAGGAAGGATCTCAAGATCTGGCTCTTCGACTGAACCCCAGCGCCCAGACCGATCAGCAGCCCTCCCTCAGCGCCTTCAGACCCTCACGGGTGAGTAGCCGCTCTATACAAACCTTGATTGATTGACTGATAAGTCCATATATATATGAGAACTGCAATCTGATGGCAATGTAAGGAAACATTAGTATGCACACTCATATAGATGTTGAGATTACACAATAAATGCACTTCATGTATCTGTTCAAGTGCACTACATTACATTAATGATATTAGATCACATACATGAGACCATGTGACGTATATATGGCATGGACAAAACACAAAGAGTGAAGCTAAAATTATGCTGCTCCATTAGTCTGACTGCTTTTCTTCACACTACAAGTACTACCTCTTTCCAAAGCCGGTGCACTTGGTCCTAAAGACGTTCACGTCGGTCAGAGATCTGAAGGGAGGGAGGGCCGGGCTTAGAGTAAAAAAAAAGGGCGAATTGTGAATTAATGTTTGCCCAAGCATCTCTTTTATGCCAATTATTCAGGTAGGGTGTTAAACAATTACATATTGTATTTACCGTATGACCTGCCCGAGACTTTGAAGATCAAATGGGCACTAAAACTGTGGCATTGGCCAAGACTCTGCAATTAATATGTAACCAAGTAAATGAATGCAGCATTCATTGTGAGCACACAATAAGAATTTAGCTTTAAAGGCAATATCGACTAATAAATTGGTTGCAAAAGGCGGATGTAATTTGCATACCGACTTTTTGAGATCACTAAATTATTTTGAAATTGACCTATGTACAAATAGATCAGTTTGCAAGATAAAGAATCGAACTGAGTCGCAGAATGACCTGTCCAATTAATATCCATTAAGCAAGCTAAATTCACAGGAAAGGTGCTCTGTAATGACCACTATCCTGGTAAATATTTTTCGAAAGCAGCCCAAATTTCTTAAAATAAATAGGTCTGCTTTTAAACAAGGTCATCAATGAAAGTTGACATTGCCTTATCTCCAGTTGCGGCTGGCATGGCTCCTGGGTGGCGGGGTGGGCGGGGGAAGGAGGATGGCAAAGGGGGGTTGAGGGGGTCGTGCAATTAAAAAAAAATGACAAAATAAAATAACCGTACCTGGCTGCCAGGTCCTGCATTTCTGCTCCTGCTCTCCTCGTGGAACTCAAGGAACAGGAAGCAGGCCACCACTTATCAATCACAATGCTGTAATGCAGTGTTGTGATTGGTAAGTACCCAGGGTCCCCTGACCAATCACAACGCTGCAGTGCATTGTTGTGATTGGTTTTGAGCATCCTGGGCCAACGCTCAAACAGAGAATGGAGACCTGGGCTTGTTCTCCACGCAGGTTGTAGTGCAGCCAGCCGCGGTGCATCCATTATGGCGTTGCCCCTCCAGCCACCCGCACCCGCAGCTCCCTCGGCATCTCTGAACTTAAGTAAACTCTGAGTTTACTTAAATTCAGAGATGCCGAGGGAGAACTGACAATGCATGTCAGTCAGCATGACGTCGGACCGCCCACCCCCTTCAGAGTCTGAAGGGGGTGGGTGGTCTGGCGTCATGTTCACTGACAGGCATTGTCAGGGACAGACAGCAGCACAACAAGAGCGCATGAGTGGGGAAGGTCGGCGAATTTTTCCGCCGTGCCCAGTCATGCGCCCTGGTGTCTTCTCAGGCTGGCGCATGCCCATTAGGAGAGCGAGATTTGAGCAAAGGCTCAAACCTCGGTCTCCTAATGGGCAGGCGGGTGGAGAGTAACCATGCCCCCAGTCAATCCTTGCACTGCCAACAGTGCTAGGATTGGCTGAGAGGGGTTGCCACTCACTTGCCAGCACTGCAGCAGTGATGCGGCTGTTGAAGGCACCAAAGGATGGACCCCGAGGTGGCGCGGACCAGGTAAGATGACTTTTTATTTTATTTAAACCCCAACGGCCCTCACCCCTGTGAACCGCGACTGATCTTAATATGACACTAAAGTGCGCTGCAGCCGAGTGATATGGTGAAAAAAAGGAAAATATTGGTAACTTGATGATAAAAGACGCCTTACCTGACCATTACCTTAACTATTGGAACAGAAGGAGACACTAATTTCTTTCTTTCTAATCCTTCTCTATTTTAATGAATCATACTCTCCAGCTGCGGCCCGTGGAGGGAGTTCCATGAGGCAGAGAGGTGGGGGAGGGGCAGGGTGGGGGTACTAAACACCGGAATATGAATAATTGGAGGTAAGTAAACAATTTATTAAATAAAACGAATTTCGTAGCACACGCTGCATCACATTTTGCAATGCAGGTCGCCCCTCGAAATTCGCTTTATTTATTACATTGTTTACTTACCTCCAATTATCCATGTTCCAGTGCTTATTACCCCCCACCTGCCCCTCCCCCTCACCGCCTCTCTGCCCCACGGAACTCCCTCCACGGGCCGCGGCTGCGTACTTTCATTTTTGAGTGTTCGTTTTTATTCTGCATTTAGGCATCCTGAATTCCTGCGTTCTCCTGCTAGATTTTCTTTTACAGGTCATCCCAGGCGTGGCCTGCAGTATATTACACTGGGAAGCACACTTTCCAGAGATTCACAAGGGGGCACCAAAGTTTCAAACATGGGCTGTTAGTGGCAAACGGGAGACAGGGGAGCGGCAAAATGGCAAAATGTAATTTTCCCTTGAGTTCTAAGAATATTCTTTGCAGTATAACCGAGGCCAATACCCCAAGTTCTCCTTGTAGCTTCTAAAAGCTCTTTTCTGAGAGAGCCTTCACTAAACTGCTTGGTTTGCCCAAGGTGGCGTAGAATCTGTTAAATTCAGAAGGGCAGATTTACTACTTCTGGCGCATCTCTGCTAATCAGCAGGGATGCGCCAGAAGAGTTGCGATGCATCTGCCCACCGTGCACCACCACTGATGCACCGCATTTATAATGCGGCGTGCCGTGGCGCACGGATGGGCAGATGTTATGTTATGTTATGTTATGTTATTGAGCTTTTGTATAGCGTACAGCTACTCACAGGGAGTGTCCCGACGCTTTCCACCCTCAACTCATATTGAAATAACACAACACAGCTAAAAACAGACAACAAAACAAAACAAAAACAATGGGCAGTAAAACAGACTAGGAGTTAAAAAGCCAGGTCTTCAGGCCCCTCCTAAACTGGAGCAAATTAGCAGTACTCCGAAGAGAAAATGGAAGCAGATTCCAAAGCTGGGGGGCTCTGCAACCAAAAGACCGCTCTCCCGCGCGGGCCTTCCTCACCCGTGGAACCACCGCTTTGCAAAGAGCTTCCGAGCGGAGGGAACGAGCTGGACGATAAAAAGTCAGTCTCCGCTGAAGATATCCCGCTCCTGAACCATGCAGAGCTTTATGCATCAGGGTCAAGGATTTAAACTGGATCCTCTTCCTAATGGGGAGCCAATGAAGTGCGTTTCTGATCCCCCGTCGGAAAGGCGGCACATTGCTAGAGTTGCATCGCAAGCGTGACGCAGCTCCAGCAAGGCTCGGGTGTGCCCTATCCCTAACATGCTGCGTCAATCCTTACGCCTGCTTCAAGCAGGTGCAGGGTTTTAACGCAGCATGGCCTTTAAAGTGACTGAGTGAAATCTTGTAGATTTCACCCAGCCACTTTTAGGAGGTGTTCCTGCGCCGGAACGCCATCCTCCTGCGCAGGAACGCCTACATGTGGTGCAGGACTTTACAACGTGACGCATCCCCCAGATGGGTCACATCATAAATACCCCGCAGCATGGTGCTGGCTTTGCGCCGCCGCTGCGTCACAAAAGTGATGCAACGGCGGCGTAAAAGAGGCGCAGGGGGCTTGTATATCTACCCCAGACTCTTAGGTTGTTGGAACATGGCTGAGTAGGTATGTCTTCACTCGCACTGACCTATCTGCTCCCAAGCCAGGATCAATGCTTCCATAAACCCACACTTTACATTTGATAACCCTTTCACTTTTTTCCTGCAAGAAAATAATATTTGCACGTGGAAGAAGTTCCTGCGCATCTTTTGCCATTCAGGTGAGCTGATACTCAATGGTTTCCATTCCGAAAGCTGTTTGTCATCAGGGGGTGTGAGTTACCCCTGGAACTTCAGGGCCAAGCCACATGTAAGTTACTAGAGGGGCACAGTTTTTATGTTTCTGAAATCTGCATATACGGTCTTTAGAAAACCTTGCAGCATTTCATAGTTACAGATTTCTTTCCTCCTGGGACAGCCACATCATTACAAATGTGCGACTTTGTGCAGTGCTTAATTTGTAAAGGAATAATTGCCGGGGGCTCAAAGTTCTGTTCTGAAGCTCTCAGGCGGCGCTATTGAATGTTGGGGTGCCGAATAGATTATAAAAAGCTCTCATGTCTTAAATGGCACGCACGGCGCATGAACACACGCCTGTGTAATTCTGTTGCACTTTGAAGTAAAGGAACTAAGGTGCATATTATCAAGCAATAGCGATAATTATCGCTATTGCTTGGTTAGAGACAAAAATTTACCGCTGAGCTGCAGCGATTTTTATCGCAGATAAACCTTGGTATTACCAAGGTTTATCGCAAATGCGATAAAAATGGGCCGCAATGCATGAATATCGCTGAAAAGTCAGCGATATTCATGCATTACCGAGCTAATGCTCTTAGCCATGTTATCCACCTCCCATTGGATAACATGGCTAAGAACGGCTCAGGGCAGGTGTTAGCTTTTGGAGATATTCGCGCTTAGCGCGAATATCTCCAAAAGTTGGTAATAGGAGATAGCGATGTTAGCGACTGTTTCCAGTCGCTAACATCTTGGCACGCCCACTTTGCATGTCATTAGTGATAAATATCACTGACATGCAAAGTGGGGCCCAAGATGGTCGCTATCTCCTACTAGCTGTCGCTAACTGGTGTTAGCGACAGCTAGGTAATAGGGAGATAATGTTATCTCCGCTTTCTCGGCTTTTAAAGCCAAAAAAGCAGAGATAAACCCCCCTTGATAATATTCCCCTAATTGCAGACAGAGCCTTTCCGATGTGAATCTTCCGCAAGCCTGCTATGCATACGAACAAGAACTTTACCATCTCCCACTCTTCTTTTGGATCGCAAACACAGAGAAGCTGTTAAGGGCCTTTCGTTTAAATTAGAAACAAGTGAGCAAGTCTCCCAAATTTGTGTTCCAATCATTGTGAGAAAAAAATCCTGACTGAACCTTGCCATTCATTACACATAACTTACGAAAACATGGCCCTTATTTACAGATTTCGAAAAATTGCAAATAATTCCTGAACTGCTGATGTAAATTATTTTGGAGTGGCATTTATGAATCCTGAAATACGAGCTCATGTGTAGTGTTTTCCTATATGAACATACCCTTATTTTTCAAAACTCAGGGGCATATTACCCAGCAATAGCGATAATTATCGCTATTGCTTGGTTATAGACAAAAATTTACCGCTGAGCTGCGGCGATTTTTACCGCAAATAAACCTTGGTATTACCAAGGTTTATCGCAAATGCGATAAAAATCGCCGCAATGCATGAATATCGCTGAAAAGTCAGCGATATTCATGCATTAGCGAGCTAATGCTCTTAGCCATGTTATACACCTCCCATTGGATAACATGGCTAAGAACTGCTCAGGGCGGATGTATGACGTTACAACGCATGCTATTACAACGCAGTACTTTACAACGCATTTTTTACAGCGCAAATACTTTTACAACGCATGCTTTTACCACGAATACTATTACAACGCAAGATAGTGTTAATAATAGTAAAGTACTATTACAACGTAAACATTTACAACGCATACCTTTACAACGCAAATATAATATATATATATTTTTTTTGTAAAATAAAACCTGGAACGGGATGCAGAGAAACTAGGGGTTTTGGGTGTGGAAGTGTCTTAAAATGATGAGAAAAACTAAACGTAAAGGAAAAGAAATGCAACGATTGTATCTAAAATTAATACTCAAGTATTAAAATTAATAATCGAGTATTAATTTTTTATACTCATGTAATGTAAACTGTAGAAGATTTTACACATGCAACGAAAATAAAAAATCAATATACTTAACATATATTAGAATGAAAGAAAATAATTATTTGAAACCAACAAAATTGTACATACACATAGTCATCAAGAAATGGAGGGATGAGGAAAAGTAGTGTCCGTTTCTTTCCCCGGATATTAGATGCGATTAATCAGAAAAAAAGTGGACACTTGTTACACCTTCTAACCTTCGGTTTAAAGGATGAAGAGTACCCTCAAAAACTCAATGCAATCGAAGGTGCGGTATATATGGTTCATCCGCCCCGCATTGTAGTTGTGGCAGTTATCATCGGGTTATCTTCTGTGTGTGAACTGCCAGCCTCACCCGAGGCACCTCTGGGTTATTTGGTGCAGTGTCCAGAGATATGAGGGTTTCCCCGTGCAAAGAAAAAGTGGCAAAAAGTGATGTGCAGAAGAATAATAGTTAAAAAAGGGAAATAACCCCAAGGATTTATTGAGGGGTATATTTCCACTATGGTTAAAAACAGAACTATACTTTGTGCAGACCGAGTTACTGAGTCTGTCGGTATTTATTAGAAAAGCGTCGACATGTTTCAGCTCCTTGGGCCCTAGGGGTCTATGGAGCCTTCGTCAGGACTGATACAAACAATAAACACAAATTATACTCACACTATTTGTGCGGTATCTGTTTATCAATTTTTCGTTTTCTGAAAAAGAATTGCATATTAATGTGCAAATACATATTAGTAATCACAGTTCGATTTCTTCGCATTTGGGGTAACGTAGATCAAACGTTGTCTTTTAGTAAAACAAGTTTAAGCTTTGCAAGGCAGAATTGTGGGGGGAAGGGGTTCAGTTTTGGCTGTAAGCAAGGAGATAGGGAAGCTCAGTAGATATCATGAATAGGTATATTGGCCATACATGCATACAATTAGCGGCAATATAATAATTTGACATAGGTGTTATCAAAGAATTGTGTGGTGCGTAATTTTAAACAAGGGGCAAGTTGTGAAGCGCCAGAAAAAGTAAAAGGCAAAACATCCTTATTAAAGGCAGTCGCGTTGCGGTGTTAATGAGGCATAATTAGCAACATCTAAGGATTTTATACAGTGGTGCTACGTATTGCTTTTATGCGCGTTATAAAAATGGGTTTAAAAAGGAAGTTGGCATGTTACCTTAATTTAGTGGATGTTATTCCACTGCGGGGGTTCGTTTGTTGAAGCCCAGAGCTGTTAACAAGAGGCGGGATAACAATGAAAACGAGCGCTGCTTCGGAAACAAACTACTGCGCATTATGCAAAAAAAGGAAGGGGAACGCAGTATGGCGTGTTACCTTGGATGTGTGGATGTTGCTCCACTACGGGGGTTCGCTTTCTGGGGCCCAGAGCTGTTAACGAGAGACGTAATGACAATTCAAATGAACGCTGCTACAGGGCAATCTTACCGGTATAGCGGGTGTGTCTCTCTCAGGCGCCATTACCCGCGTGGAAGGAGTCTCCTGGCTTGTGCTGGCTCTGCCCCCGGATATCACTGGTTTTCCGGTAGCTCAGTTTTAAAGGAGCCAGGTTGCAAGGAATGAATTTATTTAAAGGGGCCTCCACATATGTGAAAAAGAACGCCGTGTCATATTTCTTATATAATCGTGTAGCCATAAAGTTTGAAAAAAGGGGGGCTATAAAAAGGAGGCCTTGTGTACTATTGTGGGATTGGAATTTTTTGTGTACACAGGGCATATGTTAATGGCAGAAGGTTTTATGCTGAAATGTACCTAAAGAGATACATGGTTGTTTTTGCGAGTGTGTTATCTTGCAAAATGGTGCCAAGCTATGTCATCGTTAAGACCATATTCACAAGTACGCAAACGGTCAACCCACCATTGCTCTTTCTCATATAGCACCTTCTCTGCATTGTTTGACTTGTCGTACAGCATTTCAATCACTGTCCAGTGAATGTCGTCGCAGGAGTGATTCATTTCAATGAAATGTGAACACATCTTGGTGGTATTTTTCTTAAGCCTGATATTGCTTCTGTGTTCACTGATTCTGGTTTTGATTTTACGGCATGTCATCCCTATATACTGTTTTTTACAGGGGCAGCTCACCATATATATAACATGGGAGGAATTGCAAGTGGTGTGTTGTTTTTGGGTCCATAACAAATTTTCAGATAGCTGTAATGTTTTTGAGGCAGATGTTGTTTTACAGGCTGCACAGCTCCCACAGGAATAATGTCCTGTTACTGGCGTCATTGTAGCATCCCTTGTTTCTATTGGTAGTTTTGGTTTTTGGGGGCGTGTATGTTCCAAAGTGTCCTTTAAATTCTTAGATCTGCGATTGGCAAACCTAGGTCTAGGCCAGTCAAATTTCCCTGTATTCACAATATGCCAGTTCTTATTTACCAGTTTCTTTATTGCATATGTTGCTGGATTGAAAGTTGTGACACAAGTTGTGAGATCTGGTGTTGGCTCCTTTTGATGGGTTTGTAGGAGGCACTCTCTAGGTTGGTTGTCAGCTCTTTTCTTGCATTTCCTGATCGTCTTATCAGTGTAGTCTCTGTCTTTCAATTTTAAACTGAGTACCTCTGATTGGTTTTTATAATCCTCACTTTTACTGCAATTTCTTTTAAGCCTTAGAAATTGGCTGTAAGGTAAATTGTCCCTAAGGGGTTTAGGGTGAAAACTTTTATACGATAATAGGCTATTTTTAGCCGTTGGTTTCGTATAGGTCTTGATTTGCAGGATGTTGTTTTCGGTGAAGATCGTGAGGTCCAGGAAATCCAGTTGTTTGTTGTTGCAAGTGTAGGTGAAGTTGAGCCAAGGATCTAAGCTATTGAGCCACATGATGAAAGCGGACAGATCTTTTTTGATGTCCCAAATCAAAAAGATATAATCTATATATCTCTTCCAGTATAAAATACTGGAAGAGAAAGGGTTTGTTTCGTTTAGGACATGTTGGGATTCAAATTGGCTCACATATAGACCGGCCACCGAAGGCGCAAAAGCGCTGCCCATGGAAGTTCCATGGACTTGTATGTACAAGTCGCCATCATATTCAAAGAAATTCTCTTTTAAAGCCATTTTGCAGCATTGAAGGATGAAATGTCTAGGTGTATTGTGATGCCATTCTTCCATATACAATACATCCCCCAGCATTTGTAGAGTTTCATCCTGTGGTAGGCTGGTAAATAATGACTTGACATCTAGTCCAACCAAAGTCATGGTGTTCTCATCAAAAGGAGTATCCATGATCTGCACTAGGAGATCCCTGGTATCTTTTATATAGGTTTCTGTTTTTTGTACCAGGGGTTTGAGAAACTCATCAGCAAATTTAGATAGGGGCTCTAGGATCGATCCTATCCCTGAGACGATAGGTCTTCCAGGGGGCAGTGACCTATTTTTGTGGGTTTTTGGGAGGGAATAAAAATATGGAATTTTTGGTTCTTTTTGTATGAGGAATTCTGCTTCCTTTTTTGAAATCCACATTTTTATCTCTGCCTCATACACCATGATGGAAATGGCGTTTTGTAGTCTTTCTGTAGGATCGATGTTAATCTTCTCATAGAATCTGGTATCTGACAGGAGGGCTAGGCATTGTTGGTCATAGTCAATTTTGTTGAGAATTACTGTGCCTCCGCCCTTGTCGGCTGGTTTAATCACAATACTGTCATCATTGCTTAAGGTTTCTAGAGCCAGGCGTTCTTTCTTTGTAAGGTTTTGGTACGTCCTTTTTTCGTTTTTGGTTATTGTGTCTACTCCTTTTAATAAGGCTTGTTCGAAGGTCTGGAGTTCTGGTGGTACACTGCCTGTTGGGGGATTGAAGGTAGATTTCCTTCTTAGTGGGGTATCTCCGTCATTGGGAGGTGTTTCTTTTCCTGAAAAAAAGGCTTTTAATTTAAGAGTTCTGCAAAATTCTGATAACTCACATTTGAGTTTGAAGGTGTCTGTTTTAGGGGTCGGCACAAAACCCAAGCCCTTATTCAGGACAGAGTTCTGCTCCTCCGTTAATTCAATATTGGAGAGATTCACAATTAGGGATTGGTCTTGCTTGTTGATGGCTGGGCAGCCGCCATGCTCCGTGTCTGCACATTTCTCTGTTGGTCGCGCCAGGTTATTGATTTTCTTTTTCCTCTGGTTTGGTTGTGGCCCCTGGATAAAAAAGGCTGTTCTTGTTGGTGTGCACCTTGTTGGCCTGTCATAAGGTGATCTCCAGTGTGTTGCATCTGTTGCATCCCTTGGTTATAGGGGTCCATCCATCCACCATATTGTGGGATGAAAGGTGGGAAATATGGTATGTTAAAGTTTTGGCGGTATGGTCGTTGCCATCTGTTGCCCCTTCTGGGTCGTTGGTATCTAAAATTGTTTCGACCTCTTTTGCTGGTATTATCATCAGAACTGTGGGATGAATTGATGGAGGAGTTTTTGCCAATGGATTCATCATCCGAAATCAGGTCTTGAGGGTTATAGTCATCCTTGGTGTAGGGATGCATCTTCTCCTGACTAAACTTTTTGAGATCTTTTCCCAGTTTTTGAAGTTTACTCTGCATGATGAATTCCTTTGTTTCATCTAGTTCTTTATTGATTTCATCCAACCTTTTCTTAAACACTACTGGGTTTATACCATTCTTTAGCTTGTTTTCACATTCTTGGATTTCTGCCAAAAGTGCTTCTGAGAGACGTTTAGCGGTCTTAATTATTAGCACAAGATAGTCTAAAGTGCATTTCCAAGACATGGAGGACCAGTCTTTGCGGAATACCAAATCATGTAGGAAGATACGCGGTGCATTGCTTACCCATAGCCCCTTTGGTGCAGTTTTTGCTCTCAAATATTCAGTCATAATTATACCGTGTATAGCGGTTCTGATTTCCTCACGCTTCTTTTCTGTCAATGACTCCCAATCGTCTGTTTTTGCCAGTGCTTCGACAAGGTCCGTATTTTGTAGAAGGGATTGGCCTGCCAGAATTTCGTCTATATCACTTGCATCAAAACTGAGACCCGTGTTGCCCTCCATGGTGCCTTGATTGTTTAGAAAATTGGAAAAAATCCCACAGCTGTGCGCTGCTTGTATATGTTCATCAAGAAATGGAGGGATGAGGAAAAGTAGTGTCCGTTTCTTTCCCCGGATTTTAGATGCGATTAATCAGAAAAAAGTGGACACTTGTTACACCTTCTAACCTTCGGTTTAAAGGATGAAGAGTACCCTCAAAAACTCAATGCAATCGAAGGTGCGGTATATATGGTTCATCCGCCCGCATTGTAGTTGTGGCAGTTATCATCGGGTTATCTTCTGTGTGTGAACTGCCAGCCTCACCCGATGCACCTCTGGGTTATTTGGTGCAGTGTCCAGAGATATGAGGGTTTCCCCGTGCAAAGAAAAAGTGGCAAAAAGTGATGTGCAGAAGAATAATAGTTAAAAAAGGGAAATAACCCCAAGGATTTATTGAGGGGTATATTTCCACTATGGTTAAAAACAGAACTATACTTTGTGCAGACCGAGTTACTGAGTCTGTCGGTATTTATTAGAAAAGCGTCGACATGTTTCAGCTCCTTGGGCCCTAGGGGTCTATGGAGCCTTCGTCAGGACTGATACAAACAATAAACACAAATTATACTCACACTATTTGTGCGGTATCTGTTTATCAATTTTTCGTTTTCTGAAAAAGAATTGCATATTAATGTGCAAATACATGTTAGTAATCACAGTTCGATTTCTTCGCATTTGGGGTAACGTAGATCAAACGTTGTCTTTTAGTAAAACAAGTTTAAGCTTTGCAAGGCAGAATTGTGGGGGGAAGGGGTTCAGTTTTGGCTGTAAGCAAGGAGATAGGGAAGCTCAGTAGATATCATGATTAGGTATATTGGCCATACATGCATACAATTAGCGGCAATATAATAATTTGACATAGGTGTTATCAAAGAATTGTGTGGTGCGTAATTTTAAACAAGGGGCAAGTTGTGAAGCGCCAGAAAAAGTAAAAGGCAAAACGTCCTTATTAAAGGCAGTCGCGTTGCAGTGTTAATGAGGCATAATTAGCAACATCTAAGGATTTTATACAGTGGTGCTACGTATTGTTTTTATGCGCGTTATAAAAATGGGTTTAAAAAGGAAGTTGGCATGTTACCTTAATTTAGTGGATGTTATTCCACTGCGGGGGTTCGTTTGTTGAAGCCCAGAGCTGTTAACAAGAGGCGGGATAACAATGAAAACGAGCGCTGCTTCGAAAACAAACTACTGCGCATTATGCAAAAAAAGGAAGGGGAACGCAGTATGGCGTGTTACCTTGGATGTGTGGATGTTGCTCCACTACGGGGGTTCGCTTTCTGGGGCCCAGAGCTGTTAACGAGAGACGGAATGACAATTCAAACGAACGCTGCTACAGGGCAATCTTACCGGTATAGCGGGTGTGTCTCTCTCAGGCGCCATTACCCGCGTGGAAGGAGTCTCCTGGCTTGTGCTGGCTCTGCCCCCGGTTATCACTGGTGTTCCGGTAGCTCAGTTTTAAAGGAGCCAGGTTGCAAGGAATGAATTTATTTAAAGGGGCCTCCACATATGTGAAAAAGAACGCCGTGTCATATTTCTTATATAATCGTGTAGCCATAAAGTTTGAAAAAAGGGGGGCTATAAAAAGGAGGCCTTGTGTACTATTGTGGGATTGGAATTTTTTGTGTACACAGGGCATATGTTAATGGCAGAAGGTTTTATGCTGAAATGTACCTAAAGAGATACATGGTTGTTTTTGCGAGTGTGTTATCTTGCAAAATGGTGCCAAGCTATGTCATCGTTAAGACCATATTCACAAGTACGCAAACGGTCAACCCACCGTTGCTCTTTCTCATATAGCACCTTCTCTGCATTGTTTGACTTGTCGTACAGCATTTCAATCACTGTCCAGTGAATGTCGTCGCAGGAGTGATTCATTTCAATGAAATGTGAACACATCTTGGTGGTATTTTTCTTAAGCCTGATATTGCTTCTGTGTTCACTGATTCTGGTTTTGATTTTACGGCATGTCATCCCTATATACTGTTTTTTACAGGGGCAGCTCACCATATATATAACTTGGAGGAATTGCAAGTGGTGTGTTGTTTTTGGGTCCATAACAAATTTTCAGATAGCTGTAATGTTTTTGAGGCAGATGTTGTTTTACAGGCTGCACAGCTCCCACAGGGATAATGTCCTGTTACTGGTGTCATTGTAGCATCCCTTGTTTCTATTGGTAGTTTTGGTTTTTGGGGGCGTGTATGTACCAAAGTGTCCTTTAAATTCTTAGATCTGCGATTGGCAAACCTAGGTCTAGGCCAGTCAAATTTCCCTGTATTCACAATATGCCAGTTCTTATTTACCAGTTTCTGTATTGCATATGTTGCTGGATTGAAAGTTGTGACACAAGTTGTGAGATCTGGTGTTGGCTCCTTTTGATGGGTTTGTAGGAGGCACTCTCTAGGTTGGTTGTCAGCTCTTTTCTTGCATTTCCTGATCGTCTTATCAGTGTAGTCTCTGTCTTTCAATTTTAAACTGAGTACCTCTGATTGGTTTTTATAATCCTCACTTTTACTGCAATTTCTTTTAAGCCTTAGAAATTGGCTGTAAGGTAAATTGTCCCTAAGGGGTTTAGGGTGAACACTTTTATACGATAATAGGCTATTTTTAGCCGTTGGTTTCGTATAGGTCTTGGTTTGCAGGATGTTTTTTTCTGTGAAGATCGTGAGGTCCAGGAAATCCAGTTGTTTGTTGTTGCAAGTGTAGGTGAAGTTGAGCCAAGGATCTAAGCTATTGAGCCACATGATGAAAGCGGACAGATCTTTTTTGATGTCCCAAATCAAAAAGATATCATCTATATATCTCTTCCAGTATAAAATACTGGAAGAGAAAGGGTTTGTTTCGTTTAGGACATGTTGGGGTTCAAATTGGCTCACATATAGACCGGCCACCGAAGGCGCAAAAGCGCTGCCCATGGAAGTTCCATGGACTTGTATGTACAAGTCGCCGTCATATTCAAAGAAATTCTCTTTTAAAGCCATTTTGCAGCATTGAAGGAAAAATTGATAAACAGATACCGCACAAATAGTGTGAGTATAATTTGTGTTTATTGTTTGTATCAGTCCTGACGAAGGCTCCATAGACCCCTAGGGCCCAAGGAGCTGAAACATGTCGACGCTTTTCTAATAAATACCGACAGACTCAGTAACTCGGTCTGCACAAAGTATAGTTCTGTTTTTAGCCATAGTGGAAATATACCCCTCAATAAATCCTTGGGGTTATTTCCCTTTTTTAACTATTATTCTTCTGCACATCACTTTTTGCCACTTTTTCTTTGCACGGGGAAACCCTCATATCTCTGGACACTGCACCAAATAACCCAGAGGTGCCTCGGGTGAGGCTGGCAGTTCACACACAGAAGATAACCCGATGATAACTGCCACAACTACAATGCGGGGCGGATGAACCATATATACCGCACCTTCGATTGCATTGAGTTTTTGAGGGTACTCTTCATCCTTTAAACCGAAGGTTAGAAGGTGTAACAAGTGTCCACTTTTTTCTGATTAATCGCATACACATAGTCGCCATTTTAAAATATGTAGTTCCAACGTTAGTCCTACAACTCTTTCCATGAAAATAATACCACAACACTCCTTTCTAAATGGATGCCAAAACAGCACGGAAAACAAAAATAGCATATCTTTAAACAAACTTTTAAATTATAACTTTCCACGGAAATAAAAAGTATGTAAAATATTAATACCAACTCTGTGTTTAAAAAAAAAAACAATGACACTGACCAAAACTTATAAATACGAGGCAGAAACCATTTTTAAAACAGTTGATTCTCAACTCCCAGAGTGACCAGACGCCAAAAGCTGACCCTCTGACCTCTTCACCTAAAAAAAGACCAGATCGGATCTCATGAGTATTATTTTTCGGAATACAAGTGAGTTAGTTAAATTAATTTCAGAAAAATATTCTGAAACAATTACAACGCTGCACCTAATACATTTGTTTTTCCAGTTTAAAGAAAATATTATAGCACAGAGATATTACTATAATTATGTATACATATATCCATATATAGATAACCCTACATTGTTAAAGCTGAGAAAAAATGTAATTACTTTTGTTTATTATTTAAAATTGTTTTCAAATAAATAAACATAAAATATTTTTTAAACATCTCAAAATGTTACATTTTTTTTATTAGTCGAACTACTAAAAACAACGACGCTAAAGACCAGTATAAATACATTGGATTTTGCTATAGAGGCGACACTCCTCTTCAATAATAATTTGAAGGTACTTTTCGATATTTTAATCGACAATTCTAAACACACGAAACGCAAATACATTTATTAATACACGTATAGTTAATCTAATTTTTACAGAGAAATTCATTTTCGAGAAAATTATTAAATACTTTCAACTTTGAAAATTGAAAGGTCAACTTTTAAAGAAGGTAATTATATTTTTATTTACAAAACTGTATGTTTAAATATAATTAATAATGCAGAAATGATTTATTAAAACTAAAAACTGTAGAGATAAAAATAATTTATAGTAGTCAATAAAGGTACAGCAGTAACGAAAGTGTGAAATGGTGTAGGGTTAAGAATAAATAATTCTATTCAGACTCTAGGTAGGTGCAGCAGTAGGGAAAGTGTAGGATGGTAAAAGGGTATTATTTTCTATTCTTACTCCAGGTAGGTGCTGCAGTAGAGAAAGTGTGGGATGGTGTAGGGGTATCAATTTCTATTCAAACTCCAGGTAGGTGCAGCAGTAAGGAAAGTGAAGGCTGGTAAAAGGGTATTATTTTCCATTCTAACTCCAGGTAGGTGCTGCAGTAGGAAAAGTGTGGGATGGTGTAGAGGTATCAATTTATATTCAAACTCCAGGTATATACAGCAGTATAGAAAGTGTAGGATGGTAAAAGGCTATTATAAACAGAATTGTTGACATTTTTTCTACATCAGAAACATTTCACATTTAAATAACATTACCTTTTCCTTTTTCATTTTAAAAAATTCACAATCATCTCCAGATCATCAAACAACTATTGTTTTAGAAACAGAGCAACAACCCAAAAACCAACCAAAAATCACACCATCAAAGCAGAAACCAGACGACAAAGAGATAAACAAAACCAAAAGGTAAATAAAATTCATACTGCAAGAGAAAGTGTTCTATGATGCATGAAAATTATAGACTTTTCTACCACCAGATACGTACAGCAGTAGAGCAAGTGTGTAGGATGGTAAAAGGGTATTATTTTCTATTCAAACTCCAGGTAGGTGCAGTAGTAGGGTAATTGTAGGAAGGTAAAAGGGTATTATTTTCTATTCTAACTCCAGGTAGGTGCTGCAGTAGGGAAAGTGTGGGATGGTGTATAAAAGCAAATTGCAAATTTTTACTGCAAAAAATGCTATTTACTTGGATTTATTTGTTTCTAGGGGGCACATTAGGATGGCGGGCGGGCTTTGCCCGCCCGCCACCCTAGCGTAACTAACGTTTGCTCTTTTCAGATGCATTCAAATAGGAATCTGATATATTTTCTTATGTTTTTTAAATTGACATAAAATAAAGTAACCCCTTAATTAAATACAAGGACAAGTATATGTCCTCTGGCGTCCTTTTTTTACTTTTAACTTGTCACGATGATTGCAGTTAAAAAATCTGCCTTATGCATCATTTTAGTGAAAGTGATCCCTTTAGGCTATCTTTGAAGGAACATCTCTTAAAATAAAAGATACTTTGTAAGGAAAGTAGCACCAGATGTACAAATGTTGCAATTGCAAACTCTAAGATATAGTAAGGTTTTGTGACCCAAAAATGAATTTTTGGTGTACATCTTACTGTACGATAAAATATTATATCATAACATTAGGCACCGAGTAATAACAGAAAGGGCTTTGAGCTATTGTTATTATCTTATTTTTATGGTAGGCGTTTAGTAGTGATTCTACATTCCCAAGGCCTTTTATCCTTTCTCCTGTTTCGAGGATGCACAATATAATTCTGTGAGCTTGATTTCCTGTGGTGCGTGCGGTTAAAAGCCTAAGTTAATTAGTATACGTCTATGTGAGCATTTGCACGTGAGTATGTAATGCATAGGTGCATACATGTGCGAATGCGTCTGTGAGTGTGTTTTTTGTATGTATGCGATTCTTTGGTGTGGTCAAGAGCTTGCCCCATGTTAAAGATTTTCCAAGTGCCTGCATGCCTTTCTGTGTGCTGTGGGTGGCGTTTTTTCGTATGTGCTTGAGTCTTTTGGGTGTGTGTGTGGCAAAAAGATGACAGCGCAGTGACTCACTGGGACGGTTTCTTTTAGATCGTGTCTGCCTGACCTGTTTTTTTAGAATCAAAACTGGGTCGCACCTACATCTGTTTACAGAAAGCAATAATTACCTGCCAGTGCGAGGCAGGTTACACAGGCCAGGTTAAGTTCTATGTAAGCTGTTGTCTGTGCTGAAGACTTTCACAACAATCTGGTTGTAGGATCTTGCACGCACGGTCGTACTCAAGCTCATTATTAGTGTGGGTATGCTCACCCGACTTTGCAGAAGTTTCTAAAAATGATACATGGCCGATAAGGGTTTGTGTTATAATGATTGGCGATTTCTCAGTTTATGCTATGATGCTTGGCATGCCTGTGGTTTATGCAATTGCAAAAAATACAGAATGCAGAACAATGTCTTACATTCACCCCAGTACAAAGATCCGGGCCTAAATCCATTGTTTTGTTGCACTCCACACCACCCTAGGTCAGACACTGGCTATATGCAAATCAGCCTTGACCCTGTGCCTCATGGGAACAGTCCAGCCAGAACTACCAAGCCATATCTTTCCTAGACTGGAATCAAGCATCCAAGGACCGGTTTCTGGCTATCAGCCTTCTTCAGCCTGGATAGCTTGACTCCAGTGATGTGGAGAGCCTGGGACTCACGTCTGAGCATACCCAGCCCACTCGGGGTGAAAATTGCAAAAACACAGTTGATGGACAGAATGCAGGACAATGTCTTACATTCACCCCAGTACAAAGATCTGGGCCTAAATCCATCATTTTGTTGCACTCCACACCACCCTAGGTCAGACACTGGCTATATGCAAATCAGCCTTGACCCTGTGCCTCATGGGAACAGTCCAGCCCGAACTACCAAGCCATGTCTTTCCTAGACCGGAATCAAGCATCCAAGGACCTTGGATGCTTGATTCCAGTCTGGGAAAGACATGGCTTGGTAGTTCGGACTGGACTGTTCCCATAAGGCACAGGGAAAGAGCTGATTTGCATATAGCCAGTGTCTAACCCAGGGTGGTGTGGAGTGCAAAGAAACGATGGATTTAGGCCCAGATCCTTGTACTGGGGTGAATGTATGACATTGTTCTACATTCTGTCCATCAACTGTGTTTTTTGCAATTTTCACCCCGAGTGTGCTGAGTATACTCAGACGTGAGTCCCAGGCTCTCCACACCACTGGAGTCAAGCTTTTCAGGCTGATGAAGGCTGATCGCCAGAAACCGGTCCTTGGATGCTTGATTCCGGTCTGAGAAAGACATGGCTTGGTAGTTTGGACTGGACTGTTCCCATGAGGCACAGGGTCAGAGCTGATTTGCATATAGCCAGTGTCTAACCCAGGGTGGTGTGGAGTGCAAAAAAACTATGGATTTAGGCCCAGATGCTTGTACTGGGGTGAATGTATGACATTGTTCTACATTCTGTCCATCAACTGTGTTTTTTGCAATTTTCACCCCGAGTGTGCTGGGTATACTCAGACGTGAGTCCCAGGCTCTCCACACCACTGGAGTCAAGCTATCCAGGCTGATGAAGGCTGATAGCCAGAAACCGGTCCTTGGATGCTTGATTCCGGTCTGGGAAAGACATGGCTTGGTAGTTCGGACTGGACTGTTCCCATGAGGCACAGGGTCAGAGCTGATTTGCATATAGCCAGTGTCTAACCCAGGGTGGTGTGGAGTGCACAAAAACGATGGATTTAGGCCCAGATCCTTGCACTGGGGTGAATGTATGACATTGTTCTACATTCTGTCCATCAACTGTGTTTTTTGCAATTTTCACCCCGAGTGTGCTGGGTATACTCAGACGTGAGTCCCAGGCTCTCCACACCACTGGAGTCAAGCTATCCAGGCTGCTGAAGGCTGATAGCCAGAAACCGGTCCTTGGATGCTTGATTCCGGTCTGGGAAAGACATGGCTTGGTAGTTCGGACTGGACTGTTCCCATGATGCACAGGGTCAGAGATGGTTTGCATATAGCCAGTGTCTAACCCAGGGTGGTGTGGAGTGCAAAAAAACGATGGATTTAGGCCCAGATCCTTGTACTGGGGTGAATGTATGACATTGTTCTACATTCTGTACATCAACTGTGTTTTTTGCAATTTTCGCCCCGAGTGTGCTGGGTATACTCAGACCTGAGTCCCAGGCTCTCCACACTACTGGAGTCAAGCTATCCAGGCTGATGAAGGCTGATAGCCAGAAACCGGTCCTTGGATGCTTGATTCCGGTCTGGGAAAGACATGGCTTGGTAGTTCGGACTGGACTGTTCCCATGAGGCACAGGGTCAGAGCTGATTTGCATATAGCCAGTGTCTAACCCAGGGTAGTGTGGACTGCAAAGAAACGATGGATGTAGGCCCAGATCCTTGTACTGGGGTGAATGTATGACATTGTTCTACATTGTGTCCATCAACTGTGTTTTTTGCAATTTTCACCCCGAGTGTGCTGAGTATACTCAGGCGTGAGTCCCAGGCTCTCCAAACCACTGGAGTCAAGCTTTCCAGGCTGATGAAGGCTGATCGCCAGAAACCGGTCCTTGGATGCTTGATTCCGGTCTGAGAAAGACATGGCTTGGTAGTTTGGACTGGACTGTTCCCATGAGGCACAGGGTCAGAGCTGATTTGCATATAGCCAGTGTCTAACCCAGGGTGGTGTGGAGTGCAAAAAAACTATGGATTTAGGCCCAGATGCTTGTACTGGGGTGAATGTATGACATTGTTCTACATTCTGTCCATCAACTGTGTTTTTTGCAATTTTCACCCCGAGTGTGCTGGGTATACTCAGACGTGAGTCCCAGGCTCTCCACACCACTGGAGTCAAGCTATCCAGGCTGATGAAGGCTGATAGCCAGAAACCGGTCCTTGGATGCTTGATTCCGGTCTGGGAAAGACATGGCTTGGTAGTTCGGACTGGACTGTTCCCATGAGCCACAGGGTCAGAGCTGATTTGCATATAGCCAGTGTCTAACCCAGGGTGGTGTGGAGTGCACAAAAACGATGGATTTAGGCCCAGATCCTTGTACTGGGGTGAATGTATGACATTGTTCTACATTCTGTCCATCAACTGTGTTTTTTGCAATTTTCACCCCGAGTGTGCTGGGTATACTCAGACGTGAGTCCCAGGCTCTCCACACCACTGGAGTCAAGCTATCCAGGCTGATGAAGGCTGATAGCCAGAAACCGGTCCTTGGATGCTTGATTCCGGTCTGGGAAAGACATGGCTTGGTAGTTCGGACTGGACTGTTCCCATGATGCACAGGGTCAGAGCTGATTTGCATATAGCCAGTGTCTAACCCAGGGTGGTGTGGAGTGCAAGAAAACGATGGATTTAGGCCCAGATCCTTGTACTGGGGTGAATGTATGACATTGTTCTACATTCTGTCCATCAACTGTGTTTTTTGCAATTTTCACCCCGAGTGTGCTGGGTATACTCAGACGTGAGTCCCAGGCTCTCCACACCACTGTAGTCAAGCTATCCAGGCTGATGAAGGCTGATAGCCAGAAACCGGTCCTTGGATGCTTGATTCCGGTCTGGGAAAGACATGGCTTGGTAGTTCGGACTGGACTGTTCCCATGAGGCACAGGGTCAGAGCTGATTTGCATATAGCCAGTGTCTAACCCAGGGTGGTGTGGAGTGGAAAAAAATGATGGATTTAGGCCCAGATCCTTGTACTGGGGTGAATGTATGACATTGTTCTACATTCTGTCCATCAACTGTGTTTTTTGCAATTTTCACCCCGAGTGTGGTTTATGCAATGTCACACCTCTCAGGCTAAGTTATGATGAGAGCACTCACAGGCTTATGCTTTCATTACTGATGCATTCCTTGATTTATGCAATGATGACGGACATACCTGGATGGTGCACACTTCATTTACAGCATGTTGAATGGCACTTTCTTCATGTTATGCAAAATTGAATGGCGCACCCCTTCATTAATAATATGAGATGAATGTTGACATGAGCTTCATCGATGCTGAGGATGACTTTACCTTCGGTATAATCTAGGATAATTTTGGCACACACCTCAGTTTATGCTGAGATCATTGGTGTCACCTCAGTGTATGCTTTCATAATCAGTGTACCCCTAGGTTTATGCTTTATCGAATAGCATCACCCCCTGGTTCATGTTTCAATGAATGGCGCAGCACCCCAGTTTATGTGTCAGTGATTGGGCAACCCCTCAATTTATAATTTAAAGAACTGTGCTACCCCTAGGTTTATGCTTTGATGAATGACACTACTTTTAAGTATTATGCTTTGTTGAATCAAGCTACCCACTGGTTTATGCTTTGTTGAATGGCGCTACCCATTGGTTTATGCTTTGGACACAAGGGTACAACCCCTACGTTTATGCTTTAATGAATGATGCAAACCCTGGGTTTATGCTTTAATGAATAGTGCTACCTCTGCGTTTATGCTTTAACGAATGGCACTACCACTGGGTTTACACTTTGATGAGTGCTGTACCACTGGGCCAATGCTTTGATGAGTGATGTACCACTGGGTTTAAGCTTTGATGTGTGGTGCACCACTGGGCTTATGCTTTAATGGGTGGTGTACCACTGGGCTTATGCTTTAATGAATTGCGCTCACCCTTGCATGTATGCATTGATTAATGGTGCTACCCTTGGGTTTATTTCTTTACCAATACTGATACCCATTGATATGTGCAATGATGACCAGTGCACATCTTGGTTCATGCTGGGATTAATGGTGCTCCCTCAGTTTATGCTTTATCATACGCTGCACCCCTCAGTTTATTCTATGGTGACTAGCGCACTCCAGCTTCTACACTTCACGGCGCACCCTAGGGTTATGACATTCCTCGGTGTTCTCATGAAAAGCAGAGCCTTTATGTTCTAACTTAGAACACAGAATTTCACTTGGAGGAAGGAAACGATTACTGCACGGGATCAAGGTGCCTGTAGTGTATAGCCTATTTGTGAATGCCAGACCCATTGATTAGCTTGGAGTCTAGTGTGTCTTGGGAAATATGAGTTTCTTTTGAATGGGTTTCTTTTTTGGGACCATTGAAATAGCTCGCTGTATTGTATATATATAGATTTGTCCATTGAACTTGTTCACATCGCTAACTGGTGTTTTCTATTGGAAAGGGTAGAGCCAAAGCAGTCTTGCTTTGTACCCTAGTCCTCTTCAGAAGTCAGACTTGCTTGGCAACCCAGAAATTCTCTGAAATAATATATGAGTTTTCTTCTACGAATACCTAGAAGAACAGAATTTGTAGTCCATTTATCACAGAAATAGTGCTGAAAATCGCACCAAAAAGATGTCAATTTTTTTAGAAATTCTTCAGAACCGCCTGAACCCCCCGGAAACCCCCATATTGCAGTCGGGCTCGCTCGCTGCGCTTGCTCACATACGTTGATTCGTTCTGCTTACGCCCCAGCAGTTTAAAATTTCACCAGCCGCCCCTGAGTGCAGCCTGCATGGAGAACTTGAATAGTGCGCATGATGGGTTTGGGTGCCCGAGAGGGCCGACCAAGCAGTCATTGTGCACGAGAACAGAGCAGTAACCACCACCCACCCGCCCTCCCACAAAGCAGCACAAAGCATAAAATGATAATAACCACACCTTATTATCATTTTAAATTTCTTCTTCCTCGCACTGCTTAAAAGAAGTAGGCTTATAAGAAGACTCTTCCACTTTGCCAATCAGTTAGTACCACAACTTGGGAGCCACTAACTGATCAATGGTTTGCAACCGGATTTAGGGTCGCAAACCATTAATAAATAGAGTTCAGAATTGAAAACTGGGAGGGACGCCGAAAAGCAAATTGCATTTCGGTAACCATTTATAAACCCAATTAGTAATTCGGAAAAACGTTTTAAGATTGCTAAATGGGTTTAGTGAATATATATGCAAGATGGATTGAGATCGAAAACCAAACATGGATTTTTATAATTAGGAAGCTTTGATACTGGAAAAACCTGTGGTCCATCTGTATGTGCTAGCTGGTTTAAAGCTCACCTTTGATGACTTCAGTGATTGTTTTACAAGTTTTTCAGGAGCTTTTAAATAATCACTACTCGTTATTTTGCTTACATAATAGGCTTTTCAAAGTAATATTTCTTTCTCTTTTCTGTATGAACTGTTCTACTACTTTCCAGCTGGAGAATGACTAAGATAAGAATATCTTAATAAATTGCACAGGACTGGTGAAATTATCATGGCAAACATTTTAAACTACTTTCTGAAATGAGAAAAATTCACCAGCTTAATAACGGATAGCAACATTTCATCTTGCTATTTGTTTACCCTGATCTACATTTATATTGCCAAAGGTAATTTCAATAAACTTAATAAAGTGGATCTGCACAGCATCATGGTATATGACATTTGTCATCTGCCAATAGATGGGCATAGATGCTTTCCCACGCTCTTCCCATGGCACATTGACTTGCTTCACATTTTCGTGTTGCATTCTGGGCTCAGTTCAATGGCTTCCAGTTTGTTGGGGCCAGTAATTTGTGGATCTCTCATCAGTGGTTAAGGCTGCTTTGCGAAGCAGACAGCACTGCACGTGCATCAATCCTATAATACCAGCAGAGCTAAGCTCCACAGCCTGGTCTCTGGTAGTCTCCATCAAAAAGCTGTATGCTCTTCCGAACCATTTTTAGGTCTCGCCTAGCGTTGCAGTTCGAATGCACTGCCATCGCTTTGCGAGGCATGCATTATGTACTGTATCATGGAAGCTTCGTGGAAGCTCTTCCCACTCTCTGCCCATTGGCTTCTGTCCTAAATGCTGCCTTATGATTGGTTTGAGGCTTGTTAGTCCCTCCTCATTCATCATTTGTATCCAACCACGGCTACCAGCCCCTTTACTTACAACAGTATTTTTCTTCCCCTGCTTCCCCCTCCTCTCCCAAAATCTGTGACTTCTCAGACCACACTAACCCCCGTCCCCCACTCCAGTTAGTGCCTTCTTCCCACCTGCAATTCCGATTCTAATGCAATAAGTAGCACGTAAATACGAGTACTATTGCATTTTCAATGCTTGTTTTAAGTAGTTTTGCACTCTTTGATGTCCGGCGTCATTTGGGCTGTTTCTAGTAGGATTTTGATTTGTTTTGGACTTCCTGGTAGAGGGGATTGGGCTTGTGTTTTAGCCATCCGATTCTCCACATTCTACTTTCATTTCAGCGTGTGCACTATTTCCTGTCCCAAACGGACGATGCTGCTGCGAGTTTGCTTTTCTCTGGACTGTACCTAATGTGAAGCATGAGGGGACACTGCTTTGAATGTTTAAAAAATAAAAACAGAAAATGTTTTTGCCTGCCAGCGCATTTTAGCCCTAGCAGCAGCTGTCCAACACTTGTCTCCCCCGATGTGCAAGCTGCAGTGACTCATGCAGGGGGCGCTGTCGCCGACAGTACCCATGTGATTCTGCTGAAAACCAGTTGTAGGCGTTAAAAATATGCGCAAAATAAAGCAGGACATTAATTTCGGATGCTAAAGGTAGTTAACAATGTCTTCATTTGTCCTCTTTTTCTGACTAAGAAGCACGGATCAGGAAGTGGATGAAAGTTTTAGGGTGACGGCCAGTGCTTGAATTTAACCCTTTAACGCTGTTCACCACTGTACTGTAACCCGTCTGGTACCAGAAAGGGTACCACTCCCTAAACGAGGTGCACATTGGGGGCATCTCGGTGCATCCAATGCAGCCAGCCAGCCGGGTTACTGCAGAGACTACAATTGTGGAGTACTGAAGCTTGCCATATGCGTGAGTTTACTTCCGGGGGTGTGGGGTGTGTGTGTGTCTGTCTGTCTCGCTCGCACAGGAGCAGGTACAGAGCGGAATTGACAACTGCGGCGCAGCAGAAGGGCTGACTCTAGGGATAAGGAGCGCAGCAACAGGAGGCCTGGTTCAAAAGTCTGTTATTTGAAAATAATAAAGGGGACTGTGCAGAGAGAGTTATTTGTACGGGTACCAGTGTACTCCAAGAGAAATACAGTGGTACAGCATACGTCTTCACATACGTCTGTTGAGCTGGTGTGCTAGCCCTCTACATCTGGGTTTCTGTATGTTCTACAAGGGTCATGGCTTACTGACATACAGTGGTAATCCAGATCCTACTGATAGTGTTAATTCTGCGCTGCATTATGTCTTGTAATATTTTTTGTGTACATGTATTGTAATTTCTGTTCTCTGTATAGTTTTGACTATTTGCTTCCAATTATTGCACTGGTTATGTTAAATGGGGTAGTGATACATCTAATCTGTGTTTTGAATGCGTCAGTTACACATGAGCAAGGCGCACCTTCACAAACTATGTCTAATAGCATTGTTCTTTCTTGTATTTGAGACGTGGACTGCCTGCTTTAAACAGACGCATCCCTTTTGTTGCTGGGAAAGAAATAAAGGAATTTAAGGTTTGTAGAAATATCTACTGGATATTATCTAAACAAGCTTGGATGAGGCAAATTGATCAAAATGGAAAAGCAGAGATTATGGTAGTGGGGAACCATCCATATCCGCACAATGAGCACCTAGTGAAGAGTTTTTTATTCCATTCCCTCCTCAAAGGATATATGCCTGGGTGCTATCCAAACTGGTTATTTCACTACTGTAACCCATTCTCCCGCATAGTGCTGCAGAAACGACAGCATTAGGAGATGGTGGTGGTGATAGTGTTTGTAAAGCAAAAAAAGTTAGGCCATGTTACTCAGGAGCCATGTCTGGTGACTCAGTGAACTTCAACAGTCATTGTTTGACCTCATTGTCAAAAGTTCAAATCTCTGCTGGTTCACTTAGCCATTCATCCTTTCGTGGAATCCCTGTGGGTTCACTCAGCCTTTCGTCCTTTCAAGGTCAATAAAATTAGTACAATTGAGTTGCGCAACAACAAAGATCTTTTAATTCATATTTGCTTGCATATATTGCTTGCTTGTTCTGCCCCGAAACTCAAGTACATCTCGCTGGTAAAGTCCAAAATAGTACATGCTCATTTAGTCTTCCTTTGTATCTGTAGGGTCATCCTCATTTAATTCTAGACTGGGGTGCTCCTTATGGGGCAGTGCCAGTCTGAGAACTTCATGGTTGTTGTCTTCTATCATTTTACTTATGAAAATAGCAGTAATGCGGTGCTGCTTTAAAGGCACAATAAAAATGGCATCAATAGTTTATTAGATCAAGCATTTTTTACATTAAAGTTAAAGTCCTTTGGCAGTTCAAATTTTTGGCAATGGTTGTTTGCAATAATATTATTGAAACTGATTACACTTTTTTCCATTAGAAAATATTTTGGAAAATTCTAGCATTCATAAGCACATTTTACTACATTGGTTTCTCCTATTGTTCATGCAGGGTTGGTGTCTTTCTTCATTTGTGCATAATTTGGTACCTTTATTCTTGCAAGCATGCTTTGGTGTATTTGTTCATGTATTATTTTTTCATCTTGTGTGCAGGATTTGGTGTCTCTTCATTGTATAGTGCTCGTAGTCCCTCTTCTTGTATGTATTATCATTGGGTTGAGCCTACTGCTTTATATTTTTTGTATAAACAGCTGTCAGAAATGTGCAGCTGTGGAGGGTCTTCTAGGCTTTCACCCTCCTCAGGCAGAACAGTTAGCACCATTTAGTTGGGTATTCTGCAAATGTGGATGTACGTCAGTACAACGTGATCTTTTAGATCGCGGTACTTTACAACGCTGCCATTACAACGCAAGTCGTTACAACGACTTGCGTTAGTGTGCGCGGATTGAGGATTATTATAATCTTATATTCCAACACCAGCCCACGTAACAGTAGGGAAGGTGTTGGAATATAAAATTACAATATTACTTATCCAACATCGCCATCCAGCGCAAGTCGTAGTAATGACTTGCGTTGGAATGGCATCGTTGTAAAGGTACTGCGGTGTAAACACTGCGTTGTAAACAATGTTTCCCGCAAATGTTAACCGTAATCCAGTTTGTGGCTTTGCACGGTAGAAGGCATATACTATCATCATTCATTGTAACGTGGCGAGGTTTGAATGCGTTTGTTGAGAGACACCCCTTGTAATATTCTTGGCAGTACTGCAATTGCATCTCTTATGTTTCCTGTTTAGAATGCTCTAGGTTTGAAGCATATAACCAACTGTGCCGCTACCCATCAGGACAGTGCCATAAATGAGCATTGGTGTCCCGGAGAAGCACCACTTGTAGTTTAAACATTTAGCCTGTATTTCTTGGTTTGGAAGCTTTCAGCATGGATCACATAACCATCTCATGGGATTTGATTTAGTGAATTTGTTACATTTGCATCTCGCCCTACGA
The DNA here is from genome assembly GCF_964263255.1 of Lissotriton vulgaris. Lineage (NCBI taxonomy): Eukaryota > Metazoa > Chordata > Amphibia > Caudata > Salamandridae > Lissotriton > Lissotriton vulgaris. The sequence continues at coordinate 583,682 of NW_028248043.1, forward strand.
ATTCAGAGGGCGCCTGCTCTGTTCACTTCTCCATCCGCTTTTTTTCTTTAGCTCCTGCATGGTTTATGCACCAACCATGTAATTATACATATTCAACCATTGTTCAATTATATTTCTTATGAGTTTACATTTTTTTTTTACCAATAGCATTTTTTGAACAGTCCACGCTGACACTTAAATCTGGTTCCCCAGTCCCTAATTCGGCAGTACTGTTTGTTAACCACAATGCTAAGGTTCTCTTGTTTCTGTCAGGCGCATTTGGCCACGCCCAGCACCCTAGGAAAGTGCCCGCTTGATGGATGCCATGCTAGCATATTTAAATTAAAATCATCCTTTTACCTGATTACTGCTCCAAGGGACCCCCATAAAGCCTGCAGTTTTTGGGCCGGCCTCTGAGAGTAGCAATATCTGGGTTGTAAATGTACTGAGGTTTTCCTTCTCTCTAGTTGTGACTGAGCACCAGGGAAGAGTACTCTTGGGTGACTTTCCATGGCGTGCTCAAGTTTGCCAATGAACCAATCAATCAAATTGCAGTTATACAGCACACAGCCGTTGCATATGAGGCCCCCTGGCAGTATCTGCAAGAGAGACTGATTTAGCTGTAGAAGAGCAGTAGGATCTAGGCCTTAAATAAAAGTTTAAAAAAAACTTTTTTAGGTCGAACCTAGGCAGCCCTGTAGTCAGGTTCTTAACTTTTCAGGCAAAAACATGTTATTTAATAGACAGAAAACAACCAGTAGAGGTCAGTAAAATACCTGAAGTGCTTTCTGCTGAGGGACTTTATTTTTTCAGGCAACTGCCTCTATTTAACTTTCCTGATAGAAAACGACCAGTAGAGGTAAGTAAAATACCAGAATCACTTTAGCATTCTCTAGATTCCAGTCCCTAGAAATTGTCTTCCACGAGCACTCGTAGACAATAATATTTTTTTCAAATACTGTTTTTTAGTGATATGACCACCGAAGTCCCTGATTATGTATTAAAAACAAAGGTTTGAACTATAACATTTCCCACTGAACGGCAATATTTCTCTCCAAGTGCTCCCATACCTGGAGTGTCACGCAGTTTGGTGCTTATTCCATGTTAAAGAACAGTAGATGTTTCAGCACCCAGGCTAATGTGCTGCATAGCTAAATGCATATAAGATCCCAAAGGCGAGACCAATTGCATTGCATTTGGAATGTGCAAAGGGGTGAATGTTTATCTCTACAAACGTTGTGAATGAAGCCTTTATAAAACTTCAGAAGCTTGGTAAGGTTTAGTGAAGGTTCCAAAGTTCAGAAAAAAATGACGGCGGGGAAAACGCTTTTCCCCACTTTTAGGGAGAGAATTTTCTCAAAGCAAAGTTTTGTGAGAAAATTATTCTGCTAAAATCTTTTTTTCGGATTACCAGTAAAAGATAAAGTATGCAGCTTTGCAAAGTTGTGATGTTTGTTACATTTGCTTCGACTTTGCTGGCAAGATTGTAATTTAGCACACACTTTTGTTGTTAAGAGCATGACATTAGCATTTCTCCAGGACCTGGAGCTAAAGCCATGCTCTCAGCTACTGAGGCTTTATCAATAACATTCTTCTAACAAAAGATTACATTGTCAGGGCCTCATTTTATAGTTGACCAGGATGGGTGTGTGGAGGAGTGAATGCCTGATACCATATTGGAATTTATCTTGACTTGTTCCAAGATGGTGGCCATCCTCTTCTGGGTCAACAAAGAGTTAATCTAGTGGCCCCACTTCTTGATCAGTGTTTCCAGGGTATGAGTGGCAGCAGGATAAAAGCAGAGTACTTCAGCCGATTCTTCGCCTGGCAATACCATGTTGAAAATGGGATATATGGAATGAGCTTGGGATTTCCTTATCACAATGTTAATAACATTAACAATATCATGTTGGTGGATTTTTTCTGTCACGTCCAATTAACATCCAGATACCCTCAGTGTGTACTATTTGTTTTATTCTTGTACTCCTTTAGGTCTCCTTTTTTGGGTTTCCCCCTTTAGAGGCTTTATTGCCTGTAAAGCCTTCTAGCTTCCAAGCTGGCCGCTGTTGGACCTCTCAGATGAACACACCTCAATTACTAGAAAAGCGTAACTAATAATACAGTTGTTTATACATATTTTATTTGATACTATCTAGTTTCTGGAGGTGCCAATTCTGTGTTCACTCTACTGGTTTGATAGTACACAGAACAAGACCAGTGTTGGAGTGTTTTTTCCTTCCTCCCTGCCCAGAGACCTCTTTTATGCCAGAGCTTCACTAGTTATCTTCTACCATTGCCCCCAAGAGCTAAAGGATGTAGGATTGAGGGGTCATTGGGGGTGATGGTTCACAAGGTCTGTACTATACTCGAAACATACCTGTTTGCCAGGCCCTAGAAAACGACATAGACCTATCAACATATCATAATGCCACTCTAACAAAGTCCATGGAATCCATACCAAGGGATATGCGGTCAGCCTCTAAGGAGAGGGTTGTAGTCCTGGACTGCTTGAATTATTGACTGAGTAGTATTTCCCCTCGCCATCTCTTTGCAGCGAAATCGTTTTGTTCCTGTGACTTTCCCCTTCCTGTCTGCTTTCACCAAGTTGAGGCTTTCAGTTTCTCTGCAGAAGCATTTCACAGGCTCCCGCAGCTCCCACAGTGCGGGGGTCCCCGAGTTGCAGGGGGCCTCCTCAGCACAGTACTCTGGCCCAAGAGCTCCTGATTAAATCTGGAACAGGGAGCCCTCTATGTATCTTGAAGGAGGTCCCCTAAAGTTTTGTTACACCACTGTTTCTCTGATGAGGTTCTCCACTGGCCAGATAACGGCATCACCTAAGAGATACTCCAGTGAACATACATCTTTTGACTAGTTTTTGTCCCAATATCAGTTGCTTTTTGTTTGTCAGTTGAAGACATTTTCTACTGACTTTTCTACAGTAACATTAATTTTGTACCTGCTCAAGGACACCCTAACTTGGGCCTCTCCCTTGATTTATAAACAGATCCCTATTTTAACCTGATACAATGCGTATTTGACCCAATTTTAAGCTGTGTTTGAAAGGAAACAGACGACTCAAGATGACCAAGTGGGGTTAATAACATTGTGAAAAGAAAATCACAAGCTTATGTTCTATATACCCGATTTTCAACACCATAGTACTGAAGCTGCATGGACTGATGAAGTAGCAGCAGGTGCTTTCTATCAATATCTCAGAGAGGACCTAAAAGATGGGCTCAACCATTGTATATATGTAAAACTATATACCCAACAGACTGAAGACTTGCCCAGGTGGCTGAAGATGGAGGCTTTATCTTTGTACATTTTTAAACCTCCAGCCACTCCCCCGCGAAGATTTAATTATTCTGCTATTGACTGGAAACAGGTACATATTGGAAAATATCTCCTTTCCTGTCATATTTTGTAAAGTACATTAGTCCTGAGGAACTGAGTCTGCTGGCTAAAAGTGGTTTTGCAAATTGTGCAACAAAGTTTTGTGAATGGATTTTTCAAACTGATCTATGTACTAAGACTTGTCAGCCTCAGGGTGGTCCTCCTCCAAACATTTTGACTACTTACCTCCATTTATCTATTGAAATTCATTATCACTAGCCTTAGAACTATGGGGCATATTATCAAGGGGGTTTATCTCCGCTTTTTTGGCTTTAAAAGCCAAGAAAGCGGAGATAAAATTGTCTCCCTATTACCTAGCTGTCGCTAACACCAGTTAGCGACAGCTAGTAGGAGATAGCGACCATCTTGGGCCACACTTTGCATGTCAGTGATATTTATCACTAATGACATGCAAAGTGGGTGTGCCAAGATGTTAGCGACTGGAAACAGTCGCTAACATCGCTATCTCCTATTACCAACTTTTGGAGATATTTGCGCTATCTCCAAAAGCTAACACCTGCCCTGAGCAGTTCTTAGCCATGTTATCCAATGGGAGGTGGATAACATGGCTAAGAGCATTAGCTCGATAATGCATGAATATCGCTGACTTTTCAGCGATATTCATGCATTGCGGCCAATTTTTATCGCATTTGCGATAAACCTTGGTAATACCAAGGTTTATTTGCGATAAAAATCGCCGCAGCTTAGCGGTACATTTTTGTCTCTAACCAAGCAATAGCGATAATTATCGCTATTGCTTGGTAATATGCCCCTATGTTCTAAAGTGCTTGTGCTCACTCCTCTAAACATGCTTTAATTGCCTTACACCTGATTCTTTATTTATTTATTTATTTTATTTATAATTCCCCTGTAGAGTGGTACACCATATACCCAGGAACTGTAACTGAAATGCTACTAGTGGGCCTGCTGCACTTATTGTGCCACCTGCTTAAGTAGCACCATAAAACATGCAGCGTGAATGTGGTTTTAAAGTGTCAAATTTACTTTTTTTTTACTACTGTGAGTCCTACATGTCCTTTAGGATAAAATTCGGTTGCCTTTTTACATTTAATAAGTGCTTACATGTGACTCGTACTAGGTAAACATTTCATGTTTGGGATCTATGAAAATGTAATGAAAATCCTTCTTTAATGGCAAAGTCAGATTTTAAATTGCAATTTTGAAAATGCTACTTTTAAAAAGAAGGTATTTTCCTGCCCTTAGACTTTTGGTGCCTGTAACCTGTCTTAGGTCACATGACTGGGTGTTACTGACAGCTAGACTTTGTGAATTCCTCCTGGACAGTCACATAATAGAGGGATTAGTGGTGCCTGAATGGGCCATCTCCTGGTATCATTGGAGGAGGTGAAGCTGGACACAGATTGACTTGCATCTAAATAGACCTCACACAAAGGGCTTGTCACCATCACATACTCTATGTAGTCAGTTGCTGCACCTGAGATGACTGTTTTACTACCTGGAGCCTGCCTTGAATCCTCAGACACCTGCTTTGCTGTTTGAGCCCTGCTTCTACATCTGATCCCAAGACTAATAAAGTGACTCTAAGGGCTAGTTTGCTGGCCTCCTGTTCAGAGCCTCAGGGACATAAAAGGCTCACGTCATCTTGAACCTGCACCTGGAACCAGTCTGGTTGAACCCCCAAGTGGTGTCCCACCAGTCCTGGACCTTTGGTGGTGGTGCTAAAAGTGCCCAGGTAGCCAAAATCCAAGGAACTTGGAAAATGTTGGAATAAAAACTGGTCTGAGAACTGAGGGAAGACAAGGACCGACCTGCTTGTCCATCCACCCAACGTACATCACTAGTTGTCCTGACTTTAGGGCTGTTCCCGCTACGTTCTTCTCCACAGCAGCAAATCCTGTTCTGCAGTACTTTAACAAAGGGGTATCTGCGCCCCTGAAACTGTCTTTGGCTACAGCCTTCAGCCTCATTCCAATGGAGATTTTAGACTTCCATAAAAAGTGACTACGTGCAAATGTAGAAATATTCACTTCAAATTCTTCAAGCGGCTCCTCTACGACGATGCTCTAACTCAGCATGCAGCGTTGTCCCGCCGAATTCACCTTCTAAGAATATTTGTATTCAAAATTCTTTTAAGTCTGAAGGTAAGCCCTGACCGGGCCCAATCCACTTTGTCTATCTGACCCTAGCTACATCGCTGTCGGCGTTATTTTTCAACTTTGACCCGGTCTTGTGCGATAAGATATCCACAGGTTGGCGCTTTGATCTCTTAGGTGCTCGTTTTACTAACAACTTTAAAAATTCATAACTCCGGTTCTACTGACTGGATATTTACTCTAAACTACTGTGCGATTATTCTTGTGTATTGACTTTGTTACTGTTTGTGTGCTGCATAAATACTTTAGACATTGCCTCTACGGGTAAGCCTGACTGCTTTTTGTGCAAAGCTACCCAGGGTTAGGTACAGGTTAATTTGGTGTCTTTTTGTGGTTTAGCCTGCCAGGGATTGTGGCTTTTGCTTGACCAGGGCTCGTACCCCAGTCAACCAACAACCCAATTTTTTACATCTATATCACAAAATCACCATTTGCGGGCATCGCAGAGTCACCTCCTGATAAGTATTAATTAGGAAGGCAGTAATTGGTGCCTCCTGTGACTGGCTACAAACACAGGGATGGGCATGGTATCCTTGAAGGAACAGTAGATCACCCTCCCAATCTCCATGTGTTTGTGTTCCCAATCAAATACTTTTTTTTTACCAGCTCATGTTTCTTACATGAAGAAGGCAGGGGTCCTCTGAGGCTGCCAACACAACTTCTAAAGGGCAAGAAGTTCCAGGGACACCCCTTCCCCTTAGAGAATCAGTTATCACCTTCTTTAAGGTGTCAGTAATGGTTTAATTGTTTGCAACCAGAATTGCAGTCACAAACCACTGAGACAAAGCATAGTGAATTGCAGTTTGGAGGAAACACCATTTTCCACTGCATCTAAATTACAATTAGGAATTGGTTGCAAACAAACATTTTATGAGTTATGAAAAGGGTTGTACATTAAAAAAAAGGCAAATTGATTTTGTGAATCTAGGGGGTTTCAATCGCAAAATCTTTCATAAATCTGGTTCATTGTTTCTTTCAGAGCACAGGTTGTTCAAGAGACACCATAGAGTGTATTCACCAACAGAGTCATGAAGTAAACATACATCTCCTCCAGGTCTATCAAAAAGTCCCTAATGCATTTGAGAAACTGATCAACATCGCCTAAAAGGCCCTTTGATGGTCATATTGACACGTTTATTCAGTAACAAGAGGTGGAGATGAAAAGGGAAATTAATGAAGACCAAGCATAAGGTATAATTTGGCCATCAACATCTCCAGGACCTCCAATATTCCTTGTTCCTTTCTCTAATATAGAAATATATCTCTGTATTGAGCATAGAGACTTAAATTAAGAAACTGGAACCAGCTCTACTTACCCATCATTAGTCATTTCAGAGCAGATGAAGTCTGCTAGTTGGTTTATTAAACTGGACCGGTGAGGTGCTTACAACTCAGTGAGAATTACAGAAGCCGATGAATGAAAGGCTGCTTTCAGTACTACAGATAGTCATTGTGATTACTCCGTTACAGCCTGTGAGTTGTGTAACACACCCGAAGACCTCCATTAGTTCATCTATGATATCTTTCATGACATTTTGGATCAGTTCGAAGTAGCTTCCCTTAATGATATCTAGATCTTTTCTGTCATTTGAATGAACAAGGAGAATGTGTAAACACTGTTCAAGAAGAATGTGTAAATACTGTTCTACATTGACTCAGTCAGGAAACATTCTTTGTATGCAAAACTTGAGAAATATTTTGATGAGACTTTTGGTTAATTTTTACGATATCATTTCTCAACAGCAGGAATTCATATGTGTAAAATTAAAGTATAAGCTGTCCTCAAATTTCCTATGCCATAAACAGTAAAAGGTGTACAGCGAATTTGTATGACTTTGCAGTCTGAAAGACAGCTGATATCACTGCTCCAATCATTTAGCAGCCAGTTGTCAATCAATCTTTTAATAGTGAGAAAGATTTCTCTGCAACTGACATCAGAGCATCAGAGCCATATTATCCAAGCATGGCGCTCTTTTTTGTTTTTTTTACATTATTTTTTTATTATATCAGGAGTTAGACATGATTACAACAAAACACTGGTAACATAGCTAAACATTTCTAAATGGCACTCGCCGGTTTAAAAAATAACCAATTACATTTCATTAATGAATATATATATATTACCTACTGGCGGTCGCCAGTAGGTAGTTATAGTTAGGACCTAGTTTCCATAGGAAATCCTCAACATTCTATTCGGATTAACTTTGGCCCCGGTGGATGAATCTGCGCGAATTTCTCAAAGAAGATGGCTCGGTCCGCTGCGGTCCTTTTCTGAAAGTTTGGGAGGGAATCGTCAAGTGAGGGCTGAGATAAAAGGGGGGTCCCAAAACGTGTTTTCTCTATTTTATTTTCCATAGGACGTTTAGACACGGCTACAGCTCGAACGGCTGAATGGATTTATAAGAAATTTGGCAAAACGGTAGAGTTCGGCTTGCAGATTACGCATTTTTTTGAATGGTGTAAATCCGTTCAGTAGTTGCTGAGAAAATTAAAGTTGAAGTCAATTATATATCTATACGCGCGCACGGGTGCGCGCACTCGTGCGGCTGTGCGCGAGCGGATTTTTTTTTTGCTGTGTGACGTCTGTGAACGTTCGATTCGAAGGAAATCAGGAAGTGTTGACCGCCATTTTGTTAGTGCGAGTGAATATATTGTACATTTCAAAGCGTTGGAACATGGAAAGGGGAGAAGGTAGAGATTGTCTGGCCGCGTAGGTTTTCTCAGGGGGTGCAGTAAGGCCCTTGAACGCGAAAATAATTATTTTTTTTTTTTTTAAAAGTTGCGGGGTGCGCGCACCCGGTCGCACACACCTATTTACAAGAGTGTGAAAATGGAGATAAATCAGAAGTTTGAGTGCTTAGATATAAGGTGGCTCTGAAAAGAGCCCTTGTGTTAATTGAGTTTTTTCTGCATTTATAAGTAAGTACCGATGCAGAGTCTCTTGTTACAGAGGAAGATTCTGTTTCCCTCATCCGTGAAATGAACACCATCTCTCCTATAGACGTCTTGCATGTTGTAACGCAAGTTGTTGTGGTAAATAGAACCCATGCTATAATCTCTGAGGAAAGCAGAAACAGATTTATTTACATGTTTCCTTGCTTTTTCAATTTGTGCACAATGTTGATTGGACCAATTCCATTTCTGTCTTTGGCATATATTGGAATATACCAACCAAGGCAGTTCGAGGAAAAAGTGTCATCAATTGTCGAAAGGTGTCTTTTAGAAGCATTTCCAGACCTACCCCAGTCAATGTGCCTAGGTTTGATAACTTATCATTGGACCCCCAGGCTGCAGAGATGAGTGAACTTTTCTGTGATCTCAACCTGACACAACACATCCACACTGAGACTCACCAGAAGGGCCATAGCCTCGACCAAATCTGGTCTCTGAACTTGTCACTATCCGCAATAGACATCAAACCTTGTTGTTGGTCTGATCACCACAGCATAAGTTTCTCCTTCCAGTTAGACAAGACTACCCACTTTAAGCTACAAACTAGCAAAACCATTAGGAAATGGACCTCTATGGATATGCCAGCCTTCCTTAACTTTCTGGGTGACTCCCCTCCCCTCGACAGCTCCAATGTGGAGGAGGCCGATGGCCGGTTCAATGAATGGCTTACTGCAGCAATTAACATCTATGCCCCTCCTACGCATCTCAGCAGTTCTAGGAGACCGGATGCACACAAATGGTTCACACCTGAACTAAAAAAACTGAAACTGGAAGTGAGGCAAAAGGAAAGATCCTGGCGCTCCCAGTACTGCCCTCTGGCCAGGGCCACATACTGCTCAGCCAGGAAGACATACCAAAAAACCCTACTAAACCATAAAACTACCTATTACTCATCCAAAATCCTACACTCCACCAATAAGTCAAAAGAAATCTTCAGGATAGTGAACGACCTTTGCAATGACGATAGAACTTCCCCCCCGGTAGTTCCCACACAAGCGCTATGCAACTCCCTGAATGACTTCTTCCGCGATAAGATCTTAATGATTAAACAGAACATCTCCACACTTCCAGCCTGCGCTCCTGTGGATGACATCTATTTTAATCCCTCAACTTTACATTCTTTTCCCCTCATCGATTTGAAAACTTTCTCGGTACTACTGTCCAGAGTCAAATCAGGCTCCCCCATGGATGTCTGCCCCCCTCAAATCATGAAAGAAATTGGTCGAGCCTTACCCAACAGCATGATACCCTTGCTCAACGACTCTCTCACTTCAGGGATAGTGCCGAGCAGCTTCAAGCAGGCCCTACTGATTCCCCTCACCAAGAAACCCGGTATCGACCCGCTGGACCTCACAAACTATCGGCCCATATCCTTGCTGCCCTTCCTATCGAAAATGCTGGAGGCGCATGTTACCAACTGCCTCTCTAACTTCATGGAGGAATCGGAATACCTCCAACCCAACCAAGCAGGTTTCCGGCCTGGTCACTCCACCGAGGCAGTAATATTGGCCGTCCAGAACACCTTGAGGTCCAACGCTGATAATAACCTTCATCAGGCCCTAGTACTTCTTGACCTGTCCGCCGCATTCGACACGGTTGACTACTCCATTCTGGTCAACCGTGTCGAACAGGCGGGTCTCAGAGACTCTGCCCTAGCCTGGCTGAAATCGTTCATCTCCGAACGTACTCAGTCTGTCTGCTTAGGCTCCTTTTCTGCTGCCAAAATCAAGTCTTTCTGTGGGGTGCCCCAAGGCTCTTCATTATCCCCCTTGTAATTCAACCTATACATGCGGCCCCTTCTTTTCGCTCTGAGAAAGCACAAAGTCACTGTATATAATTATGCAGATGACTTGCAGCTCGTTTTCGTTCTTAACTCCCCAAATGCGGTGGAGGACTTCCAAGCTACTATGACTCTAATCCAGAGTTGGATGTCCTCAAATCACCTTAAACTAAACCCAGGGAAAACTGAGTTGATCCTGCCCGGCAAGAGCGAAATCAGTTGGAGCCCCAACTTCTGGCCTACTGATATGGGCCTCCCCCCTAAGAAATCTCTGACTGTAAAAAGTCTGGGGATAACCATCAATGAGGACCTCTCGCTAAGATCCCAAATTGGAACCGTGGTTTCTTCTGGATTTTTCCAATTGAGGAAAATTAGGAAAATCGCCCTTTTCCTCACTCCCTCCGCCTTAATTCAGGTGGTCACGGCCCTAGTCCTCTCCCACATCGACTTCTCAAACAGCCTATACCTTGGCCTACCTGTAGGACAACTTAGAAGACTGCAGTACTTACAGAATCAGGCCGCCAGGCTGATCTGCAAAGTACCCAAATGGGAATCGATCAAACCAGGCATGGAGAGCCTGCACTGGCTACCCGTGGCTCAAAGAGCCGAATTCAAAGCCGGATGTATCATCTTTAAGGCTCTGCAAGGCAAGGGACCTCTATTCATCAGACAGCTGATCGGAAGATACGTTCCCTCACGGAACCTTAGATCAGCCCACAAAGACCTTCTTGAAGTACCGCGCTTTAAGAAAAAACGACAAGGTGGCAGCGGCTTCCACTTCCTAGCAGCTACCCTATGGAATTCTCTGCCACTAGCCCTCAGACAGAGTAGAGACCTCCTTGCCTTCAGAAAGGCATTCAAGACTCACCTCTTCACAAAAGCCTACTTGAAATAACGCTCCCGGCAGACTCACCCTCTGTTATGTTTTTTATCTTTCCAGCGCCAAGAAGCCCTTGGGCGTATGTGCGCTTTACAAATTTTTAATAACATAACATAACATAGATCGTTCCCACCACAGTGCACAATTATAAGGTCTGGTTCTGGGAGATGCATAAAAGTTTTCACCAAAGGCATCAATTGGTGACATTTCAATCCTCTCTGGCCAATCCACCTTATCTGCACATTTGGTAAATCAAGGTTGGAAATTCGTCTGTTTGCGGCATATTTTCCACTCCAGTGAATATAGCTGTGTCCTAAAAGCCAAACCTTCATTTTCAAGGCACATGCACTCGTACTCCGATGGGTTCTGGAAGTGGAATGGTAGTTAGAAGCTGAAAGTCAGGATAAAAAAATGGATGAGACTTGGTGTGGTTGAAAAAATAAAAATTATTGGTTGATTGTAATACCTCAAGATTGAAGACTATGTTGCATGTTAATGTTTATGTAAAATGAAAAGTACTATTGGGTGTCAAAAAATGACATGTAACAGAGCTGTGGATAGGCAGGTGTTTCTGGAGGGAAAACAGTCTTCTTAGTTTGATGTAGAACTTTGAGATATGAACTTTTGACCTGTGCCTTCAGCCAGGTGCAGAATGAGGTGTTACCATGGAAACAGCCAGAGAAGGCAGTGGGTGATGGGTGACCTTTATGTGACAATGAAAATATTGTAAGGGACAACCAACTGAAATGTAAATTTGTTTTCAAAATTTTGCGGGAAGAAATATGATTGGTTGAAGAGACATATATGAGTCTGTATTGACAGGATATCTGTGCCATTGAATTTTGGTTGCAGTGATAGAAGCATTATTGAGAGTTCCGTCAAACGAATATCTGTTTTGTGACTGTCACTGTTCTACATCTTACAAAGCATTGGTAAAGGAAAGTCTGTAACTGTTTGTTTTGTCATGTACCGTAAAATGTGGTTTAGTCACTAAAATTGGTTCATTTTCCTCACAGTCTCAAAGTAACCTCATTTTTGGCTGTCATAATGTCTTGTATTTTTAAAAGTATTTTTCCATTTCGTTTCATTACTCTTTATCGTCATTATTTGTTTGCAATTATTAGTTTTACATTTTGCATAATAGATTTCAATAAGCTAAACGGTGTTCAGTCATGTTCTTATGTAATCTTTTACTGTTACTTTTTTAAAATCACTGTGAGTCAGAGACGAAACTGGAACGAAATTTTGGGGGGGCAAATTAAAAAAAATTTGTTAGGCGAACTTGAATGTTTAATTAGTTGGCAGAGTAAAGGTGCAGGGGCTTTTAGGAGGGGTAAAATAACTGCAAGGCCTACTTAACATTCAAATGGATGTTTATAGAGATGTGAAACGTTCAAGTGCGGCGGTGTGTGTATCTAGAATATATATGTTACCTTGGGCTGCCACACCAGACGGGAGGGGCGTGTGGGCCTGAAGTCCTGTGAATTTAATGGGGGTTGCGCACCTTTTCTTCACATTCTTTCAAGTGTAAATTATAGTTTTGTATATAATTTTGGTGAACAGCAAAAAATGGAGTATAAAATATGTTTAATATAGAGAGTAATTATTTTTGTGATTTTGAAGCGTTTACATATAATGAGAGAAGTTGATTTTGAAGTGAAAAAATGGTATTAGCAGAGACACAGATAATGCAGATAGAGAGAGAAATGGTGCATTACATGTGATACCGTTGTCTAAAAGTGCTAATGCTTAATGAATTCCTAAACTTTCTGTCAGACGACAAAATTATAGTGTGGTTTGTGGCCGTGGCCTGCACTGGTGGGGGTGGGGTGAGAGGGGGAGGTGGTCGAGTAAAATAAAATGAAAAGTTCTCACCATGAGGTTGTATAAATATGAAAATGGGACCCCCTCTATTTTTACTGTAATGGTCGGGGAAAGAGAGGAAAAACAAAATATTAACAAACAATATATATTCCCCCTTGACCTCTATAATTTTAATGGAATAAAGCCAACAATTTAGTTTTTGTATTTTAACACATAAGGGCAAAAATCATGAAAATAGTTTTTTTGAAAATTTATACTTTTATTATTTTTTCTTTTTAGTTATATTTCTTAGTACAAAAGTTTTTTCATTTATCAATATATCGCATCAGTTTATATAATTTTCAAGAAACACATAGTATAAAACACATCATATTATAATACCATCAGTAAAAAGCTATTACATGCAGGGAAAACAATATACAAAACAATAAACATTCTCACAAGTACATACACCCCTTTCTTCTCATACATACTGCATTCATTCTTAATTCTGCGTCTGAGGGATCGCAGATGAAATTGCAGATTAATACGCAAGGTCGACGCGTTTCGGCAGTGTAGAACCACCTTCCTCAGGACCTGTATTGCAGAATATTCATGTATTCACAAACAATATTTTATAACCCCTGCACGGTTGAGTATCTGTAACGATAAATGACATACATTTGTTTCATATCTTTTTACGTTGTTTTCATCAATTACATTGCCCTATGTGTAACTAAGAACACACTATTCTTTAACATATGTTATACTTGATTTACTTGATTCTCTTACGGTTGAACCTTGTCCAAGACAGGCATTGGCATCTCTGCGACTCTCATAGCAGACACAAAACCCTAACCTTAACAATTTTTATAGAGTTCTGAAGCTGTGAACATGGTCAGAATTTCAGGACACATTGTATACTTTTTGTTAGAGAATACTTATTGGTTGGAAGGTGTCTCCCATGTACATAATTTATGCTAAATAGCAGAAAAAAGGTGTTGTCATTTTGGGCATGAGTAGATCAACAAGCTTAGGACCAGTCATAGGTTTGGTGGGTGGTTTACCGTCTATTCTGTAAAGGATTCCTATCAACCTTCAGTCATTGACAAAAAGCCTTAACCTTAACAACTTATATAAAGTTCTAAAACTGTGAACATGATCAAAATTTCAGGACACATTGTATACTATTTGTTAGAGAATACTTATTGGTTGAAAAGTGTCTCACATATACATAATTTATGCTAAATAGCAGGAGAAGGATGTTATCGCTTTGAGCATAAGTGAATCAACAAGTTTAAGACCAGTCATAGGTTTAGTGGGTGGTTTACCTTCTATTCTGTGAAGGATTCCTATCAACCTTCAGTCATTGACTACAGGATTTATTTTTATATTGCTACCTGTAGCAGAATAAAACAGAATCTGTTACTATCCTATGGTGTTACATTGTAATGAAGGAGTTTATCAAGTATTTATATAATAATTGCTTACCAATATTTGTCAGGTAAAAACTCTTTCTGTTAATTCATGATACAGAGGGTCGTTATGTTCATTTATAAAAAGCTGGTGTTTATCTACAGAAACCCAAGAAAAAAGAGCAGAACCTGTCTTAGTGATATTTAGTATGGAAAGGAAATATTTCAGATATTTATTAATGTTGCCTCTTTATTACTAACCTTCTGTCCAAGATGTCTGAAACTTAGAGTATCCAACAACTCAGTCAGTGGTTTTAAAAGGGAAAAGCGATCACTGTATGTTTGCAGTTTTTAGGGCCGCTGAATATCTACAGAGGTGTAAAGACAAAAGAACATATAAACCCCGTTTCACTAACGTGTTACATCACACAACTTCTAAGATTGTGAATGGATATGTCGAGTTTTCTAAACTAACCTTGTTGTAGGTATTGTCAATCTTTCACGTAAGGCGTCTGACGAAGTCGGCAATTGAGCGCGACTTAATGCAGCACTGAGTCTGTTCGAAATAACGTGCCAGGGATATATGAATCGGCTAATCTGAAAGTAAATAAAAAACCCTCATCAAGAACACTGCTACATGTTCCCTTTGTATTTTAAACTGCTCTCGCGTTTACCCAATTTTGAGCTGCGCAGCACTTACTTTCGTTTCTTTCCCCGTCAAGACGAAAAAACTTCTTCAGAGCGACCCCGCACTCGCGCTCCTCGGGTAGCCTGACAAGTTGTTATATATTCGGATTTATATATACATAGTTTGCGCGCCATGGAAATGGTCACATGGTCAGAGCCCTGGTGTCCAATACACGATGGTGTTAAACGGGGTGTTTACCTCACTCATGGACGCATGGGCTACGTCATTGGGGGCGCCTGAGGTGCGATCACGTGATAAGGAAAAGAACGCGGCGGACATTACTAAGTGGTGTTATGGCCTGGGCCTTGTCATTGGGGGCGCTTAAGATGCGATCTCATGATAAGGAAAAACGCGGCGGACATTGCTAAGTGATGTTATGGTTGCCTTATTTGCGTGTTGTTATAGTCTCCTTATTTTCGAGCTGTATGAAAGATATTCTATCACTACTTTCTCAAAGCCTTATCATTGGGAACGCCTAAGATGCGATCACATGATAAGGAAAAATGCGGCGGACATTGCTAAGTGATGTTGTGGTGGCCTCATTTGCGTATTGTTATAGTCTCCTTATTTTCGGGCTGTATGAAAGATATTCTATCATTACTTTCTCAATGTAATACAAATTGTGATGCAGATTGTGATTACAGTATATGCCGATTACTGTGGAAGTTTATTGAGTTACATACCAAGAAATGTTCTCATTTAGGCCCCTTTTAACACTATCAAGGTAAAAAATCCAAAAACATTCCCGTTTTTTCCTGGTTATTTCTGGTGATTCCCCTTTCCTGCATTGAATTTTTTCAAGTATACACCACTTCAGTTCTAACTCATTGTGGTTATGGTCTATACAATGCTGAGTCAGAGGTGCTGTCAATTTATTTGTTCGCACCGATGATTTGTGCTCGCTAAATCTTAGCCTAAATTCACGTCCCGTCTCGCCTATATATGGCAATCCACAGGGACATACGATGTAATAAATGATGTTTTTGCTGCGACAATTTGTAAATGATTTCAAAGTGATCATTTTGTCGTTGTGAGATAGACTGTTGCCAGTAATAGCGGCGTCACACGCATGACAATTACCACATCTGTGGTTGCCTCGAATCGTGTCTCCACTTGTCAGGGTAGTTTGTTTCTCTACTGAGACCATTTTACTTCTGGTATGGACCAGTCGGTCTCTCAAATTCTGGTTGCGTCGATATGTCACCAGTGGTTTTTCTAGGTTTGTTTCACCTTCAACCTCCAATATTCGCCAATTTTTGTTGATTATGTTTTTAATTTTATAATTGAATGTGGA